>NC_031993.1:35794384-35930517 GCF_001879085.1 Nicotiana attenuata
ATATACCTCTCAAAACTCCAGCCATAACAACATCATAAATGGCTCACAAGTAAAAATCACGTATTGAACCTATGATCTAAAGCAATGACCGAAGTAGTTTTCATTGATTAGTGAAGGTAGCTATGGAGGATCCCTAATGCTAATACGAGCGATATGTAAATTAAGAGATGTGATAAGATTCTTAACAAGAACCTCATCGTAAACTTAAAGGTTATGAATGAGTGAGCTAACAAGCAAAGAATAGTACGTAAGTAGAACAACGTAAGGTCACGTAAGTTGTGAAACGCATTGTACTACATAACTAGAATAATCGTGCACATGCGGAAATAGTAATGAAATTCCACACATTAAAGAAAGTAGAGATTGAGTTAACAAATGCGACGAGTCTCTGGAAAGAATATGAAATACGAGTCATATGATGTACCAAATAAGTAGGTAAAGGTAAGATTATACGAATCTTGAAAGCCTTTTAGTAGTATGTCACGATTGATGTGTAAAGTGAGAATAGTTATGAGTTTCCTATAATGAGTAGGGATTACAAGTTGTCGAATACGAACTAAGAGTTACCGAAAGTGCTAGAAGAAGTTATATGTTATAGACACGAGTACCTAGCTTGTAAGATATTGACTGTTGCATGTTGTTGTAATGTTAGTTATGCATAAGTATGTTCCCTACGGATGGTCTATGAACGCGTAGGTGGATAATGAAGGTTAACTTATGGATGGGCTATGAAACGCATAGGTAAGATAAGGGTTGGCTATGGACGGTCCCATGTGTACGCATAATCCAATCCGAATATTGTGAGTCGTACAGACAGCCTGCTTTGCTATGCATACGTACCACCAAATAGCAATATTATAGTGTACCTTACGGACATTCTACCTTGCTACGCGTAAGAGCCACTTTGTATTCTAATGATAAGTAATGATGATGAAGCAACAAGAGATCACTAAGAAAGGGTTGATATAAATAGTTTAAAATCTTATGATAGGTTGAGTGTTTAATCATACAGAAGGAAGTGGTCCAAGTGATAGCGATCTAGTAAGTTGATCTATAGTACATGGTAAGCCCACTCTTATTCTTATCATTCACCAGACTATTTTAATATTCGTTCATGCTTTTTAGTTTCAGAATTTACTTATATGCATTGCTTTCTTCCTTACATACATGGTATATCTCGTTGTACTAGCGTCCCATTTTGGGGCACTGCATTTCATGCTTGCAAGTGTAGGTAATTAGTTTGATGAGCCCTCAAAGTAGACGGGGTTGATATTCAATAGGGGATTGGTAAGACTCCTTCTCTTCCGGAGTGCAGCCTAGTCTTGTAACGACCCGGCCGGTCGTTTCGTGAGTTATAGCCCCGTTTCCCCCATTCTGCTTCTTTATATGTTCCTTAGCTATATTTCATCGTGTCGTGTTGGTTGGTTTGGGTTCGGAGTGGTTTCGGTGCGGAATGAGACACTTAGTCTCCTATTTAGAAGCTTAGGTTGGAAAAGTCAATCAAATGTTGGATTATAAGCAAACGATCTCAGATTTGGATTTTGTGGTTCGGTTAGCTCCGTTAGGTGATTTGGACTTAGGAGCGCGTCAGAAATGTGATTTGGAGGTCCGTGGTAGAATTAGGCTTGAATTGGCGAAAGTTGGAATTTTGGCAATTTTGCGAGGTCGGAATGGAATTTCAGAAGTTAGAGTAGGTCCGTAGTGTCATTTTTGACGTGTGTGCAAAATTTCAGGTCATTCGGAGGTGATTTGATAGGTTTCAGAGTTATTTGCTGAACTTGGAAGTTTAAAAGCTCTTAAGCTTGAATCCGAGGGTGATTTGGTGTTTTGATGTTGTTTTGGGTGTTCGGAAGGTTCGACTAGGTTCGTATGTTGATATATGACTTGTTGGTATGTTTGGTAGAGGTCCCAAGGGCCTCGGGTTGATTTCGAGGGGTTGACGGAACAAGGTTGGAAATTGAGGAATGCTAAAGATTGAACTCTGCGGTCATAACCGCACCTGTGGACATTCAGGCATGCTTAGTCAGCTCGCCCAGTTCACCGTGGGGCATCATCGGGCCATGGTTCTCACAGTTCTCATCAGGGCCATTCATCACTTAGTGCCCTCCCAACCTAGAATTCGTCCTGTGCTCCATCAGTTCAGGGCTCCTCCATGCCAGGTTCTTCTACCAGTCATTCCGGTGCTAGTGGTTCCCTTCAGTCCCCGTCACTAGCATCACGGGGGTTTTTATCAGTGTGGGGAGTTGGGGCATATGTGGGGGCAGTTTCCTCGTCGTCAGGGGGGTCCGCCTCAGCAGAGGAGTCACCCATCGACTTCAGCACCAGTTACTTCACCACCCGCCCAGTCAGCTAGGGGTGGAGGACAGTCAGCTAGGCATCGCCCTAGAGGGGGAGGTCAATCAGGTGGTGGTCATGCCCGTTTCTATGCACTCCCGGCCAGACCAGATGCTATTTCTTCAGATGTTGTGGTCACAAGTATTGTGTTAATTTGCCACAGGGATGCCTCTGTATTATTTGATCCTAGTTCCACTTTTTCATATGTGTCGTCATATTTTGCTCATTATTTGGTTACGCTCCGCGAGTCGCTGGTTTCATCTGTTCGTGTATCTACTCCGGTGGGTGATACTATTGTCATGGACCGCGTATATCGGTCTTGTGTGGTGACTATTGGGGGTTTGGAGACCCGAGTAGACCTTTTGTTGCTTAATATGGTTTACTTTGATATGATATTGGGCATGGATTGGTTGTCTCAGTGTCATGCTATTCTGGATTTTCACCCTAAGACGGTGACGTTGGCTATGGCGGAGGTGCCATGGATTGAGTGGCGAGGTTTGTCGGATTATGTTCCCAGTAGAGTGATTTCATTTTTGAAAAGGCCCAGGGGATGGTTGGGAAGGGTTGTCTTTCTTATTTGTACTTCGTGAGGGATGTCAGTGTAGAGACTCCTACAATTGATTCAGTTCCGGTGGTGAGGGATTTTCCGGATGTGTTTCCTGCAGACCTGTCGGGCATGCCACCTGACAGGGATATTGACTTCGGTATTGATTTGGTGCCGGGCACTCAGCCTATTTCTATTCCACCGTATTGTATGGCACCGGCGGAATTAAAGGAATTGAAGGAGCATCTTCAGGAACTCCTTGATAAGGGGTTTATTCGGCCTAGTGTGTTGCCTTGAGGTGCGCCTATTCTATTTGTGAAGAAGAAGGATGGCAGTATGATAATGTGCATTGTTTACAGGCAGTTGAACAAAGTCATAATCAAGAACAAGTATCCTTTGCCTCGTATCGATGATTTATTTGACCAGCTTCAGGGAGCGAGAATGTTCTCCAAGATTGACCTCAGGTCAGGGTATCACCAGTTGAAGATTAGGGACTCGGACATTCTTAAGACAACTTTCAGGACCCGATATGGTCATTAGGAGTTCCTTGTGATGTCTTTTGGGTTGACCAATGCCCTAGCAGTGTTCATGCATTTGATGAACAGCGTGTTTCGACCTTATCTCGACTCGTTTGTTATTGTATTCATTGATGATATTCTGGTGTACTCGTGTTGCCAGGATGAGCACGCTGAGCATTTGAGAGTTGTATTGCAGCGGTTAAGGAAGGAGAAGCTTTATGCTAAGTTCTCCAAGTGTGAGTTTTGGCTCGGTTCAGTTATGTTCTTGGGGCACGTGGTGTCCATTGAGGGTATTCAGGTTGATCCGAAGA
Source organism: Nicotiana attenuata (assembly GCF_001879085.1). Taxonomy (NCBI): domain Eukaryota; kingdom Viridiplantae; phylum Streptophyta; class Magnoliopsida; order Solanales; family Solanaceae; genus Nicotiana; species Nicotiana attenuata. Next base: position 35,798,092 of record NC_031993.1, read on the forward strand.
AGATAGAGGCGGTCCAGAGTTGGCCCAGACCGTCCTCAGCTACAGAGACTTGTATCTTTCTTGGTTTGGCGCGTTATTATTGTCGGTTCGTCCAGGGATTTTCATCTATTGCATCACCCTTGACCAAATTGACCCAAAAGTGTGCTCATTTCAGGTGGTCGGATGAGTGTGAGGCGAGCTTCCAGAAGCTCAAGACTACCTTGACCACAACTCCAGTGTTAGTTTTGCCATCAGCTTCAGGTTCTTATACTGTATATTGTGATGTTTCTCGGGTTGGTATCGGGTGTGTGTTGATGCACGAGGGTAGAGTTATTGCTTATGCTTCTCGTCAGTTGAAGCCCCATGAGAAGAACTACCCTGTTCATGATTTGGAGTTGGCTATCATTATTCACGCGTTGAAGATTTGGAGGCATTATCTCTATGGTGTGTCTTGTGAGGTGTTTACTGATCATCGTAGCCTCCAGCACTTGTTCAAACAAAAGGATCTCAATTTGAGGCAGCTGAGATGGTTGGAGCTGCTAAAGGACTATGATGTTACTATTTTATACCATCCGGGAAAGGCCAATATGGTGGCCGATGCCTTGAGTAGGAAGACGGTAAATATGGGCAGTCTTGCATTTATTCCTGTTGGGGAGAGACCTCTTGCGATTGATGTTCAGGCTTTGGCCAATCGGTTTGTAGGTTGGATACTTCGGAGCCCAGTCGGATCCTAGCTTGTGTGGTTTCTCGGTGTTCCTTATTTGATAGTATCAAAGAGCGCCAGTATGATGATCCTCATTTGCTTGTCCTCAGGACAGCGTTCAGCACGGCGATGCCAGAGATGTGACTATTGGTGATGACAGGGTATTGAGGATGCAGGGCCAGATATGTGTGCCCAATGTAGATGGGCTTCGGGAGTTAATTTTAGAGGAGGCCCATAGCTCGCGGTATTCCATCCATCCGGGTGCCGCAAAGATGTATCAGGATTTGAGACAGCACAATTGGTGGAGGAGGATGAAGAATGATATAGTGGTGTTTGTAGCTCGGTGTCTCAATTGTCAGCAGGTGAAATATAAGCATCAGCGTCCGGGTGGCTTGCTTCAGCAGATAGAGATTGCAGAGTGGAAGTGGGAGCGGATCACCATGGATTTCGTAGTTGGACTCCCACGGACTTTGAGAAAGTTTGATGCTATCTGGGTGATTGTGGATCGGCTGACCAAGTCCACGCACTTCATTCCTATGTGTACTACCTATTCCTCAGAGCGGTTAGCTGAGATTTATATCCGCGAGATTGTTCGCCTGCATGGTGTCCCAATTTCCATCATTTCAGATAGAGGTACTCAGTTTACATCGCAGTTTTGGAGGGACGTGCAGCGAGAGTTGGGTACTCAGGTTGAGTTGAGCACAACTTTTCACCCTCAGACGTACGCAAGAGAAACACTAGTGTGTACCAGACTACTAAATAGTTGTGCCAGCTATATTTCTTTGTAACAATTACTCATGTACTATGTTGGGATTTCCCTTCTTATATAAAGGGGATCCTTGTCATTTTGTAAGAGACAGACAACATTCAATACAAGATACAACACACAACATTGAATAGAAGAACATTCTCTGCTCTCTAACTTAAATACATTCTCCCTTGATTCTACTATTTACATTTATTGCTTACATTTATTGTGTTCTATTAATTGTTCTTAATTTATTGCTCATTATTGATCATAAAGAGCCTTCATCAAAGCTCTCAGAGCTGTTAGTGAACTTCCCGCTCTATTATGATAATCATCGGTTTGCACTGCCTCAAGGTCGAACGTTAGGAGCCTTCGGGGTCGAACCTCGAGCCATGCCTCGAGCCTTTGGAGACGCGCTTGCGAAGCGCTACAACGGCCATAAAATCGGGCTTTCTGATTTTTACTGTGTACACCCGTACACGGTTTTTATTCCGCCCTTTGTCGGAAATTTCATCATTTGATGAAGAGTTGATGGTACTGCTCTCATGCAGTGTATCCATGGCCTTCTGAGTAAGGCATTGTATCTCATGTCTCCTTTCATGTCTGAGGTTCCGTTGTATTTCGAAAGATCGGGCATTCTGAACTTCTTCGGGATGGGTTTCGGAGCAGCATCTTGTGGGAATGGCTTTTGTACGAACTTCTTCGAATCTACACCCTTCAGGATCGGGGGTGCGCCCGAAATTCGATCGACCCTAGAATTGTAAGTCTCCACCTTTTGGTCATTGGCTTCTATCTTTTTCTCGCCCGATTCAATCCTCTTGGTGAGGTCCTCGAGCATCTTTATGATAGCAGGGTCGGCTGTCGACCCGTTGTTGCTTGATCTTTCTGGTACTTGTTCAACTCGAGGAGCCGCCTCCGGTTCTGCTGTGCTAGGAGTTTTTTGGTGGCTTTGCAGTTGAGCAATCGCCAGCTGTTGTGCCCGCAACATCTCAAAACTGACATGAAGGCTAACCTCTCGCTCTTCCCGAGCCGGGGTTTTCTGAGCTTCTCGTTGGTTCTCTTGGCGTATACTCATGTCGGTATGGGAGCTTATATCGACGTGTTAGGCATTGCGCTAGACTACGTCCATGGAAATTGGTTCTAGTGCATCCTTAGGGTTTCGTGGTGGTACACCAATACCTGGAACAGCTACACCATTCCCTCCATGGTCCTCAAGACCATTGTTCTCCTGTGCATTCACTAAGTTTGACATTTTGACCTGAAATCAAAGATGCTTTGGACAAGAAAAAGCGTGAAAGATAACTTGCGTTCTGTAGTAAACTAGCAAGAAAACAATCACAATTATTTTTATCCCCACGGTGGGCGCCAAACTATTTACCTTGAAAATGGTAAGTACAATTAGATTTGGTTTTGTAGTTCTAATAATACGTGATTTATTTATAAGCTAGTTGTTAAGCAATGGATTCTAAGTGTGTGACTAGGAAATATGTTAAGAGCATGAAGGTAACGTATTAAGCAAACCGAATGGCTGAGAATCGGGGCCTCGAGCTGGCTAATACGAGGCCTCGAGGTCGAGCTACACGTTAGGCTATGGACAGTCGGCGGGGAATTAACAGTTCTAAAGGCATTGAAGAGGGCTCTTTTATGATCAATGATGAGCAATAAATGAAGAACAATCAATGAAATACAATAAATGTAAATAATAAGATCAAAGGAGAATGTGTTTAAGTTAGAGAGCAGAGAATGTTCTTGTTATTGTATTCAATGTAGAGTGTTGTATATTGTATGTCTCTTACAAACTGACAAGGATCCCCTTTATATATGAGGGGAAATCCCAACATGGTGCAGACGCATTTATTACAAAGATACGCGGTTGATACAGCCATTTAATGCCATGGTACGGGCTTTTACTAGCCTACTGGACTTGGTCAGCTTTAATCAAGTGCCTTGGGAACTTCCCGTTTTGTCATCATAACCATTGATCTGCACTTCCCCGAAGTCGAACGTCGGGAACCCTCGGGGTCAAACATCGAGCCATGCCTCGAGCCTTTGGAGACGTGCTTGTGAAGCATCATAATGGCCATAAAATCGGACCCTCTGATTTTCACCGTAGACATATATAAAGGGAACCACAATTATTATTAACATCATCTAATCATTGGCAAAAGAATATACTATCTTACTTTTTTCGCTTATTGTTCATCAGAGTTGTCCTTTAACTCTATTGTTCTTACTTTATTGTTCTTGGTCCATCTCGAGGTCTCTGAGCTCGAGGCCTACTGCTTAAGTAACACTGGTTTGGTTCATCCATTTCTTTCATCTATACTCTATATTTCTTGATTATTAATTGGTATTGAACTTAATCACATATCTTTAAAACCACATATCAAATTTAATTGTTACTCGTATTTACGAGGTAAACGGTTTGGCGCCCACCGTGGGGATAAAGATAATAGTGATTATTTCTTTACTGATTCTCATTACACACGTTATTTTTACACTTTTTCTTGTCAAGATTTTCTGATTCTCAGGATTAAACATGTCAAACTCGCAAAATACACCTGTTCATGACAACGAAGTTCTTGGATTTCATGGGAAAAACAACAATGCAGGGGTCAGTGTACCACCAATAAACCCTGGGGAAGTGCCAAATCTGGAACCAGTTGATGTTAGTTCGCATATTGCTTTAAATGCAGATCTAGGCGCAGACCCCGAAGGGAGTATACGCAGAGAAGCCCGATCTGGGGGCCAAGGAACACCAGGTATAGGAGATGGGGGAGTCAGCCTCCAAGTGATATTCGAGATGCTGCAAGCTCAGCAGATCGACATCGCTCAACTTCAAAGTCAGAATAAAACTCCGAGTATAGCTGAACCAGAAAACGCTCGACGAGCTGAACCAGCCCCGAGAGGTCGAACATAAATGACTCGGGGGCTGACCCCGCCATTATGAGGATGCCTGAAGAGCTCACCAAGAGGATTGAGTTCAGGGAAAAGAAGATTGAGGACAATGATAAGAAGGTGGAGACATATAACTCCCGTGTTGACCAGATACCGGGGGCACCTCTAATTTTGAAAGGTTTAGATGCAAAAAAAGTTCATACAAAAACCATTCCCTCAGAGCGCGGCTCTGATGCTCATCCCCAAAAAGTTCTGCATGCCCGATATACCCAAATATAACGGGACAACCAACCCTAACGAGTATATTACTTCATACACTTGTGGTATTAAAGAAAACTACCTTAATGATGATGAGATCGAGTCCGTGTTGTTGAAAAGTTTGGAGAAACATTGTCAGCTATGATTTGGAATCACAACTTACCTCTTAACTCTATTGATTCATTTGCTATGTTAGCAGACGCCTTCGTGAAAGCACACACCGAGGCCATAAAGGTGGCCACGAGAAAATCGGACGCCTTTAAGATAAAACAAAGGAACGACGAGATGTTGAGGGAGTTCGTGTCCAGGTTCTAGATGGAAACGAATGGAGTTACCACCGGTCTCGGATGACTAGGCAGTACAAGCTTTTATGTAGGGTTTGAATGAAAGGAGTTTGATTGCGTCTCGGCAGCTAAAGCAGAATCTGATCGAGTATCTAGCCGTGACGTGGTCCGATGTGCATAACCGTTATCAATCGAAGGTTAGGGTCGAGGACGACCAGTTGGGAGCCCCCTTGGGTTTAGTTCATCCTAACAGATCGGCAGCCAGGCCCCCGAGGGATAAAAACAGGGAGTCGAGGTCAAACAAAGAACGGTATCAGTCGTATGTCGATCAGAGAAACAATGGTTCGGGTCGTAATGCTCCTTGGAATGATCGGAGAAACGATCGAGGACAAAGCTCTCGGGGACTCATGAGTAAGAGCGGGTTCGATAAACATACCGGTACCACGGAGGCACCTCGATTGTCAGAGTATATTTTCAGCGTAGCCGTATCAGGGATTGTGTCAGCTATTAGAAGAATCAAAGACACCAAGTTGCCCAGGCCTATACAAACTGATCCTTCTCAAAGGAACCCAAACCTGATATGCAAGTATCATGGCACACATGGTCATATAACAGAAGATTGCAGGCAGCTAAGGGAAGAAGTGGCTCAATTGTTCAACGAGGGTCATCTTCGAGAATTTCTAAGTAATCGAGCCAAGAACCACTTCAGAGAGAGAGATGCAAGAAAAAAAGAGCAGGAAAAACCAGAACATGTAATACACATGATCATTGGCAGTGTCTACGTCCCGCAAGGACCTGTGTTCAAACGCACCAAGGTATCGATCACCAGAGAAAAACAAACTCTGAGCTATGTGCTCGAGGACGTTCTATCATTTTGTGATGAGGAAGCACAAGGCCTATCCCAACCGCACAATGACGCCCTGGTAATCTCTATTCTTTTAATAAAATTCAAGTTAAACGTGTTCTAGTGGATCCAGGTAGCTCGGCAAACATAATCAGATCGAGGGTCGTGGAATAACTCGGCCTAGAAGATCAGATCGTACCTGCGTCCCGGGTCCTAAATGGCTTCAATATGGCAAGCGAAACAACAAAGGGAGATATAATCCTACTAGTAAACGTAGCCGGAACCATACAGGACACGAAATTTCATGTCATCGAAGGCGACATGAGGTATAACGCACTCCTCGGGAGACCATGGATACACACCTTTAGGGTAGTGCCTTCAACTCTTCACCAGATTATGAAGTTCCCAACAGAAGAGGGAGTGAAAACAGTCTATGGAGAGCAACATGCTGCAAAGGAGATGTTTGTAGTCGAGGAAGTTCTGCCGATACCAGAGCCTTTGACCTCGGAGAAGTCGAGCACCAAAGGTAAGCAGGTGACTAAATAGCAATCACCGCCCCCAGCCTCAACGGAATCGGAGCAACAGGTAATCGAGGACGAAGAGGAGGACTTCCTTACTCCTCAAAACTTCATCATTCCCGAAGAGTCCGATGCAACCAAATCAACTGTCAAGGAACTGGAGCAGGTCATATTGATCGAATACATGCCCGAACGAAAGGTATACCTGGGAACGGGATTAACCCCCAAACTCAGGAAAAAACTCATTCAATTTCTTATTGATAATATGGATTGCTTTGCTTAGTCCCATTTAGGTGTGACAAGGATTCCACCGGAAATAACCACACATCGGCTAAGCATCGACCCCAGGTTCAAACCGGTAAAGCAAAAAAGGAGGCCCCAGTCCGAGGAGAAATATGCTTTCATAAAGGACGACGTAACCAAACTTCTTAAAATAGGGTCTATTCAGGAGGTAAAGTACCCCGAATGGTTAGCTAATGTAGTAGTAGTTCCTAAAAAAGAAAATAAACTTAGAATGTGTATAGACTATAAGGACTTGAACAAAGCATGCCCAAAAGGCTCATTCCCACTGCCCAACATCGATCGTATGATCGATGCCACGGCCGGCCACGAGATCCTAACTTTTCTCGACGCCTACTCCGGGTACAATCAGATTCAGATGAACCCGGAGGACCAGGAAAAGACTTTGTTTATTACTAAATTTGGAACTTATTGTTACAACATAATGCCTTTCGGGCTAAAAAATGCGGGAGCTACATATCAACGCCTAGTCAACAAAATGTTCGAATAATAAATAGGTAAGACAATGGAAGTTTACATTGATGATATGTTGGTTAAGTCCTTGCGTGCATAGGACCATTTGAATCTTTTGTAGGAAACGTTCAATTTTGAGAAAGTACAACGTGAAGCTTAACCCAGAGAAATGTGCCTTCGGATTTAGCTCGGGTAAGTTCCTCGGCTTCATGGTGTCGAACGGGGTATCGAAATTAATCCCGACAAGATCAAGGCCATCGAGGATATCACGATCGTGGATAGTGTGAAGACCGTGCAAAGAGTAAGGGGACGAATAGCTGCCATGGGTCGATTCATTTCGAGGTCATCAAATCGAAGTCACCGGTTCTTTTCCTTGCTTAAAAACAAGAAAGATTTCGTGTGGACCTCGGAATGTCAGCAAGCTTTAGAAGAATTGAAGCAATATCAATCGATCCCGCCTTTGCTTCACCCCGAAGGTAGATGAAAAACATTACCTATACTTGGCGGTGTCCGAGATAGTCGTAAGTGGTGTACTAGTTCGACAAGAGCAATGTACATAATTCCCTGTTTATTATGTAAGACGGACTCTAGGAGACGCTGAAACTAGATACCCTCACTTGGAAAAATTAGCACTTTCATTGGTAAGCGCATCTAGAAAGCTAAAACCATATTTTCAATGTCATCCTATATGTGTATTAACCACTTACCCCCTTTGAAATGTTTTGCACAAGGCCGAGCTATCAGGCCGATTGTCCAAATGGGCCGTCGAACTTAGCGGGTATGGTATCGAGTATCAACCCCGAACGATCATCAAGTCTCGAATCCTAGCTGACTTCGTGGACGATTTTATGCCGACCCTTGTACCCGAAGTAGAGAAAGAACTCCTGCTAAGTTCGGGTACATCATCGGGGCTATGGACCCTTTTCACAGACGGTGCCTCAAATGTCAAGGGGTCCGGCTTCGGCATTGTCTTAAAGCTGCCTACGGGCGGTACCATTAGACAATCTATAAAAACTTCTAGGTTGACTAATAATGAGGCCGAGTATGAGGCCATGATTGCAGGTCTCAAACTAGCTAAAGGCTTGGGAGCAGAAGTCATTGAAGCCAAGTGTGATTCACTGTTGGTGGTGAACCAAGTAAACAAAAGTTTTGAAGTTCGAGAAGATAGAATGCAACGGTACTTGGATAAGTTACAGGTAACTTTGCACCGCTTCAAGGAGTGGACTCTGGATCATGTGCCTCGAGAACAAAATAGCGAGGCTGATGCACTTGCTAATCTGGGATCCTCGGTCGAAGAAGATGACATCGTCCTGGGGACTGTTGTCCAGTTATCGAAGTCTGTGGTTGAAAAGGGTCATGCCGACATAAATTCAACAAGTTTGATGTGGGACTGGAGGAATAAGTATATCGACTATTTGAAATATGGAAAACTCTCGCGGACCACAAAGAATCGAGGGCCCTACGGACCAAGGCTGCTAGGTTCACATTAGATGGAGATGGAACATTGTACAAGAGGACGTTTGATGGACCATTAGCGGTGTGTTTGGGGCCGTGGGACACCGTTTATATTCTACGAGAAATCCACGAAGGTACTTGTGGGAATCACTCAGGCGCCGAGTCTCTAGTTTGAAAAATCATTAGGGAAAGATATTATTGGGACAACATGGAAAAAGATACTAAGGAATTTGTCCAAAGATGTGACAAATGTCAATGGTTTGCACCAATGATCCATCAGCCCGGATAACAACTCCACTCGATCCTATCCCCGTGGCCTTTCATGAAATAGGAATGGACATAATCGGCCCTCTACCAACGGCCCCAGGTAAAGATAAGTTTATTTTGTTTATGACTGATTATTTTTCTAAATGGATAGAAGCACAGGCCTTCAAAAAGGTCCGAGAAAAAGAAGTTATTGACTTCATCTGGGACCACATCATATGCCGGTTCGGAATACCTGCCGAGATTGTATGTGATAATGGAAAACAATTCATCGGCAGCAAGGTGACGGAGTTCCTTGAAGCGCATAAAATAAAGAGGATCTTATCGACACCATACTATCCAAATGGAAATGGACAGGCCGAGTCAACAAACAAAACTATCATTTAAAACCTGAAGAAAAGGTTGGACGATGCAAAGGGGAAACGGAGAGAAGTTCTACCCGAGGTCCTTTGGGCATATCGAACAACATCGAAGTCTAGCACGGAGGCTACTCCGTTCTTTCTAGTATATGGCTCCAAGGCCCTTATCCCTGTCGAGATCGGAGAACCCAGTGCCAGGTTTCAACATGCATCGGAGGAGTCAAATCACAAGTCTATGACCACCAGCCTCGAGCTATTAGATGAAAAACGAGAAGCAACGCTCGTTCGGATGGCCGCGCAGAAGCAAAGAAATGAGAGATATTACAACAGAAGGACCAACCTTCGACACTTCGGAATCGGGGACTTAGTTCTACGGAAAGTCACCCTCAATATTGGAGACCCGAATGAAGGGAAACTGGGCCCAAATTGGGAAGGACCGTACCGAGTCCTCGGAGTTGTCAGTAAAGGATCTTACAAACTTAGCACAGTGGAAGGTGAGAAATTGCCGAACAATTGGAACATATCGTTACTCAAAGAATACTATTGCGAAGGTATGAATGTATCTTCCTTGTGAATTTGAATTTAAAATTAACTCATTGCAGATGTTCGACCGAAGATATCGAAGGCACCTTTTTACATGAAAGCCTTAGGTTTTAAAGCATGCGTTGCACTCTTTTTCCCTTAGGTCAGATTTTATCCCAAATGGGTTTTACTACCAAGGTTTTTAACGAGGCAACAACTATATGCTACCTAAGGAGAACTCAACAGTATCCAAGGCTTCTTTTCAATAAACCTAGAATATTGGGGGGCATCACCCTTGGGGGTCATATTTTCGAGGAAAATACTTCACGCCTAAGAGGGCCTCGATAGGAGAACTTCATAATGGGCCAAACGGTCAAATGAACCGTTCCATATAGAATAGTCGAGCCCTGATGGAAAAACATGTACGCATGTATCAAATATTCGAAGAAGCATTTTGTTTACATCAAAAACACCATATGTCTCAAAGAAGTCTACGATTGTACGAGCTCTACACTTATAATCCTACGGGAAACGGCTCAAGAGCCAGAACACGAATGCAACCCCGAGATACTCGGGGCCTGTCATCGACGGTCAGCACATCCGAATCATCAAAAACTTGGACTAATAAGACCTCAAAGAGGCATCCCCTCGATACAAAGTTCAAGGCCAATATACTCGGGGACTAACTTTTCAAACAAGTTCGGGAAACAAGTCCAAGAGACACACCCAAAGGCTACGGCCATATTAATGACTACGATCATATAAAAAGGCTACGACCGAAATCATGCGGCTCGGAGACGTCCGACTTCCACCATAAGTTAAAGGCCTTCAAACACTTTGAAAAAACTGGTTAAATCAGGCTACCCTCGGCAAAAGCAAAATATAAAGGGCTTCGATAAAATCAGCCCTCGAATAATTTAAAGGTTTTGATAACATCAACCTTAAGAAAAACCTCAAGAGGTATTCAATCATGTTTACACAAACTAATTACTAATAAGGTTCCGATCCGTCAAACCTTCGAAAACCCCAATGGAATTTTCACTAGTCTTTTAGCCGAAAAGAGGAAAAATTATAGCCACTTTAGAGGCTGAATTGGCCCAACTCAAAAAGCCTAAGGGCCAAACTATATGAGCCTAAGGGCCGATATAAAAGAGCCTAAGGGCCAAAATACATAGAGCTCGAGATCTTGTCCTTACTCAACTCGGATTCAAGAGTCCCGACATCCCGAGCTCGCATTAAATCAATTCAAACTTAGCTCGAGGATTAACAAAAACTTAAGGGGTATTATATTTATCAATAAAAACCAAAGGGTTTATTATGTTCTGAGTCCAAACCAATGCTCGGACCGATCATCTGAGTTGTACAGTCGAATTTTCCACAAATGAGGACAAAAATGAAATTCAACACAAGTCAAAGTTGAAACAAAGAGGTCCTTTGGTATTTCAAAGAAATGCTTACAAACAATATTTAAAAAACCCACGAGGTGAACTTGCACAAACACACAAAATAAAGAAATTTAAATCTACTCCGGGGCCACATCTTCGGCAGCTCCGCCTTCGGGAGCTTCGTCCTCGGGAACCTCCCCCTTGGGGACTTCATCTTTGTCTCCTCCGCTCTCGGAACCACTGGCTAAATCCTCGTCATCAGAAAGCAAAGTGGCAGCCTCCTCTTCCAAAGCCTTTGCTTTATCAATATCGACTGAGAGATTGAAGCCACGAGCATGCACCTCCTTGAGGGTTTCTCTTTGGGACTGTCGCCTGGCATGATCAACTGCACATGATAGCTTAACTTCGGCCACAGCGGAGATCTCCTTTGCCCGGGTGTTAGCTGCTTCAGCATCGGCTCGGTACGAAGATATAAATGCCTCTGCATCAAATTTGGCTTTGGCAAGCTCAACAGCAGATTTAGCTTCAAACTCCTCGATTTTGCGGCTTCGAGCCAGGCTTTCCTCCTTCACACTTTGAAGCTGGCGTTCGATTGAAGCCAGTTGCTCCCGAAGAATATCCTTCTCTGAAGTGAGACGGTCCATTCCTTGCCTACACCCCAGGGTCTCGGCCTCCTTCATCTTGAGCTCATCTCGGAGTTGCTCCACCAGCTCGCCCTTTTGTTGAACCTGCAAAGTTGAAGCATTATCTAACCAATCGGGCAAGTGCATAACAAAACTCTGAAGGGTATGTTACCTTTTCGACAAACTCGGTCCATTCTTGACGAGCCTCCGCCAGTTCAGCTCGAAGGTCACTGATCTCCTCCTCTTTCTTTACATAGAGGGTTTTAAGGTCGTCCCTCTCTTTCGAGATTTTCTAAAGCTCGGCCTCACATCGAGCAAGCTCAGCTCAAGACTTGGAGAACGCTTCTTTATGGAGTGTCACATCCTACACAAAAAAAGGGAAAAGTTAGGCTCTAACAACAAGGATAAGGCGCGGGCGTAATTTTGAAGGACAGAAACTTACTTGTTTAAAGAGCCGATGGGCCTTATCGAAAATAAAAGAAGCATCTAGGTCGGGACCATCATCAATCCTTGCAAGTCATTCTCAAAAGATATCATGCCCTTCGTGGCTCGTCCCCACATCAGGAGTTCTCATGTTCCGAGCATCTCGGAATTGCCCCTCGGAGAACTTAGGACCAGGCGGCGAATCGTCCACATTAATTGCCCCAAGTGATCTACTCGGGGCAGTCTCCTCTCTTTGAAGGACCTCGGGACCGGTCCCCTCGGTCTCACCCTCCAAATAACCTCCAAGACGAGGTGCTCTTTTGCTACCCGATGGCTCGGGGACTTTGTTCGAACTCCCCTCGGAGAATTTTTCGGTCCTGGAATGGACCACATCAGCTATCATCGGTTCAACAGCCTTCAAAGCGTCAGTGCTTCCTCTATTACGAACTACCAATAGGCAGTCGTCATCCTCCCTCCCTTCCTCCTCGTCCATAAGGTATTGGACTGTTCCTGGAGAAAGGGCCATAGTATCAGCCTTAGGCTTTCGAGCCTTGCTTTTCTTTGGCTTCGGGGAATTCGCAAGCGACCCCCTCTTCCTTTCTTTTCTTTGGAAGGCTTTGGGATTTCCTCTTCACCGGGCGGGGGCGGCCGCATAGCAACGGCGTCTTCGAGGCCTGCATAAAGGCAAAGTGAGTATTTCTCTGAGAAGCACAAATAAAAAAATAAGAGGACTCACCATGGTTTTTAGCCTCCCATCGACCATTGGCCAAATCACGCCAGCTGTGCTCCGCGTACGAAGAAGTAGAGACCGGCTTTCGGATCCAACCTTCGAAGTCTGGGACCGCACCGGGAAACCAAGCAACAGCTACACCATCGGAAGGGGGTTAGACCGAGAAAAAAGATGAATTCGAGAAAGAAAAGGAAAAACAAGGCATAAAGTCATTATCGACAAATGTGTACTTACGTTTCATATTCCATTCATCGGGGAATGGCATTCTCTCAGCAGGTATCAGATCGGAAGTCCTGACTCGGACAAACCGACTCATCCACCCAAGATCTTTGTCTTCATCGATGCTGGAGAAAAGAGATTTTAAGGATCAACACTGCAGCTTTATTAGGTTGCCTCGATAAAAACGAGGACTGTATAGCCTGATTAGATGATCGAGGGTAAAAGGCATTCCCTCGACCTGTTTCGAAAAGAATCTGATCAGATTGACGATGCGCCAAAATGAAGGATATATTTGGCCAAGCGACACTTGGTATTGTTGGCAATAATCAAGAATAGCTGGATCAATGGGACCCAGAGCCGGATCGGCGGGGCCCAGCGTGAACGGGTAGGTATACACACTTAAGTACCTACTTTGTGAGTAGTAATTTCCTCTTCAGGGGAAGGGATCACTACATCTTTGTTCTCCCAGTTGCAGCCCTTTTTCACCTGCTGGAGTTCATCTTTGGTTATCAAACAAATTTACCGAGACATGGGCTCACATCGGCCTGGTGTCAATACAGGTTTCTCGATTTTGAAATCGGAGGTTGTTTCCCACGGCGGGGGAATACACTCCTCGATACGAGGTGGCACTACTATTTTTATTTTGGCCGGTCGCGATGATGTAGAGGCTTTTTCTTTTTGAGGAATAAGTTTAGATGTTTTGGCCATTATGGTGTGGAAATTCACAGAGAAAGGGTTGATGATGAAGTAAGGGCAAGTTAGAGAGAAGGATGAACTCAGAGAAGTTGAAGGAGCTAATAAGATTTTGAAAATGATTAGAGAAATGAAGTTTGCAAAAGTTGTGAAGTTGGCCTATTTATAGAAGTCACTTAAGCGTATTGGGGAAGCCAAATAGCCGACCGTCAGCTGTATCCAATTAATGACTTTGGGAACTGCGTGAAAGCAACCTTTCAGTCACTTCACCCGCTGACATCACGAGATTAGCATTGGGACCGAGGCATCGAAGCGTTGAAGATAAAATCATTTCTTATCGACCTACTCTAAGAAATGCGGGGACTATTTGTATACGGCCGAAATCAGGCACGCCCGATTTCCAGGCTTGAGGGATCGCCTTAGGTCCGAGTTCAAGTAAGCTCGAGTTCGAGGTCGATAGACTAGACTGAAGCTTGAGGACGGAATGCAATGCCCGAATATAGACGTGCGAGGAATACCGAAGTTAAGTATGCTCGACCCCGAAATTGTACCGTTATGGATTTGTAACATAATGAGCTAGATTTCTTCCACGTCCCCAAGATCATCGCGCAAATCTCGGAATAGGATTGTATGATCCCGTACTAGGTGGTTAGACAACTGTACCAATAATATTCCTTACCGTAAACCGAATTGTACCTTATTTAGGGTTCCCCTATTATATAAAGGGGACCCAATCATTTGTAACATCGTCTAATAATTGTCAAAAGAAAATACTATCTTACTTTTCTCGCTTATTGTTCATCAGAGCTATCCTTTTACTCTATTGTTCTTACTTTATTGTTCTTGGTCCATCTCGAGGTCACTGAGCTCAAGGCCAACTGCTTAAGTAACACTGGTTTGGTTCATCCATTTCTTTTATTTATACTCCATATTTTTTGATTATTAATTGGTATTGAACTTAATCACATATCTTTAAAACCACAAATCAAATTTAATTGTTACTCGTATTTTCGAGGTAAACAAAAAGGAACTCCGAGATTACACAAGCTAAAATACCAAGGGAAACATGACCAATTGAGACAACGCCCATGCCATATGCCTCAGGTACTGGATATCCAATGCAAATAAAGATCGATGTGCCAATAAAATCTCCCGAGCATGTGTTACATGATATAATCACACACAATGTCTTGCCTCTGGAAAGTCACAATGCAATGGTAGAACAATAGCAACTAGAAGATGAGGGTGATGATGAGCCTATTGCTAGGAATTTTAAAGCAGTAGTCAGAGAAGGAGATGTAACACCTAAAGCATCAAATAAAAGTGGTACGAAAATTAAGAAACAACAGAATAAAGAAGCTATGAAACCTACAAGAATCTTGCCCAAGAGGGCAGCCTCTATGTCTAAATGACGATTAAAGCTTTGATATGGAATATAAGGTCGTTTAAGACTCAACATGCCTTCCAGAGCATCATCAACATGCAAAGGTAACATGGTTTATTCATTGTAGCACTTATGGAGCCTTTTCAAAAAACAAGGTATATTCAGAATTGCAGGAGGAGACTGGGTATGGAAGCTGCAATATCAGATGTTAACGGGAAAATATGGTTATTCTTTGATGCTGTGGTGGAATGGAGTTGTTAATTGATACTGAGCAGCAATTCACAATCCACGTGTATCATCTGGACATTAATAAGCATATCATGTGACTTTTGTATATACAAATGTTCTTCACTGGAAAGATTAGAATTGTTGGACAATTTATATTACCTTGCGAGTGACATGGAATTGCCTTGGATAGTTGGAGGAGACTTTAATGTGGTTCTTAGTGAAGAGGAGAAGATAGGAGGGTTGCCAAATACCCTCCAGAATATGAAGACTTTGCTTTTTGTGTCAACTCATGTTTGATCTTGGATATAAAGGAAGTCCCTTCACGTGGTGGAATGGGAGGCCAAATTCAGATTGTATCTTCAAACGTTTGGACAAAATATTTGTTAATATGCCTATCCAGAATTTATTTCCCAATATATAAGTGGAGCATCTCATTAGAACCGGTTCAGATCATGCTCCAATGCTGATGAATTGTGGTGATCAAGCAATGCAATTTACTAAACCATTCAAGTTCCTAAATTTCTGGACAAAACATGTCTCTTTCATGGAGGTGGTTAAATAAAATTGGAAGGCTGACTTCACTGGAGACCCTTTCCTAATATTCAAGCAGAAATTAAAAAGGACAAAAATTGCAGTTTCTAAATGGAGCAAGCTCATTTATGGAGATATCTTCAAGCAACTGGCTATTAGAGAAGATGTGGTTAGAGTGAAGGAAATGTGTTTTGAAGAAGAACAAATAGTGGAGAATACAATAATACTAAAGAAAGCCCAAGATGAACTGAAGAAGTACCCCAGCATCGAGGAGTACTATTGGGAACAAAAAACAGGTATGCCATGGTTTGCAGAAGTGGACAGAAATACAAGATTTTTCCATAACCATGTCAACGGAAAAAGGCAAAAGCTACAATTAAAGAGAATTCAGAATACAAATGGTGCATGGATTGACTCACAAGATCTTATGGCTGAAGTTGCAATTGAATTTTTCCAAAAGAAATTCAGACAAGAAGCTGATCCTACATCATTTGAACTACCAAACAATGTTCCTACAATGGTCTCAATTAAACAAAACACAGAGTTTTGCAGACATCCTATAACAGAAGAGGTAAAGGCAACTATTTTTGTATTAAGTGGAGAGAGGTGCAAGTAGTCCAGATGGGTTTACTGGAATCTTTTTTCAAACATACTGGGAGATCTTAGGGGAAGATATACATAACATGCTGACACAATTTTATGGAGGAAGATCTTTACCGAAGTTTATAGCATACACAAACCTTGTATTGCTTCCAAAGAAACAAACGATTCACACTTTCTAAGATCTTAGACCTATAAGTTTGAGCAATTTTATAAACAAAGTGATCTCTAGAGTACTTCATGATAGGTTGGAAAAAATACTCCCTGGTTTGATATCTAAAACTCAATCGGGATTTGTAAAAGAGAGAAGTATCTTTGAGAATATTCTGTTAACTCAGGAGATTGTCACTGACATCAGATTAAGGGGTAAACCTGCCAATGTAGTGATCAAGCTTAACATGGCAAAATCATATGATAGAATTTCTTGGAAGTTTTTAATTCATGTGCTGAGGAAATTTGGATTTGCAGAATGGTTCATCAATATGAAATGGAATCTAATAGCTAATAATTGGTACTTAGTTTTAATCAATGGTCAAGCCTCAGGTTTCTTTCAATCAACAAGAGGTGTTAAACAAGGAGACCCTTTATCACCAGCTCTGTTCATTCTTTCAACAGAGGTACTATCCATATCTTTGAATAAGCTATTTGAAGACAACATGTTTAACGATTACGGCATGCCTAAATAGACTGATCCATTAAACCACTTAGCCTATGTTTATGATACTATCATCTTTGCTTCTACTGATCCATATTCCTTACGGAAGATAGTGGAGGTTTTGGCTAAGTATGAGCACACATCTGGTCAGTTGATTAACAAGACAAAAAGTTCATTTTATATGCATTCCAATATTGCTGGGACATTGTGCAATACAATAGGAGAATAACAGGTTTTTCAAAGGGTGAATTTCCTTTTACTTATATGGGATGTCCAATATTTTATAAAAGATGAAGAAAGGAGTACTACAATGAACTCATTCAGAAGGTGAAGGCTAAACTACATTCATGGAAGGGTAAGCTTTTGTCTTATGGAGGCAAAGACACTTTGATTTCCTGTGTGCTGCAAAGCATACCAACCCACATGATTTCTGTCCTTGATCCACCTAACAATGTAGTAGTGCACTTGCATAAGATATTTGTAAGGTTTTTCTGGAGCAACAAAGATGAAGGAAAAAGTAGACATTGGTCTAAATGAGAAAATTTATGATTGCCAAAGGAGGAAGGTGGAGTGAGATTTAGATCTCTTTTTGATATTTCAATAGCATTATTTGCAAAACTGCGGTGGAAGTTCAGGACTAGTAAATCATTATGGTCCAATTACATGTGGAATAAATATTGCAAGAAGGAAACTCCAAAAACAGTTCAATTTCGACAAGGCTCACATGTTTGGAGAAAAATGTTGGAAGCAAGGGAGGAAGTGCAACATGAGTTGTTATGGGAAATGAAGAGAATATCTACCAACATATGGCATGAGAATTGGACTGGTATAGGTTCTCTATATCGCGTTGTTCCTCCAGAATTTCATACAAATGAAGAACTACAAGAAGTTGCTGAGCTCAGAGAAGAAGATGACCGGAACAACTTGCTGTTGGAACAATATTTTCCAATAGACATTGCAAATCACATCAGACAAGAGGTGTATTTTGAAAAGGGAGATGACAGTCATGACACACCCAAGTTGATGCCTACAGCATCAAGCAGATTCACGGTAAGCAGCGCATGGGAAATGTTGAGGCATAGGCCAACTGTAAATGCTGAATATAAAATGTTGTGGACAAAGGGGCTACCATTTAAAATATCCTTCTTTCTATGGCGAATATGGAAAGGCAAGATACCTACTGATGATCTATGGAGAAGGAATGGTTATATGATGGTGTCAAAATATTGGTGTTGTGTTCAATCCAAAGAGGATTCCTTTCAACATCTTTTCCTAAGCAGTCCTATAACAAATAGGGTGTGGAGTACTTTTGCACAGGCAGCAAGTATAATTGATAATCTAGTACAGGTTCATCAAGTTATTAGAGCTTAGTGGAATATTCAATGCTGTCCAAACCTCAAACCTCTATACCAGGCTGCCCCGGCATTGATAACATGGGAAATTTGGAAGACAAGAAACACCATAAAATATGGAGGGACATTATCATGCAACAGGGTATTCATGAAGTTAACAAGATGCTTCACAATCTAGCTAAGATTAGGTATCCTTGGATGGAAAATATACCTTTACTATGGCCAGATATGATAAGATTTTTTGAAGGCTATAGACCTTATGTAATCACAAAAAGAATAACATGGAAGTCACCTTGTGAAGGATGGTTCAAATGTAACATTGATGGTGCATCTAGAGGAAACCCAGGATCAAGCTCATATGGCTTCTGTGTGAGGAATTCTGATGGAGCTTTGATATATGCTAAGGCAAAGAAGGTAGCTGACACTACTAACATTGTAGCAGAAGCAAAAGCAATTGTAGAAGGCCTGGTTTTTTGTGTAGATCAGCAGTTGCATCCATTAATCATTGAGACAGACTCACTGGTGATGAAGAGTGTTTACCTCAAAAAATGTGAATAACAATTAAATAAGATTTGTGATTTTAAAGATATGTGATTTATTCTAATACTAGTGAATGTACAAATAATGCTAAGTTTAAGTAAGAAGAATTGATGAACCGAACCAGTATTGTTAGAGCAATAAGGACCTCGAGCTCGATTATCTCAGGGGCCTCGAGGTAAGCTAAGAATAATAAAGTATGAACAATAAGATAATAAAGCTGAAGAAAAATTTATTGAGCACGGTAAGCAAGAAAAGCAGGGCAGAATGTTCTATTGCAGAGAATAATATAACATTTTACAAAGATTGGGGTCCCTTTAAATAGAAGGGAAAAACCTAATATGGTACATTTCCAATTATGGTAAAGAATTCTATTGGTATAGCTCTATAACAACCTAGTACGGACTTGTACTATTTCGTACAAATCTTATCCTTAATGCTCTGACCCACGTGTTCTTGAGAAATTCCCGCTCTTTCTTGAGTGTCTTCGAAATTGTACTACCCTCGAGGCAGATCATGACGGGTCCCCTATTTGCTTCTCGAGATGCGCTCATCCAGGCCTGGCTTGACTCTTACTTTGAGCTTTCAAAACTCGGACTCAGAGTGTAATCTAGTCTTAGAAATCGAGCTCTCCGATTTCCACCGTATACAGATAGTCCCGGCATTTCTTAGAATGAAATGATAAGAAACAATTTGAACCTCGATTTCCCCAAACCTCTCGTGATGACGCCATGCTCGTGACGTAGGTGCTTGAAGTGATCGGAAATGTCATGTCAGCGTGCTTCTCCAAAACATCAAATACGTTTCAGCTTTTGTCGTCCACTTGCGTCGCCGGTCCCGTTCATCGGCTTTCTATAAATAAGAGGTTACTTGGATGAACAAAAACTACACTTATTCCTTCTTCATCTACTTTTAGTCCTTTCCCTTCTCTACCTCTTCCTCTAATCACCAATTTCCATGGTTCAAATCTGTAGCCACAAGGTCACATGGCAGCGACTTTACCAGTTACGCCAAGGCATCCCCTTTCATAGCTTCGGCTTGAGACAACGAGAGAAAGGTGCCGAATCCTTCCCGTATCAGAAGATATGAGAACGTTACACTGCTGCTCATCTCTCTTAACTTCAACCTGGTGTGGCGCTTCATTCCTTTTGCTTTCCATGGAATGAGGTGGCACTATCATCTACTAACTTTTGCATCCTACACCGGAACAGAGTACCAAGGATGAACACTCTTGGATTGTTGCTCGTGCATCTTGCAATCCCTTTTGGTTTTTTCCTTTTGCTTGTTCTTTCTTAATGTATTGTGGCCCAAAACATCAACGGAATGCTCAATCTCGACTGTTGGGGATATAATTGCATCTATCGAGGGCCTTCTGCTATATAAATGTTTCTTAAGATCTGAACTGGTGCCCCCGAGAAGAGGATTTCCGAATACGATGCTCTCGAGGATGTCGTCTTAAAAATAGAATAGGTTCTTTGGCTTTTGTTTTTTGCTTCTTTGTTCCAGTATAAGTATCCTTCGTGGGTGCCCTAGCCATACTTTGTAAACTTTTCTTGGAAGTATAAAAGGATCCGTGTATGACTTTCGGTCCATATTGAATTTTAATCTATCTTTATTCGTAAAAGACTCGATTATATGGTTTTAATGGCTAGCCCAAATATCGAGCTCAGGACATAATAAACCCTTAGGTTTTTAAATGATCAATATAATACCCCTCGAGGTTCTCGTTAATCCTCGAGCTGAGCTCAAATGTGAACTCGGAACATCGTGAATCCCGAGTCCGAGTTAGGTGCGAGTGAGATCTCGAAATGAAGTTAATCCTTAGATCTTTTTGTAGTCCCTGAGTGAGAAATTTCTCCAACCCAGGCAGCCCTTGGGCTTTGCAATCGAGCGAGCATTCGCTCAAACTGTAATAAGGATAGCCCTTAGGCCTTTTCACAGTTCTCGAGCGAGAAAACTCCTCAAACTCGGATAGTCGAACTCGACTTATAGGCTGTCCTTCATGTTTTTTGACGAATTAATCTTGGATGTCTTGGTCCTGATGCCAATATCGTGACATCAGCGTTGAAGTGGCTGAAAAGTTGCTTTTTGTGCGATTCCCAAAATCATTTATTGGAGGCGGCTGACGGTCGGCCTTTTGGCTTCCCCAGCACGCTTAAATGAACTCTATAAATAGACGAATTTCACAACCTTAAAACTTTAGTCCCATATTGTTCTTAAAGTCTCATTAGCCCTTTTCAACTTCCTTGAACTCTCCCTTCACGTCACTATCAACACTCTTCATTTTCTTGGCTCCTCCGCATTGCGATGGCTAAAACCTCTGTATCGGTTTCCCAAAAGAAAAAGCTTCCTCATCTTCTCGATCGACCAAGAGTAAACCGGTAGTTCCCCCTCGTATTGAGGAATGCATTCCCCCGCCATGTGATATAACATCTGATTTCAAAATCGACAAACCTGCAGCGGCACCAGGCCGATGCGAGCCCATGTCTCGATATGTTTGTTTGGTGATCAAGGACGAGCTCGGGCAAGTAAAGGAGGATTGCAAGTGGGACAATAAAGAAATAGTGGTCCCTTCCTTTGAGTAGGACATTACTACATACAAAGCGGGGTACTTGAGCGTATATACCTACCCATTTATGTTGGGTCCAGCAACTCCGGCTCAAGGTCCCATAGATCCAGTTATTCTTGACTTCTGCCAACGATACGAAGTGTCACTTGACCAGATCTATCCCTCCTTCTGGCGAATCGTTTACTTAATTAGGTTCTTTTCGAGCCAAGTTGAGGGGATGTCCTTTACCCTCGATCATCTAATCAGATTGTATAGTCCCTGACTTTATCGTGGGGGTTTGATAAAATTGCAACGCCGATCCTTAAAATCTCTCTTCTCTAGTATCGATGAGGACAAAGACCGTGGATGGATGAGCCGGTTCATCCGAGTCAGGACCTCCGATCTGATTCCTGCTAATTGGATGTCGTTCCCCGAGGACTGGAACATGAAACGTGAGTACGTAGCAGGCTTACACCCTGCTTTCTTTCCTTTCCCCCGGCTTTATATTTTTCATTGGTCTAACCCATTTATGATGGTGTAGCCGCTACTTGGTTTCCTTGTGGAGTCTCGGACCTCGAGGGCTGGGTCCGTAAGATGGCCTCCGCCTCCTCTTATTCGGAGCGTTGCTGGCGAGATCTGGCCAAGGGTCGATGGGAGGCCAAAAACCATGGTGAGTTCTCTTATTTATTTTCTTGTATTGCTGTCATGGGATATTTACCTAGGTTTCATGTAGGTCTTGGAGACGCCGTTGATTTGCGGCCGGCCTCGGATGATGAAGAAGAAGTTCCGAAGTCTCCTAAAGAAAGAAAAAGAAAAAGAGAAACGCCTGCCAATTCCCCGAAGCCTAAGAAAAGCGTGGCTCGAAGGTCCAAGGTTGATACCGTGACCTTATCTCCGAAAACGGTCCAATGTCTTCGAGACCAGAAGGAAGACGAAGATAAAGACTGCCTGTTAGTAGCTCGTGAAAGAAGAAATGTCAGTGCTTTGAAGTCCGTCGAGCCGGTAAAGGTCGATGAGGCGCATTCAAGAATCAAAGAAATGTCCGAGGGGAGTACAAATAAAGCCCGCGAGCTGTCGTGTAGAAAAAAGGCACCTCGCCTAGGAGGCCATCTAGAGGGTGAGGCCGAACGGCCCAGTCCCAATCCTCTTCAAAATAAAGATAACGCCCCAAGTGTATCATTTGGGGTAATCAATGTAGATGACTCGCCTCTTGGCCCCGAGTTTTCCGACGGGCAAATCCGAGATGCTCAGAATATGAGGTCTTCTGAAGTGGAAGCAAGCCATGAAGGACATGACATCTTTCGAGAATGCCTTGCACGGCTTGAAGATGGCCCCGACCCAGATGCTTCTTTCATTTTTGATGAGGCTCGTAGACTCTTCAAACAAGTGAGTTTCCTGTTTGTTATGCATGTGCCTGCGCCTTTGCTGTTTCTGAATCCATTTTCCTCCTTTTTTATGAAGGTTGTGGTGCTCCACAAAAAGGCATTTTTCAAGTCTCGAACCGATCTTGCTCGATGTGAGGCCGAGCTAAAAAAGGTCTCAAAAGAGAGGGACTATCTTAAAGCCTCTACGCTAAGAAAGAGGTAGAGATCAGCGATCTTCAAGTTGAATTGGCATAGGCTCACCAAGGACGGGTCGAGTATGTTGAGAAGGTAACATAACCTTTGAGGATCTATTTTGAACTTGCTTGTCTTGACATCTAATACCTTTAATTTTGCAGTTTTATGAGAAGGCCGACTTGGTGGCGCGGCTTCAGGAGGAGCAAAAAATGAAAGAGGCCGAGACCTTGGGGTGGAGGCAAAGCATGGATAATCTCACCTCCGAGAAAGAAACTCTTCGAGAAGAGTTGGCTTCCCTCGATCGTCAGTTTCAAAGTGTGAAGGAGGAGAGCATAGCTCGAGGCCGTGACATCGAGGAGCTCAAAGCTAAATCTGCTGCTGAGTTGGCTAAAGCCTGATCTGATGCGGAGGCAATTATGTCTTTGTACTGAGCCGATGCCGAAGCAGCTAATGTTCGGGCAAAGGAGATCTTTTCTGCAGCAGAAGTCAAGTTATCGAGTGCAGTTGACCATGCCAGGTATCAATCTCGGAGAGTAACCCTCGAGGAGGTGCATGCTCACGGCTTCGATCTCTCAGCCGATATTGAAAAGGCAAAGATTTTAGAAGAGGAGGCTGCCGCTCTGCTTTCTGATGAGGATGGTTTAGCTAGTGGCACCGAGAGTGGAGGAGACGGGGGCGAAGTCTCCGAGGATGAGGCTTTCAAAGATGCGGCTCCCGAGGATACAACTGCCGAAGATGTGACTCCAAAGTAGTTTTAAGTTTCTTTATTTTGTTTTTGTGTAGGTATCCCTTGTGAAAACATTCCCTGTGACCATCTTTTGGAAATACAATAGGAACTCTTCATCTCATTCCCGACTTGTACTGGATTTCATACTGTTTTGATTTATGGAATGCTTCTTTTGCATAACTTGAATGATTGGCCCTGAAATGGGTTTGGGCTCGGGATAATAAACGCTTAGATCCTTGTTTAGAAACAGTAGTCATCGAGCTAAGTTTAAATCAATCCGACTAAAGCTCGGGATACCGTGACTCTTGAGTCCGGGTTGAGTGAGAACGGAGTCTCGTATAATACGTTTTTGGCCCTTAAGCCTCTTTAAGTTGGCCTTTGGGCTCTTATATATCGGCCCCTTAGGCTCTTTAAGTTGGCCCTTGGGCTCTTATATATCGGCCCTTAGGCTCTTTAAGTTGGCCCTTGGGCTCTTATATATCGGCCATTAGGCTCTTTAAGTTGGGTGGATTCGGCCTCTTAGAATGGCTATATAATTTTTCCCTCATTTCGGCTTAAAAGACTTAGTGAAATTTTAGTTATGCCTTGGCATGTGTTTTTTGCACCCGTAGGTCTTTTCGAAGGTTTGACATATCGGAACATTATTAGTAATTTGTTTGTAAACATAATCGAATACTTCTTGAGGTATTTCCGAAGGCCAATGTTATCGAAGCCCTTGGATTTTTTGAGAGATGAATTTATCGAAGCCCTTTATATTTTTCTTTTGCCAAGGGTAGCCTAATTTAACCGGTTTTTACAAAGTGTTTAAAGGCCTTTAATTTATAGCGGAAGTCGGACGTCTCTGAGCCGCATTATTTGGCCGTAGCCTTTATATGACTGTAGTCTTTGGTATGGTCGTAGCCTTCGGGTATGTCACTTGGACTTGTTTCCCGATAATTTTCCAAATTTGTTCAAGAAGTTAGTCCCCGAGTATATTGGCCTTGTCCTTTGTACCGAGGGGGTGCCTCTTTTGAGGTCTTATTAATCCGAATTTTCAATGACTCGGGTGTACTGAATGTCGATGGCAGTCCCCGAGTATTCGGGGTGCTTCTATGTTTTGGCTCTTAAGTCGTTTCCCGTGGGATGTAGAGTTCATGTAATAGTAGACTTCTTTGAAACACCAAGTGCTTTCGATATTAACAAAATTGATACATGTGTACATGCTTTGTTGTCGGGGCTTGACTACTATATGGACACGGTTCATCTTACCGTTTGGCCCATTACGAAGTTTTCCTTCCAAGGTTCTCTTAGGCATGAAGTATTTTTCTTGAAAATATAACCTCCGAGGGTGATGCCCCCCCCCCCCCCGGTATCCGGGGTTGATTAAAAAGAAACCTTGGATACTGTTGAGCTTTCCTTAGGCAGCACATAATTGTTGCCTCGTTAAAAACCTTGCCGGTAAAACCCATTTGGGACAAAATCCGAGCCAAGGGAAAAAGAGTGCAACGCATGCTTTAAAACCTAAGGCCTTTGTGTAAGAAGGGGTGTCTTCGAGATCACGAGCCTTTGAGAGCTTCCATCGTGCCGAGCTTGTAAGATCCTTTACCAATGACTCTGAGGGCTTAATGCGGTCCTATCTTGCTATCCTCGATCGTGATATCTTCGAGAGCCTTAACCTGGTCGAGGATGACTTAGATGCCCCAATTTGACACCATGAAGCCGAGAAACTTACCCATGCCAGCTCCGAAGGTACGTTACTCTGGGTTGAGCTTCGTGTCGCATCGCCTTGAAATGTTGACTGTTTCTTGCAAATGAATTAAAATGGTCCTCTGCGCACAGGGACTTAACCAGTCATATCATCAATAAAGGCTTTCGTTATTTTACCTATTTGTTCTTTGAATATCCTGTTGACTGGATGTTGATACGAGGCTTTTTTCGAACTGAGGGCCTCCCTTTTGTTTTACTGGTTTAAACCTAGGAATGTTGCTCAGCCTCCGGCGGAATCACTGTCATATCTAAATGGGACCAAACAATGCAATCAATATTATCAATAAGAAACTAAATGAGTTTTTTCCCGAGTTTAGGGGTTAATCCCGTTCCCAGGTGTACCTTTCTCTTGAGCGATTGACTTGATTGCATCGGGCTTCTCGGGAACAACGAAGGTTCGAGGAGCTAGGGAGTTCCCTTCTTCGCCTTCGGTTACCTGTTATCCTGCTTTCGTCTAGTCTTGGAACTGTGATTGCTACTTAGCCACATGTTTACCTTTGAGGCTCGACTTCTCCGAGGTCAAGGGTTCCGGTATCCGTACCACTTCCTCGATTGCAAACATCTCTTTTGCAGCACGCTGTTCTCCGTGGACTGTTTTCACTCCTTCCTCTGTCGAGAACTTCATCATCTGATGGAGAGTGCAAGGCACCACCCTCATGTTGTGTATCCATGGCCTCCCGAGGAGTGCGTCATACCGCATGTCACCTTCGATGACATGGAACCTGGTGTCTTATATTGTCCCGGCTACGTTTACTGTCAAGATAATTTCTCCCTTGTGGTTTCACTTGCCATGTTGAAGGCATTCAGCACCCGGGACGCAGGTACAATCTGATTTTTCAGGCCGAGTTGTTTCACGACTTTCGATCTGATTATGTTCGCAGAGCTACCTGGATCCACCAAAACACGTTTAACCTGAACTTTATTTAAAAGAATAGAGATTACCAGGGCATCGTTGTGAGGTTGGGATACGTCCTTTGCTTCCTTGTCACAAAATGATAGAGCATCCTCGGGTACATAGTTCCAAGTCCGTTTTTCCTTTGTGATGGATACTTTCGTACATTTGAATATAGGTCCCTGTGGGTCATCGACTCTACCTATGATCATGTGAATGACATGTTGAGGTTCTTCGGGTTAATTCTTCTTGTTTGCATCTCTTTCTCTGAAATGATTCTTGGCCCAGTCGCTGAGAAACTCACGAGGGTGCCCCTCGTTGAACAATTGGGCTACCTCCTCTCTGAGCTGCCTGCAATCCTCGGTCCTATGCCCATGAGTACCATGATACTTACACATTAAGTTGGGGTTCCTCTGAGAAGGATCGGTCTGTATAGGCTTGGGCCATCTAGCATCTCTAATTTTGCCAATGGCTGAAACGATACCCGAGGCGTCAACACTGAAGTTGTATTCTGATAATCTGGGTGTCTCCACCGGTCCCGAGTGCCTATCAAACCCGGTTTTGCTCACGAGTCCCCGGGAACTTTGGCCTCGATCTGCTCTTCGATCATTCCGAGGTATTTTACGCTTTGAAATGTTCCTTCAATCTTCAACGTACGGTTGATACCGTTTTTTGTTGAACCTTGATCCCCGGTCCGTGTCCCTCGGGGGTTTGGCTGCGAATCTGTTAGGATGAACTGAGCCCCTTCGTCCTCGACCCTAATTTTTGATTGATAACGATTGTGCACATCCAATCACGTCACAGTTGGATATTCGATCAAGTTCTGCTTTAGCTGTCGAGATGCAATCGAGCTTCTTTCATTCAAACCTTGCATAAAGGCTTGAACTGCCCAGTCATCGGAGACCGGTGGTAACTCCATTCTTTCCATCTGAAACCGGGAGACAAACTCCCTTAATATCTCGTCATCCCTTTGTTTTATTTTGAAGACGCCCGATTTCTCGTGGCCACCTTTATGGCCCCGGCGTGTGCTTTCACGAAGGCGTCCGCCAACATAGCAAACGAATCAATAGAGTAAGGAGCTAAGTTGTGATACCAGATCATAGCTCCTTTTGATAGTGTTTCCCCAAACTTTTTCAATAATAATGACTCGATTCCACCGTCATTCAAGTCATTTCCTTTGATTCCACAAGTGTATGAAGTAATATTTTCGTTAGGGTTAGTTGTTCCGTTATATTTCAGTATATCTGGCATGCGAAACTTCTTAGGAATGGGCATTGGAGCTGCACTTCGGGGGAAAGGTTTTTGTATGAATTTTTTCGAGTCCAGTCCCTTCAAATTCGGAGGTTCTCCTGGTATCTGGTCGACCCTTGAATTGTATGTCTCCACTTTTTTTCATTTTCTTCAATTTTCTTTTCTCCGGATTCGATTCTTTTGGTTAGTTCTTCGAGCATTTTCATAATAGCGGGGTCAGTCCCCGAGCCATTTTCATCGGGCCTTTCAGGCGCAGGTTTCGTATGCCGGGCGTCCACTGGTTTGGCGGTGTTTGGAGTTCTGTTCTGACTCTGAAGTTGAGCGATGGCGACTTGCTGAGCTTGCAGCCTCTCGAATATCACTTGGAGGCTGACTCCTCCTTCTTCCATTCCTCGCGTTTCCTGGCCTCCGGCTCGGGCTTCCCTGTGTGCATTCCTTACGGGGTCTGTGCCTGCGTCCATGTTTAGGGCGTTATGCGAACTGATATCAACTGGATCCATATTCGGCACTCCCTCAGGGTTTATGGGTGGTACACCGACCCCTATGCCGCTGTTTTCTCCGAGTCCCTCACTGTCATGAGCAGGTGCGTTTTGTGTGCTAGACATATCTTAGCCTGAAATCAAAGAATCTTTGACAAGAAAAAGTATGAAGAATAACGTGTGTTATCAGAAAACTAGCACTAAAATAATCACTATTATCTTTAGCCCCACGGTGGGCGCCAAACTGTTTACCTCAAAAAATGTGAATAACAATTAAATAAGATTTGTGGGTTTAAAGATATGTGATTTATTCTAATACTAGTGAATGTACAAATAATGCTAAGTTTAAGTAAGAAGAATTGATGAACCAAACCAGTGTTGCTAGAGCAATAAGGACCTCGAGCTCGATTATCTCAGGGGCCTCGAGGTGAGCTAAGAACAATAAAGTAAGGATAATAAAGCTGATGAAAAATTTGTTGAGCACGGTAAGCAAGAAAAGCAGGGCAGAATGTTCTATTGCAGAGAATAATATGATGCTTTACAAAGATTGGGGTCCCTTTATATAGAAGGGAAAAACCCTAATATGGTACATTTTCAATTATGGTAAAGAATTCTATTGGTACAGCTCTATAACAACCTAGTACGAACTTGTACTATTTCGTACAAATCTTATCCTTTAATGCTCTGACCCACGTGTTCTTGAGAAATTCCCGCTCTTTCTTGAGTGTCTTCGAAATTATACTACCCTCGAGGCAGATCATGACGGGTCCCCGATTTGCTTCTCGAGATGCACTCATCCGGGCCTGGCTTGACTCTTACTTCGAGCTTTCAGAACTCGGACTCGGAGTGTAATCCAGTCTTAGAAATCGAGCTCTCCGATTTCTACCGTATACAAAGAGAATCATAGATGGTGAATGGGAAACTCCGTGGTGTATAGGGAAGGAAGTGAAGAGGATTAAAGGAATGAAGGACTATTTCAATGTGATCTTCCAACATGTTCTACGGGAGGGCAACACACTGGCAGATTACTTTGCTAACCTAGTCTTTTCTTTTGCAGGTACAATCATTTTTAACTCATTAACTGAATTTCCAAGTACAGGGAGGATAATACTCAATCTAGACAAGTCGAAAACTCATAACCTAAGGGTTAGGATAGCCAAAAGAAATGCTCCAGATTAATGATTGTTTCATTTGGATACTAATGTTACATTGACGCTTATAAACTGTAAATTGATAGCCTGTCATCCAGTGATTTTAACAGGTATTCAAATTCAGTCTTGGGGTATTCATATGGCACGTAGAGGATCTACTGAAACAAGAATGATGAAGCAACTAATCGATGATCATAATCAATGGGTGCTGAATTTTCAACAATGGTTACATATTCAGAGAATGCAACTGAGTACGCTGCGACTAAAACAATGGTTGATGCAACTATAAAATGGAACTCGACAGATTGGACTGCTGCTACAGCAATTGGTTTGACTGAAGCGTCTGCAAATGTTTACTGCCACGACTTTCCAGCTTGGTTTCTAAAGTGGAAAACAAGAGGATTATTTAGTTGGCCAGTGCAGATGCAATATCTGTCAAAACGTCTTCTAAAAGACACAATTCTGCTGGGATTAAGGAGGATTCATAGTGTAACACTAATGCCTGTTATTCAACTAGTACAACATTGATCTACTTCTGCTGCTGATTAACTAAACATCATTAGAGTACCTCCCAGTGGTATTAGCATGTTATCATGCTCAGTCTGGGGGTGGTCTTATGGTGCAAGGAGAATCACATGAAAGCTGGAGGTGGAAATATCATTGTACAGCCCAAAACACATTGAACATCTTACGCTGCCACTGCCTACACAAGATGAAACAAGACACAAAAGGGTCCAGTGCTGATGCTGTTGTAATTTTATACAGAAGCCTTCAAAGTTTGGCAGGCTACTGGACAGTTTGACCAGCTGCTGCATTTTAACGTGTGGTGTATTATTGGATCATTATCCAGTGGTCTTAGTGTGCTATCACACTCAAGCAGGAGATGAGGAGATGATACATGACACTATTTGGCCAGACACATACAGGAAGTTTTAACGTTGTTCATAATGTCTAATATGTTTGTCAAAGCTAGATAACTTCTTTACAGTGGTTTGCTACGGTTAATGCAACTCCAAATCTGGCTTTGATGCGTCTGCAAATGGTTGATGCAAAGATTGCCACCAGGTACTCTACCTGTCCAATACACAGCTTGGTTTCATAACTGGAAATCAACAGGAATCTGTCAACTACTATCACAACCACAAGTCATCCTACTCGAAAATGCGTTACAACAATTGGAAAGTTTCAAAATTGGTTTAGCACTCCACCAGTTTTTTGGATAGCCACAGCTATTCAAGGTGTACGTTAGAAATTCAACTTAGCCTAATCCTTTTGGTATGCAAAACATGGCGCCTGGTGAGAGCGTTTGAAGTGCTACGCTACGCAGATGTTTTGCAATGGGCTAGATGATACAAACACCACCTTGGCTGGAATCTGTCCAGTTCAAACTTTTGTAATAGTCACATTTTACTGCTTTTGCACATTTTCCTTACACTTTAATGCATCGTGTAATAACTGGATTCCTATGTTGGATTATAATTTATATATTTACCACAAGTCATCAAGCCAGGTCGTATATTGCTTAAACCAAAAAAAAACCGGTACAAGGTCCATGTACCTAGATACACAATCCATGTTTCACAAAACTCAATACAAAATCCATGTATCGACCTGGTACAAAATCCATGTACTAACCACGCTCACATGGCCAAAAGTAATATGGGTTATAACCTGACTCCAGAGGGACAGATCCAAATCCAAGCGCAAGAGGGGTATAATAGCGTCCCTCATAAATCAATATTCGATTATTATGTCCAATGTGCCATAACTGTATCTCGCCCACACGCTTACCCTTCGTGCCAAAATCCTCAGTCCAAATCACGTATCCATTATTAAAAATGTATGCATATGCTCAAGAATTAGAGATAGAAGGTACATAAAGACATAATAAATATCATACGGATATGTGCTCATGAAATTTCTATGTGACTTTAGAAAATTATGCATTACAACATATCAAGAATAAGTTCCCATGCCTTCACAATTAATCATAAGCCTAGGCATGATTTCCAACATGAATAAAAGAGCAATGTAGTCACATAAGTCAAATAAATCTCGAATCAAATGAGTACATAATCAAACAAAGCATGAAATATTCCAATTTCTCCCCAAAATGCGTATACGCTCACCACCATATATATACTACCAAATACCTTAAACACATAGCAAACAAGTCAAATCCTAGGGGTTTCCCTCTTAACAAGGTTAGCCAAGAGACCCTCCACCCGATAGCCTCTAATCTCCCAAAATAGCCTTCCTCTCAAATCAACATCTGAACGAGAGCCGAATCTAGCCAAATACAACTCAACAACTTTAAATAAGGCCATAGAAATCGAACCCAAACAATAAAGATTGAATCTTTAATCAATTGCATAAAATCAACCAAAAAGTCAACCTGGGCTTGCCTCCCAAAACCTGACCAAATTCACAAATCCCGAACACTTATTCCAATACGAGTCCAAATACACAAGTTTCATCAAAAATCAATTCTGAATCGAGGTACAAATCTCATTATTTTGTTTTTTGAATATCTATGTCTATATTGCTATAAAAGCAGGAACCCTCTAAACTAAAACTTAAATTACTTAATTGCCCTTGTTATTAGCCTAATTAACATAAAGACCATTAACTATCGTTCCTAAGCTTTTCAACCGTTGCCTCCTTCACGGTTCGAAGAGTCGCTGCTCTCCTCGCTCTTCAGATTAGCCTCTTAACATGCCTTCACCAAACAACGTCTTCTTTCTTCACTTTTCTTACCAAGTTTGTGTGCTTATTCCTTGGTGATATCTATATCCAGCAAAAATATACTCCTAAGTTCAATTTTTTGTTTACTTAGCAGAAAGCATCGGTTCAAACTTCTTATGACTCAGTGGTTATTATTAGTTAACTGTGACAGTTTCTTTTGGATAGGGATATTCGACCATTTTAGTTTATTTAAAGTTTTTGCGGTGCTTTATTTTCTAAAAGAGAAGGGAAGTTTCTTCACTTCTTCTACTTTGCTATTTCAGACTTTTACCCTTTATTATCTTGTTTATGTTTCTCTGCCAATATATCATTGATCATAAACTTATGTTCAAATTACACATTGCCAATTAATTATGATGAGATAAAGTAAATGATTTAACTTCTTAATTTTTTAATTTCTTAATAAGATGATAGATCATGTCCTGCAGACTATGAATTGATGAGAGTATGCTTCTCTATGTATTTTTTGTACAATTTCTGTGTGTCCTTATCCGATTCAATGTAATGCTCATAAAAGATGATACTTTATTACTATTTCTTGACCATTGCAAAGTTTTTCGAATATTTAAGGTTTCTATTACAACCTAACTCATTTATATGTTTTCTACTGATCCCGTTTCTACAATAAGGTTGTAGAAATTAATAGCCTTTAAGTTGAGAACCATGTATGCTTTATTCCTAAATGAATACCCCAAAAATGACAATGAGAAGAAATAGGTTGAGGTTTGTCTCCATGCTCTTTGGGAGTGCAAATATAACAAAGACAACCAAAGAATATTAAGTGATGAGTAGATTGAGGACTTCGAATGAGAAATAGATATAAACACCGTCAAAGATGAAATACTTACCATTGCTTGAACATATGGCATTTGTTCAGAATGAACTTTTAGATTTTGGCGTTAGTTCGGAATGAACTTTCGTTTGAAAATTGTCATGGCCAGTAGAGATGAAATTTTTCCTTGAAAATTCACACCATTATATATATTATCTGCTTTTGGATGTCAGTTAATAATACTCAATAACCATGTAGATATTACTCCAATTTAAGATTATTCATGTATTCTGTTCAAGTATTTCTTTCCTGACCAAAATTCATTCTTCTCTCCTGTCTTGATTTTGTATATGTATTTCTATGTGCAAAGAAAAAGTTTGCACTTCGTGTTTTAGTTGTTCTTGGAATTGTATTTTCCTTATCATTATAGAACATCGTACATTCCCTGAACCGGACAATTATTGAATATAAAAGTCAAAAGTATTGATTAGATGTATCTCTTGTGTTTATTCTTACAAAAAATATACCTCGAATTCATATACACATTAGATGTGAGTATTCGTTTGTTATTTTTACATGAAATATATATGGACTAAGAGTGCCAACATTCACATTTTTCTAATTAGACACTTGAGCTTTTATTGTTGAAATCAAAATATGAAAGAAATTTACTAATAAAAGAATAACAAAGAAACTTAGAAGGGGAGTAAACTATGTAGTGATGGTTACTGTATAGTACCATAACTCATGTGCGGATTCCGTCTAAACTTAATTTTTATATATATCTTACATTGAATATATATATATATATATATATATATATATATATATATATATATATATATATATATATATATATATATATATATNTATATATATATATATATTGTCGTGCTAATGACAATGTAATTAGTTCGAATTAGCCAAGTTGATAAACTTTACTAGATTTCATATGTTCTTGATAGATTAAGCACTTCATATTTACTCGTTTCTATTTTCTTTTTATTGTTTCTTTTGTGTTGATGGATCACCACATAAATTATCCCTTCTGTAAAAATAAAATGCTAGATTTGAATACATTTTCTGCAAAGCATACTAGGTGATTAGTTTTCTTACGTCCATCATCTCTTTTAGTGTTAGTTTTGAAGGATCGCTAGGAACAGAAACAAGCAACTCTCTAGCTAATTAGTTCCGTCACGAACAAGGTATGCAATCATAGAATTATTTTTTAACTAAGGGGTACCAAAATATAAAAAATTAAATACACAAAAAAAGTCAAGGAGATTCAACATACAATAAATATGCATAAAATAAAAAAATCTTAACTGGCAATATAATGTATTTCTTTTTGACACCCCTTGGTTAAACATGGCTTTGCACTTCTCACATGATCAACTTTATATAGCAATTTCAAGAAGATTATCAATGTCAACAACAAGAGTTCTGGTCATGACAGACTAACAACATATGAAAGGAGCATACACTAGGAGTATTTTTTTTCTAATTAAACTTCGATCATTCATTTTTGTAGATTCACATGATATTCAATCATCTTGACCTCGACGAAAAAGTTAATATGCGATAATCCACATTAATCTATCACAAAAAATTTTACTTTTTCCATTATTGTATACTCATATACTCAAAGTTTTATTCTAATATTATTAATATTATTTTATGACTTGGCATGCATAACATGACTTGGCATACACGTGCAACGCACGTGCCGAGAAACTAGTTCCTTACTAAACCCCAATTACTTCCTTATATTTTATCAACCAAAGGCCAAACTCAAAGATAGAATCATGAAATAAAATCAAATCTAAGTCAGGAACACTTACCCCAATACAAGTGGTGAAAATTGCCTTAAAAATCACCTAAATCCGAGCTCCCAATATCAAAATATGACAAAATAAGCCAAACCCTCAAAAATATAAGACTTGACCAGCGATTCTGCTTTTACGGACATAATCTCGCTTTTGCAACACAGCATCTGCGGTATATTCCTCGCGGATGCAGAATTCCACTTAAGTTTCGCACTGACAACTCACATGCTACCAGGCCTATCCATGTCACACAGAAAGTAGATATACAAGATTGCATGTACATGAACAATGGATATCTAATTACATACTCATGGACTGGTATAAGTGACATGCCAAGGTATATAAATGTGCAAAGTGCGCTACCATAGCTCAAATTAGGCAATCATATCACGAAAGTAGCAATTTTCATGTTCAATCAAGAGATTAACCTATATGTAACTTCAAACATGATTCAAATACCTCACAAAGGGATACAAACATAAGAAGAATAGCATGTAGCTTAGCAATCAATTCAAAGTATATCATAGCCTAAGCACTATCCTGAGCATGAATAATACCCCGCTACGTGAACATGGGCTCACCCCTCACATGTGCGCCACCCATAGCACGTAGTCACCACAAATAACTTACGCAACTAGTGCATCAACCAAGTTTAGGTAAGATACTTACCTCAAGCAAGCAAATTAATACTCTAGAAGTCCCTTGCCTCTCGAATTGGCCTCCTAACGTGTCAAATCTAGCAAAAAATAACTCAATAATATCAAACACGGCTATAGAAATCGATTTTCATTAATAAAGCTTCTATCTTTACTTTATCAAAAATCAAAAAGTCAACCAAAAAAGTCAATCGGGGCCTACCTTCCATAACCCGACAAAAGTCGCATTCGAATGTGAATCCTACTTTACAAGTTTCATCCAAATCCTACTCTGAATTAGAATTTAAACCATAATTTTATATTTTAGAAAAGTTTTGTCAAAATCCCGAATTTTCTTCACTTATATTCATCATTCAAATGCTAAACTAAGAACAGAATCATGATTAATAACCAAATCCGAGTAAAAAAATACTTACCCCAATCCAAATCGTAAAAATCCCCTCAGAAATCACCCAACTCCGAGCTCCCAATCTCAAAACATGATAAAATAAATCAAACCCTCGAAATAGAATACTTAAGTATCTACCCAGTTATACATTTCGCGATCGCGGGACTCACTTTGCGATTGCAAAGACCAAGCTTGTTAGTTTATATGGATCCACCACACTATAGAGTACTTGTTCCTCTATGAGTTTCACTGAGAATACTAATGAAGTAGTGAGTAAATGAGACACGGGATTTTTACGTGGAAAAATCTCACTCAAGGGGACAAAAATCACGACCTGCACTTGTAGGCTTTCAACTTCACTAACTTGAAATCACACTATTACAAGCCACTTTGTAATGACTCTATTACAAAGACTTCAACTCAACTAACTTGTGATACACTTACTACAAGCCACTTTGTGATACACTAGTTACAAAGACTTTAACTTATGACTAACTCTAGTCACAACATAAACTCAGAAGGTTTATGATTTTGGGTTCCTAAAACACAGCTTCTAAGAAAGCAAGATAGGAGTTACAATGAAGAACAAATAATAAGATTACAACTCAACTACGGATACACATAGACTCATTGTGGAATTGATCCTTTAGTGGAGTTGTCTTCTTGTTCTTGACACACTTGTGACTTCAATGCTGGATCAACTCTTTAATGCTTGAGAGAATATCACTAAATGCTCAAGTGAGTATATTGTGCCTTGCACCATGTTGTTATACTTACCAAGGACATCCCAAGGATGATGTCATTTCATGGTTGGTACACGCCTCTTCCCAATGGGAAGTGACTGATGCACTGTCTGCTGCACTGTCACGTGTACAGTTGCAGGCAGGTACTTTCTGCAGTTGGTTTCCAGCTGTATAGTTGACTTATACTTCTATCAGAGAACATTCAGGGATCAGGTCCCTGTCTTGTTCCTCTTTTCTCTTTATTTGCAGCAGTTCACACTTGCTGGAGTTCAGGCTGAACTCCGTTCATTTGAAATATGTACCAAGTGTGCCAGGTTCCCTATCTGGTTCTTGACAGTAAGTTTGTTAGATCATCAAAACATAAGGCAAAAACATTTAAAACCCATCAATTTCCCCCTTTTTGATGATGACAAACTTAGGCAGTGATAACATTTATTTAGAGCGGAAATAACCAGATGAGGTAACAGGAACTTCACAAGTTCCCCCTGACTTTGATTCCCCCCTAATCAGATCCTCCATTTCAAACAAGTTCCAATGGAAGGGTAACAGGAACTTCACAAGTTCCCCCTGATGTTGATTCCCCCCTAATCAGATCTTCCATTTCAAACAATTCAAACAAGTTCCATTTGCCTTTATACTATACAATCTTCCCCCTTTTGGCATCATTAAAAATACACAAGCAGGCAAACAGCATAAAGAAGTCTAACATAGCCAACTCATTCCACATATGTGCACACAACATGACAGAAAAGAGAAACTAAAGGAGAACAGCATAGTACAAGCAAAAAGAAGAGCTGTTTCATTGATATGAACAATGGACTGAGCAAAACAGGAGCAGTAACGGTGAAATCCATCATGCCATCAACAAAAAAAACAAACAAAAAGAAAGACAACAGCCACAGAACATCATAACAGAAGACAATTGGGCACTGAGAGGTATCTAAGGGGTACTAGAAGAGGAAGGCTTGGAGAGAGAGGCAGCAAGGGTTTTGAGAACCAGGTCCATACGGGCATTTGTAGATAGCTGTTCTTCAAGCAGTTTTGCGCGGAGCTCATCATTTCCTTGGTCAAGCGGGCAACTTCTTCATGGGAAGAATTAACAGAACGAGGTCCCCCAACAGCTTGACTGAGCTAAGTTTTCGGTATGGCATTTTGAGCCCTCAACCTCCTAATCTCTTCGGTAGCAGCATTTTGAGAATTGATCAGTTGAGAAATGGTCGAGGTGCTTCCACCAACCTTTTCGACACATTCATATTCTTCCAGAGTGGTTTTGGAGAATGTTTGCTTTCGGGTTCCCACTCTGGGATTATCCAAGGGAACCTTGTAGAACTTAAACACTCGACTGAGGAGGAAGCCATATGGAAGACCGTGATTGCCACCTTTAAAGTTTGCCACCTTTTGCATATGTTCTATCATGATTGCTGGCAGATTGATCGGGACAAACTCATCAAGAGCTTCCATTAAGACTAGATCAGACTTTGAAGTGATAGACCACCTCTCAGCACGAGGTAAAAGCACCTTATTGACCAACTCAAAGAGAAGCTGATACTCAGGAAGTAGTGCCTTCTTATACACTCGTTCCCCCTGCTGGACAGCTTGTTCTTTCATGATAGCTCTCCTAAAGTTAGCACCATAGGCACCCTTGACTGAGGACACCCCTTCACATGGAATTTGGAGAACCTTCCCCAATGCTGAAGCGTCAAGCATAATGTCTACTCCATTTACTAGCACACAGATGTGATCCCCCTCAAACAGTGAAAAGAGATGCGTAGAAGTTTTGTACCGCATCTTCGTACACCTTAGGCACATCCTCTTGAAACAAATGCTCCCATTGCTGAAATTCCACCATCTCCAGAACTTGCCTCATACCTGCCATCTCTGAGATTGCCGGATCAAACATATGACCCCACAAGACTTTCTGAGTTCTCAATCTCTCCTGCCAGAGACCATTGTCACTAGGCATGGTCTTCATAGAACCAGGTGCCCCTACAATTTCCCGTTTTCATTTTCTGGACTCCTCAACAACCTTCCCTTTTCGGTTTACAACCCCCATAGTATCTTCTTCAGACATAGCTTGCTCAACTACAACCTTCTTAGACTTACTGCTACCCTTTATGGATGTTCCACTTTGTTTTTTAATAGCTTCACCGGAAGGTCCAACCACAGACTTCTGGATTTTTGTAGATCGTTTTACTAAGGAACTAGGTTCCTCTACAGCATCTTCATCAACCCCAACCACTGGAATGCTTTTGTCAAACACAAATTCCACCTGTTTCATCAACTTCTTCTTCTTTTTCTTAACAATCCTCTTACTTTTCTGCAAGCCAGACTCGAAAGTCTCTTTCTGCTGCAACCTGGTAGTGAGTCGTTTGGAAGAGGATTTAGGAGTCTCTGTTGGTTTGTGCATCTTAAGCCGCACGCTGAGAACCACATCATCTTCATCAACAGGGATCTCACTGGGTGGAATGGATTCTAAGGGTTTAGGATAAACAAGAGGTTCCTGAGTTGATTTAACTGGAAGAGAATCAGTTTCTCCAATAGGTTTTTCTGAGACTGTTTCATGGACTGGAGACTCGAAGAGTACCAAGGTTCTTTCATCCCCTAGGAATGGAGTTTCTTCCCCCTGAGACTCAGACAAGAGGAAGGCTCCTTCATTCAAAAGACTTTCAGCAGCGATAGCCATGATATTGTGTGCTGCTTCCTTTTCTGGTGACTCTGTGTGAGCCACTGAGTCCAAAATGGAGGAGTTCAGATACTGATCAGGATCATCCTCAAAGACCTCTGACACCTGAGAGGTAACACTTCCTGAGTGTTCTTTGGTGAGATCAGAAGAAGGGGGAGACATGGGGTTTTCACCACATGGAAGAGACACAGAGTTTGACGGAGAAGGAAAAACAATAGGAAATGAGAAGGAAACAGGTGTGGGTGTAGTAGTTTTAGGAATAGTGGAAGAGTGAATTTCTGGAGATGACTTTAAGGATGATAGGGAAGTGGGAGTGGTGTTGATAGTAGGAGAAGGAAGAGATTGTTCGATTGCCATTGTAGAAGGATTTGGTAGGGGATTCGAGTGAGAGAGAAGTTAAGAGAGGATCACAGAGATGCAAAGGGGATAAAGGTTCAGGACAACTATGAGAGGGAGAGCTTTATAAGAAGAACGGCTAATGATGAGAAAGGAGAGAAACGGGTTCTGAAGGGTTTGGAAGCGGCGGTAGGTCTGTGGAATACGTAACGTGCAGAGGAGGTGAAAGGATTTGAAAGACAGGACGTGACATGCAGACTCTGAAAAGTCGGGTGACGTGGCAGTTGAATTAATTTTGTTAATCCTTTTGAGAAAGCATGCGAAAAACAAACACATTACTACTAACCTGTGGTACAGGAACCTAATGCCTGAACGGTTTTTGAAAACGATTTTAGCAGCTCTTCTTTCGCAGTTCAGCATTGTACCTTTAGCTTCTATGATCGTCATGCATGTTTACCTGCAACGGTATCAACGTGAGTTAGGCTTGGCCAGAAAACACTTTAGCTAGATTTACCTGAAGGTGATTTTCATAGCCAATTAATGAGGTATCAGGTTCTCAATCCAGCTCCAACAGCCCCGGCTTCACCTTGTTTCTTTCAAAAATGATGCAGTTCCTCTTGCATTGTTGTAATCCAGTCAGCATCCTTCAAGGCTTCCTTGATATTCTTGAGTTCTATCTGGAATAGAAATACAGAGAGGACTAGGGAATTTCTGGATTTTGATCTTGTCTGAATACAGCCTCAAGGGGGGTGATTATGTCATCAAGTGGATGGGAGCTTTTGCGTTTCCATTTGAGGACTGATGTTTGATTAGTAGAGGAACTGGGTAAATTAAGTGGATTTCTCTGCGCTCCTTGTTCTGCTACTTGTGGAGTGCCTTGCGATGCATCTCCAACTCTTCCTTCAGCTTCAGTGGTAGTAATTGGAGTACCAGGTTCCTCTTGAGAAGTGGAAGGGGATGTTGCATTGTCTTCACCTGTCTCCTTCATTTGACTCATCATATCAGCCTTGCCATTTGAAACATCAGATACTTTCCCAGGAACCAAAAGTGGTTCATTATCTAGACATCAATGTTTCCTCCTTTGTTAGAGGAGGGTGTCTCGTTGAATAGCACATGAACACTTTTTTTCACACATTGTGTCCTTTTATTGTAGGCTTTGTAGATGTTTCCTTGAGAGAAATATCCCAAAAGGATTCATTCATCGCTTTTTTGCATCAAACTTTCCAAGCTGGCCCTTCCCGTTGTTGAGAACATAGCAATTGCATCCAAAGATTCTCAGATAAGTTATCTTTGATTTTCTTCCATTGAGCAGCTCATAGGGGGTTTTGTTTAGGAGGGACCTGATCATACACCTGTTCACCAAGTAGCAATCAGTGTTTATTGCTCTATCAGAAATTTTTTTTTCTTTTTTTTTTGGCGATTCCGCTGTCAATGAGCATTGTCCGTGCCATGTCTTCCAAAGTTCAGTTCTTTCTTTCACAAACACCATTTCGTTGTGGAGTCCTTGGTACTGAGAAGTTGTGAGTGATTCCATTTTTAAAGCTCATCAAATTTGGCGTTGTCAAATTCTATCCCGTGGTCAGATCTGATGCATGCTACCTTCAATTTCATCTTCACGTGGATCTTCTCGACAAAGACAAAAATACCTCGAAAGTCTCACCCTGCGTTCTAAGAACCAGTGACCAGGTGAATCTTGAATTTGGCAGACCACGAACCAGGTCCCTCTAAATCAGTTTATTCAGAGGTGAGAAGCTTGCATGCCCAATCTTCTATGCCAAAGTTTTGCATCATCAACAGCTGCCTTCAAGCAGCTCATATCACCCGCTTGTAGAGATTCAATGTCAGCAACGTAGATGTTCTTGTATCTTTTGGCTACTAAGACCACTTTGCCAATTACCAGATTGGTAACTGTGCACACTTTTAGTACGAACTCTACTTTGTTCCCTTTATCACAAATTTGAGAAATACTCAAGAGACTGTACTTCAGGCCATCCACATAGTACACGTTCTCAATTGAGTGTGGAAGAGACTTTCCAACTTTTCCAGAACCGAGAATGTACCCCTTTTTCTTTTCCAAAGGATACATTCCCCTCCCTGCAGGGCTTTCAGTGAGAGAAAATCCATGGTGTTTCCAGTCATGTGCTTTTAGCATCCACTATCCATGAACCATTGCAGTTCGCTTCCTCTCACTGTTCCCTGCACATAGGGCTGGGTATAATTTGGTAAATACCGAATTACCATACCGGAACCAAAAATTTTGGTGTTTGGTATACGGTATTTTGGTATTTGGTATGGTATTTGGTTTAAGTTTTTAAAAAAATTGGTATTAGGTATGGTATTTGGTATTTTAAGATAAAATACCGAAATACCGATACCGTACCGAAATATATATTATATTACACAAAACCTATATTATCAATTATAACATAAATATATAAAATCTAAAATTTTAGTTTCCTTTATTCTCAAAGTTCATCAATTAACTCTAAACAAGTAACAAGACACTTCTAATGATCAAATATTCTTTTATGTACAATTTTCTCTATTTGGGTCGATATTTGCTAGTTTTGGACAAAAATTTTGTCAACAAATATTTTCAGTTTTGTATTTTTGAGTACTTTGATTAAGAATATTAGAGTGTATGGCTCTATGTACTAGTTAATATTCAAACCGAATAAACCGAAGTTACCGAACCGAATAAGCCGAAACCGAAAGGAGAAAAACCGAACCATACCGAATTTAATTAGGTACGGTATTGGTATAGGATTTTAAGAAACCGAATACCGAAAATACCGAACCGAAATGTCTAAATACCGTACCNCTTGACCTGCAGACAGTTCAAACATCGAGCCACATATACAATGATATCTTTCTTCATCCTACACCACCAATAATGCTGCCGCAAGTCCTGGTACATCTTCGTGGCGCCCGGGTGAATAGAATACCGAGAACTATGGGCCTCCGCTAAGATCAACTCCCGAATCCCATCGACATTGG
Organism: Nicotiana attenuata; assembly: GCF_001879085.1. Lineage (NCBI taxonomy): Eukaryota > Viridiplantae > Streptophyta > Magnoliopsida > Solanales > Solanaceae > Nicotiana > Nicotiana attenuata. The sequence continues at coordinate 35,840,536 of NC_031993.1, forward strand.
GCACACAAACTCGCCCCTACAACCTCAAAACACCATCATCATCTAAGGTCACCTTCGTGGCACCTCCACGCTGCACCGTGTCTCTCAGGACACACAAATGGGGATCATCAAACTGCCGATCACGGATACGCTCCAACAACGACGAACGAGCGATCGTGCAAGCTAACACCCTGCTAGGCTCAGAAATATCCAACCACACAAATCAATTGGCCAAGGCCTGAACATCTAAAGCAAGCGGCCTCTGGCTGACCGGAATATAAGCAAGACTACCCATGCTGGCGGACTTCCTACTCAATGCATCGGCCACCACATTGGCTCTCCCGGGTGGTGCAAAATGGTAACATCATAATCCTTCAATAGCTCCAACCACCTCCTCTGCCTCAAGTTCAACTCCTTCAGCTTGAACAAGTACTGCAGACTCTTGTGATCAGTGTACACCTCACACGTCACACCATATATGTAATGCCTTCAAATCTTCAAAGCCTGAACAATGGCTGCCAACTCTAGATCATGAACCGGATAATTCTTCTCGTGGATCTTCAACTGCCTCGAAGCATAAGCAATGACTCTTCCATCCTGCATCAATACCGCACCAAGCCCAATACGGGAAACATCACAATAAACTGTATAAGGCCCTGAGCCTGTGGGCAAAACCAATATCGGTGCCGTAGTCAGAGCTGTCTTGAGCTTCTGAAAGCACGACTCACACTCGTCTGACCATCTGAACTGGGCACCCTTCTGGGTCAATCTGGTCATCGGGGCTGCAATAGATGAAAACCCCTCCACAAACCGTCTGTAGTAACCTGCTAACCCCAAGAAACTCCGAATCTCAGTAGGTGATGCTGGTCGAGGCCAGTTCTTGACTGCCTCAATCTTCTTTGGGTCCACCTGAATACCCTCTCCTGATACAACATGACCCAGTAATGCAACCGAACTCAACCAGAACTCGCACTTCGAGAACTTAGCATATAACTGACTATCCTTCAGAGTCTGAAGAACCACTTTGAGGTGCTGCTCGTGCTCCTCCTGGCTGCGGGAGTAAACCAAAATATCATCAATAAAGACTATCACGAACATGTCCAAGTATGGTCTGAACACTCGGTTCATCAACTCCATAAATGCTGTTGGGGCATTGGTCAACCCAAACGACATGACCAGGAACTCATAATGCCCGTACCGAGTGCGGAATGCTGTCTTAGGGACATCGGATGCCCTAATCCTCAGCTGATGGTAGCCAGATCTCAAGTCTATCTTTGAAAACACCTTCGCACCCTGAAGCTGGTCAAACAAATCATCAATCCTCGGCAGTGGATACTTGTTCTTTATCGTCACTTTGTTCAATTGCCGGTAATCAATGCACATCCTCATCGATCCATCCTTTTCTTCACAAATAACACTGGCGCACCCCAAGGAGAAACACTAGGCCTGATAAAACCCTTCTCTAGCAAATCTTGCAACTGGTCCTTTAACTCCTTCAACTCTGGCGGGGCCATGCGATACGGCGGAATAGAAATGGGCTGCGTGCCTGGGGCCAGATCAATACAGAAATCAATATCCCTGTCGGGCGGCATACCCGGCAGGTCTGAAGGGAAAACCTCGGGGAACTCCCGAACAATAGGAACAGAGTCAATAGAAGGAACCTCTGTGCTGGAATCGCGAACATACGCCAGATAAGCTAAACACCCCTTCTCGACCATGCGTCGAGCCTTCACATATGAAATAACACTGCGGGTGGCATGACCTGGGGTCCCTCTCCACTCCAATCGGGGCAAATCTGGCAAAGCCAAGGTCACGGTCTTGGCGTGACAATCCAAGATAGCATGATACGGGGAAAACCAATCCATCCCTAATATAACGTCGAAATCTACCATGTCTAAAAGCAATAAATCAACACGGGTCTCAAGACCCTCAAACACTACCGCACAGGAATGATGAACTCGGTCGACCACTATAGAATCACCCACTGGTGTAGATACATAAACAGGAATACCCAAAGCATCACTAGGCATAACCAGGTAGGGTGTAAAATAGGACGACACATATGAATACGTAGACCCAGGGTCAAATAGCACTGAGGCATCCCTATCACAGACCATAATAGTACCTGTAATAACAGCATCTGAAGACTCAACCTCTGGCCTAGCTAGCAAAGTATAACACCGGGGCTGGGCCCCACCTTCCTGAACCATGTCTCTAGGAAGATCTGCTACTGGCTGACCCCTACCTCTGCCGGTCCGAGCTCCACCTCTACGGTCTCTACCTCCACCTCTATAATCCCTACCTCCGCCCCTAGCTGGCTGGGCAAGCTGTGTATCACCTGGTGCCTGAATCATAGGGCGAGGACCCTGCTGCTGAGAGCTACCTGAGGCTCGAGGGCAAAATCTGACAATATGACTCGGGTCACTACAACCATAACAAGCCCTCATCTGCTGAGACTGCTGGCCCTGTCGACCTGAATGTCCTCCCCGGAAACTCTAAAGTGGCGGTGCACTGATGGGCTGCTGATCAGAGTAATGCTGCTGAGACCCACCACCGCCTGGAGTACCATGAGAAACCTAGAGTGCTGACTGAAAGGGTCTCGGTGAATGGCCTCTACCATAAGAATCCCTACCTCCAGACGAGGTACCACTGAACCTACCAGAATGACGAGGCCTCTTATCCGACACCTGACCACCTCCCCATGCAAGGGCCATCTCAACTCTGCGGGTTGCATTCGTCGCCTCCTGAAAAGAAATCTCACTACCAGCTCCCATAGCCATCTGGAGACGGATCGGCTGAATCAATCTATCAATAAACCTCTGCACCCTCTCTCGCTCTGTGGGGAGTACAACAATAGCGTGGCATGCCAAATCAATGAACCGAGTCTCATACTGCGTGACCGTCATAGTGCCCTGCTGGAGGCGCTCGAACTGCCTGCGGAGAGCCTCTCGCTGAGTAACTGGGAGAAACTTCTCCAAAAATAACTCCGCAAACTGATCCCATGTCAATGCTGGCGACCCTGCTGGTCTAGATAAACAATAGTCCCTCCACCAAGTCTTGGCGGATCCTGCAAGCTGAAAGGTGGCGAAGTCGACCCCATTGGTCTCCACAATACCCATAGTCCTAAGGATCTCATGGTAGCTGAATAAGAAATCCTGTGGATCCTCTGAAGAAGCACCGCTGAATGTGGTGGTGAAGAGCTTGGAGAACCTATCAAGTCTCCACAAAGCATCCGAAGACATAGCCGCCCCACCGCCGGTCTGAGTCACAATACCCGGCTGAACTGCCACAGCTGGCTGAACCACCGGAACCTGAGCCTGAGGAGCTACCTGCTCCGGAGTACGTCTAGCAGGAGTCTGAACCCCTCTTCCAGCCTGAGAAGTGGCCGGTGCTACTGGAAGCAAACCCGCTCTAGTGACGCTCTCCACAAAGCCTACCCATCTGACCAGAGCGTCTTGAAGAACTGGGGTGGCTATGAACCCCTCTGGGACCTGAGCTGGGCCCACCGGAGCTGCTGGGGCTGGAGCCTCCTCATCATAATCAACATGAGGCTCCACCTCTGGGACTGCTGCTCGGGGCTGAGCTCTGCCCCGGCCTCGGCCTCTGGCACGGCCTCGGCCTCTGCCCCTCGCAAGAGCTGCTGCTGGGGGCTCGGGCTGCTGCGCGGTAGAAGAGAAAGCACGTGTTCTCGCCATCTGCGAAAGAACAGAGTAGAAAGACAATCAGTATTTGAGAAACAGAATCGCACGACAAGAAAGAACGAAAGTGAAATTTTCCTAACTCCGTATCCTCTAGGGGATAAATACAGACGTCTCCGTACCGATCCCTCAGACTCTACCAAGTTTGTCCGTGAGTAGCGAGACCTATGTAACCTAGAACTCTGATACCAACTTTGTCACGACCCAGATTTCCCACCATCGGGAGTCGTGACGGCGCCTACTGTTGGAGCTAGGCAAGCCAAACATTTAAACATTTTCGGATAACAACATAACAATAATAAAATAATGAGTCTTTAAATAAATGCAGAAGTCTTTCAAAACATAGATAACTGAAAACCCAAAATGCGGAAGTCTAATATTTCACTACCCAAGACTGGAGTCGCTATCTCACAAACAACTAAAGAGTGCTACAAACAAGTCTGAATAGAAATACATAAATGTCTGTCTCGGTACAATGGAAACAAACTGAGACATAGAAAGGGACTCCAGCCTGCGAACGCCAGCTAGGCTACCTCGTAAGTCCCTGGACTGAAGTCAGCTCCCGATCGATATCCTACTGTTGTGGTCCAAAAGCTGCTCCGGTACCGTGATCTGTGCAAAAGAGCACAGAAGTGTAGCATCCGCACAACCGACCCCATGTGCTGGTAAGTGCCTGGCCTAACCCCGGCGAAGTAGTGACGAGGCTAGACAGGACTACCAAATCAACCTGTGCAGTTCAATGTGTATATATATGCAGTACAAGGAAAGAATACCGAATTTTAACAGTTAAGAGGGAGGGAAACATACTATGGGGAGGTACAGTCACAATTTAAATAAGAAACAAGGCAATAACAATAATTAATGAGAGCAGGACAATCAACAGTAGCACGACATCAACCTTCTTGCTTTTACTCTCATTCTCACCAAAGCAATCAAATAAAGTGCACGGCATCACCCTTCGTGCTTTCCCTCACGTAACTCTCATATCATGGCACGGAATGATCCTTCGTGCAAATATGACCAAAACATGGCACGGAATGACCCTTCGTGCAAATATAATCAAAACATGGCACGGAATGACCCTTCGTGCAAATATAATCAAAACATGGCACGGAATGACCCTTCGTGCAAATATAATTAAAACATGGCACGGAATGACCCTTCGTGCATTATCACTCTTCCTCACCCAAACAGTAATCGCAACCAAACGGGGCGAGGGGATAAACAAATAATAAGAACTGTCCCGACAAGGGAATTACACAATTAACAGCTAACTCCCGGCAAGGGCGAAACAACAATACTTTCACATCCCGGCAATGGAAATAGTCAATATACTCAAACCATCCCGGCAAGGGATTAATCATACCCCTTTCTATTGCTTTCATTTCTTAATCAATAGTCTTTTTGTCGTTCGAGCCAGCGCTCCAAAGGATTTGCAATTCATAATTAGTTCTCATACTCTTCACATTGCATAAAATTCATCAATTAACATGGATGAGTCATAACAATATCGGGATAAGTGCATACAAGGACCCACGGTCATGCTAGACACCAGTGCATAGATACTCGTCACCATGCCTATACACCGTACTCGATCATTTAGCAATTAGCAATTAATAACACTCTAATCCTATTCCTTCAAGCCAAAGTTAGATCAAACACTTACCTCGCTTTGCAACCAAATTCAAGATTCCAATAAACCTTCGCCTTGAAAATTCGTGTTCGAAGGCTTCAAATCTAATCACAAATAATTTAATATACTCAATACAAATAGTAGAAATTAATTCCATATGAATTTACTAATTTTTCGGATTTAACTCCGAAATTTAACTCAAAAATTGCCAGTGGGGCCCACTCCTCGGAATCATATGAAACTGACAAAATATGATAACCCATTCCGATACGAGTTCAACCATACAAAAATTATCGAATTCCGACATCGGATTGGCTTTCAAATCTTAAATTTTCATTTTTGGAAGATCTGGTAAAAATCTGATTTTTCTTCCATAAATTCATGGATTCATGATGTAAATGAGTATGGAATCATGATCTATAAAGGATTTATGATAAATAACACTTACCTCATTCAAATTTGTGAAAACCCCTCTGAAAATTGCCCAAACCGAGCTCCCCCAACTCTATTTTTGTCAAAAATGGCCAAAACCCCCGTTTTATAGCATTTTACGATTTGGGCGCCACAGGTGGCGCCGGGCGCTGCCTGTGGCGTTGGTTCCAGTACCCAAAAATAATCCCGGCGCCATGGATGGCGCCCCGCGCTACCCTGGGCGCTGGCGATGGAAAATTATTTTTCCCCGACACAAAAATGGGCATAACTCTCTCATACGATGTCCGAGTTGGACGATTCTTTTTGCTATGGCTGCGAAATTTCGATACGGATCTAATGCTTCAATCAAAACTGAATTTGGAGTTCATCTGATTAATATGATACCACTTATTCTTGAAGAAACGACATCGAAACATTCTTGAAATGCCCAAGTTAAACTCCATCAACCATCCAAAATCCACTCGAGGCCCTCGAGACTTCAACCAAATATATCAACAAGTCTTAAAATATCATATGGACTTACCTAGGGTTTCAAATCATTCCAAGAAATGTTGAAACGTCAATTCATACCTCGATTCGGACTTATGAGTTTCAAACTTTTNGAAGTTGTGTGAAAGAGTGTTATTTGGGTAGTAAACATACAATGAACTAATAACTTCAGCTCTATAGCTGAAGACTTACCGGTTACAAAGACAAAACTTCAGCTCTAGAGCTGAAGTTTTTATTTTATAACTGGCAAACTTCAGCTCTAGAGCTGAAGTTTCCCGATTACTAAACAAAAACTTATAAAATAAAACTTCAGCTCTAGAGCTGAAGTTTTTATTTTATAACTGGCAAACTTCAGCTCTACGGTTACTAAACAAAAACTTATAAAATAAAACTTCAGCTCTAGAGCTGAAGTTCGCGAGTTACAAAACAAAAACTTCAGCTCTAGAGCTGAACTTCAGGCCCGGCTACTAAAATGCTGAAGTTTTGTGTGATTGCCTTTGCTACTTCAGCCCCGCATGCTGAAGTTATGTGAAAAAGCGGGTACGCTTGCAATTTTTTTTTGCAAAGCGGGCACAGGTTAAAATGTGGAACAAAAAGCGGGTACAGATGCAAATGCCCCATAAAATTCAGACGAATGGCAAATATATTAAGGGCAAGTATAAGTTAATCCACTCATAATAAGATTATGAATCTCATAATTTTGTGCGGAATAATCTGTATCTATCTATCTATATCTATATCTATCTATACTATATTAAAAGCACGGAGACCCTTAGTGAAATATCGTTCGCCTTTTTTACCCTTAGAAAATAGTCATTTAATTATTTTTCTGATATTTAGGAGTAATCATTTAATTAAGACTTCAAAACCAACTACATTCGTGTATTAAATCTTTCCTTATTTGTAAAAAGATATAACAAAAAACAAAACACATTATTTTGTAAAGTTCTTTTATTACACCCCATGTTTTCGTACGTGAAAGTACGCCATAATTAAATTGATAAAAGCTTAGAAATGAGATTTTACATCCCATACTTTCGTACGTTAAAGTTTCGTCGTAAGTTAATCGACATAAGTTCGGGAATAAGATTATTTTGAGATTTTAAGCATTATGCTATTTCAAACAAGTTATAAGTAAATTTGTGAAAGTGAGAGGGTAAGCGAATCGAAGAAAATAAGTTTCGTCGAAGTTTGACAATTTGGGATAAAAAATGGTCCGAGATATAATACCCTGTATTTATGGACTAGTGTCACACAAGGTACCACATGACCATGATGGTATGATATATAAAGTGTGTTAAAAATAAGTAGTATTTTAAGTAATTTGAGACAATTCTTAATTATGTGGGTAATTGATTAATTATTAATTTAATGCGAGATTAACTATGTAATTAAGGATTTGTGGATAATTAATAGGCGGGACAAAGCCCCCCACGTGGCAGCAAGTGGAGAAAGGTCTTATGACTCTTGATTTGAGGCAACTAAATTAGGAAGACACATTTCTTTCCCACGTAAAAAGTTCTTGAAGTGCTAAGAACAAAAATCCACTTCGATCATTCTATTGTATTCAAGAGCATCCTGCTTTTCTTATACACCAACTTGCCATCCTCCACAATTACTTCATAGGCTTCCCTTTCTTTTTGCAAAAAACAAAGCATGAAAAAGTTAAAAGACAACATTGGACTAGTTCCGGCCATAGCCATCAAACACGTAGAAGGAAAGTTCATATTACTCATCCTTATAATTATCTTCAATTGGTATCAAAAACTCATTTGGAGGGGATTTGAAAATTCAACGAGACTCTATATTCTATTAGCACCGGGAGTTCTTGGTTAAGCAAAATTTCATACGAAATTATACTGCGTAACAGCAATGGAATTTTACGATTCTAAGGGAGTACGGTGCAATCCTTATCAAGAATATCATACGGATTTTCCCCCACTTTGATCCGTTGTTGCGTGTTGTCGCAATTAACGTGTGTTAGAGGGATTGTCAAGAGAATCGGCTCAGGTATGTTAAGGCTATCCCTTCTTTCTTTTTGGCATGATCCATACAATACAAACGAAACGAGCAAATGCACAACTTCCATAAATGACTCTATTCATAGAAATACTAGAGGTTCCTATGTTCTTGATTCCCATATGTCATATTATTCTATCATCTGTTCACGGGTCTCAAAAAATACGTAAGTCGATAAAGTTTATTTCATGATATTAATCAGAGGCATAATGGTCTTATGACGTTTTGAAAGATTTTATTAACGTACTTCTCATGCATTGCATTCATTTACATGTACATTGACCCATGACCAGATGGCGTTATATACGCATATATATGTATGTATATATATGTATATGGGATATGGGAAAAGGTTACGATGTTATATACCCAGCACCACCTGATCAGTTGGTATACGTTGATGATTTTGCCCACAGTGACCGAGATGATATAATGGGATGCCCTCAGAGGCTTGATGATGTTATGAACATATGTACCTATGCACGACATGATATTCATACGCATATGCATGACACTATAAGTATTTCATGATTTACAGAGTTATCCAGACTTACAGGTTGAGTCATTTACTCTATATTTCTTCCATGTCTTTTATGTATTTATTTATGTGCCTTACATACTCGGTACATTATTCGTACTGACGCCCCTTTTTCCTGGGGACGCTGCGTTTCATGCCCGCAGGTCCCGATAGACAGGTCGAGAGTCCTCCAAGTAGGCTATCAGCTCAGCGATAGATGTTGGTGCGCTCCATTTGCTCCGGAGTTGCTTGTTTGGTCATTATGATTTAGACGCGTATTGTTTGGTATGGCGAGGCCCTGTCTCGACCTTCATGTTAAGTGTGTACTCTTAGAGGCTTGTAGACAGATGTCATGTATACGAATGCTTGTATGGCCTTGTCGACCTACATTTTGAGTTTACAAATGATCATGTAGGCCTTATAGACCCGTATATCACATGTATAAGTTTTTATATCAGGTTGGGTCGTCCTATATTGAGTATTCCCCTATGTTTATTCTGGTTAGCCCATGACGGCCCGTTTGCCAATGAAAGTACAATAAGAAAGATATATTATGTTTGTTGCGGAAGCCAAATGTATATAGTGTGAATGAGTCACAACTACTATACCAAAAATTATGACAGCCACCAAATAATAAATAAGACAATAAGACAACAATAACAGGAACACCAGAATTTATGAGGTTCGGCCAATTTTGCCTACTTCCTCGGACACAACCAATATTTTATTTCACTCCAAAATACAAGTGAAATAATATTAAAGAGAGAAGATACAAATGCCTTAAGAAGATAAGAAGGCAAATGAGAGGTGTATTTAAATCCTAAACATTGGGCCTTCTTTTATAGGGTGAAGTACCAACCAAAATTGGTACTTCACCGATGTGGGAGTTCTGCCACTCAACAAATCTCCACCTTAGCAAAATTCCACATCTTCAATCTTCTCTCAATAACAAATTTTGGTTGTGTCTTCATCTTCAATCTTTAGTGTTCAACAATGTTGATCAAATCCAAACAATGTTGAAACTTGACCGCAGTCACCACTTTTGTCAGCATATCAGTAGGATTCTCTGTAGTATGAATTTTCTTCACTGTGACTCCACCTTCTTCTATGATTTTTCGTACGAAATGATACCGAACATCAATGTGCTTCGTCCTTGCATGATAAACTTGGTTCTTCGCTAATTGAATAACACTTTGACTATCACAAAAATTGTGATACTTTTTTTGTCCAATACCAAGCTCTTTTAGCAATCCCTGAAGCCAAATTGCCTCCTTCACAGCCTCTGTAATAGCCATGTACTCTGCCTCTGTTGTAGACAAAGCAACTGTTGACTGCAAAGTAGACTTCCAACTAACCGGTGCCTTTGCAAAAGTAAACACATAACTAGTAGTTGATCTTCGTTTGTCCAGATCACTTGCAAAATCTGAGTCACAATATCCAACTACAGACTGATTGCCTTCCTGGTCAAAAACTAACCCAACATCTACAATATTATGAATATACCGTAGAATCCACTTCACAGCTTGCTGGTGCTCCTTTCCTGGATTATGCATATATCTGCTAATAACTCCAACAGCTTGTGAAATATCAGGTCTCGTGCAGACCATTGCATACATCAAGCTACCAACACCATTTGCGTATGGTACCTTTGACATATACTCCCGCTCAGCTTCATCTTTTGGCGACATAATAGTACTTAGCTTAAAATGGGGAGCAAGTGGAGTACTAACTGGCTTAGTCTTCTCATCTATGCGAAAACGCTGTACTACTCTCTTCAAATATTCCTTTTGAGATAAACAGAGTTTCTTTGAACGTCTATCTCTTATTATCTCCATGCCAAGAATTTCTTTGCCTCATCCAAATCCTTCATCTCGAACTCCTTCTTCAGTTGAATCTTCAACTTATCAGTTTCTTCCGAATTCTTGGAAGCTATCAACATATCATCAACATATAGGAGAAGATATACAAAGGAACCATCTTCAAGCTTGCGCAAATACATACAATGATCGTATTTGCTTCTCTTGTACCCTTGTCGCAACATAAACTTGTCAAATCGTTTATACCATTGTCTAGAAGATTGTTTCAATCCGTACAATGATTTTTCAAGTTTGCACACCATATTTTCCTTTCCAGCAACTTTGAATCCTTCTGGGTGAGTCATGTAGATTTCATCCTCCAAGTTTCCATGTAAAAACGCAGTTTTTACATCCATCTGAACTAGTTCCAAATCCAACTGTGCTACCAAAGCCAACATAATTCTAATGGAGGAATGTTTTACAGCTGGAGAAAACACTTCATTGTAATCAATTCCCTCCTTTTGAGCATATCCTTTGGCCACCAATCTTGCTTTTTAGCGAACATCTTCTTGGTTAGGAAATCCTTCTTTCTTTGCAAATACCCATTTGCACCCAATTGCTTTCTTTCCCTTCGGGAGATTGGCCAATCTCCATGTATGATTCTGATGAAGGGACTGTATTTCATCATTCATGGCAATCCTCCACTTATCTTTCTTCTGAACTTTGGACTGCATCTTTATAAGTGGTAGGAACATCATCAGCTACAATTGAGGCGGCACAAGCCATCGTCTCTATGAGACGAACAGGTGTTGTTATTGTCCTTTTTGGCCTGCTGGTTGCTATTGATTCAAGTTGTTGTTGAGGTTCCTGAGTTGGAATCTCCCTCTCTACTAGCTCTTCTTCCAGAGGATAATCTTCATTTGTTTCCTCCTCTGCTTCTTGTGTAGGAAAAATAAATTTTCCCTCAAACTCCACCTGCTTAGAAGCACCCTCATTTTGTTTGGTATCTTCCGTTACCTTATTTACCATAGCAGATTCATCAAAGGTAACATCCCTGCCGAATATTACTTTCTTTGTCATAGGACACCATAAGCGGTATCCTTTGACTCCAGAAGTAATCCCCATAAAAATAGCCTTCTTTGCCCTTGGATCCAATTTTGACTCTGTCACATGATAATATGCAGTTGAGCCAAACACGTGCAAAAAGTCATAATCTACAGCAGGCTTTCCATACCATTTTTCAAATGGTGTCTTGCCATCAATAGCAGCAGATGGTAAACGATTAATGATGTGGCATGCATATGTAATTGCCTCAGCCCAAAATTCTTTGCCCAAGCCAGCATTGGACAACATACACTGTACCTTCTCTAGCAAGGTCCGGTTCATACGTTCTGCCACTCCATTCTGTTGTGGTGTATGTCTGACACTGAAGTGTCGGACGATGACATTATTTTCACAGATCTTATTAAAATGATCATTTTTGTATTCACCTCCATGTCTGTGCGAATACACTTGATCCTCCTGCCTGTTGATTCTCCACCATCATTTTCTATTTGAGAAAAATTCCCAACACTTCATCTTTGCTCTTCAGTTTATACACCCACACTCTTCGGGAAAAATCATCAACAAAGGCTACAAAATAGTGCTTCCCACCCAATGAAGGTATTTTGGAAGGACCCCAAACATCTGTACATAATCCAAAATGCCTTTAGTATTATGGATCGCTGTACCAAATTTAACCCTTGTCTGTTTCCCTTTGACACAATGCTCGCAAAACTCCAAGCTGCAAGCCTTTACTTCTTTTAACAATCCTTGATCTGATAAAGTTTTCAAGGATTTTCCTCCAGCATTCCCCAAGCGCATGTGCCATAGCATGGCTGCTTCTGCCTCTTTGTCATTACTAGATGTCACTGTCGCTGTCCCAATAATTATACTACCATGATAGCGGTACATATTATTGTTCTTCCGATTAGCCTTCATTACCACTAGTGCACCGGAGCATATTCTCATCACTCCATTTTCTGCAATGATTTTGAACCCTTTTGATTCTAGGGCTCCCACAGAGATGAGATTTTTTTTCAAACCCGGTACATATCGAACATCTGTTAATGTTCTGATCATTCCATCATGGTTCCTTAATCGTATTGAACCAATGCCATATGAGGTAAGAGGGTTGTTGTCTGTTGTGTGGATGACTCCATATTCTCCTTCTTGAAAATCCACGAACTAGTCCCTGTTGGGACACATATGATAGCTACAAGCTGAGTCCATCAACCATATGTCTGATGATGTTGATGACTCTGTTGTAACTAATGAGAAGTCTGAATCATCACAATCGGCTACATTTGAATCCATAATGGCCTTTCCATTGTTATGTTTGGCCTTATTCTTCAACTTCGGACAGTCTTTCTTCCAGTGCCCCTTTTCTCGACAAAAAGCACATTCATCTTTACTGGGTCTAGATTTTGACTTGGATCTTCCCTTCTTTGTACTCGTTTGATTGAGGACGACCCCTCACAGCTAGTGCTTCTCCTTCTCCGCCCTTCTGTTTTTCTCCCTTTCTTTGTTCATAGCTGTACAAAGCCGAACAAACTTCTCTGAGAGAAATTTCATCATTCCCATGGAGTAGAGTAGTTTCAAGGTGCTCGTACTCATCAAGAAGTGACCCCAACAACATCAAGGCCAAGTCATCATCATCAAAAGTTGCATCCATATTTTGCAAATCTGTGACCAACTTATTGAAACTGGTGATATGTTCATTCATCGTGGTACCAGCAACATAGGTGAAGCAAAATAGTCTCTTTTTCATGTACAATTTATTTTGACTGTTTTTCTTCAAAAATTTATTCTCAAGTGCTTTCCATAATTTACTTGCAGAAGTTTCCTTTGTGTATGGATATTTCTGCTCTCTAGCAAGGTAGGATCGAATGGTACCGCAAGCAACACGGTTGATAATTCTCCAATATTCTTCTCCAAAAACATCTAGTCTCTTTTCTTCAATAGCAAGATCTAGCCCTTGTTGAAAAAGGACATCTAGAACCTCGCCTTGCCACATCCCAAAATGTCCTGACCCGTCAAAAATTTCTACCGCAAATTTCGCATTTGACACAATTCTTGTCATAAGCGAAGATGCCAATGATGACGTATTGTTGACACTTGATGTAGATTCTTCTTGTTTATTGTCTCTCATCTTTGACACAAATATTATTTAATAGCTGACCACACAAATCAAAATTATTTCCTTTCTGGTGTGGAAGATCAGACTAAGCTGCAACCGCAGAGTATACTCAGACAGAACCTTGACTCAGTTACCAAGATAAATCTTTTCTGATGTGGAAGATCAGACTATGCTGCAACCACAGAGCATACTTAGACAGTACCTTGGCTTTGATACCAATTGTTACGGAAGCCAAATGTATATAGTGTTAATGAGTCACAACTACTATACCAAAAATTATGACAGTCACCAAATAATAAATAAGACAATAAGACAACAATAAAAGGAACACCAGAATTTACGAGGTTCGGCCAATTTTGCCTACTTCCTCGGACACAACCAATATTTTATTTCACTCCAAAATACAAGTGAAATAATACTAAAGAGAGAAGATACAAATGCCTTAAGAAGATAAGAAGGAAAATGAGAGGTGTATTTAAATCCTAAACATTAGGCCTTTTATAGGGTGAAGTACCAACCAAAATTGGTACTTCACCGATGTGGGAGTTCTGCCACTCAACAATGTTGGTACTCGGTTAAGTAAGGTATCGGGTGCTCGTTGCGGCCCACAAGTTTGGGTCGTGATATCTTTTACAACGTAACAGTTTGAACACCTTTTTAGTTTAGGACTCTTTTCTTTTTTGCTATTTAATTAATAACCGATTGCAGCTAAAACTATTTGGTGCACTCAACATATTTTCTAATTATTTTAGGCTTCGTTTATAACACCTTACTAAAGTTTAAGGAATTTAAGTTAAGATCTAACCTTAAGATATTTAGGTTAGGAGTTCTTCTGAAAAATAAAAGTATACGGCAGGGTACCCTTTTATTTCTAAGACATGGAACCACCATAATTATCTTTTTTTAGGTTCCTCCTATTCTCAAATTTCCATGGACACTTTCTTTTAGTTTCTTTGTTGATTAAGTACAATTATCAACTACTTATTATGTTATTTTCATTTAGAAGAAGAAGTTTGCCGATACTTATATATATAAAGAAGCCACTAATTCCTTAATTTTCATCATAAATTCTTCTTACTTAGTGTTTGCAGAATTTGGAGAAAAAGAGAAAGAAAGTATTGTGGTGCTATTGAATTCATTAAACTTCTCAAAAGGTGTTACCAGTTCTCTATTATTTTTCTCTCTTTTTATTGGTTTTTATGTTATTAATATCAACTAATAAAAGGATGTGCTTGAAAAACTCGATATAATTATTAGGTTGAAATAAATAATTAAAATTATCTTATGTTAAATGTATTATTATTTTGATTTTAGCTTATAGTGAACTTTGAATTCAATTAGAATTTAATAACTTAAAATTTTGATAAATTAGTGAGATCTATTTGTTCTGGTATTCAAATTGATTATGAAATTCTTATGAGACGTCAAGGAAGAAGCTATAAATTGGTAAAAGTTAATTAAATGTATGTGTTGTTTGATTGGATTTATGTTTTTCATCAATATTTTATTTTATAATTTTATCCTATTAGTATGTCTTGCTAAATATTATCAACATTAATTATTTTCAAGAATTGACATTTTTTCTTTAACTCAAGCACATTATTTAATAGTATGTATTAATTTTTTAACTTGTATATCCATATTATAGGTTAATAGTATGTACTGTATTAATTTTTTAACATGTATATTTATATTATAGGTACACGCGCAAAGTGAACCGGCATTCCGAGGAGCAACTGAAACGCAGCCAGAACTATCTCTAGAAATATAAGAAAAATGAAAGTTATTTACATTCTTGAACAAATAGAAACTTTCCTACGCACAAAATCTGCAATTGGTTAGTCTGCATTTGTGACTTTGAACGTACTATGGAGTCAATCTATTAAGGGAAAAAGGCTAAAATTGTTCCTCTACTTTGGATAAATAGCCATATTTATACCCATTTTTACTTTCGGCCTAAAATTGTTTCTACCGTTAACATAGTAAATAAAATTATCCCTAACCCTAATGTATATCCAACGTGGCACTTGGGACACATAATAAAATATGAACCCATTTTTAAAAACCCGCCCGACCTATTGGATTACACTAGAACCCATTAATTAGTCTTGTTCTTCATCGAGAAAAACACTAAATATAAGATGACAACACTTGTGTAACTTGTATTTTCTTTTGCTTTTTTCAGTTCTTGTTTCTAGTTAACTGTGATTGATTTACTATTTTTATCATAAAAACTTCTCAGGAACACCGGAAACTAATACTCTAGAAGAGACTCAGTTTGTCCCCTTCAATTTTTCTTAAACCCCAAACAATGGTGATTTTGAGATTTCCTCCGCACAAACTAACAAAACAGCAGTGAAACTTCAAGGTTAAGCTCAATCAAACGAGTCCTAAAACAAATTCGCAAAGAATCATCAACGTTTTTCATATCTGGATTTTGAAATTTCAAACCTCAAGCTTCATTCGTGGTGGTTCAACAATGGTAAAGTTAACTTCAAACCTCAAGCTTAGGTGGTATTGAATCATATTTATCTTAGAGTAAACTAACTTCAATAGAGCCAATTTCTCAAGATTGCCTATTGTTTTTAGAATTGAACACTTCGATGAGTTATAAGAAAGACAAGTTTGTTCAAAGATGAAATTCTGGAGGAGGAAGAAGGGCAGTGTGGTGGTTGTCGTGGCAGAGGCCGCCGGCAACTTTATCTCCATGTCCGATTGAGAAACACAGTCTTCTTCCATTTAAAATCAAAGGGAATCCCCTAAAATTTACTAGTACAAATAGTAATGAGATTGGTTTTAAAAAAATTACACTGATAAAACAAGAGATATTTACTCTTCAAGAAGTGAACTTTCCCACATATCATTCCAAATGATCTATTTTCTGTCATAAATTGGTGAAAGAAGGTGGTGGACGGGTGAAGCAGTGGCTGTTTTGATGAAGGTGAAGGCGGCGGCGGGGGTTCTGATCTTCAACTCTTCACAAGAAGAGGGTAAACGAAAAGGGAGGGGTCAAAGAAATGGGCATGGGTCTCTACAATTCGGGTTGGCATTTGCCCAGTTGGCACATTAAATGAGGAGTCCTACTGCCACGTCGGAAATCTGTTAGAGTTAGGGACGATTTGTATACTTTACTAACGATAGGTATATATTTGGACTGAAAGTAAAAACGGATATAAACGTGACTAATTTTCGATAATATAGGGACAATTTTGGCCTTTTTACCATCTATTAATAGCAGACCTGCTTACTTATTATTCTGTTCCGCATCACCATTTAAGTGAATTCAAGACTACCTTTTAAGTTATTACATGTGGGTATGGTTTCTTCTACAACAACATTAATTAAGTTATTACAAGCCTCTGAAGCATTGAATGAACTGCCGTGCTATATATGCGCCCTATGAAGCAAATATTGAAGTAATGATCGAATTGCATAACATACAACATGTCTTCTCCTTCAACTTTGTTCACAATATCTATCAAGGGTGTGGTGAGATGATTGGAATTGCTAACTGAAGTTCCGTGAATTCATAATTTGGTAAATACCGAATTATCATAACGAAACCGAAAATTTTGGTGTTTGGTATACGGTATTTTGGTATTTAGTATGGTATTTGGTTTAAGTTTTTAAAAAAATTGGTATTAGGTATGGTATTTGGTATTTTAAGATAAAATACCGAAATACCGATACCGTACCGAAATATATATTATATTACACAAAACCTATATTATCAATTATAACATGAATATATAAAATCTAAAATTTTAGTTTCCTTTATTCTCAAAGTTCATCAAGTAACTCTAAACAAGTAACAAGACACTTCTAATGATCAAATATTCTTTTATGTACAATTTTCTCTATTTGGGTCGATATTTGCTAGTTTTGGACAAAATTTTTGTCAACAAACATTTTCAGTTTTGTATTTTTGAGTACTTTGGTTAAGAATATTAGAGTGTATGGCTCTATGTACTAGTTAGTATTCAAACCGAATAAACCGAAGTTACCGAACCGAATAAGCCGAAACCGAAAGGAGAAAAACCGAACCATACCGAATTTAATTAGGTACGGTATTGGTATAGGATTTTAAGAAACCGAATACCGAAAATACCGAACCGAAATGTCTAAATACCGTACCATACCGACCGACGAACACCCCTACCTGCACATATAAATTATGGGTTAGATTTAGGAACCCAAACTAGTTTGGGTCCCTTGTTATGAGAAAAAGGATGAATAAGAGCTTTTCTAGTCCATGCAGGCAATATTCGTTTCTTGCAAGTGGTACCTGGTCTCTCTTTAGTAGTCACTTTTTCAGTAAACAATTTGTTTCTCTTAACAGATTGAACCCTGGCCTGGCAATTTTCTTTGAAGTGTCCATTGTTCCCACAGTGGGTACAAACCCAGTTATCAGGAACTGTGACGTACTTGTTGTGAGGGTTGTAAGGAGTTTTCTCCTTTTGAAACCCGATTCCCTGCATGTTTCCACTATTGTTGAAGTATATGGCAGTGACAGCATCTGAAGACCAGGTCCACTTGAGAGATTTCTCAAGTTCAATTTTTACTTTCTTCAATTCACCTTGAAGCTGCCTATTTTTCTCGAGTTCACCACATAGACTAGTTTTAACATCATTTAATTCCTTTTCAAGCTTGATGTATAACTCACTAACTACTTCATTCCCTTTCTCAATACTTGCAGGCCTAAGTTCTGATTTGAGTCCCTCAATAGTTTCCTCTAGGTCAGTGATTATCACTAAAAAGTCATCTCTCTCTTGCTCAGTAGCTACAATTTTCTCTTCTAGAGTGTGTTTTTCATTGCTAAAGCTTTCTATGGTTTCCTTCAAATCAACAACCACTACCATCAAGTCATCTCTCTCATTTTCTACACTATTTATTTTTTCATTCAAAGCTTCCTTTTCTTTTTTAAGATTAGCTATGGTCTCATTTAGATCAACTACACACACCACCAGATCGTCTCTAGATTGTTCAGCATCTCCTAGCTCTATGGTCGAGATCTCCTTATCATTAATAAGGCTATAATATGCATCAATTAGAACATTTGCTAATGACCTTAATTTCTTAGAAGAGTAAGACTTCAGATTTTCTGAACATCCCTGAAATTTACCTCATCATTTTCATCCTCTTTATCATCGTCAGACTGAGCCATCAGCGCAAATCGTGAGTCATATTTCGTTGCTCCAGTTTCTACTGCCATCATGGAGTTGTTTTCTATATCTGGTTCCCCTTCTGATTCACTGGAGGAGTCTCCCCAAGCAGCAAGAGCTTGCTTCACAACATTGTCAGCTGCACTTTTTGACTGAATCGTTTGTTAGGAACCGGTTTCCTTTTTGCTGCTTTGTCAGGGTTTTGCTTGTATTGCTCCTGTTTCAGAAGTGGGCAGTCTTTGATGAAATGCCCTGTCTTTCTGCACTTGTGACAGAGATCATTGTTCCTTGCCTTACTTGAACTGCCCTCTTTGGTATACCACCATTTCTTCAAACCATCTTTTGAAACCTTTTAGTAAGATAGGCCATATCACTATCTTCTTCACTTGAGTCACTGTTTTCAGCCTTGAGCACCAGGTTCTTTTCCTTCTTTGGCTCTCTCCTTTCACTGTCTTTCTTTCTTTTCATCTCGTATGTTATTAGATTTCCAATCAGCTCATCCATTGTTAGAGTTTGTAAATATTTAGCTTCAGTGATGGCATTTACTTTACTCTCCCAAGAGCCAGGTAGAACACTGAGAATCTTCCTTACAAGCTTGTTTCTGGGAATAACATCTCCAAGTGAATAAAGCTCATTTATGATGGATGTGAATCTAGTGTGCATATGTTGTATAGACTCATCATCCTTCATCCTGAAGAGCTCATACTCAGTGGTGAGCATGTCAATCTTGGACTGTTTGACCTGAGCAGTTCCTTCGTGTGCGGTTTGCAATGCTTCCCATATTTCTTTGGCAGAATCACAAGCTGAGATTCTGTTGTACTCATCAGGTCCTATACCACATACCAAGATTTTCTTGGCACGATAGTTCTTTTCTACATCTTTTCTGTCAATATCACTGTACTCTTTTCTGGCTTTCGGCACCATTGGTCCAGTTTCTCCAAGCTTCTTCATAGGAACGTGTGGACCATCACAGATGACGTCCCACAGTTCTGAGTCTTCAGCCATTATAAAATCATGCATACGAGTCTTCCACCAGCCGTAGTACTGACCATTGAATCTAGGAGGTCTGTAGGTAGATTGTCCTTCCTCAAAGTTAGGTGGAGCAGCCATTGAGATCCTTTCTAGGTGTTAGCCTTTTAGAAAGAACCTGCTCTGATACCAATTGTTAGTTTATATGGATCCACCACACTATAGAGTACTTGTTCCTCTATGAGTTTCACTGAGAATACTAATGAAGTAGTGAGTAAATGAGACACGATATTTTTACGTGGAAAAATCCCAGTCAAGGGGACAAAAACCATGACCTACAATTGTAGGCTTTCAACTTTACTAACTTGCAATCACACTATTACAAGCCACTTTGTAATGACTCTATTACAAAGACTTCAACTCAACTAACTTGTGATACACTTACCACAAGCCACTTTGTGACACACTAGTTACAAAGACTTTAACTTATGACTAACTCTAGTCACAACATAAACTCAGAAGGTTTATGATTTTGGGTTTCCTAAAACACAGCTTCTAAGAAAGCAAGATAGGAGTTACAATGAAGAACAAATAATAAGATTACAACTCGACTACGGATACACATAGACTCATTGTGGAACTGATCCTTTAGTGGAGTTGTCTTCTTGGTCTTGACACACTTGTGACTTCAATGCTAGATCAACTCTTTAATGCTTGAGAGAATATCACTAAATGCTCATGTGAGTATATTGTGCCTTGCACCATGTTGTTATACTTACCAAGGATATCCCAAGGATGATGTCATTTCATGGTTGGTACACGCCTCTTCCCAATGGGAAGTGACTGCTACACTGTCTGCTGCACTATCGCGTGTACAGTTGCAGGCAGGTACTTTCTGCAGTTGCTTTCCAGCTGTATAGTTGACTTATACTTCTGTCAGAGAACATCCAGGGATCAGGTCCCTGTCTTGTTCCTCTTTTCTCTTTATTTGCAACAGTTCACACTTGTTGGAGTTCAGGCTGAACTCCGTTCATTTGAAATATGTACCAAGTGTGCCAGGTTCCCTATCTGGTTCTTGACAGTAAGTTTGTTAGATCATCAAAACATAAAGCAAAAACATTTAAAACCCATTAAATCTCTTGCTCAGTTGTTGCCCCTTCTTTTCAAACACGAGTTCCTCATGCGAACGCGATGCTTACCTATATTGAGCCTACGTGAAAGCAGTAGAAAACACATGAACACGACTGCAAAATACATGCCGTCCCCCCAACCGGCTTTCCTCTACGTGAATGTGACTCACAGGTCGCGAATGCGGAGGCCACTGTCCTCCATGCTCTGCGAACGCGGCCACCCCATCGCGAACGCGAAGAGAAAATATCACCAGCCACCAAAATACTCTCCGTGATCGCGATAGCACTTCCGTGATCGAGATGAACACTAGAAAATTAGTAACTCCAAACATGAGAGAAATGGTCTGAAACACCCCCTGTGGCCCGTGGAACCCCGTCCAATCACACCAACTAATCCCAAAATATAACACGGACCTACTGAATGCCTCAACTCACATTAAAATAAATCAAAACCACGAATCACACGTCAATTCAAACTTAATAAGCTAATCCAAAATTTCAAATTCCCAGCTTACGTTGAACAAGCCTAAAAAACGCGGAATGACCTCAAATTTTACATAAGTCATAAATCGCCATATAAACCTACTCCAATGCTCAGAATTCCAAACGGACATGGATAACCACAAAGTCAACTATGGGTCAAACCTATGAACTTCTAAACCTACAAATTGCCAACTTTCACCAATTAGAGCCAAATCAACCTAGGAACCTCCAAATCCAAATTCGCACATACGCCTAAGTCCAAAATCACCATTCAGACCTAATAGAACTATTAAAACTCCGATCAGAGGTCAAATACACAAAAATCAAACTTGGCCAACACTTCCAACTTAAGCTTCCAAACTAGGAACTAAAGGTTCCAATTCGATCCAAACCTCCCCGTAACCAAACCAACCATCCCTGCAAGTCACACAATAACAAATACACATACAGAGAGTATTAAATAGGAGAACAGATCTCAAATACATAAAATGATTGGCCGGATCGTTACACTTCCACAGAGCATAAATACACAACCAATCATAAAGTCACCCAATCCGGCTAAGCAGAGAAGAATAGGACATGAAACGAGTAGAAGTATATGGCAAGTAAAAACAGGTAGAGGCATTTAATATGTAAAATCATGTAACAAGTAGAGGCATGTAGAAAGTAAAGACATATAGTAAGTTAAAGTAAATAGTAAGTGAAGGCATGTAACATGTTAAGTCATTTAACAAGTGAATCACGTAACAAATAAGGGTATCTAACATGTAAAGGCTAGTAACAAGTAAATGCTTGAATTAGGTAAGGACATGTAGCAGTAGTAAATCAAGAAAAAGCGTAGATATAATTGTAATTGATAAGGTAGGACATAGATAGGATAGTAACAGCCCAAATAGGAAATTAAATATAGAGGTAAACTACATAAGGAACACAAACGTGAAAGTGACATACAAAACAGAAAACATAGATGGGAACCAAGGTAGAATGCATGTATGTGTCTAATGAACGAGTAATCATAAGAGAAATCCATCTTTCTATATTTTCGCACGGGAATGACCAACAGGCCAATCTTATTTCAAACCGCACAGAAATACTCATCGTGCCAACATCATATCAACAACTTGAAAATATTCACCGTGCCAGATATTGCCCTAAGGCCCCAATAATCATCTCTTATTACAGATAAAGAAACTCAAGTAACATAAAAATAACAGGTATAGATGTGTGTTAATGATTCTATGGCCAAGTTAAGTACGTAAAACATCTCAAAAATAGCTCATTAAATCCCTTTAAGATGTCATATGTTCTAACATGATTTTTAACACAGATAATTAAACTCATTAGTCGTGGAATCAAATGAAGCATAAGTCAAAGGATCACTAGGTTCAACAAGGCACAAAGAAGCATATAATCCCCCTACCCCCCCCCCCCCTCCCCGAGCATGGAATCCTGGCACATGTATATATGCTCGTCACCTCGTATATGCATCACCCCCGCATGTAGCAAATAATATTATTTATTAGGAAAAATTCTCTCAACAAAGCCAGGCAATACATCTACCTCTTTTCCAAACAAGGCCAACAATCCAATATGGCTTTTCCTTTAGAACAAGTCTCGAAACCACCTGTATTCAGTCAATTATTGTTCAAACAAATCAAAATAAGCTTTAGAAAATACCCCCGTACGATAAAGGTTCAATCTTTAATATAACTGAAAGTCAACAAAAAGTCAACTCGGGTTCACGTGGTCAAAATTCGAAGTTAAGACTAAATTCCGATTACCTATTCACCCCGAGCCCGAAAATCGTGTCTATGGAGTCTAGGTATCAAAATTGTGTAAAATGAGCTAAGTCTCGAAATCCCTACATTTTACCCAGCTGCAAGTATCGCAATTGTGAAGCCTTATTCGCAATTGTGACGACTGCAAATGTGTACCACTAATCGCAAATGTGATCAGTGCCTGAGCACTTATGTTGTCGCAAATGCGACAATGTGATCGCAAATGTGAAAAAGGGACCATTGTAAATGCAGAATTGGCTTCGCAAAAGCGATGCTGTCCCATGTTCTCCAGAGTCGCAAATGCAACTTACCAATCGCAATTGCAAAAGCCACCCCATCGAAAAAGCGAACCTGACTCCGCAAATCTGAAGCTTCCCAGTCCCCTCCAACAGCGCAAATACGAGCATGATCTCGCAAATGCGAGGCTCGCATTTGCAAACACAAACTCGCAAATGCGAGATTTTGCAGATCAACAACAACAACAACAACAAAACGATCATGCCAAATCAGTCTGCAACCTATCTGAAACTCACCCCAGCCCCTCGGTCTCCAATCCGAACATCCACACAAGTGTAATAACATCATACAAATTCGTTCGCAAGCTCAAATCATTAAAACACATTGAAAATCAAAAATCGATCATTAAAACTCAAAAAATTTTAAAGTTAAACTCAATTTTCCAACTTTTCACATAAAGAGTTGAAATATCCTCGGCCACCCGGGACTACAACCAAACATGCGTACAAGTCCAAAAGTATCATACGAACCTACCAGAATAGTCAAAATACCGATCTGAGGTCGTTTACAAAAAACATTGATCGTGGTCAACTCTAACTATTTTTAAAGTCAAAAATCACATTTTATTTAAAGATTCACATTTAAATTTTTTGAAAATCAATACGGAACACGCACACAAGTCATAAATCATTAAATAGAGCTATGAAAAGTCTCAAAATATAAAAAAAGTAGCTAGTACTCAAAACGACCGGTCGGATTGTTACAATTTAATGTCAAAAACTATAAAATATTGAGTACTTTATGTTGAAATTATGGATCAAACTTTCTGCAATTTCAGAAAATGTTCTAATTAAGGAAATTACTATGCACCCATTATCGATGTCCTTAACAGAAATGTTTGCCTCTCAGCTTAGAAATCATGTTGTTCCGAAACACTACATGAATTCAAGTTATATGGAATGAGATAGAATAAGATTCATTTTATCTAAACTGCTCTTAAGCTGCAAACATTATCTAAACGGTATTTTTTTTTTAACAACAGCAAATGAAGGGTAATTTTCCATTACTTGCTACACTTGGGAAAACCCCACCAATCTTACTGTACGGTGTGTGTATATATATATATATATATATATATATATATATATATATATATATATATATATATACTCTCTATATATATAGAGAGAGATAGATAGTAAACTAGACGTTAACGAGAGTGATAATATTTATTTACTTTCTATTGTGTATTTATAGTTTTTGAAATGAGTATTTATTATGAGTAAGTTTTCCTATCATTTTCTCTTCTTTTTTTTTTTTTTTTAAAAAAAAATCTTTTTATGTGAGTTGAAATCACGTAAAGTAAATGTGGGAATTTTACCACTAACGTGTTCCTCTCACTTTGTATATGCATGAACCCCAAGTGGTTTCTTACGCAGGAAGCCAAGAAGAAGAAAAGAAGCAGAATAGTTTCTCTTAATCATGTGAGATAAATATAATGGATCTTCCACCACAAAAATATTGTTTATCCCTCTGAATAATGAGTGGGTGATCATGGATTTTCCACCCCCATAAAATATGTACTACTCCCTTTATTCGGTGTTCAAATTTCGGGAGTTAATTTTATATACCATTTTATTTTTTTGAATCGTTAATTATTGTGACTTATAGTAGTATTTCTTACGTAATTTTTGAATATATAAATTTTATTTAAAAATTTTAATTTCTAAGTCTAAATTCATAATCAAAATTATTGAATTTGACTCTCGTAATTCGAATTGTGTCAAATAAACGGAGACGGAGGAAGTAGTTTATTTTTATCCAGTTTATAGTTTGGCATTCAACCAGGGTTTTTCTCCTTCTTATCCAATTCCTGTGCAACAAAAATCAC
This sequence comes from Nicotiana attenuata, assembly GCF_001879085.1. NCBI lineage: Eukaryota > Viridiplantae > Streptophyta > Magnoliopsida > Solanales > Solanaceae > Nicotiana > Nicotiana attenuata. The sequence goes on from NC_031993.1 coordinate 35,865,927, forward strand.
TTAAAAGTTGAAGATGTGTAAGATCCTCCAATTGAAAGTGAATAGTATATATCCAATGTCGACATTCACTGTAATAGTTAACACTTAACAGCTGACTGGACATTTCAGATTAACCCACTAATAAGAGCTATTCGCCACATCCAATACTATCCAAAGGGTCGTTTTTCTGATTTTTTAACCTTTCAAGAAACCGAAGGGATTTTTTCCACATTTTCTCCAAGTACAATCTTTGATATGATCCCAGCAGATTAATTTGTTTCAATATTAAATGCGCTCCAAGATTAGCAGCACTAATTCTCATTGGCCGGTGGTCTTCACTATATTTTTAAAGGATAACCTCTTTCCCATAAAGTTACACCACCTTCCTTCCATTAGATCTCCAAAGTCTATCCATTATTTCCAACTATATATATAACCACCACCAACTGAAAATTTCTCATCATCAAAACATATCCACTTCAAAAAAATAGACCACCCATCAAAGAGAACACCAGGTTTTCCATGGACAATTCTCAAAATTATTCATCTATTAGTTGTGAAATACAAATAATAAGAGCAAGAAACGTTGAGCAAATAAGATACTTAGGAGGTAGTTTGTTTGTTAGATGCTATCTTTCCGCAGGAGAGAAGCAAAGAGTTCAAATAAAAACCCAAGAAATCCTATCAAAGTCTGACTTGTCATGGAACGAGTCTTTCTCATTGGATTGCTTGGGCATTGAAGAATCAATTAATCTGCTCAAGCAAGGAAGTGTAGTCTTCGAACTTCACTCAAGAAAAGTTGTGCCAGTTTTTGGTAAAGTTGGTGGCTCAAAAATCATGGGAAGGGCTGAAGTTCCATGGAAAAGTGTATTTGAGTCAAAAAATATGGAGATTGTGGAGTGGGCAATAATCATGGATTCAAACAAGAGAAATTTGCATGAAGATGTGAAGCCTATGGCAGTGCAAATATCAATGAAGGTTAGTGTAAAAGAGACAAAAAAAGTGAAGAGAAATGACAGTACCATGGATAAGTGTGGTTGCATGGACTATTGCGGGTGTAATAGTACCATATTCTGTGCTGAAGATAATGAAGTATTTGCACTTGGAGCTGCTCTAGATGCCTTGTAAGACAAAGACTGCAAAAAATCGCTAGTTACTAATGGGGTTTGAACCCTTCAACTCAATTGTGGAAGGCAGTAAATTCACTAAGTGAGCTATCCTTCAACCACACTAAGTTGCTTTAGGGTAGGTCCAGTAGGATAAATGTTTTTTTTTTCCGTGACTTAGGCTACTAGCTAGTTTCTTACACTAATAATGTTTCCTTGTTACCTTCTTTTGGTACGTTCATAGTTCTGTACATCACCTTCTTCCAAAATGAATCATGCCTAATGGCTTCTCTCTCTCTCTCTCTTTGTCATTTAGGCTCCTTCGTCAAATTCAGCCTTTTATGAAGATATTGCTTCATGAAAATCAAGTGCATAATTATGGATGATAGGAAATGAAAACAGACTGTCTGGAGTAACCGGTTCACCCAAGCTTAGATATAGATCTAATTTTGTCGGGCATAAAGATCCTGGAAACAAAATTTGGTATAACAAAAATTCTAGCTGAATCAAATACTACAATGATCAAAGAATAATCCTATACCATGGAACATAATTTATTCTTAAGCTCCACTTAAACAATGAAGAGACAGGCACTTTTATGATGACTTCTTAGTTATAGTATTGGTTGTTTGGTTCGGAAAGAAGTTACATATGCAAAGGATTAATAATGCAAAGCTTATTACTGTAGGAATTATTTAGGTAGTAATTATATATTTTTTTTGGTAAAATTTCATTCTATTTAACCAAAAAAGTTCAATACAATAGGAACTGCTGACTAATTCCTTTACTCTGCTTGACAACTAATTATTCAACTATAACCTATGGAAGGTTTTGATTTCAACTATAACCTATACACATCCTAATGCCTATACAATCTGGACCATAGACAAATAGACATTACATTTGACAGAACATATAAGCTAAACTTGTCTAAGGAATCCAGTTCAATGCCTCCAAATGCTTCTGTCAGCTGAGATATGAGTTTCCTCTCATGTGTATATGGCTTGCAAATTCTCTACACATTCTATCTGGGGACGAGCTACCACTCTGAAATCTGATTTTGTTCCTATCTCGCCATATGAGATATACCATCACCTCAAAGACAGCTGAGACAATTGTCCCAAATCCTTTATTTTTCCTACCACAGGTTGTCACCCATTCACCTCTTCCTGCCATGTATTATCTGCCTTGGACAACCAAGCCAATTCAGTAGCCTTTGCCAGATATTCTTCGTGTAGTCATAACCAAAGAATAAGTGTTCAAAGTGTTCATCATCCAGGCCACAGAATACACAACCTTGAGGAACGTGAATACCAATTTTCTGTAGCCTCTCAACAGTAGGTAGTCTACCCTGTACAGCCATAAGTTGAATTTGTGTCTAGGAAGTATATGTGCTTGTGAGATTAGGCTCTTCCAATGCACCTTTTGGATTTGAGGGATCTGCATCTAATATAACTTCTTGATGCTGAATCTTCCATCAGTACTTTGCAATTTCATCAGTCTTGAAGTCAGGTCACCTTGCATAGTAGGTAGATCAAGGATAAGCTTCCTGAGCTCAAGGATATGTAGTAATTATATTAGTAATATAGGAATTAATTGTTAAGTGTTGATACTATTCCGTCTTGAATAATTAAATGAGGAGATCACTGTTATACGAAAACAACTAAAGGCTTTTTGTCTTTAAATATATATAGTCCAATACTTGCAATGATAATATATGTATTGTTATTCCACGTTATATCACACATTAAATAATTGCTGATACGGTCATGCAACTATTAAAAATTGATATTGTATACGGTCAAGATCGTATGTCTTCGATCTATATGCTCGAGAGGTCGTCCAAAGTCCGAGTTCAGACAAGGTCGAGTTCGAGCTCGAGGGACCAGACCCGAATTCGAACGCAGAGCACGATACATACCAAGGTCGAGTATGCTCGACCCCGGAATAATACCGTTATGGACTTATAACAGAATGGGCTAGATTCCTGCCACGTCCCCAATATCACGGGGCAAATCCCAGAATAGGATTGTACTATTCCGTACCAGGCGGTTAGACAGTTGTACCAAGAATATTCCTTACTAAAAATAGAAATATACCTTATTTAGGGTTCTCCTATTATATAAAGGGCACCCCAATCATTTGTAACATCATCTCATCATTGGCAAGAATATACTATCCTACTTTTCTCTCTTAGTATTCATCAGATTGTCCTTTAGCTCTACTGCTCTTACTTTACTTTTCTTACTTAATTGTTCTTATTGCTCTGAACCTACCTCGAGTTCACGAAGCTCGAGGTCATCACTGTTGAGTAACTTTGATTTGATTCACTTGTTTCTTTCATTTCTACTTCATATTTCTTGATTATTAATTGGTATTGAATCTAATCACATATCTTTAAAACCACAAATCAAATTTAATTGTTACTCGTATTTTCGAGGTAAACGGTTTGGCGCCCATCGTGGGGCTAAAGATAATAGTGATTGTTTCTTTACTGATTCTCATTACACACGTTATCTTCACACTTTTTCTTGTCATGAATTTTTGATTCTCAGGCTGAATTATGTCTAGCTCACAAAATGCATCTATTCATGACAACGAAGGTCTTGGTGAAAACAACAATATAGGGGCCGGTGTACCACCAATAAACTCTGGGGAAGTGCCAAACATCGAACAAGTTGATGTTAGTTGACACGTTGCTCTAAATACGGATTTAGGCACAGACCTCGGAGGGAGTGTACGCAGGGAAGCCCGACCTGGTGGCCAAGGAACACAAGGAGTGGGTGATGGGGGAATCAACCTCCAAGTGATATTCGAGATGCTTCAAGCTCATCAGATCACCATTGCTCAACTTCAAAGTCAAAATAAGACTCCGAGTGTAGCTGAACATGAAAACAATCGACGTGCTGAGCCAGCACCAGAAAGGTCCAATGGAAACGACCCGGGGGCTAACCCCACCATTATGAGGATACTCGAGGATCTCACCAAGAGGATCGAGTCTAGAGAAAAGAAGATTGAAGACAATGACAAAAAGGTGGAAATTTATAATTCCCGTGTTGACTAAATACCGGGAGCACCTCCAATTTTGAAAGGATTAGATGCCAAAAAGTTCATACAAAAACCATTCCCTCAAAGTGCGGCTCTGATGCCTATTCATAAGAAGTTTCGCACTCCCGATATACCCAAATATAACGGGACAACCGACCCTAATGAGCATATTACTTCATACACTTGCGGGATCAAAGGAAATGATTTGAATGACGCCGAGATTGAATCAGCCTTGTTGAAAAAATTCGGAGAAACATTGTCGAAAGGAGCCATAATTTGGTATCACAACTTACCTCCTAACTTTATTGACTCATTTGCTATGTTAGCAGATGCCTTCGTGAAGGCACACGCTGGGGCCATAAAGGTGGCCAAGAGGAAATCGGACGTCTTCAAGATAAAACAAAGGAACGACGAGATGTTGAGGGAGTTCGTGTCCAGGTTTCAGATGGAAATAATGGAATTACCGCCGGTCTCCGATGACTGGGCAGTACAGGCCTTTATGTAGGGTTTGAACGAACGGAGCTCGGTTGCATCTCGACAATTAAAGCAGAACTTGATCGAGTATCCAACTGTGATGTGGTCAGATGTGCACAATCGTTATCAATCAAAAATCAGGGTTGATGATGACTAGTTGGGAGCCTGCTCAGGTTCAGTTCATCCTAACAGGTTCGAGGCCAAGCCCCAGAGGGATACGAATAGAGAAATCGAGATCGAACAGGGAATGGTATCAGGCGTATGTCGATCGAAGGAACAACGGTTCAGGTCAGAATGCTCCTCGGAACGATCGGAGAGACGATCGGGGTCAAAATTCTCGGGGACTCATGAGTAAAAGCGGATTCGATAAGCATACCGATCCCGCAGAGGCACCTCGATTATCGGAGTACAACTTCAGCATAGATGCATCAGGGATTGTGTCAGCAATTGGGAGAATCAAAGACACCAAGTGGCCCAGGCCAATACAGACCGATCCTTCTCAAAGAAACCCGAACTTGATGTGCAAGTATCATGGCACACATGGTCATAGGACAGAAGATTGCAGATAGCTTAGGGAAGAAGTGGCTCGGTTGTTCAACGAGGGTCACCTTCGAGAATTCCTCAGTGATCGACCCAAAAACCACTTCAGGAAGAGAGATGCAAGGAAAAATGAGCAAGAAGAACCACAACATGTAATCCACATGATCATTGGCGGAGTCGATGTCCCTCAACGACCTGTGTTCAAACGCACCAAGGTATCAATCACTAGAGAAAAGTGGACTCGGAGCTATGTGCCTGAGGACACCTTATCATTCTGTGACGAGGAAACATAAGGCATATCTCAGCCTCATAACGACGCCCTGGTAATCTCTATCCATTTAAGTAAAATTCAAGTTAAACGTGTTTTAGGGGATCCAGGTAGCTTAGGGAACATTATCAGATCGAGGGACGTGGAGCAACTCGGCCTACAAGATCAGATTGTACCTGCATTCCGGGTCCTAAATAGCTTCAACGTGGAGAGTGAAACACCAAAGGGAGAGATTATCTTGTCAATAAACGTCGCCAGGACCATACAAGACACTAAGTTCCATGTCATCGAAGGCGGCATGAGGTATAATGCACTCCTCGAGAGACCATGGATACACAACATGAGGGCAGTGCCTTTAACCTTTCATCGGATGATGAAGTTCCCAATAGAATAAGGAGTGAAAATAGTCTACGGAGAGCAACATGCTGCAAAAGAGATGTTTGCAATCGAGGAAGTGGTGCAGATAAAGCCTTTGACCTCAGAGAAAACGAGCACCAAAGGAAAGCAGGCGGCTAAATAGCAATCACAGCCCCCAACCTTGATGGAATCGGAGCAACAGGTAGTCGAAGATGAGAGGAGGATTTCCTTACTCCTCAATCTCCTGTGAAATGTTCTCTCAGGTTTAGGATCAAAGCCTTCAAGTCGGTCCTGGCTTCTGACCCTATGCATTCAATCAAAATTCCTGAGATTTGAGCAACAATCAAGTAACGTTAGACTAGACAAAATAAGCAATTAAAGCAAAAACTAGCAAGTAGCTAATATTCAAGTCCCCGGCAACGGCGCCAAAAACTTGTTGCTCCCAAACGCACACGCAAGTATACGTGGTCGACAAGTAATATAATGATATGTTGAGTGTCAAACCCACAGAGACTTGTATAAACTACTCACTAAATCACTAAACTTGCTATTCAATCTAGCTAAAGGAAAAATCCAATAATATGATTATACTATGCTACGATTCTAAGTACTAACTAAATTATCAAGTAACGAGTTGATTGTTGTGTAATCAGTAGAGACAAGTATTCCAGGGTTGTGATCGATTCACCATTCGTATTGTGTTCTAATTAACTCTCCCTTTCATATAATTCACTCATGGTTGCTAATTAATCGATAGATGCTCTCATAGACTTCTCCCGAAGTACTACTCACCTATTCTCAATAGATTAACGCCTATATTCCTATGAAATCAATCTATTAAGAACGCATTAAGATCACGATATTTAATTAAGCACGGTGACTAGGTATATTCCTATCCTAACCACAAATCCGCTCCCCCTAAGGGTTAAGATCATGCTCTCTTCAATTCTTCTCTAATCTAAACATGGCTTTCCCAAGCATAGCATAGATAGTAAATAGAACCTAACTGTTGGCCAGACAATTAAGCAATTAAACACAGAATTGAAGAAACAACCATATAGTGGTGATTTATAATCAAGGTTAAGCTAATATCAAACAACAATATTCATGGCTAAATTACAACCCCAGAACAAGGGGTGTTTAGCCACTCATACTCATGTTCATCACAATAAGGTTCAATTTCATCACAATTAGCAAAAACAAAGGGAAGAAAAGAAGAACTTGATGGTTAATTTTCCTCCTTGCCTCTTGCCTCTCTGTTTCTCCCTCTAGACTATGAAAACCTTGATAAATAATCCTTGGGCGAGCTTGGCTTTATATAGGTTAAGTGGGGTTTCCTCCAGATTTCCAATTATACCCCTAGCAAACAATTTTCGGAATTCGAACTAGCACGGTCGCGCATATGGGCGCGCATCTGACCACGTTAGTAAGCCAACCTTCTGTTTTGGACGCGCTACAATTAGCGCGGGCGTGCACTTGGGCGTGCTAGCCCAACACTTTACTTCCTTGATTTTTCTCCCCGTCTTCGTGCGCACTCAGCTCCGAGGGGTCGTTTTTGCTCTAAAGTAGTTCCAATCACCTCTTTAAGGCATCACATAGGCTCCTCATCCTGCAATGTATACGATTCACAATTAGAGCCCATTTTTAATCAATTAACCACATTATGACATCGGAACATAATCAAACGGGAGCATAAATAATCGCTAAATTACCTAAATTCAGCCTCTTATCACGCATCTAGAAAGCTGAAGCCATATTTTCAATGTCATCTCATATGTGTATTAACCACCTACCCCCTTCAAAATATTTTGCATAAGCTCGAGCTCTCGGGCCGATTGGCCAAATGGGCCATTGAACTTAGCGGGTACGATATCGAATATCAACCCCGAACGGCCATCAAGTCTCAAATCCTAGCTAACTTCGTGGCCGATTTTATGCCGACCCCCGTACCCGAAGTGGAGAAAGAACTCTTTCTAAGTTCGGGTATATCATCGGGGGCATGGACCCTTTTTACAGACGGTGCCTCGAATGTGAAGGGGTCCAGGCTTGGCATTGTCTTGAAGCCACGCTTGGGTGATACCATTAGACAATCTATTAAAACTTCTAGATTGACTAACAATGAGGCCGAATATGAGGCCATTATTGCAGGTCTCGAGCTAGCTAAAAGCTTGGGAGCAGAAGTCATCGAACCTAAGTGTGATTCTCAATTAGTAGTAAACCAACTAAACAAAAGCTTCGAGGTTCGAGAGGATAGTATGCAATGGTACTTGGATAAACTACAGGTAACTTTGCACCGCTTCAAGGAATGGACGATGGATCATGTGGCTCGGGAACAAAATAGCAAGGCCGATGCACTTGCTAATTTGGGATCCTTGGTCAATGAAAACGACATCGTCCCGAGGACTGTCGTTCAGTTATCGAGGTCTGTGATTGAAGAGGGTCATGCCGAGATAAATTCAACAAGTTTGACGTGGGACCGGAGGATTAAGTATATCGACTATTTGAAGAGTGGAAAACTCCCATCAGACCATAAAAAATTGAGGGCCCTACGAACCAAAGCTGCTAGGTTTGCATTAGATGAAGATGGAACATTGTACCGGAGAACATTCGATGGGCCAGTGGCGGTATGTTTGGGGCCGTTTGGGACACCGATTATGTTCTACGAGAAATCCACGAAGGCACTTGTGGAAATCACTCCGGCGCCGAGTCCTTGATTTGCAAAATCATCAGAGCAGGATATTACTGGGACAGTATGAAAAATATACTAAGGAATTTGTCACAAATGTGATAAGTGCCAACGATTTGCACGGATGATCCGTCAGCCAGGGGAACAACTCCATTTGGTCCTATCCCCGTGGCCTTTCATGAAATGGGAATGAACATAGTCGGACCCCTGCCAACGGCCCCAGGTAAAGCTAAGTTTATTTTGTTTATGACTGATTATTTTTCTAAGTGGGTGGAAGCACAGACCTTCGAGAAGATCCAAGAAAAAGAAGTTATTGACTTAATCTGGGACCACATCATATGCCAATTCCGGATACCTGCCGAGATTGTGTGTGATAATGGAAAACAATTCATCGGCAGCAAGGTGACGCATAAAATAAAGAGGATATTATCGACACCATACCACCCAATTGGAAATGGACAGGCCGAGTCAACGAACAAAGCTATCATTCAAAACCTAAAGAAAAGGTTGGACGATGCAAAGGGGAAATGGAGAGAAATTCTACCCGAGGTCCTTTGGGCATATCGAACAACATCGAAGTCCTGTACGGGGGCTACCCCATTCTCTTTGGTGCATGGCTCCGAGGAGAACCCAGTGGCAGGTTTCGACACACATCGGAGGAGTCAAACGACGAGTCCATGAATACTAGCCTCGAGCTACTAGATGAAAAACGAGAAGCAGTACTTGTTCGGTGGCCGCAAAAAAACAAAGGATCGAAAGATACTACAATAGAAGGACCAATCTCCGACACTTCGGAATCGGGGACTTAGTTCTACAGAAAGTTACCCTCAACACTCAAGACCCAAATGAAAGGAAACTAGGCCCGAATTAGGGAGGACCGTACCGAGTCCTCAGAGTTGTCGGCAAGGGATCTTACAAACTTAGCATGATGGGGGGTGAACACCTGCCAAATAATTGGAACGTATCATTACTCAAACGACACTACTGCTAAGGTATGGCTTTATCCTTTTTGTCCATTTGAGTTTAAAACTTACTCATTGCAGATTCTAGATCGAAACTATCAAAGACACCCTTTTTGCACGAAGGCCTTAGGTTTTAAAGCATGTGCTGCACTCTTTTTCCCTTAGATCAGATTTTGTCCCAAATGGGTTTTACCGGCAAGGTTTCTAACGAGGCAACAACTATATGCTACCTAAGGAGAACTCAACAGTATCCAAGGCTTCTTTTCAACCAACCTCGAATACTGAGGGGCATCACCCTCGGAGGTCATATTTTTTAGGAAAATACTTCATGCCTAAGAGGGCCTCGATAGGAAAATTTTGTAATGGGCCAAACGGTCAAATGAACCGTGTCCATATAGGATAGCCGAGCCCCGACGGCGAAACATGTACGTATGTATCAATTATTTGAAGAAGCATCCTGTTTACATCAAAAACACTTTGTGTCTCAAAAGGGTCTACTATTATACGAGCTCTACACTTATAATTCTATGGGAAACGGCTCAAGGGCCAAAGCACGAATGTAACCCCGAGATACTCGGGGACTGTCATCGACAGTCAGCTCGTGCGAGCCATCGAAAACTCGGACTCGTAAGACCTCAAAGAGGCATCCCCCCGAAACAAAGGCCAAGGCCAATATACTCGGGGACTAACTTTTCGAACAAGTTTGAAAGGTTATTGGGAAACAAGTCCAAGAGACAAACCCGAAGGCTACGGCCATACTAAAGACTACGATCATATAAAAAGCTACAGCTGAAATAATGCGGCTCGGAGACATCTGACTTCCGCCATAAATTAAAGGCCTTCAAACACATTGAAAACCCGGTTAAATCAGGCTACCCTCGGCAAAAGAAAAATATAAAGGGCTTCGATAAATTCAGCCCTCGAATAATTTAAAGGCTTCGATAACATCAGCCTTCGAAAAAACCTCAAGAGGTATTCGATTATGTTTACACAAATAAATTATTAACAGGGTTTCGACTCGTCGAACCTTCGAAAAACCCAATGGGTATGAAAAACACATGTTAAGGCATAACAAAATATTCACTAAGTCTTTTATCCAAAAAGAGGGAAAAGTTATATAGCCACTCCAGAGGCCGAATTGGCCTAACTTAAAGAGCCTAAGGGCCAACTTAAAGAGCCTAAGGGCCAATATATAATAGCCTAAGGGCCAACTTCGAAAGGCTTAAGGGTCAAAACATATGATTCGAGACCCCGTTCTCACTCAACTAGGACTCAAGAGTCCCGATGTCCCGAGCTCGCATCGAATCGATTTAAACATAGCTCGAGGATTATTATATTTATCAAAAAAGACCTAAAGGTTTATTATGTTCCGATTCCAAACCAATACTCGAACCGATAATTCGAGGAATACAGTCGAATCTTCCACAAATGAGAATAAAATGAAATTCAACACAAGTTAAGGATAGAGCAAAAAGGTTCTTTATATTCACAAAGGATGTTTTACAAAAGTATATTTACAACACCCACGAGGGGCCCTTACACAAAAATGAAAAAAAAGAACCTAATCTATTTTGGGGTTACGTCCTCGGAAGCAGCTTCCTCGGGAAACGCACCCTCGGCAGCTCTATCTTCGGGAGCCTCCTCTTCCTTGGGAACACCTTCCTCACCTTCCCCGCCCTCGGATCCACTCATAGCATCTACGTTATCAGAAGAGACAAGAAACCTGGCATCGGTTTCACGCGCCATTGCTTCGGCTATCTCTTCAGTAAGGTCGAGCCCTCGAGCGTGGATTTCTTCGAGAGTCTCCCTCCGGGCTTGACACTTGGCCAAATCATTATTCCATTTTTCCCTATCGAAGGCCTCCTTCAGCTCCGTTTGAACAGCCGCAGCATCTTTCAAGTACACGGCAATGGTCTTGTTATCCGTGGCCTTCGTCTTCTCAACCTCAGCCTTAGCTTGTGCAGCTTCAGCCCAGGCTCTAGAAAACTGCGCCTTTAACTCCTCGATTTTCCTGGCCTGGGCAACACCCTTCGTTTTAATACCTCGGAGTTGAGTTTCAACCGAGGTCAGTTGGACTGTAACAGCTTCCTTATCAGAAGCGAGTTGATCCATGTTCTTTTTCCTCCTATGGTAGTCAGCCTTAACTTGATCAACCTCGCTCCGAAGCTGCCCAATCATCTCCAACTTCTGTTGCAGCTGAGACATCGAAGTATTAGCCTCCGAAGTAAGGCCAAGAAGACCATACTCTATTAAAATCACAGTTACCTGCTCATCCAGCTCGGTCTAGTTTTTTTTAGCCTTGGCCAACTCAACTCGAAGGTCCTTAAGATCTTCCTCCTTCTGGCCACAGAGGAGCCTCAGGGCTTTCTCTTTATTTGAAACACTCCTGAGCTCGGCCTCACATTGGCTCGCTCAGCTCTAAACTTGGCGATGGCCTATACACGTGATGAAGATGTGTCAGTCAAAGGAAAGGAAGAGAAGGGGAAGTTACGATAATGAAAGTTAACATTTACCTGAGAAAGAAGGCGTTGAGCCTCCCCGAAAAGGGTGGATGCATCGTTAAGATCAGCAACGTCGCCAACCCCGGTGAAACAATCCCAAAAGGGGTTTTCTTCAAGGACCATGCTCAGATGAGGCATTTGCAAAGCCCGTGAATCCTTTATTATCTCCTCGGAGTAAGCTGGAAGAGAAAGTGAATGACCCATTGTCATGGCCCCGAGCTCCTCACTCGGGGCGTTCTGGCTAGTTTCGGCCCTCTCAGCGCTTGTCCCCTTCGGTGTATTTGTTGGAGAAGGAGGTACGATCCCAATCTCGGGGGACTCGAGGGCTTTTTTCGAATCTCTCTTCAAAGCCCCTTCATCAAGTGGCAAGGCATCAAGGTCGGAGGCATCGACAGCTTCGATTGGTCTTCTGGTTCGGGGTATAAGCACGGATTCTCCACCATCGTTCTCTTCATCCTCCAGGTATTGAATGGTTGAATCCAAGTCCACAAGAATGAGTCTTCTCCTCGGCTTCCAGGCAGGTACCACCTCATCTTGGGAGTCTTCGTGCTTCGAAGCCCTCTTTCTTTTATTGTCTTTCCCCGATTTTGGGATCGAGGACGCAGTCTTTTCCCCAGGCGGAGCTGGCCTCATTTTGGATACATCTCCGATGCCTGCACAAGTAAACGTGAATAAGTTGACGCCACCAGCAAATGAAAAATATCTGAAACTTGGGAAGAGAATTTACCATGATGTTTGGCCTCCCACTTACCCCTTTGTTAATTTACGCCATTTGCGCTCATCGTAAGAGGAGGTGGCAGCTAATTTTTAGACCCAATCCTCGAGGTCAGGGACCGCGTGAGGCACCCAGGCAGTGGCTACAGAAAGGGTAAAGGCATTGTGAGACATGAAAGCAGAATATGAGTAAATACTAGGAAGAAAAAATCCACAACGATTAAAGTTCCATCTCTCCGGGAACAGCATTTTATCCCTAGGGATGACGTCGAAAGACCTTATCTTGACGAACCGGCTCATCGAGCCTCGATCCTTGGTTTCGTCGTTACTGGCAAAGAAGGCTTTCTTTGTTCGACATTGCAACTTGATAAGCCCTCGAAACAGCTGGGGCCGATACAATCGAATCAGGTGGTTGAGGGTGAATTCCAACCCCTCGGCCTTTTCGGAAAAGTAGCGCAACATGATCACGATGTGCCAAAAGGAGGGATGAAATTGGTCGAGGGTGACTTCGTATGTTTTGAAGAAATCGATCACCACCGGATCGAGGGGACCCAGTGTGAAAGGGTATGTGTAAACACTTAAAAACCCTTCCACGTGGGTAGTAATGTTTTCCTCGGGGTTCGGGATCTGAACCAGGACCTCGTCTCCCCGGCCGCAGTGCCTCTTCATTGCTTTTAGGTTCTTCTCCGATATCAAACTAAGATATCGAGATGCATGCTCGCATCGGCCCGGGACATCGGGGGGATTTTCTATACTGAAATCCCTCTTAATCACACAAGGGCCGGGGGTGATTTCTTCAAGAGTCGGTGGCACCACCGGTTTGGCCGGCTGAGAGGTAGAAGAAGACAATGCTTTATCTTTTGTGGGGACCATTTTGGAAGTTTTAGCCATGATTTTAAAGCTAAAGAATACAAACTGTAGCAAGAAGTGGTGTTTCACGGGGATTTAGCGTTTTCCGGCGCTGAAAAGGGCGGTGGAAACAGATGATTGAGGAGAGAAATGAAGAAGAATCAGAGCGAAAGTGATGAAAGAGTAAAATCCATTATTCGAAGAAGTAGCCCTATGTTTATAGAAAGGTGACGATGATTCGGCGGCGCGAATGGCCGACCAGCACTGGCGTACACTTAATGTTTTGGGGAAGCGAATCGACGAGACGTTTCAGTCACATCGAGCGCCTACGTCACGGAAATGACGTCATCACTAAAGACTCCGGGAAAGCGAGGTTCAAATCGTTTCTTATCATCTTACTCTAAGAAATGCGGGGACTATCTGTATACTGTCAAGATCGTATGCCTTCGATCTATATGCTCGAGAGGTCGTCCAAAGTCCGAGTTCGAGCTTGAGGGACCAGACCCGAGTTCGAAGACAGAGCACGATACATACCGAGGTCGAGTATGCTCGATCCCGAAATAATATCGTTATTGACTTGTAACAGAATGGGCTAGATTCATGCCACGTCCCCAAGATCATGGCGCAAATCCCGGAATAGGATTGTACTATTCCATACCAGGCGGTTATACAGATGTACCAAGAATATTCCTTACTGTAAAGAAATATACCTTATTTAGGTTCCCCTATTATATAAAGGGGACCCCAATCATTTGTAACATCATCTCACCATTGGCAAGAATATACTATCATACTTTTCTCTCTTACTATTCATCAGAATTGTCATTTAGCTCTACTGCTCTTACTTTACATTTCCTACTTAATCGTTCTTATTGCTCTGAACCTGCCTCGAGGTCACGAAGCTCGAGGTCACCGCTGTTGAGTAACTTTGGTTTGATTCACTTGTTTCTTTCATTTCTACTTCATATTTCTTGATTATTAATTGGTATTGAATCTAATCACATATCTTTAAAATCACAAATCAAATTTGTTACTCGTATTTTCAAGGTAAACAGGTATAACAAAGTTATTTTTCTTTATTTTACATTATAAAAGTTACTCAACTATTGGACATGGTGTAATAAAGTCATTTTTTTATTTTATACGTAACCGAAAGTTCACTTTACAATTGTTATATTATATTAGATCTACTCTTAGCCCGTAATTAAGTGTATTTTCGTTAATAATTTAATGACATGATATACAATAGTTGAAAAAGAACCCATAAAACTTAACCATTTTAATCAATATAGGACTACTTAATTGACCCATATATAAAACTATTGTTATTTCATTAATATTTAAATAAGCCATAGAAACTGAACCATAGATAATATTACTAACAGAAAAAGAAAAGCGTGTTGGGAATTCAGCATGTGATGATTCGATCTCCTAATTAAGCCAAAGCTGTAGCATGCCAAAATGCAACGACCTGCTAGGTCATTTTGAGTAATAGCTTCCTTTTCTGTGTTTTGAGACATCTCATAGTTTTATTTGATGATTTATGACTTGCGTGCATAGTTCATATCGATTTTCGGGATGTTTATATGTGAAATTTTAACGAAAATATGATTTTTGATTTTAAAAATAACTTGAGTTGACCACGGTCAACGTTTTTGGTATAAATAACCTCGGATTGGTATTTTGCCAATTCTGCTAGGTTCGTATGATATTTTTGGACTCGTACGCATATTTGATTGGGGTCCCAAGTGACCTGAGGTTGTTCGGCGTATTATGTGGGAAAAAAGGAAAAGTGAGTTTTGAAGTTGAAAAACTTTAGTTTTAATGATTGATTCTTGATATTTGATGTTATTTTGACTATTTGAGATAGCAAGCAAGTTTGTATGATGTTATTACACTTGAGAGGCTCGGGTGAGTTTCAAATTTGTTTTGGAACAATTGAAGAAAAGCTAGTGTTAGTAACCAGCAGATCTCGCATTTGACACCCAACTTAGGTGAGGCGTGGCTAGCACCTGGTGCCGCAATGACCCCAGCGAACCACTCTGCAACTCTTGATTGCTGGATGTAACTCAGAACGTGCATAGGCCAACATGGCCGAACTCTATCATACTCTAAGTTATCATGGACAACATGACCGAAAATCGTAATGTATCGTAGGCGGGCAAGCATCGTATCAGCTATCCGTCATACTTAAAATATCAATACATGTTCTGGTCGAGGAGGGCACTATGAGTATCCATACCGGACAACCCAAAAGGAAAACATAAACGAGGGTTGCAAGCCACAGACATATTGTACATATTGATCATGTGTCTAGAAAGCCCCTAAGAGTACCTGACATCAAAATATCGTTGGGATAGGGCCCCGACCTACCCGTAAGTCTATAACAAAATCTGATATCATGATCTGTAGACTTGTCACGACCCAAATTGCCACGTCGTGACGGCGTCTATCGTGGTACTAGGCAAGCCGACCCTTTACCAAAAAACAACGCGATATTTCATCTTTAAAAAAATAAGTTCACGCTATTTGATAATTAAAAATTCATAAAGAAAATCTGAATAACAGAAGTGCGGAAATAAAAGCCCGACATCGGGGTGTCACTGGTCATGAGCATCTACTAAAAATCTGTCCAAAACACTGAGACATAAAACAGTCTGGAAATGTAACTACAATAACTATAGGTAGATAGGAGGGAGAAGAACAGGGCTGCTATCGCCAGCAGCTACCTTGCCAACTCCGAGAAGAATCTACAGCTGGAATAGTCAACAACCGCTACCTGGTCCTGATACGTCTGGATCTGCATACAAGGTACAGGGAGTAACGTGAGTACACCAACTCAGTAAGTAACCAAAGTAAATAAAGGCTGAGAAGTAGTGACGAGCAATAAAGCATAATAAGTTCATATCAGGAATATCTCAGTAAAAATATAACAAGCTTTTAATAGCAGAGTTTGAATAAAATCATTTCGTTTAAACTCAGTTTCAGAACAGTTCTCAAATAGAGGCTTAGTGCAGCAATGGGCAAAATGATGAAATCATAAACAACCCCTCGGGCAAAACATCACTCATGAACAGCCCCTCGGGCAAACCTCTCAGTCACTCGTATACAGCCCCTCGGGCATAACATCACTCACACTCAGGGTACCCGCGCTCACTGGGGGTGTGCAGACTCCGGAGGGGCTGCTTCAGCGCTATAACAAGCCACCTCGTGGCATAAATTAATAAGGCCCTCGGCCTCACTCAATCATGGATCAGTAATAACATGATGCGGCGTGTAGCCCGATCCCATAAATACCCTCACAAATCAGGCCCTCGGCCTCACTCAGTCATAAACCTCTCAAGCCACTCGGGCTCTCAGTAAGAACATGGTACTTAGCCCACAACAACATTTATATGTATCAAAATAGAGTAATAAAGACTGAGTTATGAAATCAATAAGTATAATATGACTAAGTATAGATTTTCAATCAAAAACAGTGAGAGGATAGTAAGAAAAAGTCTCCTAAGGGTCCAAACAGCTCTGGCATATGGCCTAAACATGGCATTCCGCCCAATTTACAGAAATTCTTTCTAAAACACAAAAGTATCATATTGTTTCAACCAAATACTCAACTTTACAATTGCTACAAGACGGACCAAGTCACAATCCCCAACGGTGCACGCCCACACGCCCGTCACCTAGCATGTGAGTCACCTCAAAATAGTAAAACGATACGAAATCCGGGGTTTCATACCCTCAAGAATAGATTTACAATCGTTACTTACCTCAAACCAAGCCAACTCCTACTCCACGACGCCCTTGCCTCTGAATCGACCTCCAAACGCCTCGAATCTGACCAAAAGCAATACAATTCAATCAATATAGGCCAAGGAACCAATTCCACACGAAAAATTATCAATTTAGACCAAAATCCCGAAATTCACCCAAACCCGACCCTAGGGCCCACGTCTTGAAATCCGACAAAAATTACAAAACTAGAAAGCCCTTTCACTCACAAGTCTATCCATACATTCATCAAAATCCGACATCAAATGGTCCGTTAAATCCCCAAATCAAACTTTCTAATTTTCAAGCCCTAACCCCTCATTTTCACCCATAATCTTCACCAATTATATGATTAATCAATGGGAAGTCATAACATATACAAGTATTAGGGCTCAAGCCACTTACCTTGCTGATAAACCCTTGAATTCCTCCTCAAAATCGCCCTCAAAAGCTCCAAAGCCGACTAAAAATGGTGGAAAATGAACTAAAATTCGCGAAGTCCATCTTTTATACATTCTGCCCAAAACTTCCGCATCAGTGGTCCTCATGTTGCTTCTGCGACGCCGCACCTGCGGAAAATCCATCCCAGGTGTGGGTCTCACTTAAGCTCTCAGAACTCGCTTCTGCGATCCAATTCCCGCACCTGCGGTCTGGTAGGTGTGCTCCACTACTCGCACCTGCGGCTCCCAACCAACCTCATCCTTGGCCGCATCTGCGGCCCCTTCTCCGCTTCTGCGGGCTCGCACCTGCGATCCCCACTCTGCAGGTGCGGTTATACAGCAAAGTTCAATCTTCAGCATTCCTCAATTTCCAACCTTGTTCCGTCAACCCCCCGAAATCCACCCGAGGCCCTCAGGACCTCTACCAAACATACCAACAAGTCATATTTCAACATACGAACCTAGTCGAACCTTCGAAACACTCAAAACAACATCAAAACACCAAATCACCCTCGGATTCAAGCTTAAGAGCTTTTAAACTTCAAAATTTCCGCAAACGACTCCAAAACCTATCAAATCACCTCCGAATAACCTGAAAGTTTGCACACACGTTACAAATGACACTATGGACCTACTCCAACTTCCAGAATTCCATTCCGACCACGATATCAAATTTTCCACTGCCGAACAAAATTTCCAAATTTCCAACTTTCGCCAATTCAAGCCTAATTCTACCACGGACCTCCAAATCACATTCCGGACGTGCTCCTAAGTCCAAAATCATCTAATAGAGCTAACCAAACCATAAAAATCCAAATCCGAGATCGGTTACTCATAAATAAACATCCAGTTGACTTTTCCAACTTAAGCTTAAAAATAGGAGACTAAGTGTATCATACCACACTGAAACCACTCCGGACCCGAACCAACCAACACGATACGATAAAATACAACTGAGGAACACATAAGAAAGCATAAATGGGGAAATAGGGCTATAACTCACAAAATGATCGGCCGGGTTGTTACATCCTCCCCCTCCTCTTAAATAAATGTTCGTCCTCAAACGAGTCCACATCTTCCGCTCGGTCTCCCAAGTAGCCTCCTCCACGGGGCAACCTCTCCACTGCACTTTCATTGAATCTATATCCTTTGATCTCAACTTTCGGACCTACCGCTCCAAAATAGCTACCAGCTCCACATCATAAGTCAAATCACCATCTAACTGAACCGTGCTGAAATCCAAGACGTGAGACGGATCGCCGATATACTTCCGGAGCATAGAAACATGAAGTACTGGATGCACACTCGACAAGCTAGGTGGCAAAGCAAGCTCATAAGCCACCTCCCCAATCCTCCGAAGCACCTCAAAAGGCCCAATGAACCGAGGGCTCAACTTGCCCTTCTTCCCAAATCTCATAACACCCTTCATGGGTGAAACCTTCAGTAGAACCTTCTCCCCAAACATCTAAGACACATCACGAACCTTTCTGTCAGCATAACTCTTTTGTCTTGAATGTGTTGTACAAAGCCGCTCCTGAATCACTTTCACCTTGTCCAAAGAATCATGTGCGAAGTCTGTACCCAAAAGCCTAGCCTCCCCTGGCTCAAACCAACCTACTGGAGATGTACACCGTCTCCCATATAAAGCCTCATATGAGCCATCTGAATACTCTACTGATAACTTTATTTATATGCAAACTCCGCGAGTGGCAAAAACTCGTTCCATGAACCCCCAAAATCAATGACGCAACCGCGCAACATGTCCTCTAATATCTGAATAGTGCGCTCAGACTGTCTATCCCATCCTTTGTCGGGAACTTCATCATTTGATGAAGGGTTGATGGTACTGCTCTCATGTAGTGCATCCATGGCCTTCCGAGCAAGGCGTTGTATCTCATGTCTCCTTCGATGACATGGAATTTGGCATTTTGGGTTGTGCCGGCAACGTTGACTGGGAGGGTGATTTCCCCTTTTGTTGTCTTGCTTGCCATGTTGAATCCGTTGAGGACTCGAGAGGCGGGCACGATTTGGTCGAGCAGCCCGAGCTGCTCTACCACCCTCGACCTGATAATGTTGGCCGAGCTACCTGGATCCACAAGTACACGTTTAATTTGAAATGTATTTACAAGGAAAGAGATTACCAGTGCGTCGTTGTGAGGTTGAGACAATGTCTCGATGTCCTCGTCGCTGAATGCAAGAGCATCCTCGGGTATGTAACCCCGAGTTCGCTTTTCTCTGGTGATGGATATTTTTGTTCTTCTGATCGTGGGTTCCTGTGGTTCATCGATGCCTCCCAAGATCATGTGGATGCCATGCTGTGGCTCATTTGTTTCGTTCTTCTTGGTCTCCTCTCTTTCCTGGAACTGGTTTTTGGCCCGGTCGTTCAGGAATTCTCGGAAGTGACCTTTGCTTAGTAGTCGGGCTACTTCTTCCCGGAGCTGATGGCAATCTTCGGTTCTGTGGCCGTGCATGTTGTGGAATTCACATACTAGGTTATGGTTCCTTTGTGAAGGGTATGATTGTACAGGCTTGGGCCGCCTGGCGTCTCTGATTTTACTGATGGCAAACAAGATGTCTGATACATCAACGTTGAAGTTGTATTCCGACAAGCGAGGCACCTCCGTTGGCCCTGTGTGCCTATCGAATCCGGCTCTGTTGACGAGTCCCAGAGGATTCTGTCCTCAATCCATTCTTCGATCATTGCGGGTTATGTTGCGCCTCGGGGCGTTTCTCCTGTCTTCGGTGTATGGCTGGTACCTTTCTTTGTTTGGCTTTGGCTCCTTCGCCAGAAGCCTGCTTAGGTATACCGAGCTCGAGGGGGCTCCTATTTGGTCGTCCTCGACTCTGATTTTCGACTGATATCGGTTGTGAACGTCCGACCAGGTCATGACTGGATATTCAACCAGATTCTGTTTCAGCTGCTTTGAAGCCACCGAGCTTCGTTCATTCAGACCTTGAGTGAAGGCCTGCACTGCCCAGCCATCGGAGACTGGTGGTAGTTCCATTCTTTCCATTTGAAAGCGAGATACAAACTCTCGCAGCATCTTATTCTCCATCTGCTTAATCTTGAAGACGTTGGATTTCCTTGTTGCTACTTTGATGGCACCAGCATGTGCCTTAATGAAATAATCCGCCAACATGGCAAATGAATCTATCGAGTTTGGGGCCAGGTTGTGATACCACATCATTTCCCATTTAGAAAGCGTTTCCCCGAACTTCTTCAGTAGGACGGACTCGATCTCATCGTCCTTTAGGTCGTCGCCCTTCACTGCACAAGTGTAAGCAGTAACATGCTCATTGGGGTCTGAGGTTCCATTGTACTTCGGAAGGTCTAGCATTCTGAACTTCTTCGGAATGGGTTTCGGAGTCGCTTCCTGTGGGAACGGTTTTTGCACGAACATCTTTGAATCCACGCCTTTCAGGATCGGGGGTGCGCCTGGGATCTGGTCGACCGTGGAATTGTAGGTCTTGACCTTTTTGTCGTTGGCTTCTATCTTCTTCTCGCCCGATTAGATCCTCTTTGTGAGGTCCTCGAGCATCTTTACGATTGTGGGGTCGGCTGTCGACTCGTTGTTGGTTGGCCTTCCCGGTATCTGCTCGGCTAGGGGAGCCGTCCCCGATGCTACCGTGCTGGGAGTTTTCTGGTGACTTTACAGCTAAGCGATCGCCAGCTATTGTGCCTGTAACATTTCAAAAATAACGTGAAGGCTAACCTCTCGTTCTCCCCTAGCTGGGGTTTTTTGAGCTTCTTGCTGATCTTCTTGGTGTATGCTTCTGTTGGTGTGGGAGCTTATTTCGACGTGTTGAGCGTCGCGGGAGACCGCATCCACGGGAATTGGTTTTGGTGCATTCTCAGTGTTTCGTAGTGGTACACCAACACCTGGGACTTCAACATCATTTTCTCCATAGTCTTCAAGATTGATGTTTTCACGTGCGTTTACTGAGTTAGACATTTCGAACTGAAATCAAAGATCTTGGGCAAGAAAAAGTGTGAAAGATAACTTGCGTTGTGCAGTAAAACCAGCAAGAAAATAATCACTATTATTTTTAGCTTCACGGTGGGCGCCAAACTGTTTACTGTGAAAATGGTAATAACAATTAAATTTTATTATGAGGTTCTAAAAATACGTGACCTATTTTTATGCTGGTTGTAAAGCGATAGATGCTAAGTAAAAGGTTAGGAATCAGGAATATAGTTTAAAAACGTTTATGATAGTCGAACCAAACAGTTGAGATCGGGGGTCTCGAGCCGTCGATTGTGAGGCCTCGGGGTCGAGCTGGATGGCCGATTCGGAGCAGTCGAGAGGGGGGATAACAGTTATGAGAGCTATGATGATGGCCCTTTATGATCAATGATAAGCAATAAATGAAGAACAATAAATAGAAAACAATAAATATAGGCAATAAATGAAGTAGTAAAATCAAGAGGATATGTTAAAGAGCTGAGAGAATGTTCTTGTGTATTCAATATTGAGTATCCGGTCTTGTACAAATGACAAGGATTCCCCTTTATATATGAGGGGGAACATAGTACCAAAGCATTAATTACAAAGATATGGGGCAGGTATAGCCACTGAATGCCCTAATACGGGTCAGAGCTAGCTCGCTAGGTTTTGTCAGCCCTAGTCGCGCGCCTAGGGAACTTCCCACTTTCCTACCGTAACCTTCGACTTGTGTTGCCTCGAGGTTGGACACCGATGCCCCCTCGGGATAAATCTCGACCGTAGTCTCGAGCCTTTGGAAAGCTTGCACACGAGGCGTTGTAATGGCCGAAAATTGGACCCTCCGATTTTACCGTATACATTTGTCAACGTAAAAAATAATTTTACTTAAATATTAAAGTGTATGATAAACATATTGATATAAGATAAAAGAAAATTGATATAAAGTAAAATTTGAATGAGTTTTAAATATAAAGACTTCCTATTTAGTTGAATAAAGTAAATTTTACTTTAAGTTATAAATATTTATATGATTGTATATTATTTTATTTAAAATAAAATTATTTGAAATAAAAAAAAAGGCATCACTTTGTTTTTGAACGGATTAAAAAATTACATAATATAAATTGAAATAGAGGGCTTTTAAAAAGGGAGTTTTACATCTTTGCCCACAAAAATTAAATTAATTACCCTTACCTACCCATTAGTTTTTCTACCCACCAAACTAATTACCCTTCCTACCCATTTCATCTTTTGTGGGTAATTGTTTCTTTCTTTTTTTCTTCTCATTTTCGTTTTAGTTTCTCTGTTTTTTTTTTCTTTTCTTTCTTTTCCCCTTTTATTTTGTCTCGTTTTTATTATTTATTTTCTTTTTCTCTTTTTTATTTTTTCTGTTTCATATATTTTACCCAGAATCATATTATTCTTTATTTTTTTTATTACATAATCTAGTTTTATACTAAATTTGGCTCGTTTCTTTTCATTCTTTTATTTTTTTTCTTTTTGTTTATTTCTTTAATTTCACATTTCTTCTCTAATTTCATTGAACTTTTTTTTCAATTTTTTTTTTCATATTACTATTTTGTGTCTTCGGACAACTACTTCTTATACAATGAATATTATTTTCATGAACCTCCATATAAAATTCATTTTAAAAAATATTTGCAAGGACCTAATTGGAATATTTTTAAAAATGACTTAATTTTTACGGTATACTATTATATTATTGTATACTATAACAATATAATGTTACTATAACCATACCTTTAGCTTTGCACAATAGCACCTAGATGATTCAACAGTCGAAGTATACTATTATGGTATATTGTATACTATTACAGTATACTGCATATTATTACAATATACTATTACAGTATATTGTATGCTATAATAGTATACTGTTGAGTATAGTTATATGCTCCTACAGTATATTGTATACGGTAGCGGTATACTGTTAGGTAACTCTGTTCTTCTACGATTATTATCTTATACCGTTGCAGTATATTGTATACTATAACAATATACTATTACAACATAGCTATATACTTCTACAACATATTGTATACTGTAGCTGTATACTATTGGGTAATTGTGTTCTTCTTCGATTCTTAACAGAAAAATACGATCTCAATCACCTCAAATCAGCTTCAAATGCGATCAAATTTCAGTATGAACTTCCAGAAAGTACTATAAGAAATATTTAATAACACCCACTTGAATCAAACAAGAAATCTTCAAAATAAAAATTTAAATTCAAGAACTTCTAGCTCAACAATGGTGGATATTCAAATACACATACAAATTCGTATCCGGAAAGCTTAGTTGAAGGTACTATAATCAATATTTTATAGCACCCACATCGAATCAAATAATAAATTTTCAAAATAAAATTTAAATTCAGGAGCTTCAAGCTCAACAATAGTGGGTCTTCATACACACACAAAATCATATTTGGGACATTTAATATATAACCACAACAACCCATGAGTTCAGAAATACAAATAAATACGCAAAAAAATATACTAATATAGAAAGAGGATTTTGGAGTGAAACTCATGTACAATAACTGAAAACTTGTCTTTTACACTTTATATAGAATTTTGTAAAAAAAAAAAAGGTAAATGCATGAGTTTGTTCTAGATTTTCATCATCCACTAAAAAGACTAAGCTATGGGTGTTTTTTTGAAAAAGGAATGTTTAGGGTGTAAGACTTTTAGACAAATTGAAAAGGTAAAAGGAATTGGGTAGGAGGGTAAATAGTTTAGACTGTATAGGTAGGAAAAGTAAATCTTTTAGCTCGAGTATTAAAAGATAAATAGTTTGGGTTTAATGGGGAGTTTTGGTCAATATTGTCCCTTATCTTTGAGGGTAGGTCTATTTTGGTCCTTCAAATATAACCTTGAGCATATTTAGTCCCTAAGTATGCTAAAGTGGAGCACCTTTAGTCTCACTGACACAATGTGTTCAAAAACTAACGGTGTTACCCAACTCTAATTGATGAAGCAAATCTTCTACTCTGAAGCAAAATGTTTCCTCTTCTTTTATTGGATAACACAAATTATCACTAATTCCTTATTTTTAGAAAATGTCTTCTAAAATTTTGACCTTGAAAATATTCGCTTCTGTGCCAGTTTTCAATGAGAAAATGACACTGAATAGCCGCTGTAAAAATAATAGCCGAAAAAATATATAAAATTTGTATATTTTTTTGTATATATATATATATATATATATATATATATATATATATATATATATATATATATATATATATACATACATTTTGTATATTAATATACAAAAATTATACAGATTTTATATACTTTTTTGGCTACCAGATGTAAATAGTTTTTGCCACGGACTAAAAGTAATAATGCAACATGTTATTCGTTTGCTTCAATAATATGCCTAGAAGTGATCCTGACAACTCTATTTTTTTTTTCAAATTTTAACTTTTCTTTTTGGAAAAATCAACTAAAATTTTTAAATGTAAATATATATACAAAATTTTTTACAAATTTTATACATTTTTTCGGCTATTATTTTTACACCGGCTATACAATATCATTTTCTCATTAAAAAATGGCACAGAAAAGGGATATTTTCAAGGTCAAAATTTTAGAAGACATTATCTAAAAATGAGGAATTAAAGTGATAATTTGCGTTATGCAATAGAAGGAGAGGAAACGTTTTGCTTTAGAGCAGAATATTTGCCTCATGAATCAGAGTTGGGTAACACCGTTAGTTTTTGAACACATCATGTCAGTGAGATTAAATGTGCTCCACTTTAATATACTTAAAGAACTAAATATGCTCAAAGTTATATTTGAGGGATCAAAATAGACCTATCCTCAAAGATAAGGGACAATATTGGTCAAAAGCTCGTTTAATGGGTATAAAGTAACATTTTCCCCTTTAAAAACTTCTTTAGAAAACCCAATATAATTGATACAATATCAAGTGCCTAAAAGCATATCCAGTGAGATCTTGTACTGTGAGCGAGAGAGTTGTGGGTGGTGTCAGCCGAGGAAGCACCGGAAAAAAGAACAATGGATAAAGCAACACCTGTACGGAACTCCCATACATCCACCGCCGATCTACTTACCTGGTCGGATGTTCCGCCGTCGTCCAACTCTTCAGCCGCCTTCACTCCCGGCGGTGCCTCTTGTCATCATTTCGGCTCCGGCGCTCGCTCTCATCAGGCGAGTCATCCTTTCATCAAAGCTAATCCAAAGTTGTAGTATGAAACCTAAATTGTTTAGGATTTAATATTTGCTAATTTATGTAGTTCATGTTTAAATAGGATTTGTAGTCAGAATTCATAGAAATAGATTTTATAGTTTCTAGGTTTGATACTATTACAAATAGAGGTGTTGCTAACTATTTTTAAGTGTGGAAAATTGTAGAGATCGTTCAAAGATTTATTGAGTAAAATTATTTTTCCTTCAGCTATTGTGTAATTTAGGGTTTTTGCTTTTTTGTTTTCCTGTTTCCTTTGCAGCCATCTGATAGAATCAGTAAGGTATTTAGTGGTCAGATCACTACTGAAGAAGCTGAAGGCTTAAACATCCGGTAACACAAAGGAGTAATTTAATTCGTTTTTAAATTGTTTGGCATTTTCATTAGCCTCTTTTTTAACATGCTCTCTTCTTCTATGCTGTCATGGTTTTTGTTTAAACGTTCAGATCTTTGCTTTTTCTCCTTATATACCGGCGATTCGGTAATTTCTTAGATAGGTAGATCTGATAATGCATTTTATTATTTATTTTTGCTTCCTTTATTAATCTCATGTTAGTATTTATTAGAGCTAGTATTCATCTGCTGACATGGGTGGAGCTAGAGGCCAAAGTATGGGTTCGGCCGCAGTAACTTTAATCCAAACTCTATATTTGTCTTAAGAAATTCATTTAATATTACAAATTATTAATTTAGAACCCAATAACTTAAAATGGCTAGAATCATAAACCCACGAATTTCAAATCATGGCTTCGCCGCTGTCTGCTCATGCTTGCCTTTGTTGATCTCTATATATATATATATATATATATGCCTATCCAATTGTCTTGTTTCAACCGGTTCTGTTTGCTTACTATGACTCTAAATTTCATTTGGTATCAATATAGGCTTTTATTTCTTTGGGAAGGTGGCTTGAGTACTGAAAATTAGTTAAGCAAAGGGCTAACGAGTCCCCCTGTTGAATAGCTTGCATAGGCAATAGCTTTGGGTTAGACATCAGTGGTTTAATCTATATTGTACTGACAATGACAAAGTGGTCATTGCGTAAAGATATGAGTTTCTTGTTCCCGAGACATGTCATAGTTGACTATATTTGTAGGTATTTTAGTTTGATGTTTTCTTGTTGATAGCTGGTAGATAGCATACATGGGTTTTAAAATTTGACATTTGGCGTGTTGATAGGAAGTGTAACAAATTTGAGTATTTCACTAACAAGCGAGAAGGCTATGGGGAAATTTTTGAGGAAAATAAAAGACTATGATGGGCAAGGCAAATTTTTATGACCATTTAGAATATTATATTACCAGAATCGGGAAAATCGATATCATTAGGATTAAATTGGTGAAAATTACAGCTTCATGCTGTGTATTCACTCAATTTTATTACGCCCTCATCTTTGACCTACTTGAAGTAGGTGGTTGCCTTCATTTTTGCATATTATTCCAGTGTCAAGTCCAAGAGATGCTCATATCTGGTTTGTACCCATTTCGTGGACTGAAATATTCTTCTAATGAGTAGTTATGAAGCCTTGGAGATTAGAAAGTTTTTATGGTGTATTGGGAACTAATATCGCTTGAGAATATAAGTAGCAAACTGCTGCCGAGAATGAAATGGAGTGCAAAACTCCAAGTTGTTTGTCCTGGTTATGCACCATGATGGGCATGCTATCTAACTAGTATTTTCTATCTCCTTTTTTTATTTCTTTATTGATCAATGATCTTGTAAAGTTAGGCATACGGAGATGAATGGCACTTCTAGGTTGACATTTAATTTTGTGTTAATTCTTTTCTCCACCTCTGCAGAGTTTGAGAGTAGTTGAAGCAAAACTTGGATTGTGTTGTCTTAACTCGTAAATTTTTTCTTTGATAAGATAAGATAAATTTCATTAGTAGAGTACCAAGAAGGTACTACACACAACAAAAAAGAGATTACAACATTACTGTTTTAATATACCCCCCAGAATTCCAAAACAATAAAATACTCGGACAGCAACAACAATAACAACAACCACGAACCCAGTGGGTCTGGAAGGGTAATGTGTACACAGACCTACCCCTACCTTGTAAAGGTAGAGAGTCTGTTTCCGAAAAATACTCCGACAGCAAAAGTATGGATTCTTGAAATTTATTACATTATCAAAAAAAAAAAAACGAAGTATAGATTCATCTATTCTTTACATTAGAGATATGATGTCTTTGATCTTCAAAGTATCTCTTATTCTTTTCCAACTAGATAGTCCAAAAGGTGCAAGAGGAATGGTCTTCCAGACTTGCTTCATCTTTTGCTCATATTCTGAGTGTGCCAGCACTCCAATACACACCTCTTACACCTTGTGGCATCACCCATTGCAGCCCAAAAATGCATAGGAATTAATCCCAGATCTGTCTTGTTTGTGTGCAGTGCACGAAGAGATGACTTGCAGATTCTATTGACTCTTCACATGAAAAACTTCTACTGCACAGATAGTATCCTTTCTTTTGTAGCATGTCTTGAGTTAAGAAGGCATTACTAACTGCAATCCATCTAAAACAAGTTACCTTAGGAGGGGATCTAGTTTTCAACAACATCTTCCAATGCCATGTCAAATTCCAATGCACAGCTTGTTTTTGCAGAAGACTGTATCAACTTTAAACTGATTTTTTTTTAATCCTTTTCAACCAGATCTGAAAGTTCAACCTGTTAACATCAAGGCTAACAGGTCCCGAACAATGTATTACCTGACTAATTTCATCTAATTCACAGGCATTAGAATTCCTCCTGAGATCAAGCTGCCAACCAGACCTAATATAGCATTCAGCCACTGTACATGCTACATTGTTTATTTTTTGATGTACTCTACAACATAGGGATTCTTTAGACTTTCCCCATCTAGCCAAGCATTACTCTTAAACCTGATTCTGCTCTGATTCCCGACCTCCAATTTTACATATTGTTGAAATTCTGGCCAAAATTTACATATTTGTTTCCTGATACCCACTTCAGTTCAGTAGGGTCTTAACTCATAATTTAATTGAACCAAGAGGTTCTGTTTGATAAAGAAATGAAATCCAGTGACTCGACAACAACTTCAAAGTTATGTACTGTGATCCTTTGGACTGAGTCTTGTTAAAACTTTTCTTCAGGAAACCTTGTTCAGGGTATAAACTGAGCAACATATTTTCTGCTGGTGGTGAAGATGGTACATTAGAATCTAGAACTGATGATGGCAGTTTTAGCAGTAGGACATCAGTGCGCATTGTTCAGGTACTTCTTTTCTCCTTTCAAGGAAAATGATTTACACTGGACTAGCAGTGTGAGCATACTACCTAATTAGAAAATCGGTGAATGTCGATTTAACCAAATTTTTTAATGGTGCATTGTAGCAAGCTACAAATGGAATAAGCCAGATTTCATTCAGTACTGATGAAAACGTTTCTCCAAAGAAGCCTACCACTCTGACCGAAGTGGCAAAGCAGCGTGAGTTGAGTGGAAACATAGAAAGTGAGTCAGATAGCAAAATCAAGAAGCATCTATCAGATGCAAAGACCAAGGAGCTTAGTGGAAATGATATCTTTGGCCCTCCTCCAGAAGTTCCTACTGGGTCACTGGCTGCTGCGCGCTCCTTGGAGTCGAAAGAAAGCAAAGGCATGGGTGAACCTGCCTCACGAACTGTACGCACATCTGTTAGGGTTTCTAATGTGAGTTGTCTTTGAGGCTTGTTTCATTATTCCTTCCATCTTATTTGAGGGAAAAAAATGATTAAGAGTTGTGACAATGTTGGTGTTCTTTAACACTGATGAAATTCTTCAGGTGCTTTAAAGTTGAGAAAAGAAAAGGTTAAGATCCAGTAAGATGCTCTTAACCTTACCCTGAGACTTAAAAAGGAATTGGTCAAATTACTTAGCTTTACCGCCTCCAGTGGCTTAATAATTCAAAGAACAAAAAGAGTTGCAATCCAGTAAGACTCATTTTTATAGTGGTACCTGTAGAAATCAACTACTCAAGTGTTCTATTTTCTCCACAATGTCTGATGTTGGCTAAGATTGATGTTTACTGTCTAATTATGTCAAATATTATCTTGTACCTAAAATTGGACTTGGTTGTTATCCTTTTCCTTATTTGGCTTCTACTATTATGGGCTCTCATTACTCTTGCCGCATTCTGTAGCCTGCTGGTGGTCAAAGCAGTATCTGGTTTGGTGATGAACCTGTTGGCAAGACAACAAAGAAAACACATAACCAGAAGTTTGCAGAATTGACGGGGAATGACATTTTCAAGGGAGATATTCCTCCTGGATCCGCAGAGAAGCTGCTGAGCAGCGCTAAGCTGAAAGAAATGAGTGGCAGTGATATATTTTCTGATGGAAAAATTGAATCAAGGGATCACCTTGGCGGTGTGCGCAAACCACCTGGCGGGGAAAGCACTATTTCATTAGTGTAATCACGTCAAATGGCTTTCATGCTGACCTGCAGTGTCTGCCAAATTTCAGCTACTTTCTGACCAGTGAGGACTTCATGGCATTTAAGATAGAAGAATGTAAATTTTGATGTGTTAATACTCTAATTTGCTACAAAATTCAGAGTAGTTAGCCACTGAGCATTTCTCTGTTGAACACTTGAACTGTTGTAGCAGCTTAAACTGGCAATCCTGGGAAACACCTAGCCTGTTCATTTTGCTCCAGTTGGCTTGATCAGTTGATCTATATCCAAGAAAGAAATGAGATGTCCAAACTGATTCTATCAAAAAATGGAATTTTAGTTCTCTTCTGCTTACTGCTGAATAATAGCAAATGAGGAACTTCTGTTCAAGAAATACCGAGGACGGTCTCTACCTTGTTAGTATTTCTTGGTTGATCATTGTCATCGTTTCACAGTGCTTTCAGCTGTTATACTCCGGAGTAAAAAGAATTCTGATGATCTCATCTTCAGTGCAACCCTTGTTAGAGATCTTTTCATGTGGTATATTTGCTTAAGTTCATCCCAATGATGTTTAACCCAAAAATAGATTTCTCGGTGAAAGTCAATATCTAGAAGAAATCGGGTTACTGATGACCAAGATTTATTTTGCTTTCCTAATAATTTGAAGAATAAATCAAGGAATGGTTTGACAAAGAAAATATGAAACAGATGGATAATCACTCCCAAAATTACAGTTTAGAATCGTGAGAATAAAGTAAAGAATGATTGCATAAATTTTAATAATTATTCGATGCCATTACAAATGAGCATACAAGTGTAACGGTTTCCTTACTTAATTCGGGCTCACTAATGGGATTAATTGCCTTGATTACCCGTTACCATATACAACTGTAACGGAAGTATTTATGGCTAAAGATTTCTTGTAACCGTATCGATTTCCCTTCCTTATTTATGACAGGTTTGTGCATCTTCCCTTCTTAACGACCTTTATTCATTCCGTTCCTTTTTCTCCTTTTACAACTATCAGGTCCGGCTCTTTTCTCAGTATAAACCCAAGGGTGTTCCTCCCGTGCCTTTTTCGCATTCTTTAACTCATCTAATTAGGAACGCCACTTGTCGTTATATTGATGGTCCACGTACCATGCCCTATCACCTCGATGATAGACCACGTGTAATGCCTTTTTTCCACTAATACAGATAGTCCCCCCCCACTTTCTGAATATTCTCAACTGAATATTCGGGAAGAGGTAAGTACTTATGGCGTGAATTCTTTGCCGCTGTTTCTCGAGTATCATTATGCTCTTTTCAGAATCGATGCGTATATCACATCCATTTAATGCCCATGCCACGTGGCTTCACCTGATTGGTTCTGCAATTTCTCAGCACTTTTTAGGGTTCTTATGCGGCTGCATCAGTCTGATCAACTTTGATGAGGGTTGCATCTCCTTATAAATACTTCATCCCCCTTGATTTCTTGA
This sequence comes from Nicotiana attenuata, assembly GCF_001879085.1. Classification (NCBI taxonomy): domain Eukaryota; kingdom Viridiplantae; phylum Streptophyta; class Magnoliopsida; order Solanales; family Solanaceae; genus Nicotiana; species Nicotiana attenuata. Next base: position 35,897,671 of record NC_031993.1, read on the forward strand.
AATCCTCTTCCTTCTTCTCTGTATCCATCATCTTAACCTTCCTTCGTAGTCTTATATATTTCCTCTGTATTTTATTTGTTAAACATGTCTTCTTCAACACCAGACCCTCGAAAAGTTGTGATCGTCGACGAGCTTGCTCCTTCTATTGCCCCTACTAGGAGTAGGAGAGGTGGTAGACTCCGCAGTCTTGGTTCGTTATCTACTCACAGTTCTACTTCTCAAAGTAGTTCCGTCAAACCATCTTCTTCTAGACCTAGAGCTCTTTTAACCCCTAGATCTTCTTCTAAAAATAGGGATCAGAATGAACCCATGCGTGAGCCTACGGTTTCTGAGCTTGTTCCTCAAGAGTTTTCTTTTGTATCAGATCATGTAGCCATGAAAAATCAAGTTTCTTCTATAGCTTCCCTTAAACCTGTTGAACACTACCCAAGTCTGATCACTCCTGATCTTCTTTCTTTAGTTCGACGAGAATGTTATTGGAAACCAGATTTCCCAGTTTTAATTCCTGGTGCTAACCAAAGAATCACTTCTAACCATGCTGGCTTCTCTTTCGTTTATACATACCATTTCACTTTAGTTTAAATCTCTCATTGACCCAGTGATCATCGAGTTCTGTTGCTATTTTAATGTTTGCCTTGGCCAAATTAGTACCATTGTGTGGAGCGCATTGGCATGCCTTCGCTATTTGTCGGATCTAGTTTCCGCTTCTTTTACCTTCCGTCACTTACTTCATCTTTACTCTCCTAAGTTGTTTCGTGAAGGTGTCTTTTCTCTCTTGGCTAGAAGTAAAAGGGTTTTAGTTAGCCCCGAAGATGACCGTGATAGTGGATGGTACGCCCGTTTTGTTGCTGCCCCCACTAGTGGATTAGTGGGTGAAAAAAACATGCCTTTTCCAGAAAAATAAAACTTTGCACATAAGTTTTTCTCTTTTTTCTTTTTCTTTCTTTGATGCCTTGAGTTCCTTTATATAATCGCATATTCATATTTTCAGCAACCTTGGAAGTCTTTGAATAAATTCCTGACTTCCGTGCTTGGGTAGAAAAAATGTTGACTGCTGCTCCCATGAACAAAAGATCTTGGAAATTTCTTTCACAGAAATTTGGTTGGAAAGTGAAGACTCACAGTACTCTTTATTCTCGCAGCTTCTTTCCTTCTTTACTTGTTCATATATAACTTTTTCATCACCCTTTTTTTAATTAGAGTTTGCCATTCGTGGCATCAGTCCCGCATTTGTTCCTTCAACCAGGCTTTCTGTAAGTCTTGCTTAAGAATAGATTTTGAGTGCTTCTTCCTCCAAGAGAAAAACTGCTGAAGCCCGTGGGTTTGATGATGAAGAGGAGGCCGAAGAAGGTTCCTTGGTGAGAAAACCTCATGTCATAAGACACGTGGTTTCAGACGATGAAACCCATGTCTCTCATGACCCACCATCAAGTTCGATTCCCTTCAGACTTATTGATGGGCCGGAGAGTGCTTCTTTAGAAATTTCTGATGAAGGTGCTGGTAACTCAGCCAATCCCCCCTCCCCCCAAGTCCTGTTGAAAAGTTATTCGCCCATGGCTTTGAGGGTGAGGAAGGCCTCGGGCCTGTTTCTGAAGAACTGCCACTCGCTTCCCTTCCAGTTTTATCCACTGTTAACCCCCCTATGTCTTTACCTAGTGTTCCCCCAATGGTTGCTCCCACTGCTGCTCCTCATGTAGAAGCTGATCCTTCTAGCAGCAGGGGGATATGAAAAAGTTGTTATTAAAGTCCCCGAGGGTGGCAATTTGTTGCGAAAATCTGGACAAGCTGATGTATGGCTGAAACCGTTGTTAGGACCCATGGAAAAGAAGAAGTTGAACGGTCACAGTTCCTTGACTTTGATGAATGACATCGTTCATTCTTCTCTTAAGGTATAACTTTACTTATATTTCCTTCCTTCCTTTTCCTCATTCGTAACTCTTCTTCTTTTGCATTTTTGTAGATTAATTTGATAGGCATTGAGCTTATGTAAAGGATCTCTTGGATTGACCAGCAATTAATTGAGTTGCGCACTGAGGCTGCCAACTGGAGAGAACAATTTTAAGGTCTTCAGTTGGAGAAGGACGTGCTTGCAGAGGAAAAAGGAGCTTTGGAACAACTACTGAGGATGGTCTCCGCTGAGTCAACGGTTCTAAAAGCTTTTTTCAGTCAAGTTGAGAAAGACAAGGGTAGACTGGAATCCTCTTTTGCTGAACAACATTCCAAGGCCTACTGCAGAGATAAGGAGTTTGAAAGAGCTCCTTAATCAAAAAGAGGTTTGCACGGGTGATCTGGTTCAGATGCTTACCCAAGCTCAAGAAGACCTTCGTGTCTCTACAAATAAAGTTCAGTTCCTTGAAAGTTCTCTTGCTCTTTTGAGGACTGCTTATGAAGCCTCGGAGGCAGAAAAAGAAGAATTGAAAGATGAGGTCGAGCAATGGGAGAAGGATTATGAAGCCCTTAAAGATAAGTCATCATTGGATGTTAGCTGGGCTTTTTTGAACACTCGCCTCGAGACTTTAACTGAAGCCAGCTAGGAAGGTTTTGACCTTAACACTGAGATTGCTAAGGCCAGAGAAACTATTGAACAGACTCAGCAACGTCAAAGCTTTTCCACACCTGAAGACGAAGGTTCTAAGGGTGATGGAAATGGACTTGCTCCTGGTGAAGCTGATGTTCAACCATTTTCTCCCCAAGTCGATTCTTCTTATCCCATTGATGATGCTCCTTAGCTTTTCCTTTTTCCAGACTTTTTTGTTGAAAGTGTTTGTTTGTTGGTTTTTGTTTGGAACTCCCTTGAGTTTTTTGGACAACTTTTTGGAAGGTTTTACTGCCCCTGTCTTTTTTGGGGTTATGATATAAATACCGCCCCTGTTCTTTGGGGATATGACATAAATATCTTTATTGCTTTTGCCGCATATTATGCTTTCTGTCTTTTTAATATTTGAGCTTACTCTTGCACTTAAAATGCTTTAATATACTGTGACTTCGATAACACTGATTTCTATAAAAGAGGGCCCCTTTATATTAATGACACTGATGAAGATGACATCTCGTCTTCATACTTGTGCAAATATATGAAATATGAAGTATATATGAAAAGAGAAATAATTGAGGAAGTTTTATGTTTTGAACTCTCAAATGAATAAATTATGTACATCATTTTCATAACTGTTGATACAACATTTTCACAACTGCTTTCATTGTAGCAAGTTTACAAATTCGGGTCTATTCTCCCGCGACTAAATTTATGGCCTTAACCTAGAAGCTCGTGGGAATATCTTGCATCCTTTTTGCGAGTTTGAACTTCATTGAAAACTTTTCAAGGGTTTCTTCAAGGTTTTGATTTAGGCTGAACTATGCCTGTGGTATACATCTTTCTTCCTTACCTTCTATATGCATAGTCCCCCCAGTGTTAGAGCTTTGAAGTATGAAATCTCAAACACTGGATAAACTCCTTTCTTTTGGTCCTTTTCCTGAAAAGAAAAATACAAAACGGGACTCGGAGATAACTTTTTAGATGATGAATACATAACCCTCTTTCCATCAGAAAAGTTGTAACCTAGACCGGGAATATTTCAGTATTCCGCATGTCTTTCGGGTCTAATATTATCATTTGGTATGGGCTAGCTTTTTGTATATCATCTAAAATGGTTAGTAAAATTCAAATGAATGAAATAAAATCAAACTTTGCATGATGACCGTGGCTATTAACCTCATTTAGAAGTAATACTTCTTCATATGGACTGCATTCCAGTTGATGGTAACACCTTGCCATCCATTGTTTCCAACTCATATGCTCTTTACCAGCGATCCCTCTAACCCTATGGGCATTTCCAATTTGGACTCAATTTTCCTTCATCTGCCGCTTTTGTTGACCGAAACACCTTTTTGAGGGGAAGTCCCCAATCTTGAAATACCTCAAATTGGCTTTCCTATTATAATATCGTTCAATCATCTGCTTTTGAGCTGCCATTCGAATTAATGCTGCTTCTCTCCTTTCTTCTATCAAATCCAAATTTACTCGCAACTCTTCCTCATTTGATGCTTCAGAGGCATGCGTGTACCTCATACTTAGTTCACCTATCTCTATCGGAATCAAAGCTTCTGCTCCGTATACAAGTGAAAATGGAGTCTCACCTGTACTATTTTTTGCCGTTGTTCGGTAAGCCCATAGCATCCCAAGGTAATACATATGTCCATTTTCCTTTTGATTCTTCCAATCTTTTCTTTACGTTATTGATGATAACCTTAATTGTCGATTCAGCTTGTCCGTTGGCGGCTGGGTGATAAGGTGCGGAAGTAATTCGTTTAGTCTGCCAACTTTGGAAGAATTCTGTGACTTTCGTGCCTATGAATCGTGGTCCATTGTCGCATACAATCTCCTTTGGAACTCCAAATTGGCATATAATATTTTGCCAAATGGAATCCATAACTTCTTTTTCTCGCACCTGTTTAAAAGCACATGCTTCTACCCATTTTGAGAAATAATCTGTTAAAACTAACAAAAATCGTACCTTTTCTTTAGCTTGAGGCAACGAAGCTACGATGTCCATGCCCCATTTCATGAACGGCCATGGTGAAATAACTGAATGCAACAACTCCACCAGTCGATGCATGTTATTGGCATGTCGTTGACATTTATCGCACCTGGCTACAATGTTTTCTGCTTTGTCTTCCTTTTTTGGCCAATAATATCCCGCCCTTATTAATGTTTCTACCAACGATATTCCCCTGGCGTGATTGCCGCAATGCCCCTCATGTACTTCTCTCATTACATACTCCGTTTGTGATGGTCCAAGGCATCGGCTAAAGGTCCACCAAACATTTTACGATATAAATTTCTACGAATTAAGCAATACCAAGCAGCTTTCAGCCGTAACAATTGGGACTTCTTTTATCTTCAGGAAAGATACCATACTGCAAAAAGTTCACAAATTTGTTTCTCCAATCCCAAGTTAAATTATGGAAATTTACCTCACTCTTGGTTTGATCGGGTGCTAAATGAAAGAAATGTATCACAATGGCATTTTCTACATTTATTGCATTTGGGACAGATGCGAGATTTTCCAACACGTCTGCTTCTGCATTTTCCTCCCTAGGTATTTGCATGACTTTCCATGTCTGAAATTATCTAAGTAATTCTCGTACCTTTTTGAGGTATTGCTGCATTCACGTCTCTCTTGCCACGTAAGTCCCCTGCATTTGATTAACCACCAGCTGTGAGTCACTTTTGATCACAATTTGTTCTATACCAAGGTTCTCGTGTCAGTTCCAAGCCTGCAATTACAGCTTCATACTCTGCCTCATTGTTAGTGATTGTGAAACATTTTATTGCCTATCTTATGACTTCACCTTAGGGTGGAATTAGAACAGAACCTAAACCTGCTCCTTTAACATTTGAGGAAACTTTATTAACTAGGGTCCATGTCCTCGGATTAACTCCGGTAAACACTTGTAGTTCTTTTCCTGTTTCAGGAACCAAGTTTGTGCTAAAATCCGCTACAAAATTTGCTAACATCTGCGATTTTATTGTAGTTCTAGGCTGATATATGATATCATACTCACTGAGTTCTATTGCCCATTTAGCTAATCTACCTGATAATTCCTATTTATGCATTATGTTTCTTAGTAGGAAAGCAGTTATAATAGAAATAGGATGACACTGAAAGTAAGGTCGTACCTTTCTTGATGCCATAATTAAAGATAAAGCAAGCTTTTCTAGGTGTGGATACCATGTCTCAGCATCTAGTAAAGACTTACTAACATAATAAATTGGGGATTGTTTACCTTTATCTTCACGTACCAACACCGCACTTACCGCTAGTTCTGACACATCGAGGTAAATGAGCAATCTTTCACCGTCTTTTGGTTTGGCTAACAAAGGCGGATTTGATAAATACGACTTTAGGTCCTTGAGAGCTTGTTGGCACTCGTCAGTCCATTCAAACTGATTTTTCTTTTTCAACACTGAAAGGAATTTAAAGCTTTTTTTTGATGACTTTGATATAAATCTTCCCAGAGCTGCTATCCTGCCTGTTAATCTCTGCACTTCTTTCTTGCTCGTGAATATATCTGGTATTTCCTCAATGGCTTTGTTCTGTGCAGAATTCATTGCAATACCTCTGTTAGAAATAAGAAAACCAAAAAAAATGCCTGAAACCTCATATTGTAGTTGCGGAGAATCTCAAAAGTGTCGGACAAGTGCTGAAAATGATCCCCCGCCTGTGTTGACTTGACCAATATATCGTTGATGTAGACTTCCATTGTTTTTCCCAAGTGTTTTTGAAACATTTTAGTCACCAATCTTTGATATGTGGCTCCAACATTTTTCAAGCCAAATGGCATGACTTTGTAACAATAAGTTCCCCTGTCTGTGGTAAATGAAGTTTTTTCTTCATCTAGAGGGTCCATTTTTATCTGGTTATATCCTGAATATGCATCTAAAAAACTTAAAAGCTCATGGCCTGCAGTAGAATCAATTTTAATGATCTATATGCGGTAAAGAAAATGAATCTTTAGGACAAGCCTTATTTACATCAGTATAGTCTATGCAAACTCGCCATTTTCCATTATTTTTTGGAACCACAATGGTATTAGCCAACCGGTCAGGGTACTTTACCTCTCGTATTGAACCAATTTTCAAAAGCTTTTGTACCTTATCCTGGATCACTTGATTTTTGAAGGACCATTGCTTCCTTTTCTTTTGCTTGACAGGTGGGTGTGATGGATTCTCAATTCAACTTATGAGTCATCACCTCCGGTGGTATACCTGTCATATTTGAGTGCGACCAAGCAAAGCAATCAGTGTTAGCACGTATAAATTCAATTAACTTACCTTTCATCTCCGGGCTCAAATTTGCTCCGATGTACACTTTTCTGTCTGGCCAATGGAGAAATAATATTATTGCTTCGAGCTCCTCGGTGTTTGTTTTAATGTTCTCATTATCCTCTGGCTCTTGAATCACATCGGGTTTCAAGTCGACATCAGTCTGCCCTTGCGTATCTTCAGTTGAGGTTTTAACAGCAGTGTCCTCAACTGAATTTCGTAATTGCTATTTTGCATCAGCATCATTGGCTACTGTGCTTGCAATCACTATCGAGTTGATACTTTGTGAGCTTGTTGGTCTCCGCGGATTCGACGGATTCCCCACTGTGAAGGAAATTTGATAACTTGATGCACTGTGGATGGGACATCGTCCATATCATGAATCCATGTTCTTCGCAGAATTATATTATAGGCTATGTCCGTGTTTATCACCTGGAACTTTGTATCCTTGATGACCCTTTCTGAAAATGTGGTAAGTACAACTTCCCCTTTCGTAACAACGCTTGAGTTATCAAACCCAGACAGGGATCGTGCTTTTGGTATGACCTTATCATTAGCTTGCATTCCATTTACCAACCTCAGTAAAATGATGTTCACCAAGCTACCTGGATCAATCAAAACTCGTTTTACATTAGTATCATGTACAAGTAAAGATATTACCAGTGCATTGTTGTAAGAAATCACCAAGCCTTCCATGTCTCATCGTCGAATGCTATATTGTTGCCATCCAAGACTTCGCGGACTCTCTTTCCGTGAGTGATAATGACTTTTGATGTATTTTTCACGGCTGTATATATTACTCCATTGACCTCATCTCCTCCAGTTATGACGTTGACTGTTCTTTTTGGTGATGGAGGTTTTGAGGGTTCCTGTATGTTCTTCATGTATGATTGTCTCCCTTTCTCACTGAACAGATCAGTAAGATAGCTTGATTCAATAAATGTTCGACCTTTCCTTGCAAAAGCCTGCAATCTGTTGTTCTATGGCCATGATCATTATGAAACTCGCACCCGAAGTCAGAGTTTCTTTTGTTCGGATCTGATCACATTTCGTTTGGCCATTGCACCTTATCTAACATACCTCATAAAATAGCCACTAATTTAGAGGTGCTAATGTTGAAGTTGTAATCCCCTATTCTTGCTTGCGTACTGGAATTATTGCTTCAGGCATCCCACTCCTTTTTGAACCTGGATGAAGAACTCACGTCTTCTTGCCTTGATCTTGAATCAAATCGTGCATTCTCCTGTTTAGATCGAGAGTCTCGCCCCGTAGGTCCCATGTATGGCTCGTACCTATTTTTACAGACCTTCTTTCTGATTCTGAGCGTCTCGAACCTGTTCTTTCTTCGGCCCTTGGCTGTGCAACCATATCTTCTTCTATCCGCAGCTTCGTAATGTATCTACTCTACACATCGTTCCAAGTTGTTGCAGGAAATTCTCGCAAACTTTCTTTCAACCTCCTCGTGGCTTCTGAACTTTTCTCGTTCAAGTTGCTCGCGAAAGTAAGTTATCAGGTAGTCGAGGCAACATCATCCTCTCCCGCTGGAATCTATCAACAAATTTCGTGAGCAATTTTGTACTCCCTTGTTTAACCTTAAAGATGTCCTCCATCCGTATTTCAACTTTTTGAGCTCCCAAATGTGCTTTTTATAAATGATCTGCAAGCTCAACAAAAGAATCTATAGAATTTTTAGGTAAAAGAGAACACCATGTTAATGCTCCTTTTGTGAGTGTTTTGCCAAACTTTTTAATCAAAACCGATTCGATTTCCTGCTTGGTTAAATCATTGCCTTTCACGCCGGTAGTGAACGCAGTTACGTTATCTCGAGGGTCAGTTGTTCCATCATATTTGGGAATATCAGGCATTTTAAACTTTTTGGAAATTGGTAAAGGTGCTACACTTGGGTTCTAGGGTTGCTGTGAATACTTGTCAATATCCACACCTTTGATCACGGAGGCACGCCAGGTATTTGCTCTATACGATCATTTTTCTCCTTCAACTATTTCTGCAAAGTTAGCACTAAACTTTATAAATTAGAATTATTTGGTGTACCTGACCCTAGGGGTGTTTAAAACCGAACCGAAACCGTTAGCCGAACCGAACTGATGGCTTATTGGCTTATTGGTATCGGATTATCGGGGTAATGGATGGTGAATGGTTGAGATTTTATAATTAATGGCTTAACATTTTGGGGGCGGATTACTCAATTTTCTTATCGGGTAAACCGTTAACCCGTTAAGAATTTTTATATTTACACTTTTACCCCTATGTATATAAACTTGTTACTACGGTAATCAGAATGGGACCTGCGCACTTTGGTTTGCACTCAGCAATAGCTTATATTTTAGGGTAGATAATTCTATCAGGATGACCTCTACAACATCATAAATCCTAATATGGCAAAGTATAGCAGTCAATTATTTCATCAACATGACAGAAAGCAACTAAATTTTCCTCATAAGGTCTAGTTGGAAAACATGTAAACATCTGAGTCAATGTGAAATATTAAACTTTTTAAGCCTCTAGATGAAAATGAAGAACACACAGGCTTCAATATCACAACAATAATTACACTTCAAATAGGTATTAATTGTTCGAGCAACTACTCTGCAATATTATTATGCGATATTGATTGTTCCTATATGAATAATTTATTATTTTTTTGGTCGTTTGGTATTTATGGTTCAAAAAGTTTCGAATTGATTTGGCCGATAAACCGTCCTATAATCGCTAATCCGATACCAATCCGCCCGTTGTCTTATTGGATGACTAGCGGATTACTACATTAATAATTCCATAACCGATAAGCCAAACCGTTAAGCATAATTATCAGCCCGATAAGCACCCCTACCTGACCCTACATCGTGAGATTCATTGAGAATTCTCCACTTCCAGAGTTATCAAGCCCCGAACGCGTGTCACGGCCCAAAAACGAACCCGCTCGTGATGGCGCCTAATGTGGTACTAGGCAAGCCGACACATTACAAAAACCAGTCAATATTTTTGTTCTTAAGATGAAATCAAAGCTATTTAATAATAAACCTTCATAAAGTGTTTAAATCAAAACAACAGTGTAAAAAGAAAGCCAGACATCGGGGTGTCACTAGTCATAAGCATATACTACAACCGTCTGACAACATCAAGACTAACATAACTGGGAAATTACTGAATAATATAAAGGGAGGATAAGGAGGGAGAAAAGCAGGGCTGCGATCGCCAGGCACCTTGCTAACTCCGATGGACCTGCCACTGAGTAATCAACACCCGCTGCGGATTTCACTTAACTTGCCAGCTCTCGCATCTGCGGTAGCTTCACCGCGCCTGCGGCATCGCAGATGCGGTATACCAAGCCGCACCTGCCGTCCTCCACGCACCTGCGCCTCCTTTCCGCTCCTGCGAAGCTTGCACCTGCGGTCCCTAATCCGCAGGTGCGGATATGATAGAAGCAGCAGCACCAGCTGCAATTTCTCAAGTTCAAACTTTCCGATGGCCATCCGAAATCATCCCGAGGCCCTCGGGACCTCAACCAAACATGCCAACAAGTCACATATCACCATTCAAACTTATTCCAACCTCCGGAACACTCAAAACAACATCAAAACACCAAATCACCCTCGGATTCGAGCCTAAGGATTTCCAAACTTCCGAATTCCGCAAACGATGCCAACACCTACCAAACCTCATCTGAATGACCTGAAATTTTGCACACACGTCAAAAATGACACAACGGACCTATTCTAATTTCCAAAATTTCAATCCGATCCCGATATCAAAGTTTCCACTATCAACCGAGAGACGCCAAATTTCCAATTTCGCCAATTCAAGCCTAAACCTACCATGGACCTCCAAATCACATTCCGGACACGCTCAAGTCCAAAATCACCGAACGGAGCTAACCAAGTCATAAAAATCCAAATCCGAGATCGAATACTAAAAAGTCAAAACTTGGTCAAACCTTTCAAATTTAAAGTTTCAAGCTGAGAACCATTCTTCCATATCTGTTCTACTTAACCTGAAAACCAAAACCAACGATTTACATAAGTCATAATACATCATACGGGGCTAGTTATGCCCGCGAACTGGCTAGCAAAGTGCAAATTCTCAAAATGACCGGTCGGGTCATTACATTCCCCACTTAAACATACGTTCATCCTCGAACCTGCCCAGAGTTGTTCCGAAAATCATCAAATCATTGTATAACCTTACCATGCACATACCCGGGGGTGATCCCACGTCACCCTATCCCATATAGGTCTGATCACACAACATAACTAGAATTTCACCATTCACCCTAGCCCATAACCTTATAACCAAATTTCCACTTCCATAATTATCTATTAGATCAGAATCTCACATCTATACACTGTATAAGTACGAACAAGCTGTAACAAACCATATCCGTAACCCAAGATGTAATCACATGACATACCACATAACTCAAATACTAGTAGTGATAACATCTAATCACAGCAGCTGCTCAAACAACCCAATACCAGTAAGAAGTGCCTTATCAAGCAAAGCCTCCTTCCAACACTTTCGCATACTGCCAATTATGAATGAAACAGGCAGAAATCATAACCATTCCTCAGATCAACCTGTCATGGGGCTCCCTCTCCTTCTGCAAGGATCATAGTAATTTTCTAAGCCGAATCTCGATATTATCCTTCCAACATGTTAAAATCGAATCCGACATTATTCATTCTAGATCCCAATGACCTCATCTCATCCAACACGACTACTCTAGCGACATGACACATCTGTACAATCTAAGACCTCAACCCGTGCGACCCGCGCACCAATAAGCAACAGTCCAAATGTCAAATCATGGAAAAAATAACTCAAATGAGAGAGTTGTACCGCAAGCTCCCCAGTGCCACCATACCACAATGCTGAGAACCCATCACACATCGTAGAACCAGAACACACGAATCTAACCCGAAGGATCATACGTCAACGTAACTTCGCTGCAATGCGCGACCCTATCCACACACTGGTCCACATGAGACACCTCAAGTGACCATGCTCAAAATCATCAGCCACGCGCAATTTGATGTCTAGTACGAAAAGTGAATCACCATATCCATGGAGAAGTAAATAACGCAATGCCATGTCAGCCCGAAAGAACATATCCAATGCGCAATCAATAACGCAACACCCAAATACCCGTCTCACTCAAATTTTTTTGCTATAAATCCCAAATAGAACCATATCACTTGTGCATAAAATCAACGAACCACAACTCTTCACAACACGGAAAGGTAACTCATAGATCACTCCAGAACGCGAATAAGCTCAATGACAATCGAATGGCACATCCCTCAGCAATAGCAATCCGGAGTCAACAAAGCCGACTCGATGCAGAACACACATCCATAGTGGCCTACTAATGGACCCCTTATCAAGGAGTTCCTGAAGCTACTCCTTCAGCTCCTTTAACTCCACCGGTGCTATACGATACGGTGGAATAGAAATGTGCTGAATACCCGTCACCAAATCAATAACCTTGTCCGGCAGCATACCCGGTAGGTCTGCAGGAAACTCATCAGGAAAATCCCTCACCACCGGAAATGAATAAATGATAGGAGTCTCTGCATTGACATCCCTCACGAAGGCCAAATAAGAAAGACAACCCTTCCCAACCATCCGCTGGGTCTTCAAAGATGAAATCACTCCACTGGAAACATAATTTGTCAATCCTCGCCACTCAATCCGTGGCATCCCTGGCATAGCCAACGACACCGTCTTAGCGTAACAGTCCAGAATAACACGACACGGAGGCAACCAACCCATGCCCAATATCATATCGACGTCTACCATACTAAGCAACAAAAGATCCACTCGGGTCTTCAAACCCCCAATAGTCACCACACAAGGCCGATATACGCGGTCCACAACCACGACATAACCTATTTATGAGGACTCCCAGTCTCCAAATCCATGAAGCACCCGAATCACTATATCCGATCCCAACTCCACCGCCCGAACATCTAACACACCTCTGATACTCGATCATTCCACGAGGGATACTCCTAAAATTCTTCCGTGCCACCGAGCAACCTCGAATATCAGCCGTTGATCAAATAAGAGAGTGTCGCAATACTAATGAAGTATCCTTAACTCGAACGCATTGCTTTTTCTGAAATGTATACCCTCATCAAGACACACCAACTAGTAATATCATTTACCTAGTCATCTGAAGCTGTTGATGTTGCCTAAGAATTTGTGACCTGCCTTTCAAAACTAAATCGTGACCTTACACATGCAAATCTCAACCCTACACAACTTACCGCATATACCATGCCATCCTATGTTAAACATGAGAACTTCCTAATCCACTCTGAGCCACAAGCAACTACGTACTCAACTAGCTAAGAATATCCCATTTGATCCCACCTAGTAGAAAATCACTATACATCACGAGCTCCTCACGCTAGTAGAAACTATACATCTATAACCGTGGTAGAAACCATCAAGAACTCTCCGAATCCCATTTGCACAAACCAAACCTTCAAGACTAAATCCTTCTAACTCAACCCAACTAAGTAGGTCACCAAAAACCCAAGAGCATTGCCACGAGACACCTGTAGAAACTCATTACCTCATAAGTACCCAAAGAACTAATCATATCCCTTACCATGCTGATCCGACCCACTACCAAGCTGTCTTATTTACCCAAGTTCCTTCTGAATTACCATCAGATTGATACTTCTCCTCGCCATAACACCACAATCCTCAACCTAGACTCACCACACGAGACCCAAGCATAAAACCACACCGCCCTAAGGCTCATAAACCGCTGAATACTTTCTTAAATATCCCCCAAAAGTACCACATTCAAAATACTTACTCTGAAGAGACTTCCTACGAATCTAAAGCCATTAGCTTCCCGATACTAATATGTAGAATCCATAACGATAGAGGAATACACAAATCTTGACGCCTTTCAATGTAAGTCTCAGTTTTCAACCAATTACACATCCTGAAGATCCCCTAATTGTTACGTACACATCTTGAATCCATTAGAACCATTCTCGGGAGTCATCCACTCTGCTCAAACCTTAATTAGACTGATCAAACGGGCCGAACGACCTGTGCTCCATTAGCACTCTAACATCCCAGGAGGTAACCCCACCTAAATGCCACCAAATAAATTCCTGCTCCATGCACATTACATCCTTCACCAATAACAACTCAAGTCATTCCATGATTCTTATGCACCCATAAAGCATAACACAACCCCTATCCAAAATTTCATTTACTCGAGTCATCCTCGATCTCAACCCCGGTAAGCCACAACTGATTCGCCAGTATACCTCAAACTGAAACCCATACGACACATAATCGTGCAATCAACTGATCAATAGTAGACTCCCCCACTTGGCTCAAAGCCGTAGGTTAAAACACACAAAAACTCACAATGCCCATACTCTATTACTGCCATAATACCATAGTGAGATTGAACTAAATCCCTCATAAGCTCGTGCAACACAAACCATCTAGTAGTTTAAATCATCTACAAATCTCACATTCACCCTCGACCTTCAAGACAACTCTCATACGCGATCCAACTCAATCTGCAGCACATATAATTCACTAGTAAAGGAGGACTCGCTACAAAACAGCATAGGGATCACACGCCCTCAGGACACCCCGTAGGAGATGTACCACCTGCTTCGTTTCAAACTAACATCTCTTTATACCCTTCCACCGTTATAAACATCACACAATCACTTAATCTTCTTAAGTCTGAACTCATATCACGACATGAAATCTACTTCATTCCCCAACTAAACAATATGAAAAGATCCTTCAACACACCCACAACTCGGGGCTATACATCAAATCAAGTGGAAATCAAGCACCAAATAGTTCTTTTTTACCCTCAAGCAGACCCTCCTCGTCACATCCAAATCATATGAACACATCTCGCAGTCACATCATACTCATCACATAGCCATCCAGCCAGCACTTCCACTAATAGGGACACTACCGAACATATAAATCCAAAGCCACGCTCTCACACAATCAACACCTCAGTGCTCAAGCTATAGGCAAAGCCCGGCCTCAAGTCCTCCAGACTGGCGCAATATCAACACACAAAAATCACATCTCGCCCCTCGCTCAGGGGATCACAAGCCGTTGATGCACAGCTGATACCGAGCACTCATGCGCACATACGAACGCGTGGAAGGAATTCAAAGAGTTACATTTCAAGCTGAATCGATGTCGCACGATAAGAATTCAAGAATGTGAAGTTTTCCTAAAGGTTCTGCAGCCTCTCGAAGATAAGTACAGACATCTCCATACCGATCTGCGAGACTCTACTAAACCTGCTCATGACTCGTGAGACCTATGTAACCTAGGCTCTAATACCAACTTGTCACGACCCAAAAACCAACCCGTTCGTGATGGCGCCTAACGTGGTACTAGGCAAGCCGATACATTACCAAAACTAGTCAATATTTTTATTCTTAAGATAAAATCAAAGCTATTTAACAATAAACCTTCATAAAGTGTTTAAATCAAAACAACAATGCCGGAAGAAAGCGCGACATCGGGGTGTCACTAGTCATGAGCATCTACTACAACCGTTTGACAACATCAAGACTAACATAACCGGGAAATTACTGAATACAACTAAGGGAGGATAAGGAGGGAGAAAAGCAGGGTTGCGACCGCCAGACAACTATCTTGCTAACTCCGGTGGACCTGCCACTGAGTAATCAACACCTGCTACCGGGTTCAGAAATACCTGGATCTGCACACAAGGTGCATGGAGTAATGTGAGTACGCCAACTCAGTAAGTAATAAAGGTAAATAAAGACTGAGCAGTAGTGACGAGAAATAAAACATATGCAGTTCATATCATGAAATCTCAGTAGAATACAACAGGCTTTTACAATCGATTTTTAATCAACTCAGCTCGTTTAATTCCAGTTTCAGTAAAACCATTTAAAACATCTTTTAACAAATTTCAAACGAAGTGATAAAACAGTGAGTAGAAATGGTGAAAATATAATCAGCCCCTCGGGCAAAACTCACTCGTATACAGCCCCTCGGGCAACATAAATCACAAACAGCCCCTTGGGTAGACATGAATCATAAACAGCCCCTCTGGCAATCATCACTGTCACTCATATACAGCCTTTCAGGCATACCTCACAATCACTCGTAAACAGCCCAATGGGCACAACACAAATAAAGAACAGCCCCTCAGGCAACATAACATCATATCACTCACTCAGGGTACCCGCGCTCACTAGGGGTGTACAGACTCCGGAGGGGCTCCTACAACCCAAGCGCTATAACAAGCCATCTCGTGGCATAAAGCAATCAGGCCCTCGGCCTCATAACAAGCCACCTCGTGCATAAATCAATCAGGCCCTCGGCCTCACAAAATAATGAATCAGTAACATCATGCTGCGGCGTGCAGCCCGATCCCATATATATACTCACAAAAACAGGTCCTCGGCCTCACTCAGTCATAAACCTCTCAAGCCACTCGGGTGTTGATACCCAATTTTTCCCTGTATATTTTTTATATGCAAAATATTTTTAAAATAGCATATATACGTATATATAAGTATATCCAAGCATTTTACTATTTTTTCCCATAAATTTAAGGTTTTTAAAATGATTTATTTCCCTTTTTCATCCATAAAAACTCAATGATTATTTTCGAAATTATTATTCTTTGGTAATTTACTTATTGGAATTTTATATTTATATTAAAATATAGCTAGTATGATTTTTGCACATTTTTGCAAATCTATTTAGTATTTTAAAAGCTAAATTGCGTATAATTGCAATATTAGCCTATTTTAAGATTTAATTGCGTTTATAATTATAAAATTGGGTCAAGTATTTTTAATCAAATATTTATATATTATTAATTAATTTAATACCTTTAATTTATTTCCAGAAATTAATTTATTATTTTTATTAATTAAATAGGGGAAAATTGGCTATTTAAGTTATAGCCATAATTGGCTTTCGATTGTGGCCAAAATCGGACCAATTCCAGCCCAATTTTACAATTAAAAAAACCGACCCACACCCCATTGACCCTTACCCAAACCCGGAAACCACCTACCTATTTTAATCCTGACCGTTGATCTCCCAGATCAACGGTCCAAACAACTCCTTTCCTTTTTAATTTCTAAACGACCCCAACCCTAAACCATTTTACCAAAGACGCCGCCTTCAGATGCTCTCCTCTTCTCTCCTCTCTCAAGACCTAACCCTAAAACTCCGTCAAATCGCCTCCTTCTCCGGCCATCTCCGGCCACCTCCTTTCAACCCCAAGTCTCCGATGGGCCTCTCATCGCCTTGCTCAACATCTCTAGGGCCTTCGAGGATCCTGGGCCGTGTTGATTTGGACCTAGGGTTTCTGGTTCTTTTACTTATGGGTTCTCCGGTGTGATTTTGGGCAAAATCACACCCTATATGTCACGATCGGTGAAGTTTCAACAGGTTCTTTCAACTTCTATTTGGGTTTCCTTTTGAAACCCTAACTCTCTCCTGAATCTCTCAAAACGGTGTTATTTTCATGCTATAAGCATGTTTTCTTCTATGTTCTGCTTATTCTCGAGCTTCTTCTGAAAGATCATCTACTTTGAACCGTTTTCCCTTTCTTTGAAAAACTAGGGTTTCTTGGAGTTCTTTTACGCATGTTTCAACCGATTTCTTTATGATTAAACCTTTTCCTTGTTTATTCTGACCGATTTTATGATCCTACTATTATTTTTTTAGCTTGACTCTACTAAAAACCCTAATTTCTAAGATTTTTCTCGTTTTGGTTATGTGTGTTAGCATGATTTCTTTACTCTGGTTCTATGTGTTAGCATGTTTCTTCGTTTTGATTATGTGTGTTAGCCCGATTTACTTTGCCTTGTCTCTATGTGTTAGCATGTTTCTTCGCTTTGATTATGTGTGTTAGCCTGACCTCCTTTGCCTTGGTTCTGTGTGCTAGCCTATTTACCTGATTCTTGTTAATGTTTCGTGGTCACCATGCTTCGAACATGTCCTGCTGAATCTTAGCCTATTTACACCATCTCTGAATGATTGTGTTTGCTCATCTCTTGTTCCCTTCTGTCTATATGGCTGACTTTGTTTGCTACTCTTGTTCATTCGCCTCTATTTATATGTTGAGAATACAGAATCATGACTTCACATGATTGATTCTGATTTTCCTTGATTGTTGGTAATTGAAAGACTTTCTTTCAAAGCCCTAGAATTCTACTCGCCTGTTTAAATTAACTGACTTTGTTACCTTATTTGCTATGGTACCTTGTTATACTGAGCCTTTCCTTAATTGGAATTTTCCTGAATTTGGTCCTAATTGACTACTATATGCATACTGAACCTTGACTCCTTCCTTATTTAATCCTGCACTGATTTTTTCTTCTTGCCTTATATGGTGCTGAATCTTTTCGTTTTATTTTGATTCCCTTAACTAAGGGGAGTACTTCCTTGATTCTCTAATTGATTGATTCTGAGTTCTTAAATTAACATACTACTGGGATTTTTACCTTATTTCACCACCTACTTTCAACTATAAATACCCTAAGTCTTTCACACGAAAAACACACAGTCTTCCTGACTTACACTTATACACAAAAATATTCTCTCTTCTTGTCTGCACTGTGACCTGTTCACAAGACTTGCTATTTTTCTCTACTTGTTTCTTTGAAACTGGTATGTCCTGATTTAAGCTTCAGCATCACAACAATGTGTTTATTTATAGTTTGTGTATCCATGTCTATTTTCTGTTTCTGTAGAGCTCGATATTTCAATTAGCATGCTGCTTTCTTTCTGTTTGTTTATGCTATGAATCCCTGTTCCTTACCCCTTATGTGTTTAAGCATATGGTTTAAGACATGGCAATATATAAGTTATTGTCCATGAATTAAACTTGGTCCTTTGGGATCCTAATCTCTAAACAGTGTGTTCTAACAGGCTTATGGGTGTGCTAGCATTTTCCATTGCTGGGTATGTCCACCAGCCTGTCTTTGCTTCTTTACCACCAACCCTATATCCCTATGTATGCTGGTTTGAGCTGTTTCCCTTTCCCTTTCCCCTCTCAGAACTCTGTTCCTGCACTTAACTCTCTCTTAGTCCCTAAGTTCTGCCCCCTCTTGTGAGCCTTGCCTTGGGACCTTGAGTTCCCTCTGATCTTGGACACTTGAGGGATGGCCCTTCCACACTACACTATGTCTTAATCTGGTGATGCATTTGGGTGCCAGAGTCCATATGAGGCTCTTAGGAAACTCTGACACATCCAAAAGGGGAGAAAGGCTTTAAATCATGATCTCATTGGAGTTGGTTTACTTTATATTTCAGACAGGAAGTCTGAATCAGGCTCTCCTTGGTTGTACTTTTTAATTTCTGATGTATTTTCCTTTTTATCTACATTCTGGGCTGTAATAATTTTGTAATAAACTACTGGGGATGACTAGTGAAAAAGGGAGAGATAACTATGTATGCGAAGGGTAGATATCCTACCTATAGCTGTATTTCTGAATTCCTGCACTCTCATATAGGTAACTTGCCTATTGGTGTATTTCTGAATTCCTACACTCCCATATAGATATCTTGCCTATAGGTGTATTTCTGAATTCCTGCACTCCCATATAGATATCCTGCATATAGGTCATTTCTGAATTTCTGCACTTCTCATATAGATACCATGTCTATAATTACCTGGAAATCTGAATCCTGTATATGCACATAAAAAATATGCCTATAGGTCTTTCGGAATCCTGCATATACAGTCTTCATCGCGCAATCATGTTTATAGGTCTTAATCAATCAACTGCAATTAGATATTATGGTCATAAGCTTTAAAAATGAAATTCAGCACCTAGGTATCATGCTTATAAGTTTTCTGCATTTTACCATGTCTGTTAAAAGGGTTTAAAATCAATACGCATAGAAAGCATGTCCATAGGAGTTATTAATTAAGTCTGAATCACCCCACTCGCTTATAAGTCAAAAACCAGTAATAATAACGACCATCAATTGCATAACTTATGATCTCTTGCTAAAACTTGCTTTCTTTAATAACTGACGACTCTCTTAAATCAGTATGTATTCAGTTTATTTCATTGTCTCTAAAATCAGTAGATATCGTGCCTATAGGACCCTCGTCCAACACCTAGGCAAGCCTTAGGGCTAAAATTATAAACTAAATTAGATTTTATTAGCTACAACCAGCAGGCAGGCCTGCTTCGGGCTTCTTATCTGAACTATGTAATAAATGAGTCTTCCTCAACTTTTAAGTTTTAATCAGACCTTAAACAATATGTGTAAGTCATGCTAAATTATGTGCTTTCTTTGGTTTAAAGGAGGTCTATCTGAGCCCTTCACTTGTTTATGTGCTCTCCCCCAACTTGTTGTACGTGTTTTTGTATGTCGCCTTAGAGTTTTTGCCTTTGAAACTATAAACAAGCCTAATATCCATCCCTTTTAGGATTAGTAGTCCTAACTGCCTCCGGGACTGATAGGATTGGGGCGGGTATGCAATAAGTAAACGAGATCATCCCGCGCTTTAATACCTTAACAGGGTGGGAAAGGGTAGATATGGATATGATGACCACGCGATAACATCACGTATAGCCCCTCACTGAGGAATGATTACCGGATGTTGTGTGGGGTGATCCATATTATTTATAAACCTAGGACCCCCTTCCCTTTAATTCTTTGATTCTTTGCTTCTTTTTTTTCAAATTTTAAACTATTTCTCTAAGAAAAAAAAATCAGTATCCCTTTCGTTCTTTCTAACTTTGCTTATTTGTAACCATTATGTGAATGCACTTAAATCGGGCTTCAATTCACTTAAATCATTAGGTGGCGACTCTTCAATTCAAAACCTAATTCCTAAAAGGGAACGAGTTGTCTTCCCAGATGTCATAAACCCGATTTCGCAAGAAAAAGAGGGCGCGACAGCATAACGACTCTGCTGGGGATGTTACTTTTAGGCTTTTATCATTTCAAACTATTACTGTGACTTTACATTTCTTATGTGCCTTTATCTGTTTAATCCCTTTAAGCATTTAATTCCCTCTTCTACTATAAAACTGACTTGTCTTTTGTTTCTTTCCCTTATTTCTTTTCCTGCTTTCCTTTACTGCATTCCTTTGTTACTGTTTTAAATTATTGTAATTATTACTTTATAAACGTGCAAATATGTGATAACTTGTTTTAATTATTGCAACCGCATGTCTTCAACATCATATTCCACTCGTGCCAAACAAGATACCATAGCAACGCTTATAATGAGTGGTTGCGCTCTTCCGATATTATCACCCCCTAAATCCGGCAAAGGTATATTTGCGGTAAAACCAGTCGGTCAACGGTGTAGTCGACGGTTCCGCGCCTTTCCCTCTTGAGTTGTCCGCTCAAGGGTACCAGTCTAAAACCCCATAGAAACCTTACTCTGTTTAATTGTGCATGCATTATGGTCAAACCTAGCCAAGTTAGTTATGTTGTCCGCATAATGACTCTTTAAGATAGCCTTGTCCAAAGTCCACCGGGTTTTCCTAAAACCCAAACGGACACTACCACGTTTTGTGCATTTATTTGGAGAACTAAATGCTTCTATGCCAACTATTGATATTTAATAGTCAAGTCTGGTGGGGGTAAGGGCCTAACCCTTTGTCTTGTAGAAACATGAGGCACGAAGTCCCCAGATTCGGCATGGTCACCAACATCCACCCCAAACTGCTAAGCTGGTGGAAGGACTTTCACTCCAGTGATCAGACTCTCATCCGGAAATATTTGGGGAACCTACCCTCTCTTGGAAATTCAACCCGACAACAAGATCATAGAAGCTGCTACTTTGTTCTGGGATTGTGATAGGTCTGTGTTCCGCTTCGGGGACATTGAGATGACACCCTTGCTAGAGGAAATAGGAGGATTGGCCGGTATGCCGTGGGAAACTCCGGGTTTGTTAATGCCGGAAAACCGCAAGGGTAGAGGTTTTCTCAAAACGATGGGTCTAAAGAAGAATCCAGACTTGACATATTTGAAAGAGTCGTACATTCCCTTTGACTATTTGTACGAAAGGTACGGTCACAGCAAATCTTACCGTACTTATCCTGATGAGTTCGCCCTTACATCATTGGGGCATATTCACCGAAGGGTCTTTGTCTTCATGTTCTGTTTCTTGGGGATGATAGTGTTTCCAATGAAGAAAGCAAGAATCCGTACCAGGCTAGCTATGGTCACCAAAACTCTAATGGAGGGAATTGACGGACAACCATTCAGTCTCGTACCAATGATCATTGCAGAGATATACCGAGCCCTAGAAAGGTGTCAATAGGGAGCCAAACACTTCGAGGGTTGTAATCTGCTACTTCAACTTTGGCTCGTAGAACATCTCCAAAAGGGTGAGTACCGGCAGGAAATCCATCGAAGGGACTGGGATGATCATATCGCTTTTCATCACCCAAAGCGAATGAACTACATGCCCAACATGTTCGCCCAAACGGAGAATGCTAGAGAATGGGTCGAACTCTTCAAAAATCTGACTGAGGACAAGGTACAATGGATGTTCGAGTGGTTCCCAACCGAGGAGCTCATCATCCGGTCCAGGGACGCACCTTTCCTGATACTAATCGGCTTAAGAGGAACGTACCCTTACGTACCTCTTCGGGTTATGAGGCAAGCGGGCAGGAAGAAGGTTATACCCAGGGTCGACAAAATGAGTCACTTCCGGGCTAACTTCCAGAATGACGATTGTCCTTACAGGTGCCAGGTTCAACACATGTGGCACTGCAAGATCGTCCTAGGAAGGGATAGCATCGAGCCAGACAGATACCATGCTGGTTGTACCCCATACTATTCAGGCTGGCTGGAGGACAATCATAATGGTCTGGGTCAACCCGGGTTTGTTCGAGGTCACAGGGTCATCGATCAAAAGGCTGAAGCACAAGTCAAGTACAACTATCTGCGAAAGAGAATCCGATAATGCGAAAGCGAGCACCGTGAGATACAGGAAGCCAATCAAAAACTAATTGAAGGGTAGAAGGATATGGCTGTCAGCGCCAACAAACGATTGGTCTATTTGGAGCGAGGTACAGTAGAGTTGGAAAAGAAGTTTCTGAAAAGGGTCGAAGACTGCCGGACTGCTGAAGGAAATGAAGGTGGACATCTGGCCAGAGCTTACTTGCTACTAGGACTGTGCGAGCTAGGGAAGCTGTTCGATGGAGTCAATGATGCCGAGTCTTGGGAAGGTCCCTCTAGGACCAAATAGATAGGAATTTCCATTTCCGCTTTATAAAATGTAATAAGGCCCATGGCCATTAGTGATTTTTATTTTCTTGTAATTTAGTGTCGTTTTGGGATTCGTCTACCTTTTATCAATGAAATGAGGCATTTAGCATTCTACATTCTCCAAATCAACTTGTCGCTAGACCTACCTCGGGCACAACGAGGTCCCCAAAATTAGGACACGCTCTATATTTCAGTACTACGTGTTTAAATATTGCAACATTTTTCTAATGATCCTCACTGACTGGTTACCTTTAGTTTTTACTTTTTGTTTATTCCCCTCCCCAAAGGTTAGTTCGTGAACTCTGGCAACATCATCATATTTTATGAGATCAAGGGGCCCTCCACCTACTCCTCCTCCCAGTCCTGTCAGACACAAAAACAAAGGAAAAATGGAAGATTCGAACAACTCAACTGAACGGGTAGAGGTCACTCATGGTACTCTGGTCCCTAAGGAAAATGCATCCCAACTAGAACAAAAGCTATTGAAGTTTCAGGAAGAACTTGATCAAGTCCGGAATCTGGCAAATCTGTCATTTTCCCTCACCACTCCAGAGGTCGCTTTCCCAAATACTCAGAATCCTGTACTGTCACGCCCCAAACCGAGGGACATGACCGGCGCCCGACCGGGTAGCCCCAGTCAAGCGGACCTGGGTGCCTTTCCTATCCCACGTGTTACCCCGTATTTTCATTGCTCATTAATCAAGGAATTAGCCATTTATAATTAAAACACCCTTTTACAAAACTTACATAACATACATGGCTACTTAATGAGGTTTACAACTTACATTGCCCAACATACAAAATACATATTTACATAAGTTTGTAACCCACATTTACTATCTACGGAGCCTCTAAGGATACAAAGGATAATACAATACTTGCCGGTAATAAGGCTCCGTCTATACCTTATACAAATACCCAAAACATGACTCCGGAATAAAAGCGACATGAGCCACGCAGGGCCCCAAGAGGAAAGGGGCTCACCAATACAGCTGACGGTAAGTGAAGGGGAGCTACGGTCGGTGGACTGGAGTACCTGCTATGGATCCACCTACAATCATAACACGAATGTAGCGCCCCCGGCAAAAGGGACGTCAGTACATTTGAATTGTACTGGTATGTATGAACAAACTTTGCCCTAAGCAAACTCAAACAATACACAAGTCACGTACAGTAATAATGGAATCAACAGTCAAATACACATGAGAGGAAACAATCAAGCCAAACAATTTTACAATCTCTCCATTTCCCCTTCAACATTTTTCACATCAATGATTTCACAACTTTCTCATATTTTCATTTCAATAGTGATTTTGATCACTTTCCACCCTTATTACCTCGGCTACCCTTATTACCTCGGCCACCCTTATCACCACAACCCACACCTTATTACTTCGTGTTGCGGCGCGCAACCCGATCCCACCGAACAATCACAATTCACAAACAATACCACAACAATAACAATTCACAAAGAACAACAACAATTCTCAAGGAACAACAACAACAATTCTCAAAGAACAACAACAACAATTCTCAAAGAACAACAACAACAATTCTCAAAGAGCAACAACAATAATTTACAAGGACTTCCACAGTCATCGATTCCATTTCCATCGTATTCCACAACTCATATGCATTTTATGTACAACAATAATTTTCTAGGACAAGCCATACATGTTATTACCACAGCTGTTCCGATTGCATCACTTACTATTACCTTCCATCATTTGTTTCACAATTCTTACCACATAGCAATTCACAATCACACACTTGGTTTATTGCCAATTACTTACACCATCTTATCGAAAGACTTCACCACAAATACTCAACCATACCAATCACAAGAATTTCACAAACAATCCACGTAGAAATCACATACCAAGCACTCAACACCAAACAAGGTAATTTTACAAAGGTCAAAGTTAGCCGTACATACCTCGTTTAAGCTTTCCTTAATTTACTACAACGTTCCGAAAATTCTAGCAATTCCAATCTAATATGAGAAATAACAAAATTGAACACAAATTAGAAAGGTATTCATGGTTTCAGCTCATTTGAGCATTTTATCAAATACTAGTTGAGCATCTTAGTTTCAAATCTCCTTTTCAAGGTTTTTCCTTCATTCCCCAACCAAATCTTTACTTATTTAGGTTAAACAATCTTTCCACAAACCTAATTTGTACATGCATGTATACATAATGGTATTACACCCAAGAATCATACCTCAATACCCCATCTCATACCCCAAACTCGAAATTAAAGCCTAATGTATAGAATCTTACCTCTTGGATGAAGAACTTATGAATGGGCTCTTTGATTCTTGAAGGTTGATGCAAGTTTTGGATGATTATGAAGCTAGACCTCTCCTTTCTCTCTCTATATGCTCTCATCTCTCTCTAAAATCAGTAAGAAATGATCCCAAAATGAACCCCAAAGCCTATATATTAAAATGGGGTCGGGTTATAAAAATTAGAAAATTAACCCTCCGATGTCAGGTCTGCTATAGCAGAACGGACCGCAAAACGAAAATGCTAGCCGCATAATGCACCGCATAATTGGCGCCCAAAACTGGGCTACACTGGCCCAGTCTGCGACAGAAATGCGACCGCAAAGTCAGAAATGCGACAGGTTTTGCGGTCGCAGATTTGACACTGGATCACATTTTCCAGCCTTTGGTAATTTGATCATAACTTTGCGTAGGAATGTCCAAATGATGAACGGTTTGAAGTGTTGGAAACTAGACTCGAAGAACTTTCATTTGATAGGTTATTAATCACATAAAACCTTATACATATTTAGATATGATCGTTCAAAGTATGGACTAGTGCAAGCTCATTTGGATTTTTAGCCTATTATGAACTTTTCCAATTTTTCTTAGACTTAGGCCTTTCCTTGGACCCCAAATTACTTACCATAAGACTTATATACATATTTACCAACCAAATCCAATTGATTTACCCCATGTTAATAGCATATAAAAAATATTATAATAAGCCTACGTGGCACCACGAGATCCTAGGTTACTTAGCAAAATTTTCCGGGGCCTTACATTCTGCCCCCCCCCCCCTAGGATCATTCATCCTCGAATGAGGATTTTGAAAATCAGTTGGGTTTTAAAAAAGAGAAAAACATGATATGCAAGATCCCTAATTTTTCACTAACTCCCCTATCTTTAGAAAATTTCGCCAGAGTTTCCTTTGTAATTTGGACATATCTACCTATCAGAGAGCCCCCGAAATATATTTCCAAGCACCATTACACAAATCCTATTATCCCTACAACTGGTATACAATTCATTTCCTCAACACTTGCACATATTCAATCACTTGACACATTTTTGCACATAGTTTGGTCACTTCAATGAGTCCCATACAGTTCAACCAATACACTATACGCATTTCAATTAATCATTCACTTATCACAAGAGTTCTTACAAAACTTTCATTTACCAAAAAGCGTTTGCACGTGACTCAAATAATCATAACACATACAATTCTTGCACAACTTGAGGAGTTACAATAGTAAAGCATTTAGGGGAGATATGGGGTGTCTTTGCACCAAATGGAACACAACATTAGTTTTCTTAGAGATAAGAGTTCGCACGATCACTACTAGACTTGTTCAAATAGATGGGGATATTTTTCTTTCATTTCCTCTTCCGCCTCCCATGTGGCTTCCTCAACTCGATAAAGCACCACAATATTTATATATCAATGACAAGAATCTCAACATTACAAACACTACTTTATCACGATGATACCTGGGCATGCACTACACATTTTGAAATCATATCACCTAGAAGATACCTTTCAAATTGTAACCAACTTCTATGCAACCAAGAGAAAATATTTTATTTCCACAACACTCTCGGCCTTCAATGGCCTCTTATATCTACAGACTTTGCCAGAACACATTCACCGGAGCAATTTCGACACCTAAACTTACTTAACAAGGATAACAAGTAGATATTTCGCATAAGCTAACTATCCACTAACTTCACCTTCAATAATTTCCACCGGAATGATACACAATTGATATTCACCTACTTTCTTAGACATAGACATGTGAATCCACAAAAAATATGGCGAACAACTATGGGGACACTTCATACTCCTAGTGCGGCCTAATGTGGAATACACTTATGCAACCTTTATTATAAACTCACATAGCATCTTCAGGGGAAAATACTGAGAATAGCCTGCTCACCTTCCAAACTCTAAATCTGTAGGCGAACACTCACACTAAACCCTTGATGACCTTCAACAATTACTCTAAGATGTGCTATCATAAACTGACCATAAAATTACCTATCAAATATATATGTGACCCCACTGTGAAGCTTCATCTTTGACTCGCCTGAACTTACAATACCCAATGGTTTTAACACAATGAGGAACAACAGAGTTCAAGATCAGGCTGGAGTTATTCAGGAATCCATTAATGCGCTGAGTAGAGTACTTTCTGAGGTTATATGCTGAGGGACACGAAAGTTACAACTAAGAATGCTGACATGGTTAATCACTGTGACGACGTCAATTATTACACAAATGTGGCATAGGGGTAAGTAGTACATTGGCAATAGGAATCATTAAGGAGGAATATTGAAGTACATGACCCAGTCGTTTCCTAGAGTGAAGGGAAAATCAATTCATGCTCTGGTACCTTGAATGCGACATGGGATTCAAAATACATGAAGTGGAATTACACTCCTGACGTTAGCTGACACAAGTAATATATGTCGTAAGCCCATGAGAATGATAAGAAGTTGAACAATTATGAGATTATCACATTTCAGACAGCTTAACCCTTCCTGATAGTTGATCATATATGAGAGAACTAAAGATACGGACACTTTTCTTTCAAATCAATATGCTCATTGTATGTGCAAAAATTTTGAAGGCATCTAATCTCACACCTTTCATGAGTAAAACCACATAGCTCGGACATCTAAATGTTGGGATGAAATCATGTATTGGTTAGAGGCGTTCTTAATGGTTAACATGATGCTCCAGGGAGAAAGACAAATGACGCTCCTATCCACCCAAAGAGGTGGAATACCAAGGGTAGCAAAACTCCCCTCACATGAAAATGATCTAGTCAATTATTCTAGAAGTCGAGTGAGAAGGAGGCCACGTAACCCATTCAATCCGACCCATTTAAGACTTTTGAAAAGGACATACACTTTGGTTTGAAATCATGGCAATTAATTCTTGAGCCTTAAGGAAAAATCATTACTTTTTGAAAGCCAATAGATATGACCTCGTGGTCCTAGAAAATCATTAACAATGGTGAGAAAGTACTCAAAACCGTTACGAGTTGGTATAAAACAAGACCTCAAAGTGCTCACATGGATAAGTTCGAAAGAATGAGGCGTCTTAATGCATTTATCGAGGGGAAGTAACCTGGGTTATCTAGTTACATGAATAAGCAGAGCAGGTCAATGGTTGTTAGAAGAACATCTACAAGGAATACCAGCAATAATTATTTATTCAAACTAAAGGAATATGTCCCCTTCCTTAATGCTACGAGACTTCCCCTTTGATGCCATGAAACGTAAATGAATTTTCTACAATGAGAGTTATCAGAAGAAATAGATAGTAGTGTAGCAAAACTAATGAGCACCATTTGGAACCAACAAACTTAAACTGAGTCGAAGATATTAGAAGTCCATAGTAAATGGGGGATTTACCCACTTTCAGTGTCCTTTTAGAAAAGGGTACTTGTAGAGTATAAAAATAAGGTGAATTTAATTGGATCGTATAGTTGGATGACCAGTCAAGACATTGAGATAATATCGCTTTGAAGATTACGGGTAAACAACACACCCTGCAAGACGAATGAAAAGAAAGTGAAAGAGCCTTATGGAAGTAACCTTTACATTGTATTCACTAGGAAGGGTGGTAATATAAAGCGATTACGAGAAGCTACATTTTTTAAAGAAGATCTCTGTATGAAGTCACGTGATGTATAGCTCTAGAATTCAAAATAATCCAATTATGTTTAGCAACTCTACTTCATAATGAAGTACTACAACACACTTCTGCACAACCGGCTCTTGCGAACCACGTTGGAAGATATACTATAAGACTTGACTGAGAGAAAGACTTTGACATATGAATGTGTTACTAGGTGTATTTCTCCTTGGTCAACCCAAAACCTAAAGGCGAGAGTTAGACTGATAAGCAGATCGTTGGACTAGCACAAGTGTAGATAATCCATTATCGGAAAGAGATCATTCAATTTCAGTAATTGTGACATGCTATCAACCCTTGATGAACTTGAAGTGGTATGGGAACCCAATGAGATAGTATAGAATAATCATGGAGGGTTTGCAGATGTTCATAATGAGTTCTTCATGGATTTTGACTTGAGAACTACCCAGATGATAATGAAATACAGAAAAACAAGAGAAACAGACGTCGTGCTATAATAACCACCGAAGGTGTGCTTGGTCTTGACAGAGAGCCTAGTAGGGGTCATTACGAGAAATGAAGTGTTACAATGACTCATAGAAGGATATGTTCTCTCATGGTTTTCGAACAAGTGTGGGGAAACTGGCACAATGGATTCACTAACTAAAGAACACAATGAACACATGTTATGGAGGTGTAAAGAGAAAATAAACATTTGTTATGAGCTGGACATGCTTCTGCTATATTAACTCCCAACTGCAATATACGACCATGCCACGAGCAACCACAATACTAGAACAAAGTGAGCTACCTACTGCGGGATGTCCCAAGTGGACACGAAAGTTATGGCAACACAATATTTTCCTATGACGGGGATGTGAGGATCCCAATTTTCAGAGAGACTTTATGCACACGGTGACCATTTCGATTGACATGCACTCATGTGATAGGTGTTAAGGTATACTCTTATGTTACTAGGCAATGAGAAGCTTTCATGATGATATTCGCAAGAGAGTAGATTGACTGTTCAAACCATATAAGCCATATACACAACTGAGTAAAAGAGTGACTCGAGAAGGATTGCAACTCTGGGATGCTTGGCATGGAACTTGACACCACATTGGTAAATTTTATGACGGTGCATGTATAGGCACGAGCGAGTAGATTTTGTCCATTTAAATAAAAAGATTCTGTACGAAATTCATCGGATATAGTCCCTTGGTGAGAATTTAGGAAAAGCAAGTGGGAAGTATCAACCCTAGAGTTATAACTCAATTCAAGGGCATACTTATAAAACTTAATTCCACAAGAATGTAAATAAGAGAATTCATAATAGAGTAGATTCACGAATAGTGCGTCTCGTTCAAAAGAGTCGATACACGCAATGTTTTGTTATTCAACACCTTGTTAAGACCATGTTTATGAGAATTCTTCAATATGGATGTACATATACAATGAGTAGAAATTTTCATTTGACTCCCTTAATGACTTTAGGTTGGTAGGGCAATAGCTTAATCGATACTCCTCTACTCCACATCCCTAACGTACGTAGGTAACATACTGATATACTACATGATCTGATGGTGCAAAGACATAAATAGGGACGAGGACACTCCCCTCTTAGCGATATGTTTTACCAATCGATCCACAACTCAATACATTCTCCTAACAAGTCCTTGGGCTATCCACTCGGACTCAATGGTGGGATCAATCCCTCCTTACATGTTATAGATTCGCGGATTATGGTATCAAGGTTACCAATCTTGAGAATAAGACTTAGAGAGGGAATCAGCTCCCTAACTTGAGTTCTATCGCACGATTGGAGTATCAAAGAAGGGTGAAATTCCTAAATGTCCAAATAGCCTCCAACTTATAGATGTGGTCGACAACACACAGATAAGAAGGACTCTACTAGACACGGCTCTGAGACATCCTAGGACACTTTAAAACCTTAGGCTCTGATACCAAGTTTGTCACGCCCCAAACTGAGGGACATGACCGGCGCCCGACCGGGTAGCCCCAGTCAAGCGGACCTGGGTGCCTTTCCTATCCCACGTGTTACCCCGTATTTTCATTGCTCATTAATCAAGGAATTAGCCATTTATAATTAAAACACCTTTTTACAAAACTTACATAACATACATGGCTACTTAATGAGGTTTACAACTTACATCGCCCAACATACAAAATACATATTTACATAAGTTCGTAACCCACATTTACTGTCTACGGAGCCCCTAAGGATACCAAGGATAATACAATACTTGCCGGTAACAAGGCTCCGGCTATACCTTACACAATTATCCAAAACATGACTCCGGAATAAAAGCGGCATGAGCCACGCAGGGCCCCGAGAGGAAAGGGGCTAACCAATACAGCTGAAGGAAAGTGAAAAGGGAGCTACGGTTGGTGGACTGGAGTACCTGCTATGGATCCACCTACAATCGTAACACGAATGGAGCGCCCCCGGCAAAAGGGACGTCAGTACATTTGAATTGTACTGGTATGTATGAACAAACTTTGCCCTAAGCAAACTCAAATCATACACAAGTAACAAGTAGTAATGGAATCAACAATCAAATACACATGAAAGGAAACAACCAAGCCAAACAAGTTTACAATCTCTCCATTTCCCCTTTCAACATTTTCATATCAATGATTTCACAACTTTCTCATATTTTCATTTCAATAGTGATTTGGATCACTTTTCACCCTTATTACCTCGGCCACCCTTACTACCTTTGCCACCCTTATCACCATAACCCACACCTTATTACTTCGTGTTGCAGTGCGCAACCCGATCCCACCGAACAATCACAATTCACAAGCAACACAACAACACCAATTCACAAGGACAACAACAACAATTCTCAAGAACAACAACAACGAATCTCAAGGACAACAACAATAATTCTCAAGGAATAGCAGCACAATTCACTAAGTATTTCCATAACCATCAATGCCATTTCCATCTTATTCAACAACCCAATGAACATTTTAAGTCACAACGATAATTGCCCACGATATGCCACATATGATATTACCACAGTTGCTTCAATTGCATCAATTACGATTCCTTTCCATCATTTGTTACACAACTCTTACCACACAACCCCATTCACACACACACATTTGGTTTGTTGCCATTTACTTGCACTATCATATCGGAAGACTTAACCAACAATGTTCAAGGCACATTAATCACATGAATTCACAAATATCCCGCATAAGTAAACACATACCAATCACAAGAATTTAGTTTCACAAATAATCCACATAGATATCACATACCAAATATTTGTACACCAAACAAGGTGATTTTACGAAGGTCAAAGTTTGCCATACATACCTCGTTTAAGCTTTCCTTAAGTTACTACAACGTTCCGGAAAATTGAACACGGTTTAGAAAGGTATTCATGGTTTCAGCTCATTTGAGTATTTTATCAAATACTAGTTGAGCATCTTAGTTTCAAATCTCTTTTCCAAAGTTTTCCTTCATTCCCCAACCAAATCTTTACTTAATTATGCTAAACAACCTTCCCACAAACCTAATTTATACATGCATGTATACATAATAATATTACACCCAAGAATCATACCTCAATACCCCATCTCATACCCCAAACTCGAAATTAAAGCGTAATGTATAGAATCTTACCTCTTGGATGAAGAACTTATGAATAGGCTCTTTGATTCTTGAAGGTTGATGCAAGGTTTGGATGATTATGAAGCTAGACCTCTCCTTTCTCTCTCTATATGCTCTCATCTCTCTCTAAAATCAGTAAGAAATGACCTCAAAATGAACCCCAAAGCCTATATATTGAAATGGGGTCG
>NC_031993.1:35930759-35936807 GCF_001879085.1 Nicotiana attenuata
CTTGTTCAAAGTAGGGACTAGTGCAAGATCGTTGGGAATTTTGCCTATTATGGACTTTTCCAATTTTTCTTAGACTTTGGCCTTTCCTTGGACCCCAAATTACTTACCATAAGACTTATACACATATTTACCAAATCCAATGGATGCACACCATGTTAATAGCACATAAAAATATTATAATGAGCCTACGTGACACCACGAAATCCTAATTACTTAGCGAAAATTTCCGGGGCCTTACAACTCCGTTCCCAATCAGGAGGTAATCCTGGTAGTTTCAGTCTTGCCATCTTTTCTACATTCCGAGTTATTCCAGGGTGTAACTCGAATGATTTTAGTTTATTGTCTTTTAAATTCCAATGTAAACCCTCCTATCTTCAAATCCAATGAAACAAAATCAATATTTCATCGTCTATGAATCTCTTTCTGTATTCTTTCTGATTTTTCGTTATTTTTCTTATCTCTCTTTTCAGTTCTAATAATGCGAACTTAAATAACATGACATGCTTGCGGACTTCATGCCCAGATCCTAACATGCTGTCTAACGGTGAAATAATGAATCAAGAACCAGAATATGATGAAGATGAGGCTTTTAAGGAAATAAACCGAGAACTGGAACAATTTGAGAATAAGCCTAAGCCAAACTTAAATGAAATTGAGCCAATTAATTTGGGTAGTTCAAAAGAGGTCCAGGAAACCATGATAAGCATTCACGCTGATGAAAGAACCAGAGATGCATTGATCCAACTTTTGTTCAAATTCAAAGATGTGTTTTCCTGGTCCTACGATGACATGCCAGGACTGAATGTTCATTTAGTGGTGCACAAATATCCAACTTACCCCGGTTATCCCCCAGTTCAATAAAAACAGAGAAAGTTTAAAACAGATATCAGTGACAAGATCAAAGAAAAAGTCACCAAACAGTTGAAGGCAGGTGTGATCCGAGTGGTGTGATACACCACATGGTTGGCTAATGTGGTCCCAGTGCCAAAGAAAGATGGGAAAATCCAAGTGTGTGTTGATTATCGGGATTTGAACAAAGCAAGCCCTAAGGACAACTTTCCATTACCAAACATCCACATCCTTATCGACAACTGTGCCAAACATGAGATACAGTCTTTCGTGGATTGTTATGCTGGGTATCATCAGGTTCTGATGGATGAAGAAGATGCAGAAAAGACGCCTTTCACCACACCTTGGGGTACTTACTCTTACAGGGTCATGCCATTCAGTTTGAAGAATGCTGAGGCAACTTACATGAGAGCTATGACTGCCATCTTTCACGACATGATGCACCAGGAAATTGAGGTGTATGTGGATGATATGATCATTAAATCCAGAATGCAGGACGACCATGTGCGGGACCTAAGAAAGTTCTTTGAGTGCCTGCGTAAGTATGATTTGAAGTTAAATCCAGCTAAATGTGCATTCAGAGGGGCATCGATCTAGACCCAACAAAGATAAAGTCTATTCGGGACTTGCCCCCTCCAAAAACCAAGAAAGAGGTTATGAGTTTGTTGGGAAGATTGAATTACATCAGCAGATTCATTGCTCAGCTGACTACTACGTGTGAGCCCATATTTAAGCTGTTGAAGAAAGATGCGGCGATTAGATGGACAGATGAGTGTCAGGAAGCTTTTCACAAAATCAAAGAATATCTTTCGAATCCGCCAGTATTGGCCCCACCCGAGCCCTGAAGACCTTTGTTCCTGTACTTGACGGTGTTGGAGAATTCTTTTGGATGTGTTCTCGGGCAGCATGATGTGACCGGGAAGAGAGAACAAGCCATATACTATTTGAGCAAGAAGTTCACTAGTTATGAAGCCAAGTACACTTTGTTGGAAAGAACTTGTTTCGCCCTAACTTGGGTCGCTCAGAAACTTAGGCATTACTTGTTGGCTTATACCACCTATCTCATAACCAGATTGGATCCTTTGAAGTACATATTCCAAAAGCCGATGCCCACAGGAGGTTAGCAAAATGGAAAATCCTGCTCACCGAGTTTGACATAGTCTATGTCACCCGCACGACAATGAAAGCTCAAGCCTTGGCGGATCACCTAGCTGAGAATCCTATTAACGATGAATATCAACCCTTGAGTACTTACTTTACGGATGAGGAGGTAAATTCAGTTGAGGTAATTCCAGAACACACAAATGCTTGGAAAATGTTCTTCGACGGAGCTATGAATGTGAAAGGTATCAAGATTGGGGCAATTTTGATTTCGCCCACTGGTCAGCTTTATCCAGCCACAACCCGGCTTTGGTTTTTCCGTACGAACAACACTGTCGAGTTTGAAGCTTGCATTATGGGCATGAACATGGCAATCGATCAGGATGTGGAAGAGTTGCTAATCATGGGAGATTCTGACTTGATTATTCGACAAGCTCAAGCTGAATGGGAAACTCGGGATGTCAAGCTTATTCCATACAGGCAACATGTCAAAGATCTTAGCAAGCGGTTCAAATCCGTCGAGTTCAGGTACATTCCTCGGTTTCACAATGAGTTAGCCGACGCACTAGCTACTTTGGCCTCGATGCTGCCGTATCCAGGCAATGTCCACATTGACCGATTCTAGAAAGACATGGTTATTGCAGCGCAGTTAAAATAGAGCCGGATGTTCAGCCATGGTATCATGATATCAAAAGATTCTTGAAAACAAAGGAATATCCCGAACAAGCCAGTGGAGACCAAAAGAGAACCATTAGAAGGCTCGCCATTAGTTTCTTTCAGAGCGGAGAAGTCTTGTATAAAAGGACTCCAGATCTGAACCTTTTAAGATGCGTGGATTCCCAAGAGGCTGGAAGAATCATGAATGAAGTACACGCAGGAGTGTGTGGACCCCATATGAACGGATACGTCCTTACAAAGAAAATCCTTCGAGCAGGTTATTACTAGATGACCATGGAAAAGGATTGTTTCAGTTTGTCCGAAAATGTCATCAGTGTCAGGTACATGGTGACCTGATTCGTGCACCACCTTCAGAATTGCACCCTATGTCGGCACCATGGCCGTTCGTTGCTTGGGGTATGGATGTCATTGGGCCAATCGAGCCAAAAGCTTCAAATGGGCACAGGTTCATCTTAGTGGCCATTGACTATTACAGAAAGTGGGTTGAAGCAGTCACTATCAAAGCCGTCACCAAGAAAGCAGTGGTGGACTTCGTGCATTCCAACATTATCAGTCGTTTTGGTATTCCTAAAACTATCATTACGAACAATGCTGCAAATTTGAACAGTCATTTGATGAGGGAGATATGCGAACAATTTAAGATCACGCATCGGAATTCTACCCCTTATCGGCCCAAAGCTAATGGTGCTGTGGAAGTAGCGAATAAAAACATCAAGAAGATCCTCAGGAAAATGATTCAAAGTCCTAGACAATGGCATGAAAAGTTGTCGTTTGCATTATTGGAATATCGCACAACTGTGCGCACATCAGTTGGAGAAACACCGTATCTATTGGTTTGTGGCACTGAAGCCGTAATACCCGCAAAAGTTGAAATTCCATCTCTTCGAATCATCGTTGAAGCTGAGATTGAGGATAATTAGTGGGTCAAAACCTGTTTAGAACAGTTAACCCTGATTGATGAAAAGCGGATCGCCACGGTTTGCCACGGGCAGTTGTATCAATAAAGAATGGCCCGCGCCTACAACAAGAAAGTGTGGCCTAGGAACTTTGAAGTGGGGCAACTCGTTTTAAGACGTATTCTCCCGCATCACGAAGTAAAAGGAAAGTTTTCTCCAAACTGGAAGGGTCCGTACATCATAAGGAAATTGTTGCCGAAAGGGGCGTTGTACTTAGGAGACATTGAAGGAAATGACCCTGAAACAGCTGTCAATGCAGACGCGGTCAAAAGGTATTACGTTTAACCCTTATGTGGTACAGATATTCCTCGATTGAGATGACGAAGGCTTTCATTCTTGCTATCCAAACACTGTTAACCTTTTGCAAACCCTTTGAGTCGGTTACCATTTCTTTAATTGCCCTTTTTGGAACCCGAAAATGTGTAAAAATGAAAAAAAATCAAAAAAGCAACAAAAACAAAAAGAAAATCAAAAAAACAAAGTTCCCTGAACTACGTTCGACTTGATTCCGAAAGGATACATAGGCAGCCTCTCTCTAGGGTTCAGTCACACCAAAACAAAAATCCACATTTCCCCAAAAGTAAAATTGGGGCAGAAATTATAATGGATTGGCGATGGTTCGTCCGAAAGGTTTCAATGTTGTAATTCGATCCAAACTCTTTTTACCCTGAATCCTATTCAAGTCCTTCCGATCAATCGGTAAAAATGTTCAAGATTGAAAGATGTGGTTACTTAAAGCTGATACAATCAAATGAGAGAAACAAAATGAGAGAGTCTTATTGGTGAAAACCCACACGGGCACCATATGGCGATGGTAAGCAAAGAAATTGAAAATGAGAGAGTCTTATTAGTGAAAACTCGCAAAGAGCACTATAAGGCGACGGTAAGAAGAGAAATGAGAGAGATCAGGAGTCGAAAACCCGCAAAAGGGCACCACTGATCGAAAAAGGAATTCCTTACAACCATCGACACTGATAGAGTCCTGTCAAGGTTTCTCAATTTTGAGGTATGAGTTATGATGGGTTTATGAGAGTTGGATGGTTTGCACAGATCGGGTATCCAGTCCAAGAAGCATGTCATGCCTATTGAAGTCTGTGTGCACTCCGGATAAGTCCTTCTTTCCTTTCCCCGAAAGGTACACTTCTCGTTTGAATCATTATCCTGTCCGTTGTTCATTTTTCTTTTGATTCCCTTTCGGTATAATTCTCCTCCGAAACTAATACCAAGAAAAGATGGCAAGATTGGTTTTATAGGGTTTTGTTTGACAAAAGCTAAAGTTCAAGAAAAGGCACCCAGCCTCAGCAGGTGCATCAAGTCGGCCTCGACTGGCCATGATGGCCGATGCTCCAGGGTCGAAAACTCTTGAAGAGGAAAGAAATCAAAGTCAAGTGCCCGTAAAGGCAAAATGAAATGAAAAGGCCAAGCCCCACAATGGTTAACCATCATGTGGAATTTTGGAAAGTCAAAATCCCTGGGTTTAGAAATGAAACCAATTTCCAGAACGTCAGCAAGCAATGGAGATTTTACTTAAAGAGCTGGGCCAAGATCAAGTGATTGAAACAACCAAGGCCACAAAACCAACCACCGTTTCAAACTAACAAATTGTTCTTTGATTTTGAAAACAGGAAAATAAGTACAATCCAAAACAATCTCGCAAGAAGCAGGTGCAATAAAAGCAAGGTACGCGGTGACCAAAATGGTCCTGCAGCAGAAGTTAACCCAAAAAGGGAAGTCCCTTTCAAACTCTTCATGCATTCTCCTGAATAAAGTGCTAAAAGTAAAATGAAAAGAAAGAAGAAGAAAAATTCAAAACCATGGTAGCATAGGGTCTCCAATCTCTAGCTATGTTTTCCCAACATAGAGTCCCATTCCCTAGTCGATGCCAGCATAACCTGGTAATATTTCCAATATAGGGTCCCACTCCCTAGTTGATCCCTGGCATAACCCGAGGACCCTTTCCGGCATAACCCGATGACTTTCCCGGCATAACCCGAGGACCCTTTCCGGCATAACCCGATGACTTTCCCGGCATAACCCGAGGACCTTTCCGACATAACCCGATAATTTTCCCGGCATAACCCGAGGACCTTTCCAGCATAACCCAATGACTTCCCCAGCATAACCCGAGGACCTTTCCGACATAACCCGATGACTTCCCTGGCATAACCCGAGCACCCTTTCCGGCATAACCCGATGACTTTCCCGGCATAACTAGAGGACCCTTTCCGGCATAACCCGATGATTTCCCCTGCATAACCCGAGGACTTTTTCCGGCGTAACCCGATGACTTCCCCAGCATAACCTAAGGACCTTTTTCGGCATAACCCGATGACTTTCCCAGCATAACCCGAGGACCTTTCCGGCATAACCCGATGACTTTCCCAGCATAACCCGAGGACCCTTTCCGGCATAATCCGATGACTTTCTCGGTATAACCCGAGGATCTTTCCGGCATAACCCGATA
>NC_031993.1:36223906-36271470 GCF_001879085.1 Nicotiana attenuata
CAGATTTGGAACGAATGTCAATATTTAAAGGCAAATACTTGCGTACAGGATCGGGCCAAAGGTGAAGTGTCGCCAGGATATCTTGCTTGGTACAGGAGAGAACATGAGTACGAGAGGCCAGCTAAACGACCACACCTCCAGGACTTTGTCGAATCATCACAGGATCAGTGGGGTTGGTTGGCAAAAGAAAGGGAATACAGGGCCCGCATAGGAGTACTGGAAAAACAAGTCCAAAACCTCCAGTTTGAAAACAGCGTGCAAGCCGCAGCTGATGAGGGTGAGAGGAAGAAATTGGCCAAAGAGAATGAAGCCTTACGAGCCCAAATCCAAAAGATGAAGCTAGCGGCCGAAGATCCCGTCAGGAGCGCCAAAGATGTAAAACTTATAGAAAATCTAAGGCAAAAAGTGAATGACTACAGTTTTGACCTCAACAAAGCAGAAAGAGAATTAGCCGGGGTTCGAAAACAATTGACTAAAAACGCAGAAGAACGAACCCGCATGGTTAAACAGTTGAAAGAAGAATACGATAATGAGGTCGCGGGGTTAAGGAAAAGGGTCATCGCCACAGAGAACAAAATGATCAAACAGGCAAAAGAATTCAAGGTTTAAAGAGAGCATTGCTACACGGCATTGGCACAATTAGAAATGGACTTGCAACAACTCCAGGAGCAAAACCAGATAGCCGAGCAGACTTTGGAGGCCAGGGCCCAACAGATAGGGCGGTTGCTTCAGGAAAAGGGCAGAATCAGAGAAAAGATCTTAACCGTTGCTCACTACATTACTAGGAAATGTCAAATGTGCGAAAACATGACTCGCACCACGTTCTTTGCATCGGTGATGATATTTTGTGAAGCAAATAATGAGTGATCTGGACAGACTTCAAGGGGAACTTTCATATAGGCCCGCGGCAAGACCGAACGGTGTCCCGCGGGCACCAGGAGCTTTAATGTATTCATGATTGTCATATTTCCTTTCCTTTTTTATATATAGTATGTCAGTGTTTGAGTCTGTATTTTCTTTTCGCTAAGAGTCTATCAGTGTTTGAGTCTGTATTTTCTTTTCGCTAAGAGTCTGTCAGTGTTTGAGTCTGTATTTTCTTTTCGCTAAGAGTCTGTCAGTGTTTGAGTCTGTATTTTCTTTTCGCTAAGAGTCAGTCAGTTGTTGAGTCTGTATTTTCTTTGAAATAGAATAGTTGACGTTGAAGTCTGTAGTTTTTCTTTTATCAGAGTCTGCTATGTTGTTCAATTCGTAAGTTTTGAGTCTTTGTAATCAAAGTATTTGCTATCAATAAAATTGAAAATCCCAAAAAACATTTTGTTTCTATTTTACATTTTATTTTGCAAGAACTACGCTTGGTCTGATTCATGCGGGGTCATGATACGTAGGCAATCTCCATAGGATTCGACCGTAACCCTAAGAAAAACAAAGAAGAGAAAATACAGGGGAGAGGAAATAAAGGAAAAACGAGAGAGAAAGAAACGCAAAAGAAAAAATAAGGAATCGAGAGAAACCATGGAAAAAGAAAAGGGAAAAGCAGAAAAAAAGAGAAAGAAAAGCAAGAAAAACAAATAGTAGAAATCAAAAGAAGAGAAAATAGAAAAAGAAAAGCCGGGATACGCATGCAACCAGTGCAAACATATAGACATCCGTTTAACTGTATAGGTGCATCACACCCCAATGTGCGATTACCTATCTGTTACTTGTCTCAAACTAACCGCGTGTTGCTTCAAATCCCAGCTTAGCTTTAGAAACGGTGGTTGGTTGTGGTAAGCTAGCATCGGATCAATACTTCACCAGATCAAAAGGAAGTGTGGAAATGTCTACAGAAATGACTTTGCCCGTAGTTCCCATCTCTGAGGACAGCCCCATCTCGGGGATCCCGGCATCTGAGTCTGTCACAGCTGAAGAGAACCGAATACTACGTCTCCGACTCATGGAAATGTGGGACGCCTGGACCAATGGAAGGGAGCCTCCAAGCGCCATCCCTGGATTTCCTGAACTATTCCCTAGATCTGGGGGTACCTCCAATATCCCTATCAGCCACCCTCATACTCCTTTAGGACAGCCTACCATGACCGCTCATTTCGTCGGAACATCTTCTGAGGTCCGCCCCCAGGTGTTCCCAGCAGGAGCAGCTCCTAACATCTTCACTGCTCCACCATGCTCTGCTACAACACAACCTTCACTGCCAAGGCCTGCCTTTGATCCCTCAGCTTTCACCTTCCAAAACCCTGTCTTTCTAGTGGACCCTCCTCAATATCCCACATATAATTACTCTCAGCCACCACCATTTGAGCTTACGCCAGGACAAGATCAAACTCCCAAAGCCCCAGAGCAGGATGAGATGGCAAAGAGAATGAGAAGCCTTGAACAGAGTTTAAAAAATATGCAAGGCTTGAGCGGGCAAAAGAGTGTCTCCTATACAGACCTATGTATATTCCCACATGTACATTTTCCGTCAGGGTTTACAAGATTCCCCAGCAGAGTCGCCAGAGCTGTCACACCTCCTTTCTTACACACATACCCCGAACGATAAATGTATAAGGGAGTTTTTCCATTTAAAGTGACATTATTCGAAATGGGATTATTTATTTATTTTTAGAGTCGCCACTTGGGATAGGATTGGCTTTTGGTGTCCCAAGTCACCGGTTTAACTTGAATCCCAAATCGAGGAAAATTTCGACTTCCCAGTTGGAGTCTGCGAATCAGAAATTCTGAATAAGGAATTCTGTTGACCTGAGGGAAGGTGTTAGGCACCCCCGGATCCCGTGGTTCTAGCACGGTCGCTTAAATTATTATAATCGGCTATAATTCTGATTTTAATACATGTTTTAACTTATGTGCTTTTTAACTTTAAACCGCTTTTATTATTATTTTTTTAAGAGAATTGCAACGTCATGAAAACGCGTCTCGAACCACGTCACATAAATGCACCCGCGGTTTTTGACACATTTCGACTTCGTTGGGATTTGGAGTTTTGTCACATAAATGTGCACCCGTATTTAGGAAGGTAGAATTATTAAAAGCGCGCCTAAAGCGACTAGCGTCTTTTCAACTTTGTGGGAGGCCATGGAATTTTCTAAACGGCACACCCAAATTCTAAGTATTTTTAATTAAGCGATTAATGAGGGCCCCGCAATTTGTGTGTTTTTGTTGAGCGAGGATCATCTCAATTGATTATTGTTTTTTTTAAAAGGCCAATCCTAAAGAGACTATGATTTTTCTATTTATTCTGGTCTCTAAAATAAAGAAAAGGCCTTAATTAATTATTGCCGTTTAAGTACCATTATGCCTAGGTCCATGATTACCATTCAACCATTATTTTAGGCCTCAATTAAATTCAAATGGGCTTCACACAGATGCCTGCAGGCCCCAAAGCTGTTGAATACGTTTAATAATGGGCCAATATCCTTCATTTGAGTCGACGACCAGTGTAATGCTCAATTAGTAAATAAAAAAAAACGGTATTGATTTCCATCTCAAACCACTACATAAGGAATTACAAAATCTTATTTGAGTCTAATCATTTCACTACCATCCAAGGAGAAACAGATTGATATAATATCTGACCAGGTTTAATTCTAAGTTCTAAAGCTCAAACCAGTCTACTGGTGAATTACTAAGCATCCCTAAAGATGACAATTAAACTTGAAACGTGGATCGAGTTCCGCAATTGAGGCAATTCGATTATAGGACTTCACTTAACACTACACATAAACCAGAATCGATTGAAACTATTCTTATAACCACTGAAAATAAATCGAATGTTTAAGCGTTCACATTAAAAGCTAACACGGCTCACTAACACTTGGGAGCTAACATTATTTACTAACATGATTCAATACTGTTCAAACTGATGTTATCTACTCAAGCTATTCAACAAAATGAAAACATTCTAAGCTGATTAATTATACTGCTAGATGATCAATTAAGGCATAACAGTCCCAAACAACCAAAATTTAAGGAACTATCAATTGAAATGAAGCTACACTAATCAAATACACATCCACTAACATTTATTTTGACTATAAATTTAGAATATGCTACGGAGACATAGATCTGGAAGCATCAGCATGAACACTTGTATTTCAGTGAACTTTAGATTACATTGAAGCCAGTTCGAGTGTGCACCTGGAAATCAAAACAATGAGAAGGAAAAGGATTCAGCAGCAGTGAATGCAAGCAGCAAAAGCAGAGGATCGATTTGGAATCAAACAGCACCACAACAGCTAGAATGAGTGATAGCAGCAATAAAATAACCAAGCAAACTTGATTGAAACCACGAAAACTCAAAGCTGAACCCAGGAAAACCTTCAGAAGACTTCAGCAACTAAACCCACCCAAAACTAGCTTGGAAGAGACCCAAAAATGACTCACACTTGAATCTATAACTCTCTGAACTTAGATTTTTAACTACTCTAGCTATTAATCTAAAATCTCCATGGAACAATCCATGTTTTGGAGTTTTTTTTTTTGTTGTTTTCTACCCTTTTTCGGTTTTTGAAGGTTTGAAATTTGAATTTCAAAATTCAGATTAGAAACTTGAGGGAAATTTTAGATGTAATGCCTGGGGAATTTTCAGAGATTCCAAACTTGTTCAACAAGGCAATAGGCATGCCTTTTTATAGGCAAAGCCTAGGGCTGCCTTCAGATTGCTATTTACACTTTTAGTCCCTCTTTTATTTCAGTTTTTCTTTTCTTTTTGCCTACTTAATCCTTTATTCCCTGACTTGTTGCACAAGTTACACCCCTAAGTTACCAAAAATCTGATTTGAAACTTATCTAGAAAGTTCTGGTAGTTTCCAATTCAATTATTTAAAGATCCCTTTGCCCCCCACATACCTAAACTACCCCTACACTTAAACTAGAATTACAGCTATAACCAAACAATTTCCTAAACTCTGAATTGCCAACTATTGAAGAACAATCCCAATTAAACTCTTATTGAACTCAGCATTCTTGACTAAAATAATCCTAATAACTACTTGAACCAACATTGAACAAAACATACTTAACTAATTCAAATGGCTACTAATTGTTAATTACTGAATTACTACTAAACAAATACTGTTTTGACACACCAAACCAACTATTGAAAGCCTAACTAATCCTAATCCAGTTACAACCTGAAGAAAGTACTATAAACAACTACATCAGAATTGAATCGAATCCAATTTAAACTAGCAATTCGAACTAATCAGAATTAAACAAGGCTTAACAACAAAACGAAAATCAAAACTAAGCTAACATGAACCAATTAACTGAACAGATGAGAATTAACCCAAAGAATTAAACATTCTAGGTCTGAGGATTCAAATCGAATTGGAAGCAAAGGCAAGCAATTGCATCACAAATAATTAAACAAACAAACAGAAAAACAGAAAGAAAGAAATAATAAAAAAAGAAAACTCACTGATTTTCGGACTCCACAAGAATGCCTTTCGAAATTGACTTCCAGTTAATATTATATGTCTATTTCGTCAAAAATAGGCCTATAATATTAACTAGAAACTCATTCGTCCTTGAACCGTATAAACCCTAGATCCGCAATTCGACTGACTTCAATGAGGTTCGAGGGCCAATGACGTCTAATCCCTCATGAGGGAAGAAAGGAAACCCTGGTGTGTTATATGAAAGCAACGGGATGAATTAGGGTTCTGACCGAAATTTGGATTTGAAATTCGAGGGGCTTAGTCATGATTTGAGGAGGATTATTTACGGATTGATGATGAGATGGAGGAGGTTTGGTGGTGTGAATTTGGAAGTGTTTGGAGCCGGCGCCGCCGTGTGCGGTGGTGGCGGCGCCTAGGGTTTCAACGATTTGGGGTTTTTGCCAGGGATTTGAACCATGGGGGTTTGAGGTTTGGAAAGAGGAGGACTTGGGGAATCTGTGGTGTAATTTTCAGGTGGTTTGGACAAACGCCGCTGGCGGAGACGATTTCCGGCCGGCGGCTCAGGGCGAAGAGACGGTGGTGAAATGGTGGTGTCGAATAGGGTACGAGGAGGGGACTGCCTGGTCTCTATTTTGTAAAAGGGATTATTACATATTTATGTAAATC
This sequence comes from Nicotiana attenuata, assembly GCF_001879085.1. Taxonomy (NCBI): domain Eukaryota; kingdom Viridiplantae; phylum Streptophyta; class Magnoliopsida; order Solanales; family Solanaceae; genus Nicotiana; species Nicotiana attenuata. Next base: position 36,229,966 of record NC_031993.1, read on the forward strand.
CCTTGAATGAATCTGGACCATTGGATGATGGGCGATAGACGGCTCCGATTTCTCGATGCTAAACGACGTTGTTTTAGAAATAAAGGGGGCAGGCCGGGTCTGGGGTTGTTGGGCTTGTGATTTGGTCCGGTTTTTGGTGACTTTTGGGCTTAAAATTGGATTTTGGCCCAAAATTTGGTCTTTTATCAAGATCATTCTTTTATTTTATTTTTACTCTTTTCTTTTTGTTTCCTTTTGTATTTATTTTTGCATTTTACTTATTATTTGTGAATTTTCTGATTTTATCATGTAAAAATAACTTTTTCCTAACATAAGACCCAAATCAAATCTAAGGTGAGACTAATTAACTAATTCCTAATCAAAAAAGTAAAATTTAAAAATTGTAAGAAAAACTATTTTTTGTTATTTTTCTCTTATTTAGTAATATTACTTAACTAGTAGAACTAAAATATAAAAAATCAAATTTTAGATGCGAAATGTACTATTTTTTTGTATTTTTGTGAGTTATGCCAACTAAAAATGCAAACAATCACAAAATCATGCAATTAAATTCTAAAAATAAAAGAAAAATCCTAATTTTATGAAGTTTATAGGAGTAGTTTAAGCGAGGCAAAAATCACGTGCTCACAGCTGCCCCTCTTTGCTCGAAGACACTAAGGGTTTTCGGGCAAAGATAAATGAGCACCATGAAGGATTTTTGCCTGCTCGGACTCCATGAGAAGCATTTTGAAAACCGTCTGACCGAACTCTGCTTCAAAGGTTGCCTACATATCCTTGGCTGTAAAAGAATCAGGTCAGTGTAGTTCTGGAAAGTTTGGTAGCTGGGACTACCAGGAGCTGTGATTTCACTGCTGTTGCTGCTGCTTGCTGACCTCCTTATTACACCAAAAGGAAAATCAAAGCTAAGCTAGTTATGCCTATCAACTATGAGTTACAAGATTCCTCCTTTTTTACACACCTCCTTTTTTACAAGATTCCCCAGCAGAGTCGCCAGAGCTGTCACACCTCCTTTTTTACACACCTACCCCGAAGGATAATGTATAAGGGAGTTTTTCCATTTAAAGTGACATTATTCGAAATGGGATTATTTATTTATTTTTAGAGTTGCCACTTGGGAAAGGATTGGCTTTTGGTGTCCCAAGTCACCGATTTAATTTGAATCCCAAATCGAGAAAAATTTCGACTTCCCAATTGGAGTCTGCGAACCAGAAATTCTGAATAAGGAATTCTGTTGACTCGAGGGAAGGTGTTAGGCACCCCCGGATCCCGTGGTTCTAGCACGGTCGCTTAAATTATTATAATTGGCCTATTATCTGATTTTAATACATGTCACCCTATGGTGCAATTTTAAAAATTTGTTTAACCGCTCTTAGTTAGTTTTTTATGAAAGTGAACGCCGTTTAAGAGCGTGTTCTTGGATCACGTCACATGAAATGCACCCGGATCCTCGACACCTCCTATTCAACGTTTTGGGATTTGGATTTGGGTCGCATGAAATGCACACCCGTATTTAAGAAGGTAAAAGCGCGCCTAAAGTGGCTAGCGTCTTATTAACTTTGCGGGAAACCATGAAAATTCGCTAAATGGCATGTCCCGAATTTCTAAAATATTTTAACATAAATATTTAAAGAGGGCCACGCAATTTATGAGTTTTATTTGGCATGGCGCACCTCGTTTTATTTAAAGGCCACCCTAAAGAGACTATTGTTTTCTAGTATGGAATGTCTCTAAAGGGCCCTAATTGATTAACAATATGAAATTCGGGCTTCAAGTTCAAGTCCGGATTCAAACAAAAGGAAAAAAACCCTCTTAATTTGAACCCGCTACCTAACTCGAAAGCCCAATTTATATTACATTAAGCTATGAATTAAGGCCTTTAAGCCCAAATCCAAAATAAAGAATCTTAGTAGAGCTTGGATGAGGGTCAATCAAATGGGCCTGCTCAGGGGCCCAAATCGAGAGTGAATTGAATTCGACGGGTCTGAAGCAAAATTGCATCTGGACTGTCCGTTGGAGCCCAATGTGACAAGGTGACAAATTTATCCAAATACTATGGTTCAAATTAACCTATGCAAACAACTTCGATTCAATGGATATTTTAATTCTAATCAGTTGTAGCTAAACATCTATATTAGCACTTGACTAGACATCTAAGCATTAAGCATGGATGATAAATAATTGATTCCAGATTTAAACGTGTGAAACTCATATTAAATCGTCGTTCCAACTGAGAACACAGTTTAACACTCGACTTATTTATGTATTTTTCCTTGATTTCAAAATTCGTTGAAGCATGCGAACAGCTCACAATCTGATTTTTACACTTATGAGCATGCAATCTAGTCAAATTCAGTTTTCAACCAGTAAATTAACAAATCTAAATTCATACTACTGCTGGCATTTGTTAAATGCTCACAGCTATTCGAATGTTGAATTATTAACTACAAGTGAAGATCTAAATCAACTTCTACATGTATATTGTTGTTAATATCGACAGTTAAGCTAATCACCAAACACAATCATACTAAGCTAATGAATATCAACAGTCCACTATGAATTAACAGTCCAAACAGTCCAGTCTTAATTAATTACAATGAAATACACTAAAACATCAATAGTAGCAAAATCAATAATAACATGCTTCATTTTTCATTCTAGTTGTCAGCTTGCAATATACATTTGTACTTCCAGATCTCCTGAGTTAGGGAAATACCTGGAATTCGTAGTGAAACAAGGAGAAGAAGAAGGTCAGCAGCAGTTCGAGTGATTAACAACAGTTTTTAACAGCAAATGACAGCAATAGCAGTTTCAGCTTAGAATCCAGCAATGAAAAAGCCAGTAGGCAAACCACAATTGACTAAAAAAAACAAACTCAGCTTGAGATTAATCCAGGAGCCTCCAGCAAACTTCAGCAATCAAACTCTAAGCTAAATGATGCAAATCAAATACTAAAATCCGAAATTAACCTAAAATTTCAATAAAACAGTGTGTTTTGGAGTTTTGTTGTTTTTATTTTTTTGGATTTTTGGGGAGCTAATGATCTAATCTAATGGAAGAAATTTTCAGATGTTAGAACTACAATTTTTGGAAATTTTCAGGGGTCAGAGAGTCTAAAAAAAAAACTTCAGGGAATTTTCAGGGTTCCAAAACCTTTTGGGAATTTTTCAGATCTTCAAAACTTGTGAATTAAGGCATTGGACATGCCTTTTATAGGCAAGGATAAGGGCAGCCCTCAAATTTTCAGTTTTGCATTTTCTATCCTTTCCTAATTTTTATTTTTGCTTAAAAGTCCCTTATTTCCTGACTTCTTTCTCAAGTTATAGCTACTAAACTTTCTAAAATTCTGTTTTGAACCCTATCTAGAATGTTCCAGAGATTTCTACTAGTTGCTACCAAGATTCTTCCTATCCAAAAGCCTATACTACCCTTGAACTTTAATTTGAATTACTAACTATGTCGAGCTAACCCCAGCCCTCTTACACTTGGTCAAAAATTGACCATGGTTAAACAAACCAATGTTGGAGTAATCAGCTATATCCAAACGAGTCCTAAAATTTGAACTAGTCAATCTAATCACTCAAAACTGGAATTTAACTCTAATTAATACTATATCCTAAGGCTAACAGTAAACTAACAATTAATAGCAAACAAATGAAATTGAAACTAAAGTCAAATTAACGTCACATAACAGCAACAATCATGAATCATACAATCGAAGTCAAATAAAAATAAGAACAAAAATTTAAACTACACTATGGTAATCAGAACCCTAAGTTAGGCGCGAAAAATAAAGACTAAAAATGATAAAAGAAACGAAACAGAGGAACAGGAACAAAAGTCATGAATCGAGAAGAAAACGGAATGAAAAATACCTCGCAAATTTGACTCAGACTCGAATCTGGCAGGTTTTCTTGGAATCAATTGGACCAGAACCGTTTTTAATCATGTGTTTTCAATGAGAAAACACACGATTAAAGGCAGTTGTAGTGCCAAATCAAAGAAATTCCGACTTTGAAAAGTTAGGGTTCTTGGCCGGATTTTGATCCAAAATTTGAGAAGATGGGGTGATGTTTGAGGGTTATAGGCTATGAATTTATGAAGAAGGAGATGAGGAGGATATATGGTGTAAGTTTGGACTGGTTTGGAGAGAGTAGGGTTTTGGGCCGGATTTTAGATCTAATATTCGAGGAGATTGGCTAGGAATTGAAGGAGATGGTTTTGGGGGTTGGAAAGAGGAGGGGGAGAGGATTCAAGGGTGTAATTTTGGGCGGATTTGGAGCATCGCCGCCGGCGGAGGCGATTTCCGGCCGGCGGCGGACGGCGGAAGACGGTGGAGACACGGTGGGGACGGTGGTGACGGGTTGGACGACGGCGAGTACGAGGAAGATGATTATGTTTTAGGTTTTGCATGATTTTTTCCGGACAGTTTTATTTAAATTCAAGAATCAATCGTGGCCATTAGATGATGGAAAAATGGAGGGTCCAGATTAATTGACGCCAAACGACGTCGTTTTGGGCGTCTCTGGACCGGATCAGGGGTTGGGTTGGGCCAGGCAACGAATTTTGGAAGGATTTTGGTTTGGGCTAACGCATATTTGGCCCAAAACTAGGTGGCGTAATATCTTTTCTTTTATTTTCTTCACAATTGCTCTTTTCTTTTATTTAAACTCCAATCAATTTGATTTCATTTCTTTTGATTTTTGTTTTTTGTGTTAATATCAAAAGATTAAAGCTAACAAAACATGGATTAAACTAACCTTTCACTAATTAATTTTTCTAAAACTAACTAAATCCCAATTCAAAAGGAAAACTAAACAAAAATGCAAAATGACTATTTTTGTTATTTTTCTCTTATTTTAGTAATATTAATTAACTAGTAAAGCTAAAAATTTAAAATCGAATTCTAAATGCAAATATACTATTTTTTGTACTTTTTGTGAATTATGACAACTAAAATGCACACGAAAATGCAAACAAGGCACAAAATTATGCAATTAATTCAAATAATAAACAAAAAATCCCAATTCTAAGGGATTACAGGAGTAATTTAAGCGTAGCAAAAATCACGTGCTCACATCTGGAATATTAGGGGTGTGAGATCTAAGAAGGCCGTACACAGATTGAAAATCTCATCAACAAAAATAATAATTACTTTGTTGCTATTTTTGAACCCTTCATTTGTAGTAACAAGATAGAAGGCTATAAAAGGTTTTTGGGTTTTCAACATTGCTTGGCTAATGTCAATGTCCAAATTTGGTATTTTTGGAATGGTCAAGCAGGGTTACCAATGAAGAACAATAAATTACTTTGAATACTAATCAGTATGGTAATAATGAAGAGATTCATGCTACCGCGATTTATGCTAAGTGTACTTCCACAGAGAGGAAAGACCTCTGGACAAGTAGAGAAGATATAAGTTGTGGTATTCATGGTCCATGGTGTATTGGAGGCGACTTCAACGTTATTATGGATCCAGAAGAGAAGCTTAGGGGGAGACCTCATAGAGCTCACAGAAGTTTTGATTTTATCACTACAACGGAATCTTGTGGTCTCACTGATAGGTTATATAGGGGCTAAATATACTTGGTGCAATAATAGGAGACCAAGAAAGAGAATATAGAAAAGGCTAGACAGAATTCTTGTTAATGACCAATGGTCACAGAAATTTCAGCACAACTATATAAGATACTTAGTGAGGACAGGTTCTGACCATAGGCCTTTACTCATGAAGTATCATAGCGAGCAACAAAAAGTGATCAAATATTTTAGATTCCTAAATTTCTGGACACAACAATTAGATTTTTTGGATGTGGTACAGAGCTCTTGGAGTATACAGGTCAGTGGTAATGCAATATGGAGATTGAAGAGTAAGTTGCAAGCATTGAGCAGGAAACTTGGTCAGTGGTCTAGAGAAAGCATTGGGGACATATATGAACAGTATAATAGTTGGGAATCTAAGGTACAACAATTGGAAGATCTAGATCTCCAACAAAATACAGAAGATAGCAGAGAAGAGCTGAATAAAGCTCATGCAGAATATGTGAAATGGATGGGATTACAGGAAACATTGCTCAAATAAAAATCTCAGGTGAAATGTTTTCAGGAAGGGGACTATAACAGTAGATATTTTTACAGTGTTCTAAAAGATAAAAGAAGAAGATTGCACTTACACAAAATCAAAAACCACAAAAACAGGTGGGTTCAAGGGGATGGCAGGATTAATAAAAGCTGCTGTGAGACACTTTGAAAAACTTTTCAATCTTCATGCCACTATTACGGATCATTCATTTCTGGATTGCGAATTATTTCTGTAGAAGATAATGAGTTATTAACATCTATTCCTAGTATTATTGAAGTTAGAGAAGCAATTTTTAAGCCTAATGCTAACAGTGTTGCCGGCCCTGATGGTTTAAATGAGGTATTTTTTCAAAAATATTGGGAGATCATTAAGGAGGATATAATGGACTTTGTTCACGAGTTCTTCAATGGCAAGAATTTAACCAAGTTTTATTCTCATAGATGCTTGGTACTTATACCCAAAGTAGAATCTCCTTCAAACTTTTCGAAATTAAGGCCTATCAGTCTAACAAATTTTACGACTAAGATCATTTCAAAGATCATGGCTGAAAGGTTAAACTGTATTTGGTCTAAGTTGATATCTAACAATCAAAGTAACTTTGAAGGACATATTAATTACTGAAAATATGATATTAGCTCCAAAATTTATTCAAGGAATCGGCAAAGAGAACAGAGGAGGCAATATCGTCATAAAACTTGACATGGAAAAAACTTATGATAGATTGTCTTGGTCTTTTATATCTTCAGTTCTTAGAAAATTTGGTTTCGATGATGTATGTGTTGATATCATTTGGAGATCAATATATGATGTCTGGTACTTTATTATTATTAATGGCATTAGAGGGGGTTTCTTTACTTCATCTCAGGGACTCAAGCAAGGAGACCCTTTGTCACCATCCTTATTTATTATTGCTGCTGAAGTATTATCCAGGTCACTAAATGGACTACACCCAAATCCTGAATTCACTCCATTTCACATGAACCAGAGAGGACCTCAAATTAATCACCTGGCATATGTTGATGATATTGTAATTTTTAGCAGTGGGCACAAAAAGTCAGTGAGATTAGTCATGCAACAAATCACCAGGTATGAGAAAGCATCTGGGAAAAAGGTCAACAAATGCAAAAGTTTCTTTCTCACTGACCCTAAAGCAAGAGCACACAGAATAAACAGAATGAGAGAAGTCTCGGGTTTCATGGAGAAGAACTTTCCCTTTAATTATCTCGGTTGCTCACTATATGCGGGAAGGAAGAAACTCTCACATTTTGATAACATGGTTACCAAAATAACTAAAAGACTGAATGGATGGCAAGGAAGTATGCTTATTTGTGGGGGAAGCATGGTCCTCATTAAGAGTGTTCTGCAATCTCTCCCTATTTACACTTTATCTGCTATGAGCCCTCCTAAAGGTACACTCAAATTGATAGAAAAATTTTTTGCAAAGTTTTTTTGGGGAACTTCAGGGGATAAATTAAATTACCATTGGAGTGCTCGGAAGAACTTATGAATCCCAAAATATGAAGGTGGTGTTGGCATAAGATTGATGGAGGATATCAACAACACTCTTGCATTGAAAAGAGGGTGGAGGTTCAGAACTCACAATTCATTATGGGCTTATTTTATGAGAGCTAATTACTATATCAGAGCACACTCTGTAGCTAAAAAATGGTTAGCTGGGGATTCAGATGCTTGGAAACATATGACACTGATGAGAGATGAAGTGGAGAAGAACCTGATAAGGAAAATTAAAAAGGGTAACAGTAGCTTCTGGTGGGATAACTGGACAGAAAAAGGTGCACTTGCAAAGTTATTTCGTACCATGGGAATGACAAGATAATTACAGTGAAGGAACCATTATGAATGATCGATGGAACCTAGATAAGCTGAAAAATATAGTCAATGATCAAGCTATTCAACTTATCATAGATATTTAACCAAAAAAACTTATCATAGATATTGATATTGGAGATTAAAATAAAGAGGACTATGCCATATGGAATGCATCTGCAGATGGTCAGTACTCCAACAATAATGCCTGGCAGCTTATTAGGAGCAGGAAGTAGAAACATGAAGTTTTTAACAATATGTGGCATAATTGTATTCCTTTCAAACTTTCTTTCTTGGCCTGGAGACTATATCTTGGCAAGCTACCTTTTGATGAAGTTCTAGCAAAGTTTGGGAATCATATTGTTTTTGGATGCAAATATTGTAACAATCCAGTTGTGGACTCTATGAAGCATACTTTTATAAAAAGCGAGGCTGCTACATACTTGTGGAAGTTCTTTGGAGGTCCATTGGGCATTAGACATGATAGATGCCTTGCCAGAAGAATTTTTAAAAATTGGTGGAATGTAAAGCCAAGCAACGATGTGCATAAACACATCCTCTATATTTTACCAATAGCGATATGTTGAAAAATATGGAAGAATTGGAGCTCATGTAGATATGGTGAACAGAAAAAGTTATTTATAAGAAAGATGGAGTATCAGGTTAGTTGAACTATTCAAGCAGCTATATCAATGGCATTCCCAAGTTGTGCAGTTACTTGGCTTTGGACATCCTTCTATGAAAAGCTAGAAACATGGCGACCTATAGCTACTTGGAAGCAAGTCATATGGGAGAAACCACCTACTAGTAGAGTTAAAACAAACAATGATGGGAGCTTTAGAAAAGAATCAGGGAAAGCAGGCCTGGGAGGCATTGTGAGAGATGACAAAGGTGACTTGATTATGGCTTTCTCTTTAACTATTAGAGGTAGCTCTAACAATTGTACAGAGGTCATGGCTGGCAAGGTAGGTTTACAATGGTGCTTGCAACATCGGTATAATAACCTCTATCTGGAGGTAGACTCTAAGATAGTGGCCAATATTCTCATAGCTAAGAAGACCAACAACCTGAAGCTACAAAGGATTGTTGAAGATATGACACAGATGATGAATCAAACAAAGGTCAACATAGCTCATTATTACAGGGAAGCCGATCAAGTGGCAGATATGCTAGCCAAAAATGTAGTTGCAACTGGTAATAACTCCTATTATTACAATTATCAACAGCTCCCAGGAAATGTTAAAGGGTCTTTTCAATTAGACAAGTGGCAGCTGCTGAGTTTTAGAATTAGGTATGATAAAGCGAATTTCTTTGTTAGTTGAAACTTTTGATTGATGATCATGAGAGGTAGGGTGTATAGTAGTTATCCTCTCATGAAAGACGTATAGGAGGTAAGGTCCATGTCCCCCTCCATTGTCTATATGTAAACTGTTTTTTGCATCTATAGACATGGTAGGGGTCTTGCCAAACCCCCAATACCACAGGTGATAATAGACTGGGTGATTGGCTTAATTATAAATAAAAAAAAATCAATTACACAACTGTCTAAGCCCCACAGTGGGCGCCAAAATGTTTACTCGTAAAATGGTACAGTTGAATTTATACGTGGTTTATAGCCAAGTGAATCGATTTGATCCTAAAATAATAGATGAATTAGACAAAAATATAATACTTAGCTTTTAAATTGAGATAAAATCGCAGATGTCTTAGTCCCGGGCGCAGAGCTTCTCGGGGTAGTAAGAACGACAAAAATAAGCAAGAAAGTAAAATATTATTGAGCTTTTGATAGAATACAGTATATGTTTGTCAAAAAAATTGTGTCCTTTACAATGATGGTAGAGCTCTCTATTTATAGTTACACCTAGGAAACAAGGTCCTAGGATCAAGCTCCTCTTAAATGACAATTATGAGGGTCATTGAAGAATGTGTAACGGTGGTCGGTGGGCACTAAATGTCATATTCTCCGTAACGGACTATGCACTTAATGCTATAGAATATTCTTCTTTGAATGCTACCAGATGTCAGGTATTTATTTTGTCTTTATGAATACCATTTTCTCCGATGACAAGCGAGATCATTGCTTCCGGACCCGACTATCTTCTGTCTTCGGCTCCATGTATCGCTTTCTCGTGCTATCATTTAATACGAACATATTTTACCTTATACAATATTCAAATTTAAGTCGATATAAATAGGAAATGAGAAATAACGTGAACAAAGAGAGAAGTTACATTTATGAATTCTGATTTTTCCGTAGTTCAATCGATTTTCGACATTTGCCAATTGTCAAATATTGTCGTTATAAAGTCTTGACGAATTTGAAAATTAGTCTAATGGAGGCTAGCATTTAGATTCCAGAAATATGAATCAAAAGTAAAAAGAAGCATTGCCCAATCAAATGGCTTTTTCTTTCCGCGAGAAACACGCCCTTCCCATGCGGAAGATGCAAGAGGTTCTCGCTTTATTATTTTATTTTTTCAGTTTAATCATCCAATGCCCGATTTTCAGTGGCGCAATTAATTATTTAATTTAGATTAGAGTGGGATAAACCCACAAAAAGAAGTAATGCACTCTCTACTGAAAGGTTCTTCGTTCAATGCTCAAATCTGAAACTTTCGATTAAAATGAAAATTCAAGGTAAAACATCTTTTAAACTATTTAATGTATAATACTCGGTAGAAATTGTCAACTTCTCATAAATTAGGATTTGATGAAATATATTATGGTTCAAATCATAGCATGATATATAACTAAAGAAGCCTAGGTCGTGTTGAGTTTGTTAAGGGTGAGCAGTAATCAGTGAAAATTTTCGCTTTTCAATTCAAAAAATACGACTTCTTCAACCACAAATGGCAATTATTGAAGAAATTCTCGGTTTTGTTTATATGCCATAGTTATTGGATAGAACAAGAATATCCATTTAATTAAGAAAGAGAACCAATTGCACAGTTCCATAATTGTGACAAACACTCATTGATCATCTATCACTTCCTCTATTCTTCTTTGACATGTCACACGTGTATCAAGGACACAGAAAGGTAAGTATGAGAGATAAAAACAAGACAAACAGTTAAAATACAAATGAGTTATAATAAACCAATAGCTAGTACAAACAAGTCTCCTCGCGTCCATATCATAAATCGCCATCCAGTAAAATCCAAACCAAATCTTATTTGAGTGAACGAAACGAACAAAATAGCATCAAAACGTACGTACACACACCTCCCATCCCAACCCACCCAAAATTTGAATAAAAAGACCAGTTGAGAAGTTGCAGAAACCTTGTTTAATTTGCTTCTCGACAATAGTTACAAGACAAAATATACGTATATTATGCATGTTTGCACACTGTAATGTTATTTATAGTTCTTTAAGTTTGACACGCATATGTGTTTGTGTACCATTTCAATTTCCAATAAATCCCCATTAGTGTCCTGAGTGGTAAGTATTATTTTTTCAAAGTCCTGACCACAAAATTTTTTAGGACTCCTGACCGTAAATTTTAAAAAAAAATAATACTTACCACTTAGTAATAATTAAATTAAGAGGAATATGGTCAACTATGTCTAGCTGCCATCTGACTTTTGGATACAACACCACGTACCGCGACTCATATTCTTAATCCGGAGCTCTGCAGTACTCGGCCCCAATGTTGAGAAACCAAGAATTGACTAACTTACAAGATAAGGATTTTCAAACTTCTTATATTTTATTATATATAATATTATGATTTATGATCCACCATTATAAAGTCCAAACACTTGTTCAAATAAGTAAAATGGATTGACTAACACGATTAGGATTTTCCTTTTTTTTTTTTGTTGCGTTTTTATTAAGGGGTGTGAATGGGAAATGGAAGAGGCACATTTTGGATTGCACCTCTTCATCTCACCCTTACATTGTCTATAAATTTAGAGGCTTGGCCTCATTTTTCAGACAAGGAAAATCTGAAATCCTCTCCTATCTTTTCTACATTGTTGCATTATTTTCTAAATAAACATAAGTGTCATGTGTGATTTGCTCCGTTTGTTGAGTTCGCTGAAGTTCTGTGATTTGAAGTGCCGCTATCACAGAATAGTTATTCCGTTTTATCCTGGGAGGAATTAATCTGTTTACCTTGGGCAACAGTGAGGAGATTAAATTCCTTAAGGACACACTGTGCATTCAGTGGGCTCGGAATTATTTTATAATTTATTTATTGAACTAACATTTGTTTGCTTTTCTGATTTTCCGATTTTGAACGCAGTAATACCAACAATCTTAAGGAATTTAACAATTGTTTTGTTATGGCCGATAGAGATATATTCGAAGTGGTATTGAATTTAATTGTTGTTTTCTGCCATGGAAAAGACGATGAAGTATTGTCGATGCTGATCTTGGGCAGAAACTACTTGATACGTTGCATCATCAAGATTATAAAGAGAGGAAGAATTTCTTTTCTGATATATGGCTTCCAACATATATATACAGTATGTTAATCTTATATGGCCTAGTCACGAAGAAATAGACTACCTTGAATAAAGAGTGGCATGAAGTCAGTGGGTTCTAAACCGTCAAAGAAAGAAAAAGATGTACGACTTAGTTACTTGCTTTGGCAATTAAGGAGTTGTTATACTTTCTGCCAACAATGCCAATTAATCTCAGAAAAGGAATGATGAAATTTCCTAAATATTCATCGATATTGACACTGCTCGTGCATGGCTTACTTTATGTTATCATTAAAGTGGATCAAAGTCTCCTATTTAATCCCGTTACACAATGATTTAAAAGAAAGGCAACATAAATGAATAATGAATATTTGCACGTGTGAATTCACTGGTTGGAATATACAAGTATTGCAACGGTTCATAAGATTTGCATCGTTCTGGTAAATTTTCAAAGGAATTTTGAAAGGGGCATTGCTCTTGGTACATGAATATCAAAGTCTTTGTGGGACTAACTCAATATCATCAACAGAAAGTGACAACTATACCGGGTTATGCTTTATTTACTTTACTTTTGATTTTCTACCCTGCGTAATTTATAAAATTAAATTTTTGAAAGGGTAGATGTTTATTATGTGATGATCTCAAAATAGATCCTATTTGCATGCTAGGAATAGGATAACATGTTATTGAAGGAAAATTGTTATTCCGTATACCAAATAGAATTGAATTGTCAGTATATAGTTGGTTAGCATGCATAAATATATGTGGATGGTTATTTTCAAGGTTGTAAGACATGAATTAGTCTTACAGTAATACTTAAAGTATCTTGAGATCATGAATATAATATATGTAAAGATGAATATATATGTGTTTGATTAGAGAAAGAGATCAAAATGTTTAAAGTGTACTATAAAGATTAGTTGAAAACTATTTGGAAAGGGAATTAAAATTCTCATGATTTTCTACACCCGTTATGGATAATAAAATCTTCGTGATTTTCTACTCCTGCTTAGAGATCAAAATCTGCGTGATTTTTACTCGTTTGTTGAGATTAAAGTCTTCGTGACTTTCTACTCATTTGTCGGAAATTAAAGTCTAAGTGACTTTATACTCGTTTTGGATATTAAAATCTTAGTGATTTTCTACTCCAATTTATTATTCGGTTTGAAGATTAAAAACTTCACCGTTTATTAAATTTGATTGTGTCACATAATATTCGGTTTGAAGATTAAAAACTTCACTGTTTATTAGATCTAGTTATATCAGATGTTACTCGATTTGAAGATTGAAAAACTTCACCGTTTATTAATTCTGAATGTGTCAGATTGGTTTGAAGATTAAAAACTTCACCATTTATTATTTCTGGCTATGTCGTGACACAAACAACAATTCTTATGGTTGGCTCAACAATGTAATAGGGGCGTCGAATATGAATCTCCTTTTGAAGAAATATGGTTAGAATATGATATTATTCACCAAACGATCGCCCCTTAGTCACCGCAATCAAATGGAATTGCGGAAAGAAAGAATAGAACGTCAAAGGAGACGATGAATGCCTAGTTGATATGTTCTGGTTTACCCAAAACTTGTGGGGGGAAGCTATGCTTACAGCTAACCGAATACTCATTCACGTTCCCCATAGCAAAACACAATCCATTCCATATGAAAAATGAAAAGGAAGAAAACCCAACTTGAAATATTTTCAAGTGTGGAGGGGGGGTATTTGGGTAAAGTGCAAGTTCTTAAACCCAAAAAGGATAAAAATCAGATCGAAAACTGTTGATTCCATTTTCATAAGGTATGCAACAAATAGTAAGGCATTTCATTTTCTGATTCATAAATCAGAAAATCCTGACATTCATATTAATACGGTAATCGAATCAGATAATGCTGAATTCTTTGAGAATATTTATCCGTATAAAAAAGGAATGTGAGTCGTCTAGTGAAATATCTAAGCGACCTCAGGAAAAAGCAAAGGAAAGTTCACCTAATGAGGTGAATCCAAGACGTAGTAAATATCAAAGGACAACTACTTCCATTGGATCAGATTTTCTGACATTTTTGTTAGAAAATGAGCTTCAAACTTTGGAAGAAGTTATGTCTTCCTCGGAAAGAAGCAGTCAATAGTGAGACAGAATCCATATTAAGTAACCATACTTGGGAGTTAGTTGATCTTACTCTAGGGAACGAACCATTGGTTTCCAAATGGTTCAAGAGATAGTACTATTGACAAATATAAGGCAAGATTGATTAAGGATTAAGACAATGAGAAGGTCTTGATTACTTTGACACATGCTCACCGGTAACGAGAACTACATCTATTCGGATGGTAATAGCATTAGTCACCGTGTATGGCCTTGAAATCCATCAGATGGACGTACAGTCAACCTTCCTAAATGGATATCTGGAGGAAGAAATTTATATGGAACAACCCGAAGGGTTTGTGGTTCCTAAAAAAGAAAAGAAAGTGTGTCGACTTGTTAAGTCACTTTATGGACTAAAACAAGCATCCAAACAATGGCATGCGAAATTTGACTAAAAAATATTGTCAAATGGTTTCAAACTAGTGTATATACATTAAGAATACTCTAAATTATGTAGTCATTGTTTGGTTATAGATGGATTATATGTTGATAGAAAAGGCACATGAAACATATGAAATGTGGGGGCATTTAGCTTATGCATAACTAAAGCTAATGTTAGACGTGATGTCTATATTATTTTGAAGAACTAGATGATATGATTCTTCGAACCCCACGAATCCTTAAGGATATTGATATGGTAGTCGGTGAATTCATTACTTGTTCAGTCTTAGTGATGACTAGTGATGAAACTACAAATTCGAAAGTTGTTTACGTGCCTTTACAGAAATCATTTGTTCTTTCTTGAACATTTATAATGTTTAGCTCTTTTATGAAAGGTGTCACCTGGAAGGTTGAGACTTTTCATGAAAAGTGCGTTTGTATGTTTTGTTTAAACATGACCTTTCATGAACGAACGTATTAATACGTTGGTCTATAATGAGGTGAACAACCGATGAACCTGATCAAAATCTATTGCAAGTTGGATTTTTTTTCATGAATGAAGGTGCTATAATTTGCATATCATATAGACGTATGAATAAATAGCATACAGATGCTTGAAAATGGCGGAATGATTGGGAAATGTGTTATATATTAAAAGGTTGTGGCCACAACTGATGCCAATCATTTCAGCTGTTGTTATAATATATTATTACTACATTAAGTGTAGTCAATAATCTGATATGCTATCAAAAGTCGAGACGTATTAGTCTACAACATAAGAAAGTTTGCATTTGAACTTTCATGGTAATGAAACAAGATTTGAAGTATTTGAAATATACTCCAAATTATGCTTTGCACTACAATAAGTATCCCGCGATACTAGACGTATAGTGATGCAAATTAGATCACCGGTTCAACCGATTCTAAACAATCGCTGGAGGAGCGATGTCTTGGAAATCGTCCAAACAAATGTGTATTGCCCCCTCTACAGTGGAGGCTGAGTTTATAGCCTTAGACAAGGCCGGTGAAGAAGTTGAATGGCTCCGGAATTTCTTGGAAGATATTCCATTTTGGCCCAAACCTTTGGCACCTATATGTATACATTGTGATAGTCAAGCGGCAATAGGCAGGGCAGGGAGCGTTATGTATAACGGAAAATCTCGTCCCATTCGACGGAGACACAATACCGTTAGACAACTACTCTCTAGTGGTGTTATCACGATTTACTACGTAAAGTCAAGAGAAAATGTGTCGGATCCACTTACAAAAGGACTATCTAGAGAGGTAGTTGAAAAATCATCGAAGGGAATGAGGCTAAGGCCTAGGACAAGTCATCATGGTGGTAACTCTACCTAACAGACTGGAGATCCAAAGAGCTAGGTTCAAAGAGATCAAACAAAGTTATGAATGACAGTTCAACATTGTCAAATAACTCAACCCATTCTCGTGATGAAGACAATGTTCAAAAATCAAGGTAAAGCATTAAGGCTTTTTGATTAGTCAATAAAGCTAAAAGCTTTTTAATGATTTGCTAAGTCGGCAGGATATGACCAGATAGTGTGTCTATAGGATTACACGTTTAGAAATTACCTATGTGAGTGTAAAGTGTAAGCCGCTTTAAGGGGAATGAATAAAGGCCCATTATCTAAGCACTCATGAAACCAGGCGGTGTTCATGGCTGAAACGAACACAACTGTGAGAACCAAAAACGGTTAAGGATTGATTGTGTGACTTATGGTTGTCTAGGTATACACCAAAGCTCGACGGTTCAAAGATATCAAATCTACTGATTGACCGAGTATATCCGACATAAGTTCACCGCAGAAAGTTCAAAAGGAAACCTACTTATCCAGATGCAATTAATCCTTACTTGCGAATCACACAGTATTTTCATGCATGTTTTTCACATATGTCCATTCCCTATTCATGTGGGGGATTGTTGCGTTTTTATTAAAGGGTGTGAATGGAAAATGGAAGAGGCACCTTTTGGATTGCACCTCTTCATCTCACCC
This sequence comes from Nicotiana attenuata, assembly GCF_001879085.1. NCBI lineage: Eukaryota > Viridiplantae > Streptophyta > Magnoliopsida > Solanales > Solanaceae > Nicotiana > Nicotiana attenuata. Next base: position 36,246,836 of record NC_031993.1, read on the forward strand.
TTTCATTGTCTATACATTTAGAGGCATGGCCTCATTTTCAGACAAGGAAAATCTGAAATCCTCTCCTCTTTTTTCTACATTGTTATATTATTTTCTAAATAAACATAAGTGTCATGTGTGATTTGCTCCGTTTGTTGAGTTCGTTGAAGTTCTGTGATTTGAAGTGCCGCTATCACAGAATAGTTATTCCGTTCTATCCTGGGAGGAATTAATCCGTATACCCTAGGCAACAGTGAGGGGATTAAATTCCTTAAGGACACACTGTGCATTCAATGGACTCGGAATTATTTTACAATTTGTTTATTGAACTAACATTTGTTTGTTTCTCTGATTTTTTGATTTTGAACACAGTAATACCAACACTTTTCTTTTATTAGGAGTATTATTTATATTATTTGTCTTCATCACAAACTCCATACGCAAGTGTATGCATTAGATGATTAACTTCTCAAAAGTAAGCAAAACAAAATGAAAGAAACAAAACCTTCGGTCAATACTAAGAAAACGAAAGAACTTTGTGGAACTGAATGAAAAGAACTTAAATTGAGTTTGGTTTTCTTTGGAAGTTTGATTTGTCCATAAATGGCTTTTAATGTGATATTTGTCGTCTCGACCACATTATCTTCTTTCCATGCAATGTCTTTGCATTGCCCAAAGGTAGTAATTAGTACAGGTCACATATCACGAAATGAGACTGTTTACCTCGAAAATACGAGTAACAATTAAATTTGATTGTGGTTTAAAGATATGTGATTTAGTTCAATACTAATTAATAATCAAGAAGTATAACGTATAAATGAAAGAAATGAATATATCAAACCAGTATTGCTAAGCAGTATCGACCTCGAGCCAAAGTGACCTCGAGATGGATCAAGACAATAAAGCAAGAATAATACAGCTAAAGGACAATTCTGATGAACAATGGGTGAAAAAGTAAGAGCGTATATTCTTTTTCAATGATTAGATCATGTTTACAAATGATTGGGGTCCCCTTTATATAATAGGGGAACCCTAAATAAGGTAAATTTCTATTTACACTAAAGAATCTTATTGGGACAGCTGTATAACCGCCTAGTACGGATTCGTACAAATCTATTCCGGGATTTACGCCATGATCTTGGGGACGTGGCAGGAATCTTGCTCATTCTGTTACAAATCCATAACGGCATTATCTCGAGGCCAGTCACAGTAGGCTCCGACATTCCTCGAACACTCAATTCTTCGGGCATCGTACTCTGTCGTTGAGCTCGATCTTGGTCCCTCGAGCTCGAACTCGATCCATCCCGAACTCAGGCTTAAAGCGACCCCTCGAGCCCGAGAAATCGGGCATACCTGATTTTGACCGTATACAGATATTCCCCGCGTTTATTAGAGTGAAATGATAAGAAACGATTTGATCTCCGATGCTCCGACGCCTCGACCATGATGTCAATTTTGTGATGTCAGCGGCTGAAGTGATTGAAGAGTCGCTTCCGCATAGTTCCCAAGGTCACTAATTGGAGGCGGCTGATGGTCGGCTATTTGGCTTCCCTAGAACGCTTAAGCGGCCTATATAAATAGGCCATCTTCATAATTTTTGCAGACTTCACTTCTCAAATCATTCTTAAAATCTCTTTAGCTCCTTCAACTTCTTTGAGTTCACCCTCTTCTCAATTTGCTCTTACCACATCATCTACTCCTTCTCCTCTCTTGAATTTATAAACCACAATGGCTAAAACGTATAAAATTGTTCCACAGAAAGAAAAGCTTCTTCATCATCTCGACCGGCCAAAGGTAGAACGGTGGTGCCACCTCGTATCGAGGAGTGTATTCCCGGGCCGTGCGAAATAACTTTCAATTATAAAATCGGTAAACTTGCTTCGACACCAGGCCGTTGTGAGCCCATGTCTCGATATATCTGCTTGATAACTGAAGGCGAGCTTGAGCAGGTGAAAAAGGACTGCAACTGGGAGAATAGAGATGTTTTGATCCCTTCCCCTGAAGAAGACATCACCACCCATAAGGCGCGGTACTTAATCGTATATACCTACCCATTCACATTGGGTTCCGCAGATCCAGCTCTGGGTACCATAGACCCAATGATTTTTGATTTTTGCCAGCAATACCAAGTGACGCTTGGCCAGATCTACCCTTTATTCTGGCCCATCGTCAATCTGATCAGATATTTCTCGGGCCTGGTCGAGGGGATGCCTTTTACCCTCGACCACCTGATCAGGCTATATAGCCTTCGCCTTTATCGAGGTGGTCTGATAAAGTTGCAACACCGATCCACGAAATCTCTCTTCTCCAGCATCGATGAGGACAAGGACCGAGGATGGATACGCCGATTTGTCCGAATCAGGACCTCCGATCTGATTCTTGCTGAGAGGATGCCATTCCCCAAGGAGTGGAACATGAAACGTAAGTACAGGTTTATCGATGGTGAGTTAATATTCTACTTTCCCTACTCTTTCTCGATCTGATCCCTTTCTGATGATGTAGCTGTTTCTTGGTTTCCTGGTGCGGTCCCGGACCTTGCTGGTTGGGTCCGGCAACTGGCCTCCACTTCTACATACGCAGAACGCAGTTGGCGCGACTTGGCCAAGGGTCGATGGGAAGCTAAAAACCGTGGTGGGTTTTCTTGTTTGCATACATAGGTTTCTTGGTAAAATACTTACTTTATCCTTTTGTAGGCCTCGGAGACGTCGTTGCTATGCGCCCCCCCTCCCGCCCGGTGTAAGAGAAATCCCAAAGCCCACCAAGGAAAATAAAAGAAAAAGGGAGTCGCCTGCGAATTCCCCGAAGCCAAAGAAAAGCAAGGCTCGAAAGCCTAAGGCCGATACCGTGGCCCTATCTCCAGAAACAGCCCAACGTCTTCGGGATGAGGATGAAGAGGGAGAGGATGACGACTGCCTGTTGGTAGCTCGAGAAAGAGGAAGCACTGACGCTTCGAAGGCCGCTGAACCGATGGCCGCAGATGCGGTCCAATCTCGAACCGAAGAAATTTCAGAGGGGAGCTCGAGCAAAGTCCCCGAGCCATCAGGTTGAAAAGTGTGTATCATCCCGTGGGACACTTGGTGGGTGAGCTCGAAGAGCCTAATTCTGAGGCCCTTCAAAGACAGGACAATATCCCAAGTGAATCACTTGGGGTAATCAATGTAGATGATTCGCCGCCGGGCCCTGTGTTCTCTGAAGGGCAATTTCGAGATGCCTAGGCCATGAGGACTCCTGATGTGGGAACGACCCATCAAGCGAGTGACATTTTTCGAGAATGTCTTGTGAGGATCGAGGATGGTCCGATCCTGACGCCTCGTTTATTTTTTATGAGGACCAAAGGCTTTTCAAAAAGTAAGTTTTTGTGTTCATCATTACGCTCGAGTTTAGTTCTCATCTTTCTAAGTCTAACTCATTTTCCTTACGTGAAGGCCGTGTCGCTTCACCAACAAGCATTTTCCAGATCTCGGGCTAAGCTTGCCCGATGTGAAGCCGAACTCAAGAAGCTGGTGGAATAGAGGGATGGCCTTAAGCGCCCTTATGTACAAAAAGAGGAGGAGGTCAGGGATATCCGAGTCGAGTTGGTGAAGGCTCGTCAAGATCAGAACAAGCTTATTGGAAAGGTAATATGGCCTCCGAGGATTTGTTATGCATTTATCCGATTAGGTGACTAACATTTCAACTTTGTAGGTCCAGCAGAAGGGCGAGCTGGTAGAGCAGCTTCGAGAAGAGCTCAAGATAAAAGAGGCCGAGACCCTAGGGTGGAAGTAACACATGGACTGTCTCGCCTCTGAGAAGGATACGCTTCGGGAACAGCTGACTTCAATCGAACGCCAGCTTCAAAATGCAGAGGAGGAAAGCTTGGCCTGGAGCCGCAAAGTCGAGGAGCTCGAAGCTAAATCAGCCGCCGATCATGTGAAGGCCAAATCTGAGGCAGAGGCATTTGTGTCTTCGTACCGAGCTGACGCCGAGGCTGCTAACACTCGGGCATAAGAGAACTCCATTGCAGCTGAAGTTAAGTTATCATGTGGTCTAGTCCCGGAGAGAAACTCTCGAGGAGGTGTACGCTCGTGGCTTCGACCTCTCAGCTGATATTGAAAAAGCAAAGACTTTGGAGGAAGAGGTTGCCGCTTTGCTCTCTGATGACAAGGATTCCTCTAGTGGCTCCGAGAGGAGTACGAAGTCCTTGAGGTGGAGATTCCTGAAGATGTAGCTCCTGATGACGCAGCTCCCGAGGATGTGGCTTCCAGAGATGTGGTTCCGAAATAGATTAGGATTTTGTTTGTTTCTTTGTTCTTGTGTAAGGCCCCCTCGCGGGTGTTGTAAATATCTTTTATAAATATAAAGAATTCCTTTGCTTCATCTTCGATTTGTATTGAATTCCGCATTGTCTTTATTTTGTGAAAGAATTTTGATAACTTCATTGACCAAGTAGACATTGGCTCGTATTCTAAATATAACAACCCTTAGGTTTCTTAGTGATCGATAGGCGATCTTCGAACTTATAATAGAATACCTCTTAAGGTTTTTATTAATCCTCGAGCTATGTTTAAGTCAATTTGATGCGAGCTCGGGATGATGGGACTCTTGAGTCCGAGTTGAGTGAGAGTAAGATCTCGAACCCCGCATGCTTCGGCCCTTAGGCTCTTTTATATTGGCCCTTAGGCTCTTTTAGGTCGGCCCTTAGGCTCTTTAAGTTGGGCCACTTTGGCCTCTAAGACGGCTATAATTTTTCCCTCTTTTAGGCTAAAAGACTTAGTTAAAAAAATTTTATGCCTTAGCATGTGTTTTTTTATACATGTTGGGTTTTTCGAAGGTTCGATCGATCGGAACCTCATTTGTAATCCGTTTGTGTTACGATAATTGAATACCTCTTGAGGCTTTTTTCAAAGGTTGATTTCATCGAAGCCCTTAAATTATTCGAGGGCTGATTTTATCGAAGCCCTTTTTGCTTTTGCCGAGGGTAGCCTAGTTTAACCCGTTTTTCAAAGTATTTGAAGGCCTTTAACTTATGGCGGAAGTCGGACGTCTCCGAACCGCATTATTTCAGCCGTAGCTTTTTTATATGACCGTAGTCTTTACTATGTCCATAGCCTTCGGGTATGTTTCCCGATAACCCTTTGAACTTGTTCAAAAGGTTAGTCCCCGAGTATGATGGCCTTGGCCTTTATGTCGAGGGGATGCCTCTTTGAGGTCTTATGACTTCGAGTTTAGATGACTCGAATGCGTTAAGTGTTGATGACATTCCCCGAGTATTCGAGGTGTATTTGCGTTTTGGCCCTTGAGCCGTTTCTTGCAAAATCACAAGTATGACATCCGTATAATAGCAAATTTCTTTGAGACATAAAGTATTTTTTGATATAGAGAGAATGCTTCTTTGAATAATTTGATGCATGCGTACATGTTTGCCCGTCGGGGCTCGACTATTCTACATGGACACGGTTCCTCTGACCGTTTGGTCCATTACAAAGTTTTCCTATCGAGGCCCCTTTGGCGTGAAGTATTTTCCTCGAAAATATAACCTTCGAGGGTGATGCCCCCCAGTATTCGAGGTTGATTGAATAGAAGCCTTGGACACTATTGAGTTCTCCTTAGGTATCACATAGTTGTTGCCTCGTTAAAAACCTCACCAGTAAAGTGTAAGCTGCTTTAAGGGGAATGAATAAAGGCCCATTATCTAAGCACTCATGAAACCAGGCGGTGTTCATGGCTGAAACGAACACAACTGTGAGAACCAAAAACGGTTAAGGATTGATTGTGTGACTTATGGTTGTCTAGGTATACACCAAAGCTCGACGGTTCAAAGATATCAAATCTACTGATTGACCGAGTATATCCGACATAAGTTCACCACAGAAAGTTCAAAAGGAAACCTACTTATCCAGATGCAATTAATCCTTACTTGCGAATCACACAGTATTTTCATGCATGTTTTTCACATATGTCCATTCCCTATTCATGTGGGGGATTGTTGTATTTTTATTAAAGGGTGTGAATGGAAAATGGAAGAGGCACCTTTTGGATTGCACCTCTTCATCTCACCCTTTCATTGTCTATACATTTAGAGGCATGGCCTCATTTTTCAGACAAGGAAAATCTGAAATCCTCTCCTCTTTTTTCTACATTGTTACATTATTTTCTAAATAAACATAAGTGTCATGTGTGATTTGCTCCGTTTGTTGAGTTCGTTGAAGTTGTGTGATTTGAAGTGCCGCTATCACAGAATAGTTATTCCGTTCTATCCTGGGAGGAATTAATCCGTATACCCTAGGCAACAGTGAGGGGATTAAATTCCTTAAGGACACACTGTGCATTCAGTGGACTCGGAATTATTTTACAATTTGTTTATTGAACTAACATTTGTTTGTTTCTCTGATTTTTTGATTTTGAACACAGTAATACCAACACTTTTCTTTTATTAGGAGTATTATTTATATTATTTGTCTTCATCACAAACTCCATACGCAAGTGTATGCATTAGATGATTAACTTCTCAAAAGTAAGCAAAACAAAATGAAAGAAACAAAACCTTCGGTCAATAATAAGAAAACGAAAGAACTTTGTGGAACTGAATGAAAAGAACTTAAATTGAGTTTGGTTTTCTTTGGAAGTTTGATTTGTCCATAAATGGCTTTTAATGTGATATTTGTCGTCTCGACCACATTATCTTCTTTCCATGCAATGTCTTTGCATTGCCCAAAGGTAGTAATTAGTACAGATCACATATCACGAAATGAGACTGTTTACCTCGAAAATACGAGTAACAATTAAATTTGATTTGTAGTTTTAAAGGTATGTGATTTAGTTCAATACTAATTAATAATTAAGAAGTATAACGTATATACGAAAGAAATGAGTAAATCAAACCAGTGTTGCTAAGCAGTATTGACCTCGAGCCAAAGTGACCTCGAGATAGATCAAGAACAATAAAGCAAGAATAATAGAGCTAAAGGACGATTCTGATGAACAATGAGCGAAAAAGTAAGAGCGTATATTCTTTTTCAATGATTAGATCATGTTTACAAATGATTGAGGTCCCCTTTATATAATAGGGGAACCCTAAACAAGGTATATTTTTATTTACAGTAAAGAATCTTATTGGGACAGTTGTCTATGGATTCGTACAAATCTATTCCGGGATTTACGCCATAATCTTGGGGACGTGGCATGAATCTTGCTCAATCTGTTACAAATCCATAACGGCATTATCTCTAGGCCAGTCACATTAGGCTCCGACATTCCTTGAACACTTCGATTCTTCGGGTCTCGTAGAGCTCGATCTTGGTCCCTCGAGCTCGAACTCGATCCATCCCGAACTCGGGCTTAAAGCAACCCCTCGAGCCCGGGAAATCGGGCATACCTGATTTCGACCGTATACAGAAACATTTCACGATATTTCGTATTCCGCATAGCGCTTAGTCTAATTTGACTTGCCAGACAAAATCAATTTACTATGACTGTTGATATTGGAGTAACAAAGTAACACAAATAATGATAAATACCATTAGACACTGGGGTTAATAGAGAAATAATTGATCAATTATTAGTTGGGGAGGAAAATTCACAGTCAGTAATGTAATAATAAACATCTAAGTAATACTCCATATTTTATGTACTATAAGTTGTATCAAAACCGCTGAGAGACTGAAATATGATGGCGTTGAATGTGTGGCGAGACAATAGATATTAGGCCACCTAATGGAGGTCTCATCTTTGACCTGTAAGTCATCTCATCGTACGGTCTACGATAAAACTTCAAGAACGGTACAAATGACTCTCGAGACTTTTCTGTCTTGCTTACGTGTCCCTCCTTCTTAAAGAACATTGCTGGTGATTGGAAAAATGAAGACCTCATAGCCCTTGGATGGTTGATGCAGCTTGGATCTAATAAATCTTGTGTTTTCTGGGGCAAAGGTGTGGAAGGGAAGAATCCTTTTTTACCGGCTCCGATATTGCCACGTGGAGTCCTAGCAACAGGTAATGCAAAGGAGTAGGATCGAGCATTGAGGGGTGAGATGGTTGGGCCTAATTTGGAAGATGACGTGTCAGTTAAAGTAAGAGACCATGGTTTGAGGGAGTCGAAGCTATTGGAAACTGTTAAGGCAAATCTTGAAGAGGAGCATGACCCAATCTTGGCTGTTGTTGATATTGATGGAGAGTTGAATCTGTGGAATGTTGATTTTGGATCATACGAAGTGAAGTTATTGAAATCCAATGATTCCTCAAAGTCAAGTGATGATACTACCATTGTAAGTGGTGCTAGCTCAACAAATGCTTTCACTCCCTGTCATAAAACAACAACAAAGTAAAGATTTTACGTTATATACGTGGATATTATAAAGAATTTTTTACACTATCACTATCACGTTACACAAATGATATTTGCATATAAACCTCTTTAAAATGTGGATTTCTAATATATTTTGAATATAAGACAAGTTACTTATTATTATAACAAGTAAAGAAACTATGCTGAGTACTATAGATGTGCTTTTCACTAATTTGACTTGAAATAAATTACTCTGTCCAATCTCAAATACTAATCCCTCGGCAAGACAAGAAGCATTTATTCTCTTTTACTTGTCCACTATTTACTTTGCACACCCCTTAAGAAATATGTAATAAATAAAATGCATAATTTACCATGATACCCGTATTAATTGGTGTGTAGTCTTAATGGATTTCGAAAATGATTTGGAATGACTAATTAATGCTAAGGGCAAACAAGAAAAATAAACTATTTTTTCTCTTACTATGCGAAAAGTGACAAGTAAAAAATGAAAATTAATTTTTAGAATACTTGACAATTAAAAGTCAACGGAGGAAGTAGGGGCGGAGCTAGAGTATACCGAGCGGGTTCGGCCGAACCCAGTAGCTTTGGTTCAAACCCTATATTTGTCTTAAAAAATTCATTGAATATATATAAATTATTAATTTAGAACCCTAGTTTAAAACGACTAGAATTCTGAACTCATAAACTTGAAATCCTGGCTCCGCCTCTAGGAAGAAGTACTTTTTTTCCTAACTAACCCTTCTTGTTTCATTTTGTAGAAATGTTAATTAAGTTAAATATTTATGAGTAAATAAAAAGATTTTAGATAATTACGATCTTGTAGTTAAGGTTATAAATATCATTGTTAACTAAGAGTGCAAAATTCATAAAATGCAGACAAAATAAAGTGGACGTAACATAAAAGTAAATACCTTCCAAAGATAAGAGAAAAGAGAAGGAGGATCAATGACAAAAGCTTTGTGAAGGCGGCCTGGATAATAATCTGTGATAATTTTCAGTGTAGGCAGCAATATGTTCATAAAAGCTGATGCTGACCTGAAAAAGCCTGCATTTCGCAATTTGGTACCCCTCAGTTATAGTAGTAGTAAAATAAATTATCATTAACCAATGAAACTCTAAAGCAAAAAAGCACGAGAAAAATTCAAACTTCTTGCAGGCTTTATTAGGTTCTGACAAGGTAAGAAAAAGTAAAATTCTGGGTAATTTTGCTTGACTTTATTGAGTTTTTGAGGTTCTCTTTTTTTATTGCGAGATAAAAGAGAATGACAAGCTGTACCCCTACATTCACAAGTTTGAAAGCAACAACTCAAGGGCACTCCAGGCAAATCATGAAAGAATTTCAGAATCTTGCCTGCCTATTATTACAACTAGCTGTAGGCACAATCACACATCACCTTTGTTTGATTAGTCAATTATAAATGATCGATTTACTTCTTTATTTTGGTCCAAAATAATTGTTCATTTATATAATCAAGAAAGAATTCAATTTATTTTTATAAAATTACCCTTATGCACATATCCCTAAAAAGTTTTCTTACTCCTCACATTAAATATTTAATTAAGGGTAGTTTAGTCATACTAGATATTTTTGTATAGAATTTAATATTTTCTTAATGGGCGTGTTAAAAGCAAATTGGTCACTTTAGATAAGAGATTAGGCGTGACACTGGAACTTAAAAGGATCTGAAATAGAGTACTACTCCCTCCGATCCAAAATAAGTGATTTTTTGGCCTTTTTTTTATGGTCCAAAATAAGTGATTTTTCCAAATTTCAAGAATGAATTAATTATTTTTTTTTCTACTTTGCCCTTGGAGTAAATAGTGTTGGAGTATGTGTTAGGAGTATTTATGTGAAGAGATAGTAAAGGTTAATATGGTCAATTTCATTGTTAATTAATGTTAAAAGGTAGATTTCTTAATCTGTGTAAAAACAGCTAAAAAATAACTTATTTTGAACCGGAGGGAATATTAATTATACTAGAAAAAGCTGTCTTTGAGAGAGGTATTTACAGACTGATAATTCTTGGAATCTCCTCAGAATAGAATGTATGAGTACATTATTTATTGTTCCCAAGTCCCAACTGGGAGAAAGCTGAGTTCTGATTTGTCTAAATAAGTAAATGTGAAACTAAATTACCAATCTACCCTTCTTTTTTAAATTTCTAAATAAGAGTAATATTATCATTGCAAAAAAAAAAAAAAAAAAAAAAAGGAAAAGGGAACTTAATTACTCGCATCAAATAGAATAACAAATTGCTCAACCCCTTTTATCATGGTTTGAATTGCCACCTCCAGTGTAAACACTAGCAACCGAGTAAACCTACATTTTACATAAATTCGAATTTTAGTGCCCTTAATTAAAAACCTAAAGAAAAATAATATCTTTATTAAATAGAATTAAGGTACTTACAGTTTCTGTGAGTGAAACTTGTGACAATCTTGCTTGATACGGAAAATCTATATGTTGGTCCAAAAAAGAATTACGTATGTAAAAATGGATAAAAATACAAAAGGACGAAGAGATTTGAAATTACCAGGACAGGCCTTGATTCATCATCATGTCCTGAAACATAAGCTGCCCCTTCTGCTAACTCAGCCGAGAATTCATCGGCAATTAGATGATCTGAAAAGTCAACCCAATAAACCTTTAAAAAGGACAAATTAAAGGTGAAATCAAGCTTTTGGTCTAATTTAAGAATGAATTTACGTTAATCATAACTAGATTTGGAGTACTTTAATTTAATGAGCTGATTCAAAATAAAGTAGTAATTAAAAGGAAACAAGAGACTCTGATTCTTTTTCTTTGGAACAAAAAATTCGAAGGCACAGATAAAGGAGAACAAATGATTTTGCTTTTATTTTTGAATATATATAGAAAGAGAGAGATAAATTTGGAAGAGAGGAGAAAATAGAATTAAAAAAATACCAATGGCTAAAGAGTGTCTCCAGGAAAGACAGTTGCGGAGCTGCTTAGCAGCTTTCTTCACATTGTCGCCTTTGGCTTTCAGAAACCTCTCTATACATGCATTGTTACACAACTTCTCCTGCAACCATAACATAAATTATACATTTGTACTTTCAGCTACGGATATTTAATTACTACTACTTGTTTTTCATCTAGTTCTCTACTTCAAAGTCTATCAAAATACTCATATATAATTAAATACTAGTACATATCTTCATTAACAAAAATAGAAGAAAATAAATTAAAAGTTTAAACAACTTTTGTAGTTTGAATCGTAAACAATAAGTTTATGCATTAATAAGACAAGGCCGGCTATATAAATGGAGAAGGGAAAAGAAATTAAAAACCTGTTTAACTGTGAGAGGTTCTTGCTTTCTGAGAAGGCTTAGCACAGCTTCAACTCTTTCTTTCTCTTTTGAAACATTCTGCTCTTTCTTTCTCATTCTTAATAAGACAATAAAAGAAGGAAAAAAAAGAAGAAGCAAAAGACTGCTGAATAATAATGTTTCTATGTGTGTGTATCTCTTCTTAAATGGAGTGAACAGATGAACCTTTCAAAGAAAACAGTGAAAAAGGAACAAAGATTCCACTCTTCTTCTTTACGCAACCATTTTAAAAAAAAACTGTCTGATGAATATTGTTTTGTGTGTTGATTTTCAATAGTGGAAGAAGAAAGCAATGCAAGTTTCTATTCTAGTCTTGTGATCTAGATATAAGTGTTGTGCTGATAGAGAACCCATATATATAGGCGTGACGGAAGCCGTTAACTAGAGGCAATATTGCCGTGACTGCTCGAACGGGAGATCTAACAGAAAACGTTAGCCCACTTCTCTTTACTGACTTCCGTTTATATTAAAAAATTTATTTTGTGTCCCACACAACTAACACTAGTTGTATGATGTCTCTTTTTTGTAACTGTGTAGTCCCAGAATTTTGTGGACCCGGATGTGTAAGATATGGGTCCATAAATACCTGAGATAAAAAGAGGCCACACAACTAATGTAAGTTGTGTGAGACACACCCTCTTGCAATTTTACCAAGTTATTCAGTAAAGAACAAATTAAAGTAGAAAGATAAACGGGGAATAGCCAAATACGCCCCTCTACTCCACGGGGTTTCATCTAGCTAATCTGAATGTTGAAACACACTTTTTTAATTGTGTGTCTATTTTTCACACGAATAACGGTATACTATTGTAGAGGTATAACTTACTCTAGAATTTATGTATTACTGTATTTTATACGAGAAAAAAATATGTGTATTAGCAATATTTAAATAAAAATATACCCTTAGATTAGACAATTCTTGCATAACAATTGTTTTATTATTTACCCCGTAACGAAAATTCTTACATTATTATTCACCATATAAATAATTTCCATTATAATTTCTTCCTTAACTATAACGTTAACCGAACCATATGATAGTGTATGTGTATACGGTGAAAATCAGGGCGATCCGATTTCGTTCTTCGATGGAAAAAGTGATACCACGTCGGAAGTTCAGGACGCCGAGCTCGAGGCCGAAGCTCCTTTTCAATGTCGAGGTCGATATCAATTACGAAGGTCAGAAGAAGGCATGCTTCGAGATGATACCGTTATGATTTAATAACGGAAAGAGAGAGATACCCGCAACGGGCCGAAGATCACGGCGTAAATTTCGGAGTGGATTGGTCTTCGGCGATGAGACAGCTGTCAAATATGATTTCCTACTATAATTAGAAGTGTACCTTATTTAGGACTCTCCTATTATATAAAGGGGATCCTATTCATTTGTAACACACTGTTCACTGATAAGAAAATAGACGCGCATTACTCTTTTGCTATTTCATTTACTGTTCTTTGGAGTTGTTTTGTCATTTATCCTCATCACATACCTCGAATTATCACAGGTTGAGGTCGAGATTCAGTTTACACACTGGTTTGATAAACTTTGTTCTATAATTTATCTATCTAATTCCTTGTTTATCGACTGGTATTGGACTAAATCACATATCCTTAAAACCACAATATAAGTTTAATTGTTACTCGAATTTTAGGGTAAACAGTTTGGCGCCCACCATGGGGCTAAGGATAATAGTGATTGTTCAGTGCTGATTCTGATAACACACATTATTTCACGCTTGTTCTTGTCAAGAATTTTTGCTTTCAGGTTAAAACATGTCAAACTCACAAAACGCACCCGTACATGGTGACGATGGTCTCGGGTTTCACGTGGAAAATGACAATGTGATTGCTCCAGGAGTCGGGGTGCCACCGCTTAACCTTGGGGGAGTACCGGTTGCCGATCCAGTCGATGTCAATTCGCACATTGCTTTGAATGCGGACTTAGGCGCGGACCCCGAAGGGAATGTGCGCAGGGAAGGCCAACCTGGTGACCAAGGAACACAGGGTGTAGGAGATGGGGGAGTTAGTCTCTATGTAGTATTCGAGATGCTACAAGCTCAGCAGGCCGCTATTGCTCAGCTTCAGAGTCAACATAGAACTCCGAGTGTGGTCGAGCCAGAAATCACTCGCCGTACCGAGTCAGTGCAGGGAGGTCGAATGGAAATGAATCAGGAATTGATCCTACAATTATGAAAATGCTCGAGGAGCTCACCAAAAGAATTGAGTCGGGAGAGAAGAAAATCGAAGATAATGATAAAAAAAAGTGGAAACATACAACTCCCGAGTCGATCAGATACTGGGGGCACCCCCGATCCTAAAGGGTTTGGATTCGAAAAAGTTTGTGCAGAAGCCTTTTCTTCAGAGTGCGGCTCCGAAGCCCATTCCTAAAAAGTTCCGTATGCCGGATATACCTAAATACAACGGGACCACCGGTCCTAATGAACACATCACTTTGTACACGTGCGGAATAAAAGGGAATGACTTAGAAAACGATGAGATCGAGTCCGTTTTGTTGAAAAAATTTAGGAAAACTTTATCAAAGGAAGCAATGATTTGGTATCACAACCTGCCACCAAATTCCATCGACTCATTCGCCATGTTAGCAGATTCTTTCGTGAAGGCACACGCCGGGGCCATAAATGTCGCAACAAGAAAATCGGACGTTTTCGCGATATGATAAAGGGATAACGAAATGCTGAGGGAGTTCGTATCCCGATTTCAAATGGAACGCATGGAGTTGCCACCGGTCACAGATGAATGGGCCGTTCAAGCTTTCACCCAAGGGTTGAACGAGCGGAGTTCGATAGCATCACGACAGTTGAAACAAAGTTTGGTTGAGTATCCAGTTGTAACTTGGGCAGATGTGCACAATCGATATCAATCGAAGATCAGGGTCGAGGACGACCAATTAGGAGCCCCTTCCGGTTCAGTACATCCAAACAGGTTGGCAATTAAAACCCCGAGGGACATCGATAGGGAGCCAAGGTCGAGCAGAGAACGATGTCAACCATATACCGCAGATCGAAGGAACAATGGTTCGGGACGCAATCCCTCCCGGAATGATCGAAGAAACGATCGAGGACAAAATTCTCGGGGACTTATGAGCAAAAGTGGTTTTGATAAGCATGATGATCCCGTAGAGGCACCTCGATTATCGGAATATAACTTTAGGGTCGATGTATCAGGCATTGTATCGACAATCGGAAGGATCAAAGATACTAGATGGCCCAGACCCATACAAATCGATCCTTCCCAAAGAAACCCAAATTTGATGTGCAAGTATCATGGCACGCATGGTCACAAGACCGAGGATTGCAGGCAATTAAGCGAGGAGGTAGCCCGTCTATTCAACGAGGGCCACCTTTGAGAGTTCCTTAGCAATCGAGCCAAGAATCATTTCAGAGACAGAGACGCCAACAGGAAAAATTAACAGGAGGAACCTCAACATGTCATTCATATGATCGTCGGCGGGGTCAATATTCCACAAGGGCCCGTATTCAAACGCACTAAGGTATCAATTACTAGGGAGAAACGGACCCGAGATTATGTGCCCGAGGGCTCCTTATCATTCAATGACGCAGAAGTAGAAGGCATTTCTCAACCACACAATGACGCTCTGGTAGTTTCTATCTTATTAAATAAAGCTCAAGTTAAGCGTGTTTTAGTGGATCCAGGTAGCTCGGCGAATATCATCTGATCAAGGGTCGTGGAGCAACTCGGCCTACAAGATCAAATTATTCCCGCAGCTCGTGTCTTAAACGGCTTCAATATGGCCAGTGAAACAACTAAAGGGGAGATTACTCTACCGGTGAACGTGGCTAGAACTATTTAAGATACCAAATTCCACGTGATCGAGGTTGATATAAGGTACAATGCCCTACTTGGAAGGCCCTGGATAGACAATATGAGGGCAGTCCCTTCGACTCTCCACCAAATGATAAAATTCCCAACGTCGGACGGTGTAAAACACTGTACGGGGAGCAGCATGCCGCAAAGGAAATGTTTGCGGTCGATGAGGTAATACAGGTATCGACAGAAAGGTCGGGCATCAAAGGTAAACAGGAAACCAAATACCAATCACAGCCACCAGCCTCGACCGGATCGGGAAAGCAAGAGATAGAAGAAGATTAATGGCTAACACTTACGTTTGGCGTTCCACTTCTCGGGGAACGGCAGCTTCTCCTTGGTGATGAGGTCGTAGGTCCTTACCTACACAAACCGGCTCATCTAACCCCGATCCTTGTCCGCGTCGATACTTGCAAAAAAGGACTTCGTTGATCGGCGTTGAAGCTTGATTAATCCTCGATAAAGTTTTGGTCGATACAGCCGTATAAGGTGGCTGAGGGTAACTTCCAACCCCTTGGCCTTACTAGAGAAGAAGCGGAGCATAATCACTTTGCGCCAGAACGAGGGATGCACCTGGCCGGGGGTAACCTGGTACACCTTGCAAAAATCGACGATAATTGGGTCGAGGGGACCCAGTGTGAAGGAGTAAGTGTAAACACTTACAAACCCCTCCACGTGAGTTATGATACTTTCTTCGAGGGCGGGGATCTATACCACGACCTCAGGGCCCCAATTGCAATCTTCTTTCACGGCTTCGAGTTGTTTCGCCGTTATCGAGCAAATATACCTCAATACGTGTTCACACCGGCCAGGAACCGACGGATGGTTCTCGACTTTGAAGTATTTTTTAGGACACAAGAGAAGGGAATAATCTCGTTAAGGGCCGGCTCCACCGACATTTTGTCATCGGCCGGGCGGGAATAAAAAGAAGAGGTTTTCTCCTTTTGAGGGACGGTTTTGGAGGTTTTCGCCATAGGTTTAGATGGGATGAAGCGGAAAGAGGTGGAGTTTGGTGCTTTAGCCCTAAAAGATCGAATCTATGGGCGGTGGAAGAGAAGAGACGGAGAGAGGAAGAGACTCAGAGAAATTGCTAAATATGAAAGTAAAGTTTTGATTCAAATGTGAGACCTGTATTTATAGGTTCACGGCGATGGTTCGGCGGCGCTAGTGGCCGACCGTCACTCGCAAACATCTAATATTTTGGGGAACCGAACCGATGGGATGTTTCGGTCGCCCTGAGCGCTTACGTCACGGGGATGATGTCATTATCGGGGTCTCCGAAAAATCGAGGTTCAAGTCGTTTCTTATTATTTTATTCCAAGAAACGAGGGGACTATCTGTATACGGTGGAAATCGGGGCTACCTGATTTCGTTCTTCGATGAAAAAAGTGATACCACGTCGGAAGGTCAGAATGCTGAGCTCGAGGTCGAAGCTCCTTTTCAATGTCGAGGTCGATATCAATTATCGAGGTTAGAAGAAGGCATGCTTCGAGATGATACCGTTATGATTTAATACGGAAAGAGCGAGATACCCGCAACGGGCCAGAGATCACGGCGTAAGTTTCGAAATGGATTGGTCTTCGGGGGTAAGACAGCTGTTAGATATGATTTCCTACTGTAATTAGATTTAGGACTCTCCTATTATATAAAGGGGGATCTGTGATGACCCAAAGGTCATCACTTGTTTTTAAATTGAATTGTGCATTTTGAGGCCTTAAAAACCTCTTTTAGCATCACCTCAATTTGCGTGCGCAGTCCGGGCGCATAGCCGGTAAGCCTATATGTGAAATTCTGTGAAAAAAAATGATAAATTTTGACTATAAAATGAATTAATTTGACTTCGGTCAACGTTTTGGGTAAACGGACCCGGACCCGTGATTTGACGGTCCCGGAGGGTCCGTAGGAAAATATGGGACTTGAGCGTATGCCCGGAATCGAATTCCGAGGTCCCAAGCCCGAGAAATGAATTTTTAAAGAAAATTGTTTTCTGGAATTGTTTATAAGGTTTGGAAATGAATTTTGATTAGAACATGTTGGTATCGGGCCCGTATTTTGGTTCCGGCGCCCGATACAGGTCTTATATATGATCTAAGATAATTCTGTGAAGTTTGGTAAGAAACGAAATCCGCTTGACGTAATTCGGACCTTAAATGCAAATTTGATGTTTAAAGAAGTTTTGGGAAATTTCATTGATCTTGAGGTTTAATTCGATGTTCATGATGTTATTATGGTGATTTGAGTGCACGGATAAGTCCGTAGTTTGTTTTTGAGGTTGTGTGCATATTTGGTTTGGAGCCCCGAGGGCTCGAGTGAGTTATGGATAGGCCACGAGGTGCATTTTGAACTTAGAAAATTGCAGGTTTTTCAGTTGTGCATAGCAGGCCTGCAGGCTTCGCATTTGCGAAGCCTGGCCCGCAAATGTGAGCGGCCTGTCGCAATTGTGAAAGAAGCCCAGGCCAGCTCCCTTTCGCAAATGCGAGATAACTCTTCGCAAATGCGAAGTTTCCCATTTGGCCAGGGATCGCAAATGCGACCAATGTGTCGCAAATGCGAAGTCGCAAATGCGAACCCTGTTTCGCATTGCCCATATCAGCAGAGGTCGGGGTCCCACATCTGAGACCTGCAACTTTTATACTTAGGCGATTTTAAAACCCATTTTTCATATTCTCTCAAACATAAACACACTTAGGCGATTTTTCAAGGATTTCTTCTTCTCCAAATCAATTGTAAGTCGTTTTTAACTAACTTTCTTCCATTCTTAACATCTTTTAACATGATTTCAACTTCAAATCAATGATTTTCATGGGGGAAATTAGGTGTTTTGGGTAGAACCTAGGTTTTTCAAAAATTGGGAATTTGGACCTCGATTTGAGGTCCGATTTCAAAAGAAATTATATATTTGAGTTCGTGGGGGAAAGGGTGATCGGGTTTTGGTTCGAACCTCGGGTTTTGACCATGTGGGCCCGGGGGCGATTTTTGACTTTTTGGGTAAAACTTTGGAAAACACATTTTCATGCATTGGGGTTGATTCATTTAGCGTTTATTAATGTAATTGAGTAACTTGTGACTAGATACAAACAAATTGGTGGTGGAATCGAGGGGTAAAGCTATAATTGAATCGTGAATTGTGTTCGTGGCATCGAGGTAAGTGTTTGGTCTAATCTTAGCTTGAGGGATTAGGAGTTGTGTCCTATTTGCTATTTGTTTCTTGTTGAGTACGACGTATAGGCATGGTGACGAGTATCTATACGTTAGTGTCGAGCATGACCGTGAGTCTTATATTGTGATTTCCATGATTTCGTTGTATTATTCATGCCTTGGTGAAGGTTTCTATTGTTATGTAAAGTTTGTGGAAAGAATTGTGACCTATGAACATTGAGGAGCGATGGCTCAAGTTGTATATCGAATTGTGAAAGTATAAGTGATAATTGAACCTCTAGAGCATTGGCTCGAGTTGTGAAGTGAATCGGGAAGTAAAAGTGAGAAAGAGGAGAGATCATTATGTTTCCCCTTGCCGGGCTATTGTTGAGTTGTGGTTCCCTTGCATTGTGTTCTTAATTGATATTACGGATGCTTAGGTTGATGATTCTTTGTGTTGGGTAAGGATTATGGTTATTCTCAGGGAACAAGTTTGGTTATAGCTGAGGTAGTTAGATGTTGGAACAAGTTTGGTTATAGCTAAGGTAGTTAGATGTTGGAACAAGTTTGGTTATAGCTGTTTGTCCCTCGCCAGGACGTAATTACTTATGCTGTTGAATCCCTTGCCGGGATAGTGTAGACCTTATTGATCCCTTGTCGGGACTCTCGTTATGATTGTGAATATTATATGTGGATCGGGTTGCACGCCGCAACAATATTATATGTGGATCGGGTTGCACGCCGCAACAATATTATATGTGGATCAGGTTGCACACCGCAACAATGATAAATGATATGGATCGGGTTGCACGCCGCAACAATATTATATGTAGATCGGGTTGCACTCCGCAACACTATTATATGTGGATCGGGTTGCACGCCACAACAATATTATATGTGGATCGGATCACTCCCTTTGATCCGATCTTTGACATCTTGTCACTTTGTTGATCAAACCTGCAATCAAGCACAACTTATGGGCCTTTTGGGACTATTTTGTATGAATTTATAATCAAAGCATAAGCACAAAGGGGTATAAAATGCGTCACAATCCCTAGTTATCAACCCCCCCCCAAACTTAAGCTTTTGCTTGTCCTCAAGCAAACAAAATAAGACCCACCCCTTAAGGGACAATCCAAGAAATTTTTAGCTTTCCTAAAGCAACCTCAACTAGCATAAATTGGGACTAACAATTGTCCTCGACGCACATGAGTCATTAACAACATTTAACCTTTGACAAACCATGGATCAAGTGCGACACAAGAGCATCAAGAGTTGACTCAACACATCAAAGAACTCTTTCAATTACTTTGGTCATTGTGGAACCCAAACTCACACATCCTCAACTCTCCCTAAGCAAACCTCACCTATAGAATATTGGCACACAAAAAGAGGTTATTGGAAATTTACTCATCTCTCTCAAGGAAAGGTCACAAGTCCTGCTCTAAGTACCATATGCTTGCCCCTTATGTAAGTATCCACTAATGTAAGCTTCATTCGACTCAAGATCATATAGGGCTTTTGTGGAGTTATTGTGAAGGCTTTTGGTCCAGGGTAGGTCATGTTTTTGTTCAAGTGGGTTCCATCTTCCCTTAAGCACTTCTTTTGATTCATTTGGCACAATTCACTAGACTCTTTGAGTCATTTTCACTTCTTTCTAAGGGGTTAGAGAGACACATTGTCACTCTTTCTTATGCATTTCAAACCTTTTCTCCTTTAAGTCTCCACACCTTTCATTCTTTGCTTTTCTTGAATCCCTTTTTATTCTTTTTCACATTGAACATTCTTTTGTCTTTTTGCTTTTCTTTCTTCTTCATTGCCTTTCCTTTTCTTCATTTTGGTGCCTTTTAATCACTTTGTTGCAATCCTCGTCTCTCCCCCCAAACTTATACTTTTGCCATGTGCTAAAGGAAAGATCAGATGCCAAGAGAGGGTATCTTTTAGAACGGGTATAGGCTTGTATTATGGTTCATGAAAGAAAAAGGTCTAAGGCTCAAAAGGGTTGACTCGAGATCTTATCATTGGTAGGCTCTGGAATTGTTCAATCTATCATTTGGATCAAGGAGAGCCTATAATCATGTCTCAAGTCATAATTCACCTAGGATTTCGCCCATGCAGGGCAAGTTTTAGACCAATGGCTCGGGACTTGGACTTGCAATTCAATTACTCACCACACAAGCTAAGGGATTGCTAAAGATATAGAGTCGGGGGCCCACAACGACCTTAGATACGATTTGAGCACACAATGGTCCCGAAAAACCACTTGATGATTATCGGCCAACGCAAGAGTCTCAAGGTCACAACTTTCACCATCCTAAGCACAACAATTTGTTTTTGACCATAAGATCAAAGGCAAATGTGCTAGGCCCAAGTGAAGCTTTGCTTGAGGCACCTTTAACTACTAACTACTAAAAAACCTAAAAGAAAAACAGACTCAAACCTTTAAGAAGGTTGTCACGCCATCCATCATTGGGAAGAGCCACCCGGTTCACACAATACTCCACCTTTGGAAAGAACCGTGGTATTAAGAAAACCAAAGGCTTATCGCAAACTCCGAAAACAAAAAGCTACGAATCACAAATAAGAAGCTAAAAACGAAAATTTTTGCGGAAAATAGAATAAATATATACAAGAGGGATTTGAATATACAATAGACGGGATGAATATATACAATAAAATGTAACTTTATATACAGACCCAAAGTAAGATGAAAATGCGATAAATGTAACTAAATAAATTATATACAGATCAAAGATGAAAAATCAATAAAGCATAAAAATGTATCAATATATACAGTCATCCAAAATGTAGGGCTCACCCCCTCAAATGAAAGCTGGCATTATCCCCAAAGCCAACTAGTCTAAATAAGCACTAAAAGATATAGAAAAAGGATATAGAGGACTCCCTAAGCCGTGTCTGTCTGCATAGGATCATGGGTGGTCCCTGGGTCGTCTGTGCGCTCGGGAACCTCAGACTGGTTCCCGGTGGTCTGCTCCTCAGTATTGGAACCTGGGCCTGGACCTCGACAGGCTGTGGAACTGGTACATCCTGTGGCTGACTGGAGGAGGTCTCCGGTGGGTCCGCCAACTGGATGATAGCATCATCTGCTCTAGGGATCGTCCTCCTCCTCTTCGGAGGCCTCTGGGTCTGCTCTGGCTGTGGATGAGCTGCTGGGACTGGATCATCAAGCAACAAGTCCAAAGGCAGCTGGTCTGCCTTGAGTCTATCAACATCTGCCCGTAGCTCCTTCACGTGTCTTCCGCAGCTTCCTATGCTCCTTAGCAAGCTCTTTGAGAGCCTTGCTATGTGAATCCACTGCCTTTGAGAGTGCAGCCTGAGTGGCGAGGATCTTCTTCTGGTTCTCAAGTATCTCTTTGAGCGCATCCTCGATCGACTGGGGTACCTGTGGGGCTGGGGGAGCTGACTGAGCCTCTACAGTAGTAGTCAAGATAGACAACTTGGATGACGCTGTGGACATCCAGTTGTTGATACTGGCAAGAGTCTGG
This sequence comes from Nicotiana attenuata, assembly GCF_001879085.1. Lineage (NCBI taxonomy): Eukaryota > Viridiplantae > Streptophyta > Magnoliopsida > Solanales > Solanaceae > Nicotiana > Nicotiana attenuata. Next base: position 36,268,943 of record NC_031993.1, read on the forward strand.
CTCAGTCGGTGGGTAGTGATGGGATGGGCCCGAGAAGATGGAATCTCCGGGCCTGCTGAGGTGGATGAGCCAGCAGGAATGGCTGTAGATGTGGATGGACCGGGAGGGATATCTGTGGAGGTGGAGGTGGGCTCAGCAGGAGCCATTACCACAACTGGCTCTTCAGACTGGCCAGTTGAAGCAGTAGCTGGGGCTTTGTAGTTCTTGTCCTTGGGGTTGTCATTCCCCTTCGAGCTATACCAGGAGAACGGGGCTATCGCCTTGACCTTGACGTCGTAGGGCTTCTTGTCCACCTTCAAATCCCAAAAGTACATAGTAAGGGTGCTGGAGAAGGGATAGTTCCGTTCATGCTCCGCACCCACGATGGAGATAATCCTCGAGATCACATTCCCCACATTGATGGGGTACCCTGCCATGATAGAAGCCACCAGCACAGCTCGGGGAAGAGGAAGGATCTGGTCATGTGTCGTGGGGTCCAACCTGCTACACACAAAGGTCTCCCAACCCCTCGCCTCAAAGTTTAAGCTCCTCTGTAATATTTTGACCCCAGCAGTCAACCAATCCGTAACGGTACCTGGGATTGCCAGGTACTGAGCTAACCATGGACGGACCTCCTCGCCCATCTCCAACTTCGCCATGTACAAAGTTTCATCCTCCTCATTGAAGCCCAAGTATTCATTAAGGTATTTCCCCTCAAACAACACTGTCTTATTACGAACCTTGGTCACTTTGGAGCCCTTTTTGATGTGGGCTGCATTGCAATAAAACTCCTTGACCATGTGTTCATTGGCATCTACACACTCCTCCATAAAATGTTCCCAACCCACTCTAGTACTAAACTGTCTTTGCACATTAGGGTTGTGGGGTAAAAGATCTCTATCAATGAAGCTCCTTTCCGGTATCAATTTTCTCACCGGCCACCACTCCCTAAATTTGTGGTACGCTACCTCACTCATGAACCTATCTCGCCAAACCTCCGGCTTCCTCGTTCTATCTACACCCCAACCCTTGGTTCTCCTCCTTCTTCCACTTCCTCATCTCCCCCAACTTCCTCATCTCCCCCAACTTCCTCCTCCGCACCTACTGCACCCTCTCCAGATAATGAAGTTGTAGGAGAGGTGGAGTATTCCCCACTACTTGCTGCTGAGCCCTCAGACGACTCAGAAATGACATTAGTTGGTGTTTGGTAGTGGGTGATGGTGGAGGAGTGTCTCGTAGTCTGAACCTCTCCGGCCAGTCTTCAACATACTCTGGCACGGAGTCTGAAGAAATGTCCCTTGACAGTTGATACTCACTCCCCGAGGAATGGGAAGCAGCTCTGTCTGCAGCTTTGATTAGTTTTTTTGGTCCTTTTTATGTTTTCCCGAGCTTGGGGAGTGAGTTTTATCATCTTCTTCTTCCCTCCCCGGGAGGATTCTCCTTTTCCCGGTTGTTTTGAGCCTTTTCCTCGTTGTCTCACCATTGTCTGCATCGTAATTCAAACAGCTAGTTAGTATCAGTGTAATCAATTAAAAATAGTGTTGCAGAAACAGGGAAGAAAGGTTGCAGAAGTGCCCAGTGCGGACCGCACAAAACCAACTGCGGCCGCACTGAGGCCACCGCGGATCGCACAGAAACGACCGCAGTCCGCACAGGTGGGAGGTTCCAAAAACATGGCCTCTGAACCTCATCAGTGCGGACCGCACAAAAGCAACTGCGGCCGCACTGGGGCACCGCGGACCGCACAGAATTGACCGCGGTCCTCACAGGGTGCCCAGATTTGGCACTAAATTAGGGTTTCCAAATTTTAGATTTTAAGCTCAATTTTTCACCTAATTAGTGTCTCTAAATGATTACTCAGTCGATTATACTAAGTAAGTCCACATGAATTAAGATTTAAACTAACCTAGCATGGAAATTCAAAACAATAGTGGAGGAAGAAGACCTAAAAGCTAAGAAAAACAAAAATTAACAAAATTAAACAAGTACAGGGAAGATTATGGTACCAGATAATGAGATGAAGTGAAGCAAGAAGTTCCAATCAATTAATTACAAGCAAAGGCGTGATGAACAGTGTTTTGTTAGGTTTGAGAGTGAAGGGTTCGAAAAGGGTAAAAGGAGGCCCTCAGAGATTATTTATAGAAAAAGTCCTGGGCCCATTCTCACCTACCAGTGCGGACCGCACAAAATGGACTGCGGTCCGCACTGGGCTGCTATGTACAAGTTTGAGAAGGCAGCCCTCTGCGGTCCACACAAAATGGACTGCGGCCGTAGAGGCCCACCGCGGACCGCGCAAAATGGACTGCGGCCGTGGTGGCAAACTTTAGAGAGCATTTTTAACACCCTTGACCAGTGCGGACCGCACAAAATGGTAGTGCGGCCGCACTAGAAACTTCAGAGACCTGTGCAATTTTTCAATTATGTCCTGTAGTGCATCAAATCAACCCTGTAACATCTCACAACCAGTTAGCTCAAAAATCAATCCTACACTATTAAGAAAAAACTCAAAAAGAAAAACAAAAAAACGAAAAAAAGTACAAATAGGGGTT
>NC_031993.1:36271490-36335041 GCF_001879085.1 Nicotiana attenuata
GTAATAATATTCTATGTTTCATGAGATTGGATAAGTTTCTATTATATATCATGGTTGAAATCACAATGAGATCAAGTTCAACACTACTGCAGAAAAGGGAATAAATAACTCTTACAATGAACATTCACCTGGAAAGAACATCTCATTTCAAACAAATAGGTAGATAGAACTCAAAATACTTTGGGAAACAGGCTTCAAGAGTTTTCAAAATCTACAGACTAACACGATATATCACCAACTTTGAACTCCTTTCCACGAGCATATTTATCATGAAGGTACTTCATCTTGTCCTTATACAAGGACGAACTAGAGTAGGCATGGAACCGGAATTCATCAAATTCATTGAGTTGTTCAACACGAAGATTGGCCGCAACATCCCACTCAAGATTAAGCTTCCTCAAAGCCCACATGGCCTTATGCTCCAACTCCACTGGTAAATGACATGATTTCCCAAACACAAACCGGTACGGCGACATACCAATTGGGGTCTTGTAAGCGGTCTGGTAAGCCCATAGAGCATCATCTAACTTTTTAGACCAATCGGTCCTATTGGCATTGACGGTTTTGGACAAAATACTCTTGATCTCCCTGTTAGACACTTCAACCTGGCCACTTGCTTAAGGATGATAAGGCGTAGACACTTTGTGGTTGACACCATACTTGGAAAGTAAGGCATCAAAAGCTCTATTAAAAAAATGCGATCCTCCATCACTAATAATTGCCCGAGGTGTACCAAACCTTGTGAAAATGCTCTTCTTTAGAAATGCCACCACACTCCTAGCTTCATTGTTGGGCAAGGCCACAGCCTCGACCCATTTTGAGACATAATCAACCGCAACAAGAATGTAGGTGTTTCCACACGAGCTTACAAAAGGGCCCATAACATCGATACACCATAGATCAAAGATATCAACTTCAAGAATGGTGTTTAGAGGCATCTCATCTTTCTTGGAAATCCCACCCGCTCGTGGACATTGATCACATCTTTTTACTAGATCACTTGCATCTTTGAACAAGGTTGGCCAATAAAAACCACAACTCAGAACTTTCGAAGCCGTCCTCGCCCCTCCATGATGGCCACCATAGGGGGAGGAATGACAAGCCTCTAGAATGCTAAATTGCTCCTCCTCAGGTACACACCCCCGGATGACTCCGTCGGTGCAAATCTTGAACAAGTATGGCTCGTCCCAATAGAAGTCCAAACTATCCCGTTTGAGCTTCTTCCTTTGGTTAGAAGAGAGCTCAACGGGATGATGCCAGTCACAAGGAAATTAGCAATGTTCGCAAACCATGGCATATCACACATCGACACAGAAAGTAGTTGCTCATCGGGGAATGTATCATTGATCTCTAGGCCATCACACGGCCTTCCTTCCTACTCCAAGCGGGACAAATGATCCGCCACTTGGTTCTCATTACCTTTCCGGTCCACTATCTCCAAATCAAACTCTTGAAGAAGTAACACCCATCGCATCAACCTTGCCTTGGAGTCTTTCTTTGTCATCAAATACCTAAGGGCGGCATGATCAGTGTGCACTATGACTTTGGCTCCCATAAGATATGGCTGAAATTTTTCCATGGCGAACACAATAGCCAATAATTACTTCCCAGTCACCATGTAGTACACTGGATGAAACATTTTGTTCACCCTTTGACCCAAAACTGCCCCAACCGCAACATCACTTGCATCGCACATGAGCTCGAAAGGCAAACTCCAATTGGGTGTGGTAATGATCGGGGTAGTGGTTAACTTAAGCTTGAGAAGCTCAAATGCTTCCATACATCTCTCATCGAACACAAACTTGGTATCCTTTTCTAGCAACTTGCAAAGAGGATTCACTACCTTCGAAAAGTCCTTGATAAATCGCCGGTAGAACCCCCCATGCCCAAGAAAACTCCTCACCCCCTTGACAGAAGTGGGGGGAGGAAGCCTTGAAATCACCTCTATCTTGGCTTTGTCGACTTAAATCCCATGCTTTGAAATTTTATGGCCCAACACTATACCCTCTTCAACCAAAGTGGCATTTTTCCCAATTTAGCACAAGGTTGGTGTCTTCACACCGGGCCAAAACTCTATCCAAATTTTCCAAACACTCTTCAAAGGAATCACCAACCACACTAAAATCATCCATAAAGACCTCCTAAATATCTTCCACCATATCGGTGAATAGCCATCATGCATCGTTGGAATGTCGCCGGAGCATTGCACAACCCGAACGACATCCGAGAGAAAGCAAAGGTGCCATATGGACAAGTAAAGGTGGTCTTCTCTTGGTCCTCCAGAGCGATTAAGATTTGATTATACCCCGAATATCCATCCAAAAAGCAATAAAAGGCACGCCCCGCAAGGCGATCAAGCATTTGGTCAAGGAATGGCAAAGGGAAATGATCCTTGCGGATCACCTTGTTTAGCTTCCGGTAGTCCATGCATACCCTCCATCCGGTAACGGTCCGAGTAGGAATAAGTTCATTGTTGTCATTTGTCACCACCGTCATCCCACCCTTCTTCGGTACACATTGCACCGGAGAAGTCCACGAGCTATCGGAAATAGAGTACACAACCCCGGCATCCAACTATTTTATCACTTCTTTCTTCACCACCTCTTGCATTGCCTCGTTCAATTGTCTTTGATGCTCCAAGGAGGGTTTTGCATCATCCTCTAAAATGATTTTGTGCATGCAGAATGCGGGGCTTATTCCCCGAATGTCAGCTAGAGTCCATCCAATTGCCTTTTTCCGCTTTTTGAGCACCGCCAACGTGGCATCTACCTGCATGTTAGTAAGACAAGAGGAAAGAATAACTGGTAAAGTTGAATTAGAGCCCAAGAATTCATACCTGAGGTGTGGAGGTAATGGCTTCAACTCCAACACCGGGGGTTCCTCGATTGAAGGCTTTGTTGGAGGCGTCTTCCGATTTTCAAGATCCAAAGAAAGTTTCCTAGGCTCATAAGAATAAGAGCCCATCCCATGTAAAGCATTCACGCACTCCACTCGGCCCGCATCATCATTGACATCCAAATTCAACAATACGGCCTCCAAAGGGTCTTCAACATTGATCATTGCACTGGTATCATCAATTATCACAGCCGTGACTAAATCCACAAATGAACACACTTCGGTACAATTGGGCTGCTTTATTGACTTGCACACATGAAATACTACCTTTTCATCACCTACCTTGAAAGTGAGTTCCCTTGCTTCCACATCAACTAGAGCCTTCCCCGTAGCAAGGAAAGGTCTCCCTAATATGATCGGGACCTCATAATCTACCTCAAAATCCAATATCACAAAATCAACTGGCAAGATGAATTTGTCCACCCGGACGAGCACATCATCAACAATACCCAATGGTCGCTTCATAGATCGGTCTGCCATTTGCAATCGCATGGAAGTTGGCCTCGGAGGCCCAATACCCAAAGTCTTGAAAACTGAGAAGGGCATTAAATTGATGCTCGCCCCAAGATCACATAAACGCTTTGTCAAACGTCTGCTACTACCAATACGTGCAGGGGATAGTGAAAGCACCAGGATCCTCTAATTTCGGNTCCCAATAGAAGTCCAAACTATCCCGTTTGAGCTTCTTCATTTGGTTAGAAGAGAGCTCACACGGGATGGTGCCAGTCACAAAGAAATTAGCAATGTCCGCAAACCATGGCATATCACACATCGACACAGAAAGTAGTTGCTCATCGGGGAATGTATCATTGATCTCTAGGCCATCACATGGCCTACCTTCCTCCTCCAAGCGGGACAAATAATCCGCCACTTGGTTTTCACTACCTTTCCGGTCCACTATCTCCAAATCAAACTCTTGAAGAAGTAACACCCATCGCATCAACCTTGCCTTGGAGTCTTTCTTTGTCATCAAATACCTAAGGGCGGCATGATCAGTGTGCACTATGACTTTGGCTCCCATAAGATATGACCGAAATTTTTCCATGGCGAACACAATAGCCAACAATTCCTTCTCTGTCACCGTGTAGTTCCTTTGAGCTTCATTCATAGTCTTGCTTGCATAGTACACAGGATGAAACATTTTGTTCACTCTTTGACCCAACACAGCCCCAACCGCAACATCACTTGCATCGCACATGAGCTCGAAAGGCAAACTCCAATTGGGTGCGGTAATGATCGGGGTGGTGGTCAACTTATGCTTAAGAAGTTCAAAGGCCTCCATGCATTTTTCATCAAACACAAACTTAGCATCTTTCTCTAGCAACTTGCAAAGAGGATTCACTATCTTCGAAAAATCCTTGATAGATCACCGGTAGAACCCTGCATGCCTAAGAAAACTCCTCACCCCTTTGACAGAAGTGGGGGGAGGGAGCTTTGAAATCACCTCAATCTTGGCTTTGTTTACTTCAATCCCCTAGTTAGAAATTTTGTGGCCCAACACTATGCCCTCTTCAACCATGAAGTGGCATTTTTCCCAATTAAGAACGAGATTTGTGTCTTCACATCGGGCCAAGACTCTATCCAAATTTCTCAAACACTCTTCAAATGAATCACCAACCACACTAAAATCATCCATAAAGACCTCCAAAATATCTTCCACCATGTCGGTAAAAATAGCCATCATGCATCGTTGGAAGGTCGCCGGAGCATTGAACAACCCGAACGACATCCGAGAAAAAGCAAATGTACCATATGGGCAGGTGAATGTGGTCTTGTTTAGCTTCCGGTAGTCCATGCATACCCGCCATCCGGTAACCGTCCGAGTGGGAATAAGTTCATTGTTGTCATTTGTCACCACAGTCATCCCACCTTTCTTCGGCACACATTGCACCAGAGAAGTCCATGAGCTATCGGACATTGGATACACCACGCCTGCATCTAGCCACTTGATCACTTCTTTCTTTAACACTTCTTGCATTGCCTCATTGAGCCTCCTTTGATGTTCCAAGAAGGGCCTTGCATCATCATCCAAAATAATCTTGTGCATGCAAAATGCGGGGCTTATTCCCCGAATATCGGCCAAAGTCCATCCAATTCCCTTTTTCCGCTTTTTGAGCACCGCCAACATGGCATCTACCTGCATGTTAGTAAGACAAGAGGAAAGAATAACTGGTAAAGTTGAATTAGAGCCCAAGAATTCATACTTGAGGTGTGGAGGTAATGGCTTCAACTCCAACACCGGGGGTTCCTCGATTGAAGGCTTTGTTGGAGGCGTCTTCCGATTTTCAAGATCCAAATAAAGTTTCCTAGGCTCATAAGAATAAGAGCCCATCCCATGTAAAGCATTTACGCACTCCACTCGGCCCGCATCATCATTGACATCCAAATTCAACAATACGGCCTCCAAAGGGTCTTCAACATTGATCATTGCACTGGTATCATCAATTATCACAGCCGTGACTAAATCCACAAATGAGCACACTTCGGTACAATTTGGCTACTTTATTGACTTGCACACATGAAACACTACCTTTTCATCACCTACCCTGAAAGTGAGTTCCCCTGCTTCCACATCCACTAGAGCCTTCCCCATAGCAAGGAAAGGTCTCCCTAATATGATCGGGACCTCATAATCTACCTCACAATCCAATATCACAAAATCAGCTGGCAAGATGAATTTGTCCACCCGGACGAGCACATCATCAACAATACCCAATGGTCGCTTCATAGATCGGTCTGCATGGAAGTTGGCCTCGGAGGCCCAATACCCAAAGTCTTGAAAACTGAGAAGGGCATTAAATTGATGCTCGCCCCAAGATCACGTAAAGCTTTGTCAAAGTCTGCACTACCAATAGTGCAGGGGATAGTGAAAGCACCAGGATCCTCTAATTTCGGGGCCATTGAATGTACTATGGCACTAACTTGGTGGGTCATCTTGATAGTTTCATAGTCCATTGATCTTTTCTTTGTAACCAAATCCTTCATGAATTTAGCATAACCAGGCATTTGCTCCAAAGCCTCCACCAGAGGCACGTTGATGGATAAGCTCTTCATCATGTCGATGAACTTTTTGAATTGATTCTCACTTTTCTGCTTGGCTAGCCTCTGAGGATAGGGGGAGGTGGCCTAGGCAAAGGTGCCTTGGCTTTTGGCACAACCGGCTCCGGCATGTCAATTACGTGCTCCCTAGACGGGTTCACGGTCGCTTGAGTTCCCACCTCATTTTCATTAATTTCAATCCTCACTTCATTGTTCACATTGTCATCAACCACATCTTTAACTACCAAAGGAACCACATCTTCTTGCAACTCAACATCATCATCAACAACTTGTTTTTGTTTCGAGGCATTCACATCACCGCCTCTCCCACTTCGTGTTGTAACCGCCATAACATGATTATTCCCACCCTTTGGGTTCACTACCGTATCACTTGGTAGAGCACCCTTCGGGCGAGTATTCAATGATTGAGAGATTTGGCCTATTTGCACCTCCAAATTCCTAATTGAAGTATTGTGGGAAGCCAATTGTGCATCCGAATCCGCATTCTTCTTCATCATTTGTTCTAACATCATTTCAATTCTACCCATATCATTGTTGGAAGAACTAGCACCTTGAGAAGGGAAAGGGGGTGGATTGTTCGGTTGTTGGTACATTGGGGGCCTTTGAAAGCCTTGCCCCCGGTTTCCTTGGTTCCCATTGTTCCATACACCTTGATTGTTATTGTTGCCCCAATTGTTGTTATTACCATTCCAATTCCCTTGGTTGCCTTGATGGTTGTTCTGATTGCCCCAGTTATTTTTTTGATTGTTGTTCCCCCAATTACCACTGTTTTGTTGTTGATTGCCCCAATTGCCCTGGGGTCGCCACTGTTGTTGGTTGGAAGAGTTGCCCCGTTGGCCTTGAAAATTGTTCACATATTGTACCTCTTCATTTTGCTCATCATAGCCATCATTTTGAAACCCATCACAATCATCATCAAATTGCTCAGAATTCCCTTGGTTTTGTTGTCTTCTTTGCCTTCTCTTGTTGACAAGCATATTAACACCTTCCATGGCATTCACTTGGCGAGGATTTTGGACTTGTTGCAACTGTGCCTTAGCCAATTGGTTCATAGTAGTTGTCAAGTCCGCTATAGCTTGCGCATGGTCATGTAATTCCTTATGCAAATGAATAACCGTAGGGTCACCTTGAGGAACATTGGCTCTACTTTGCCATGCGGAGGATGTATCCGCCATCTCATCGAGAACGGCACAAGCTTCATCATACGTTAATTTCATAAAATTACCCCCAGCGAGTTGATTGACTATGCATTGATTTGTAGCATTGATGCCCCGTTAGAAAGTTTGTTGCAACATATTCTCCGTCATGTCATTATTGGGGCATTCCTTCACCATCGTTCTATACCGCTCCCAAATCTCATGCAAGGGTTCCGTGGGCTCTTGCTTGAAGGCCAATATCTCATCTCGAAGTGCCGCCATGTGCCCGGGTGAGAAAAATTTAGCAATAAACTTATCCGCCAACTCATCCCAAGTAGTGATGGAATGGTTGGGAGTCTCTCGAGCCAATCCAATGCTTTCCCCCGAAGTGAGAATGGGAAATGCCTCAACCTAATAGCATCCTCGGACACATTCATCTGCTTGCTCCCCCAACATGTATCCACGAACCCTTTGAGATGTTTGTAGGCATTTTGATCCGCAGCGCCCGTGAAATACCCACGCTGCTCAAGTAAGGTCAACATCACATTGGTTATCTGAAAATTGCCCGCCTGGATTCTAGGTGGGACAACAGCACTTGCATAGCCTTGGTTCGGTAGCACCCGAGGAACCGCTCTTGGAGGTGGCGGGGGAGGGTCTGGAACGTTTTCATTAGCATTGGCCTGGCGGCCTCGTCGTGGTCCGGGAGGTACAAGAGGCACCTCGTCTTCTCCAATGTCATCTACCTCCTCCCCGCAAGCACGTTTCCAAGAGGGTCATTAGCATTTAAAGCCATTTGGTACCTGAAGTATTTACACACTCAAATTAGTAACAAAGAAGGAAAGAAGAACAATACACAAAACTAACTAAATAGATAGCCAAAAACCGTTAGCTCCCCGGCAACGGCGCCAAAAAGTGATCGCTGCCAACTCTGCACTACTAAAAAAGTAGCAAGAGAGGGTCGCAATAGCTTTTACCCGATTTTTTGGGTCGGGATCGATATCCACATAGAGCTAGAATTGGAGTCGGGTATCTATCTAGATTAGGAATGCGTATGTGTTCTTAATTGCACTTCTCAACATTTTTGGGGTTTTCTTTATAATTCTACTTTTAACAAACTACAAATTGTAAATTAAGCTAAGAGTGAAATATTGCAAGTTGTATCTAATGGTTTAAAAGTCACTAGGGTAGTGACTACCGCCTAGGTGGTCAATTGACGGGTACTTGAATTTAAGGCATGCTTGACACGTTTGGGGAGTATGTTATAACCGTTGCACGACTTTACCCACTCTACAGCTCTCGGTGGTTCGAGTGATTTTGCCCGAATTGGCTTTCTCAACACCAATTGGGTATGCAAATTTGCACAAGCAACTAGGGTTCAATTTGGGTATTACTCTCTCGAGGTTTAACCCTTTAACTGGGGCTATCAATCTCTTGAGTACGCCCCAATTCATTGTTGGACCAATTTCAGACTTTCTCACGAAGAGCTCAAGTCAACTCAACACAAACTAGTGTTTGCAACCACTAATTCAGAAATTAACCATGAAATTGGCCCAAATAACAAACACCCAAAGTCAAATTAGCCCTAAAATACAAGACCCATCAATTACCCACACTAGGGTTGAGCCACAACTCTAGCTATGGGATCTAGCTACTCATATTCAAAGAAGAAAAACAAGAAATAGATGAAGATAAACACATATTAATTAATTGATAAGCTAAATACAAAGATTCAATGATGGAAAGTAAGTAAAAATGCCCAAAATGGCTAAGAAAAGTCGTCTCACGAGCGCAGCTTACGTATTACAATATCTGATACCCTAAAAATAGAAAAAGAATTTATTTATATTAAGCTGAAAAATCTGGACAAAAATGCCCCTGCAGGGTTAGTGCGGACCGCATAAAATGGACCGCGGTCCGCACTAAGCTTTTGTCTTCAAAATTAATCTCTTTGAACTTGGGCTCCGCAGACCGCACAGAATGGACCGCGGCCGCGGAGGCTTCTAGTGCGGTCCGCACTGTCGACGCCCCCTTTTTCTCGCGAAATCGGGTTTACGACATTCGGGAAGACAACTCTATTCCCGTTTGGGAATTGGATTTTTGGATTTGAAGAGTCGCCGCCTAATGATTAAGTGCATTGGGACACTAGGGGTTTTTGAGTTGGAAAGCCAGAGTTCGGGTAAGGGCTAGAAATTATCTCGAGGGGAAGGTATTAGGCACCCCTCAAGATCCACTAGTGTGGTTCCAGGCCATGCTATGTTGTGACTTTAATGCAAATAGATACACAAATGATTTTACACATAAGGGTTGCAAATAGATACATGCCAAGTATGTGGGATCAAGGTCTAGATGATCTACAATTTTGTTTAAAGGCGGGACTAAACGCAGAAAATTGATTAATACATTGAATAAACAAAGAAGAAAAATTTGGAAGAAAAGGAATAATGCAATAAAATTAAGGAGGAGTTTTGAGTAGTTAAAAAGACAGGATTTTATTGATATTAAACAAAGTTGTATAAGGAAAGGGGTCCTAGGTTTATAAATCACATGCATCATCCACACAACACCGGTAATCAATCGTACGCGTAGTGTTATCGTGTGATCATCATCTCTATGTCTACCCTTCCCACCCCGTTAAGGTATTAAGCGCGAAATAGTCTCGTTTACTTTTTGCATGCTATTACCCGTCCCACCTATCAGTCCTAGAGGTTTTTAGGACTACTAATCCTAAAGGGAGGAAGCTTGGCTGTTCAAAGGTTTAAAAAGGTTAAAATACTAAGGCGTCAAGCAAAACACATGAAAGCAGTTATGGGAGCACAAAACAATTAAGGCTCAGATAAACCTCCTTTAATCACAGAAAATCATGTAGTTTAGCATGTCTTACATGTACTGATTAGGTCAAAATTATGCGTAACGTTAGGCAGGCTGGTTCATTACATATTTTCAGGCAAGAAGTTCGCATTAGGCTCGCCTGGCTGCAACTTATCGAAGACCAGTGCAATTAATTAACTACATACTTGTTTGCCTACGTGATGACCTATAGGCATGGCATCTACTGGTTTCAGGAATAACAAACTGATTAAGAAAGTTGCCAGTTTTAACAGAATGGTGCGAGTTCTGTAATTAGTGCTAATCATAAAACGAGTGATTCAGATTTGATTGATAGTTCCTATAGGCATGCTTTCTAGCGTCGTTAATTTAAACACTTTTTACAGGCGTAGCAAGAGCGCAGAAATCCTATAGGCATGGTATCTGAATACTGTTAGTTTTTTAATCCTATAAATAGGTTTGCCTAGTGACCAATGCATGCTTAGAGTCTGGATTTTCGGTTACTTATAGGCGTGGTATCCATATGGAGATGCAAAATTCCTATAGACATGGTATCTATATGGATGCATAAACCTGTAGACATGGTATCTATATGTGCAGAAGTGCAGAAACCCTATGGACGTGATATCTATGTGGAGAAGTGCAGAAACCTTATAGACATGATATCTATGTGGAGAAGTGCAAAAACCTTATAGACATGATATCTACATGTGATATGCAAATGTGCAAAGCTGTAGGCAAGATACATGAGTACAGAAGTGTGGTAATTCCCTATGAGCATGATATCTACCCCTTTGCATGCATGGTTACCCTTCCCTTTTCACTAATCACCCCAGAGGTTATTACAAAGTTTTATTACAGACCAAGATGAANCCTGGCATTCACTTGGCGAGGATTTTGGACTTGTTGCAACTGTGCCTTAGCCAATTGGTTCATAGTAGTTGTCAGCTCCGCTATAGCTTGCCAATGGTCATGTAATTCCTTATGCAAATGAATAACCGTAGGTTCACCTTGAGGAACATTGGCTCTACTTTGCCATGCGGAGGATGTATCCGCCATCTATTAAGAAGGGCACAAGCTTCATCATACGTCAATTTCATAAAATTACCCCCAGCGAGTTGATTGACTATGCATTGATTTGTAGTATTGATGCCCCGGTAGAAAGTTTGTTGCAACATATTCTCTGTCATGTCATTATTGGGGCATTCCTTCACCATCGTTCTATACCGCTCCCAAATCTCATGCAAAGGTTCCGTGGGCTCTTGCTTGAAGGCCAATATCTCATCTCGAAGTGCCGCCATGTGCCCAGGTGAGAAAAATTTAGCAATAAACTTATCTGCCAACTCATCCCAAGTAGTGATGGAATGGTTGGGGAGTCTCTCGAGCCAATCCAATGCTTTCCCCCGAAGTGAGAATGGGAAAAGACTCAACCTAAGAGCATCCTCGGACACATTCGTCTGCTTGCTCCCCCAACATGTATCCACGAACCCCTTGAGATGTTTGTAGGCATTTTGATCTGCAGCGCCCGTGAAATACCCACGCTGTCAAGTAAAGTCAACATCACATTGGTTATCTGAAAATTGCCCGCCCGGATTCTGGGAGGGACAATAGCGCTTGCATAGCCTTGGTTCGGTAGCACCTGAGGAACCGCTCTTGGAGGTGGCGGAGGAGGGTCTGGAACGTTTTCATTAGCATTGGCCTGGCGGCCTCATCGTGGTCCGGGAGGTACAAGAGGCACCTCATCTTCTCCAATTTCATCAACCTCCTCCCCTGCAAGCACATTTCCAAGAGGGTCATTAGCATTTAAAGCCATTTGGTACCTGTAGTAATCACACACACAAATTAGTAACAAAGAAGGAAAGAATAACAACACACAAAAACTAACTAAATAGATAGCCAAAACCGTTAGCTCCCTGACAACGGCGCCAAAAAGTTGATCGCAGCCAACTCCGCACTACTAATAAGTAGCAAGAGAGGGTCGCAATAGCTTTTACCCGATTTTGGGTCGGGATCGAATCCACAGAGAGCTAAGATTGGAATCGAGTATCTATCTAGTTTAGGATTGCGTATGTGCTCTTAATTGGTCTTCTATTCATTTTTGGTTTTCTTTATATTCTACTATGATCAAACTACAAATTATAATTGCAACTAAATTAAACTAAGAGTAAATTGCGACAAATTGTATCTAATGAGTTTAAAAGGGCACTAGGGTAGTGACTTTCACCTAGGTTGCCAATTGACGGGTACTTGCATCCAAGGCACGATTGACATGATTGGGGAATATGTGATAACCGTTGCTCGATACTACCCACTCTACACCTCTCTGTAGAAAGAGTGACTTTGCCCAATTGACTTTTTCAAGACCAATTGGGTATGCATATTTGTCCAAGCAACTAGGGTTCAAGTCGGGTATTACTCTCTCAAGGTTTAACCCTTTAATTGGAACTATCAAATCTCTTGAGTCCATCCCAGTTCCTTGTTGAGTCAATTTTGGAGACTTAGGCTCTCTTTCTCAAGAAGAGCCCAAGTCAACTTAGCATAAACTAGTGTTTGCAACCACTAATTCATAAATTAAACCATAAAATTGACCCAAATAACAAACACCCATAGTCAATCTAACCTTAAATCACAACACCCATCAATTACCCACACTAGGAATGAGCCACAACCCTAGCTAATGGGTCTAGCTACTCATGCTTGAAGAGAAAATCAGAGAAACAGATGAAGAAAAAGACATATTAATTAATTACTAAAATAGATACAAAGATTCAATGATAAAAACTAAGTAAGAGTGCCCAAAATGGCTAAGAAAAGTATTCTCACGAGCGCAGTTACTGTATTACAACGTCCGATGCCCTAAAAATGGAAAAAGAATCTATTTATACTAAGCTGGAAAAATTGGACAAAATTGCCCCTGCGGTGTCAGTGCGGACCGCACAAAATGGTGTGCGGCCGCACTAGGTTCTTGAAGTTGAAATTTTGACTCTCTGAACCCAGGTTCCGCGGACCGCACAGAATGGACTGCGGCCGCGGTGGCTTACAATGCGGTCCGCACAGAATGGACTGTGGACCACACAGGCTTCATCTTCTGAATTTGGCATCTCTCTGAACTTTGATTCAGCGGACCCCACAGAATGGTAGTGCGGCCGCGGTGCCTCAGTGCGGATCGCACAAAACCTTCTGCGATCGCACTGCCTTGATGCCTGAAAGTCTAGCTCTCTGAATCTCCCTAGTGCGGACCGCACAAAGTGTTCTCCTGAGTTTTGTCTTGTCTTTGGTACTTGTGCAGGTTTCACTCCTTTTGAGCCGATCTTTGACATCTTGTCACTTTGTTGATCAAACCTGCAATCAAGCACAACTGATGAGCCTTTTGGGACTATTTTGTATGAATTTATAATCAAAGCATAAGCACAAAGGGGTATAAAATGCGTCAAAATCCCTAGTTATCAGGACTCTCGTTATGATTGTGAATATTATATGTGGATCGGGTTGCACGCCGCAAGAATATTATATGTGGATCGGGTTGCACGCCGCAATAATATTATATGTCGAGCGGGTTGCACGCCGCAATAATATTATATGTGGATCAGGTTGCATGCCGTAATAATATTATATGTGGATCGGGTTGCACGCCGCAACAATGATAAATGACATGGATCGGGTTGCACGCCGCAACAATATTATATGTGGATCGGGTTGCACGCCGCAACAATATTATATGTGGATCGGGTGTCACGCCGCAACAATGATAAATGATATGGATCGGGTTGCACGCCGCAACAGTGTTGTTATATATATTGGGATCGGGTTGCACGCCACGACAATTATTGATACAAGCGTGTTTAGTTTGGATATTAGATTCTTTTGTTTTGCTGTGAATTCTAAGCTGCCCTTAGACTGTTACTCTGGATTTACTGTTAATACTGGTATACCCCCGCAGCATGTTTCTTCCCCCCCCCCCCCAACCTTTACTTGCTTATCCTGCTTTACTTTCCGCTGTATATTATATAACTGCACAGGTTTATTTGGTAGTCTGGTCCTAGCCTCGTCACTACTTCGCCGAGGTTAGGCTAGGCACTTACCAGCACATGGGGTCGGTTGTGCTGATACTACACTCTGCACTCTTTTGTGCAGACCCAGTGTTGTAGACTTCGGACCGCAGTGAGATTGCTGATTCTTGTTTATTAGGCGACCCGAGGTAGTCCTGCAGGCGTCCGTAGGCCTTGGCGTCTCCTTCCATCTACTATTCCTGTTTCTTTCATGCATTTCCAGAGACAGTGATGTATTTATTTCTTTCAGACCTTTATTTGTAGTGTCTTAGGCCGTCTGTAAAACTGTGACACCAGTTCTGGGTAGTCGAGATTCAAACTGTTGTATTGGATTCATGTTCTGATAGCTTATTGCTTTTTCTTCCGCTTATGTTAAATTCCGCTGGTTAAATGTTATTACTTCGCAATTGTTAATGATTATAAAATGGGTAAAAAGGTAAATTGTGCAAATAATTGGCTTGCCTAGCTCATATTAGTAGACACCATCACGGCTCCCGAGGGTGGAAATCCGGGTCGTGATAGGATCCCATTCATTTGTAACACACTGTTCACTGATAAGAAAATAGACGCGCATTACTCTCTTGCTATTTCATTTACTGTTCTTCAGAGTTGTTTGTCATTTATCGTCATCATCATACCTCGAGATTATCACAGGTCGAGGTCGAGATTCAGTTTACACACTGGTTTGATATACTTTGTTCTTTAATTTATATATTTAATTTCTTGTTTATCGACTGGTATTGGATAAGTCACATATCCTTAAAACCACAATGTAAGTTTAATTGTTACTCGAATTTTAGAGTAAACAGTATGAACAACTAATTACATGTCTTATATGTAGTCCTAGTTTATTAGATAATTTACTTGTCTTTCAAATAAACTAAGAAAGACAAATATGTGGCAACGAAGATGGTAAATGAAAAATATATTACTTACTTTAATTTTATTAGTAAATTTTTTGTCATCTACGCTTATTGTGTGTTTTGGTGTAATTAGTAGGTCGTGTGCGGCATGCTCCCTCACACCATGTGAACTTAATAACTTCTATTCGTGGTAAAACACATGACAATGTTTTGTTTGATGGATTATATATGTCGAAATTAACCCTCGACGTATAGCTTCGTTACCATTTTAAATTATATAAACAGGCTCGTCTAAAAATTTAATCTTAGAGAAATGATGTGTTATGAAATACATATTTATATGGATGTCCACTAATCAAATATAACTCTCACTACTCTTCTCCATTATGTAGATAACCCCCACTACTTCTTACCATTATGGATGTAACTCCCACACCTCCATGATCTTCCCCCATGTTCTCAATAGTTAATACCATGTTTATGGAGTCCCTTTGTATTACCTATATCATCCTATAAATAGAGGGTTTGGGCATCACATTGTACACACTTGAATACATGGAAGAAATAGATTCTCTCCTCTCTTTCTCTCTACATTGTTGTCTATCTTCTTGTTTTATATTATTACTTTGAGCTAAGTTTCGTAACACGTTATCAGCACGAAGCTTTAATCAACCTAGAAGATATGAATGGTTGACAACCTTGAACCAATTTGGTTGAACCAATGGAAATATGGGCATTATTACGAATGCCATATAATGTTTAGTTTGCCTGTATTATCCAGGGAGTATTATTTTTCAAATTATACCATAAATTGTGTATTTAGCTTATGTTAAAATTTAAGATTTGTAGTTGCTTTGTTTAGAAAAAACTAAGCTTTGATTTTAAGTTTTCATGCTCGTATGGCTGTATATGTCCACTAACTTTGTTCCTAGTTCTAAAATTGATCTTATACAATTATAACATCATGCTATCATTGATTTTCCATGATATTAAAAGATCTTTGTGAAACATTAAAAAGCATTCTAGTCATGTTGTGTATTAACGAGGACTTTTAAGATCGATGGCCTAATCTAATTAGGTGCAACATTTTTATGCTGATAATTGACAAAGTGATATCATTATATTTTACTAGCCTATTTTGACATCATCTGTATTAAAATAGAATATGCTAGCAATAGTTATTACTTAAGATTATTTGTTTTTTTAAGTTAAGTATATTTAGTTATGTGTTCCAATTCTTGTGTGCAGTTTATTTAATCATGCATTAGTATGCAGTAATACATCACATAGTAATAATGCTACATGGTGATTCTCTTATTGACATATTTATATGTAGGATACTAGCACACGAGTTTGTACTTTATCATATTTTTATTGATAATAGTTCTTATCATTTCTATTTTGCTTATTTTTATGATAGATTTTACTACGTGGCTACATAAAATTATATTCCATTCCCTGATGTGAATCAGACCATTTGTGATAAACATTATATAAGGATAAGACGGTGGGTTCAAGTCCCAACGCACCACGAAAGTAAGACATCGGGTTTGAGTCCTGATGCAACATGATAATAAGAATTGGGTTTGAGTCCCAACGCATTATGGCATATCATACCTTTACACAGGTAAGGCAGTGGGTTTGAGTCCCAATGCACCATATTGATGATATAATGATGACTAATGAAAAATAATGTATTTTTCATGAAAATGCATGAAGCTTGTCCTACTTGATTTGCTCCATTCTTGAAGTGAATGTGATAGCGATGCATAATAAATCTAAATGAAGATAAGTGGTTGACTAATGAACGTGGGCGTGCCAAAGACCAAAATAATAATAGTCATCATTATGATAATTATAAAAAGGAGAACAATAAGGGTTCTCAAAATAATCCTTCAAAGGTGAAGGAAATATGTATCAATTTGGTGTGTAAATATAAGGCACGTTCAGACGATTATAGTCCATTTTTTGAAAGAATGCGACTTGTGATAAGCATTGTAAATGCAGACTCATTCCTAAAGTGAGTGTGAAAATATATATGTGATACAAATTATGCATAAGAATGTATTTATGCATGGTTGAATAAATACTACAATTCACCTCTACGGGAGGTTTGAGAGAAAGAAAGAACATGAACATTACTATGTGGTTACACGAATATGTCATTGGTCGTGTACATGTGGTAAGCCGAAAATATTTTGCCATGCCTTATAAAAAGTTATTAAAGGCAAAATTAAAGCAAGAAAAGATTTTGCTTATGATGATTTTGACCATGACAATTATTATGATAAGATAATTTTTTCTGTGGAGGAAAAATTTACCACTTGGATGGTGTTATAAAAGATCTTGTAGTGTAATATTATTGAGAGCTCCAGAAGAGCGAATTTGTTACTACCCGAATAAATAAAATTATTCATGGCATTGGTGGTAGTAAGTCTCAAAAGAAACTTTTTGAGTTTCAAATGTATTAGCCAAAGTGGTTGGCATATTGAGACTATAAATGAAAGGAAGATCGATTATCTTGATATTACTATATTCATACCGGGTAAATATGAAAGGTTACCCGATTTTTTTTCTATTTGTATTACATATGTATAAGCATGATATGAAATCACATGCCATAATAAATTTAATGTTTACTGAAATAAATATCAGCTGGCATGACCGGTTGGCCATCCCGATTTATTGATGCGAAAATTAATTGAGAATTCACATTGGCATATATTGAAGAAATAGAAGATTCTTCAAGAATTCTCTTGTGCTGCTTATTCTCATGATATACCAGTTAAGGTTGGGACTGAATCCCTTGATATCTGGAACGAATAAAAGGTGATATATATGTATGGGCCCAATCACCTGCCATGTGGATCGTTTACTATTATATGATTTTAATAGATGCATCTATTGTATGGTCATATGTGCGTTTGTTGTCAACTTGCACTTTTGAATTTTGCAAGATTGATCGCTCAAATTATTAGAGCAGAGTCCAGAATATAAATTTATCTTGATAATGCTGGTTTAAATCCAAGTTGGTTTAGCAGAGATTGTATGCCTCCAATTATAGCTAAACCATTGGTTATGGGGACAAAATTACCAAAAGAAAATTTGGTATGAGATGTATTATTTAATATAGAGCAGCACTTGTACGCATCTAGCCAAGTTATGATAAATTCTCCCCGTCACAATTGGTTCAGGGTCAGGAACCAAATAATTTCCATCTTGAAATATAGATGTGCTATATGATTTAATTGTGACACCACAATGCACAAAGATGGGTTCCCAAATAAGGTTGAGAAATGTGTTGGTGATCCTAACATTAGGTGAAGAAAATGGGCAGCTGAAACAGTGATACGTGGAATGAATTATTATGAATACATCTAGATCCTCGTACAAGAAAATGTGAACTTATGTGAACTTGAAGTTCAAGTGATAATTCATTTCTAAAATATTGTCAGGAGCATTTGCTGACCCAAGGCTAAATGTCATATTTCAGCTGTTAATGCACCAAAATAGAATAAAGTCCATGATGGACAGAGTTTATGACACGCATGAAGCATAATAGACTAATCGGTTCCAAAGATAAAACTCCTTGAAGAAGGAGAGGAGCAAATGTTCAAGATGGTCACAATAAGGAGGCAAGTGCTTTATAAGAGCACCATGACATAACACTTTCTAAGACCTCATGGGAGAGGCTCAGGTACCTGAAAATAATGAGATCTCGATAAGTTATGTCTTTATTGTGTGATGATGGAACCGATGTAAAATGATCGTCGACGATGTTGTTAATATAATGTAGCGCTCAATATTATTAATATTGACAAGGATCTTGAGCTCAAATCTGTCATGGAATTTGGACAGGTAAATGATTGGCCAAATGAAAAATATGCAATGAAAATTGACTTCATCTGAAAAATATGAAGTTTGGACGAATAGTCCCAACGGCTGAGAGTATAAAGGCTATATGGAGATAATGAAATATGATTAGTATTATATTGCAAAAAGAATCCTTGATATAGATTTATTTATTCTAACAAATATTGTCAAGGTTTTGTTGTTTATGCAAATGCAGGCATTTATTGAAGTCCGTTCTTCAAACAATCTATTTGTATGTGAGGAATTGTCATATTATCATTTCACAAGATGTGTGACTTTTCTTTGAAGAGAAGATTCCAATAATAATGAAGAAGCTGATGTTTGCTTATCTCAATTGAAAGAAGAATATTGAAGGAGGCTGAATAAATCATATATTTCATCAAAGTTCTTTATCAGATACGATCTTCAACAGAATGATGAAATAGATGTTCAAGAAATTCCTTCAAGTGATAATTTGGCGGAATAATTCACGAAGGCATTGCCGATCTCAATATTAGAGAAGTTGTTATACAAGCTTGGAATTCGGCGTCTCCGAGAAATAAAGTGATATTTTCATCAGGGGGAGGCAAATACGCGCTGTACTCTTTTTCCTTTAGCTAAGGTTTTATCCCACTGGGTTTTCCTGGCAAGGTTTTTAATGAGGCAGCAAGTAATGCGTATTATAAGATATGTGCACTCTTTTTCCTTCACTAAGATTTTTTCCTCCATGGTTTTTTCTTAGTAAGGTTTTAACGAGGCACATTATCTATGGACATCCAAGGGGGAGTGTTATGAAATACATATTTATATGGATGTCCACTAATCAAATATAACTCCCACTACTCTTCTCCATTATGTAGATAACCCCCACTACTTCTTACCATTATGGATGTAACTCTCACACCTCCATGATCTTCCCCCATGTTCTCAATAGTTAATACCATGTTTATGGAGTCCCTTTATATTACCTATATCATCCTATAAATAGAGGGTTTGGGCATCACATTGTACACACTTGAATACATGGAAGAAATAGATTCTCTCCTCTCTTTCTCTCTACATTGTTGTCTATCTTCTTGTTTTATATTATTACTTTGAGCTAAGTTTCGTAACAGTTTTTATTTATTTATTTTACGTGAAATTCGTTTAATGTTACTCATTCTGATCCTTTATTCTTCTTGAGCATGCATTCAATTCCTGTAATTGCAATTCTATCGAAATTTATGTTACATCAATATGCTTTTTATTTCATTTTCTTTAAGTGTGTGGTTCATTTAAGGAAGTTCTGTATTATCAATTTTGGCAACTGAGATTTAATTACGGAGTAGTTCATTTAAGGAAGTTCAACATTAACTCATTGTGTAGCAGCAGAGACTTTCAATGTGGACACATAACAGTCCCTCAGGCTTCAATGAGAATAACTAATAAATTATAGTAAGTGCAGTCAAGTTGGTGAGGACGTCTCCCTAATTAGCAGCTTTCCTCACACTTCGATTTTTCAAATAAAAATTCATATCTCCATGAGATGCTAGATCTGCATCACTACCTTTTTTAGAAATAGCAATAGGCCGAGTTTTTATACTAGGGGATTTAAAAATGTAAACATTTGAGATTTTTTAAACTTCCTTTGCCATTTTACTTGAATGTTTTTTCATGTCAAGAAATTCAATAGCTTAAACATAAACAAAAAAAATTAGTTTTTTAATCCTATTTGTGCAGTATAATTTTTTAACGCGAAGGAAATTCAATTAAACCCTTAAAAATACTAAAGAAATGTCATATAAACCA
This sequence comes from Nicotiana attenuata, assembly GCF_001879085.1. Lineage (NCBI taxonomy): Eukaryota > Viridiplantae > Streptophyta > Magnoliopsida > Solanales > Solanaceae > Nicotiana > Nicotiana attenuata. Next base: position 36,291,960 of record NC_031993.1, read on the forward strand.
AAGAGAATTAAAATAATCACGTAAACACATATATAAGTCAAAACTCAAAACTAGTCCTAATAATGGTTAGTAAATCCTTTCTGAACAATGTTCCAACTTCGTCCTTGTAAAAGCTGTTAGTAGACTGTTATTGTAAAATAATTTTGGAAATATAAATTAATATAAACAGAAATGAACATAAACAGAAATGACATAAAACCAATTCGAGCCCACTGAATTCACAGTATTTCCTTAAGGAATTTAATCCCCTCCTAGTACCCAAGGTTATGGATTATTTCCTCCCAGGATAGAACGAACTACACACTGGTGTAGTGGTATTTCAAACCCCAGTGTTTCAGCGAACACAAAGTTCCGTAGCAAATCACACTTACTTTTTACTTTGTTTGATGCTAAAAGTATGCAGAAGAAGGAGAAGAAACTCAGAAAATCGTAGTGAAATTGAGCAGAATAGTGTTGTATTTATAGCCAAAGTTGGGCTGAAATATGAAGAGATGCAACTCTTCAGAATGGCTGTTTATGCAAAACGCCCACAGCATAAATGTCATTACATAAATGGCCATTTAATTAACAATAAAGAGGGAAAATTGAAGAGGGTAGTTACTTTTCTGTTACCAAAACAGAAAAACGGATTGAATTTAATATTAATATTCTATTATTAAAACAAATATTTAATAACATTTCTGTTAATATTTTACTATTAACAAATAAATTTGGTCCAAAAAGTTAATCAATCAATCGATCATTTGACCAAATCCAAATCCGAATCCGAATCCGAAGCCGAAGCCGAAGCCGTAGCAGTAGCCGTAGCCGTAGCCGTAGCCGAAGCCGAAGCCGAAGCCGAGTCGAGCGAGCGACGACGGCGCGAGGCTTGCCTTCTTCTCAACTCTTTAAGAGCTAGAAGAAGAGCAATTGCTTATATACCGATAAAAAACCTCTTCCTCTTCCAATATGGGACAATGCCCATTTGCCGGGGGGGCTTAAAATTTCACTCAAAAATTTTATTTCCCTCCATTTACCATTCAGCCTCTTTTAATTATTTAATATATATTAATTAAATACATCCAAAACCCAACAATCCCCCACATGAATGGGGAATGGCTATATCACGGAAGTATGCATGAAAAACTGTGTGATTCGCAAGTAAGGATTAATTGCATCTGGATAAGTAGGTTTCCCTTTGAACTTTCCGTAGTGAACTTATGTCGGATATACTCGATCAATCGGTAGATTTGATATCTTTGAACCGTCGAACTTTAGTGTATACCTAGACAACCATAAGTCACACAACCAACCCTTAACCGTCTTTGGTTCTCATTGTTGTGTTCGTTTAAGCCATGAACACCGCCTGGTTTCATAAGTGCGTAGAGAACTGGCCTTCCAAAGTTCTCCTTGAAGTGGCTAACACTTCACACTTACATAGGTGATTCCTAAACGTGTCATCCCATAGATACACTATTTGATATACCCCCGTATCAAATTTAAAAATCATTAAAAAGCCTTAATGATTTATCCTTGGTACTGAACATTGTCTCATCACGAGAATGGACCAAAAGTTTAGTTGACAATGTTGAACCGTCATTAATGACTTTGTTTGATCTCCTTGAACCTAGATCTTGGGATCTCCAGTCTTCTAGGTAGAGTTACCGCCACTATGACTTGTTCTCGGCCATAGTCACATTCCCCTTGATGATTTCTCAACTACCTCTCTAGTTAGGCCTTTTGTAAGTGGATCTAACACATTATCACTTGACTTTACATAATCAATCGTGATAATTCCTCTAGAGAGTAATTGCCTAACAGTTTTATGTCTTCGTCGTATATGACGAGATTTACCGTTATACATAACGCTGCCAGCCTTCCAATTACCGCTTGACTATCGCAATGTAGGCATATTGGTGCCAACGGTTTTGGCCAAAATGGAATATCTTCCAAGAAATTCCGGAGCCATTCAGCTTCTTCACCGGCTTTATCTAAAGCTATGAACTCAGCCTCCATTGTAGAGCGGGCAATACAAGTTTGTTTGGACGACTTCCAAGATACCGCTCCTCCACCAATAGTGAATACATATCCACTTGTGGACTTGGAATCAGTTGATCCGGTGATCCAATTTGCATCACAGTATCCCTCAATGACCGCAGGATATTTACTGTAGTGCAAAGCAAAGTCCTGGGTATGTACTAAATACCCCAAAACTCGTTTCATGGCCATCCAATGAGATTGACCTGGATTGCTCGTACATCGACTCAATTTACTTATAGCACAAGCTATATCTGGTCGTGTACAATTCATGATGTACATTAAGCAACCCAACACACGAGAATAATCCAATTGTGATATGCTCTGGCCTTTGTTCTTTGCTAATGCAAGATTCACATCAATTGGAGTCTTTGCAACTTTAAAACCCAAGTGCTTGAATTTTTCAAGTACTGTCTTAATATAATGAGATTGTGACAATGCCAGACCCTAAGAAGTCTTATGGATCTTGATTCCCAGAATTAAATCAGCAACTCCAAGTCTTTCATATCAAACTTGCCAGTTAGCATGCGCTTAGTCGCATTTATGTTGGCAATGTCATTACTCATTATCAGCATATCATCCACATGTAAGCAACAATGACTATGTGATTTGGAACATTTTTAATGTACACACATTTATCACATTCATTTATTGTAAAACCATTTGACAACATTGTTTGGTCAAATTTCGCATGCCATTGTTTGGGTGCTTGTTTTAGTCCGTAAAGGGACTTAACAAGTCTACATACCTTCTTTTCTTTACCTGGAACCACAAACCCTTCAGGTTGTTCCATGAAAATTTCTTCATCCAACTCTCCATTTAAGAAGGTTGTCTTAACATCCATTTGATGAATTTCAAGAACATAAACTGCAGCTAACGCTACTAACGTTCGTATGGACGTAGTTCTTGTAACTGGAGAGTATGTATCGAAATAGTCAAGACCTTCTCGTTGTCTATACCCTTTGACCACAAGTCTTGCCTTAAATTTGTCAATAGTGCCATCATCTTTCATTTTCCTCTTAAAGATCCATTTAAAACCCAACGGTTTATTTCTAAGAGGAAGATCAACCAATTCCCATGTATGGTTGTTCAGTATGGATTCTATTTCACTATTGACTGCCTCTTTCCAAAACAATGATTCCGAAGAAGACATAGCTTCTTTAAATGTTTGAGGCTCATTTTCCAATTAGAAAGTCACAAAATCTGGTCCAAATGAAGTAGACGTTCTTTGACGTTTACTACGTCTTGGATCCTCCTGGTTAAGTGTACTTTCTTTTGTTTCTTCCCGAGGTCGTTTAGATCCTTCACCAATCGACTCATATTCCTTTTTATACGGATATATATATTTTCAAAGAACTCAGCATTATCTGATTCTATAACCGCATTATTATGAATGTCGGGATTTTTTTATTTATGAACCAGAAATCGATATGCTTTACTATTATTCGCATATCCTATGAAAACACAATCAATGGTTTTCCATCCTATTTTTACCCTTTTGGGTTTAGGAACTTGCATTTTTGCCAAACACCCCCACACCTTAAAATAATTCAAGTTGGGCTTCCTTCCTTTCCATTTTTCATATGGAATGGATTCTGTTTTTCTATGGGGTACTCGATTTAGTATTCGGCTAGCCGTAAGAACGGCTTCCCCCCACAAGTTCTGTGGCAAACCAGAACTTATCAATAATGCGTTCATCATCTCCTTTAATGAATGATTCTTTCTTTCTGCAATCCTATTGGATTGGGGCGTGTAAGGGGCCGTTGTTTGATGAATAATTCCATATTCTAAACATATTTGTTCAAAAGGAGATTCATATTCACCACCCCTATCACTTCTTATCATTTTGATTTTCTTATTAAGTTGCGTTTCAACTTCATTTTTGTATTGCTTGAATGCGTCTATTGCTTCATCTTTACTATTAAGTAAGTAAACATAGCAATATCGAGTACTATCGTCAATAAAAGTTATGAAATACTTTTTTCCACCGCGAGATGGTATTGACTTCATGTCACAAATATCTGTGTGAATTAAGTCTAAAGGATTTGAATTCCTTTCAACCGACTTATAAGGATGTTTAACATACTTAGATTCCACACATACTTGACATTTTGATTTGTCACATTCAAACTTGGGCAATACTTCCAAATTAATCATTTTCCGATAGGTTTTTTAATTGACATGACCCAAACGTATATGCCATAATTCATTTGACTCAAGTAAGTAAGACGAAGCTGAAATTTTATTATTATTTTCAACAACCATTACATTCAGCTTGAAAAGGCCCTCAGTGAGGTAACCTTTTCCTACAAACATTTCATTCTTACTTATTACAACCTTATCGGAAACAAAAACACATTTAAAACCATTTTTAACAAGAAGTCCAGTAGAGACTAAATTCTTCCTAATCTCGGGAACATGAAGGACGTTGTTCAAAGTCACCACTTTGCCGGAAGTCATTTTGAGAAATATTTTCCCACATCCTTCAATCTTCGCCTTTGAAGCATTTCTCATAGAAATCGTCTCATCGGGTCCAACAGGAGCATAAGAAGCAAAAGCTTCTCTAACAGCACAAACATGGCGAGTGACTCCAGAATCAATCCACCACTCTTTAAGATTGCCCACCAAGTTGCATTCGGAAAGCATGGCACATAAATCATCAACATCATCATGCTTTTCAACCATGTTTGCTTGACCCTTCTTCTTGTCTTTCTTCGGAGCACGACACTCCGTAGATTTATGTCCGGTTTTTCCACAGTTGTTGCAGTTTCCACTGAACCGCTTCTTGCTTGGGTTGTATTTTGGTCCAGAAGCCTTCTTCCTCTTTTTGTTCTCTTCAACAATATTTGCTCCCATTATTGTTGAGTTTCCACGGCCTCTCTTTTCAACAGCTTTGTTGTCCTCTTCGATTCTCAACCGAACAATGAGATCTTCAAGGGACATCTCCTTACGTTTGTATTTCAAGTAGTTTTTGAAGTCCTTCCACAAAGGAGGCAACTTCTCAATCATTGCTGCTACTTGAAATGCTTCATTAATGACAAGACCTTCAATGAAATTTCTATTAGTAAAAATACTAAGATTATTACTTTCAATATCAATATTAATTTGATTTATACCTTCAGCAAGGAGATCGTGAATTATCACTTGCAATTCTTGGACTTGGGTAATAACAGACTTGCTATCTACCATTTTGTAGTCCAAAAACTTTGTAGCAACAAACTTTTTCAACCCGGCATCTTCGGTTTTGTATTTCTTTTCAAGCGCAGTCCACAGTTCCTTTGACGTTTCCACGCCACTGTAGACGTTATACAAAGCATCCTCCAGCCCGCTTAGAATATAATTCTTGCACAAAAAGTCTGAATGCTTCCACGCCTCAATCACGAGAAAGCGTTCAGTTTCTGGAGTTTCATCGGACAGCACAGGAACATCTTCCTTGATGAACTTCTGGAGACTTAGAGTAGTCAAATAGAAGAACATCTTTTGCTTCCAGCGCTTGAAATCAATCCCGAAAAATTTTCCGGGTTTCTCCGTCGGTGCCAATGTTGCCGGTGTCGTTCGACTTGTTGAGGCATTGGCAGTCACCATTGGAACAGCTTGGTTCTCATTCTCATTAGTCATTTGTGTAAAAGAATGACACAAACGTTAAAATCACGTAGATTTTAATAGAGTACAAAACCACAAAGGTTTTACTCTTCCAGAAACAGTAAGTACAAATACAGAAAATATATTAAATTCCTTAAGCTTGTTAGTAGACTGTATTTGTAAAATAATTCTAGAAATATAAATTAATATAAACAGAAATGAACATAAATAGAAATGACATAAAACCAATTCGAGCCCATTGAATTCACAGTGTTTCCTTAAGGAATTTAATCCCCTCCTAGTACCCAAGGTTATGGATTATTTCCTCCCAGGATAGAACGAACTACACATTGGTGTAGTGGTACTTCAAACCCCAGTGTTTCAGCGAACACAAAGTTCGGTAGCAAATCACACTTACTTTTTACTTTGTTTGATGCTAAAAGTATGCAGAAGAAGGAGAAGAAACTCAGAAAATCGTAGTGAAATTCTAAGCAGAATAGTGTTGTATTTATAGCCAAAATTGGGCTGAAATCTGAAGAGGTGCAACTCTTCAGAATGGCTGCTTATGCAAAACGCCCACATCATAAATGTCATTACATAAATGGCCATTTACTCAACAATAAAGAGGAAAAATAAAGAGGGAAAATTGAAGAGGGTAGTTACTTTTCTGTTAACAAAACAGAAAAACGGATTGGATTTAATATTAATATTTAATATTAATATTTTGTTATTAAAACAAATATTTAATAACATTTTTGTTAATATTTTACTATTAACAAATAAATTTGGTCCAAAAAGTTAATCAATCAACCGAAACCGAAGCCGAAGCCGAGCCGAGCGAGCGACGACGACGCGGTGCGAGGCTTACCTTCTTCTCAACTCTTTAAGAGCTAGAAGAAGAGCAATTGCTTATATACCCATAAAAATACTCTTCCTCTTCCAATATGGGACAATGCCCATTTGCCAAGGGGGGAATTTAAAATTTCACTCAAAAATTTCATTTCCCTCCATTTGCCATTCACCTTCTTTTAAGTATTTAATATATATTAATTAAATACATCCAAAACCCAACAAAAGCCTCCAACATTCTCCACGTGTACCTTTATAAGTACTGTACCCCTTTTATATTTATTTATTTAGTTTATTTTTATTTTGCATTTTTCAATCTCCAAAAAGATGACGGCATAAAGACGGCGAGAGCAGCCAACTTGCCCGATTTCGAAATGACAAAGTCAATTTAATCTGACAAAACCAATTTATCAAAATGCAAGGTAATAGAAGTACTCCATGAGTTTTTATGATTTATATATAGTTCTTGATTCATTCTTGTTCACATCTGAAAGTCTTATTTTCACGGGACCAAGTGTACCATAGATGGATTTATCCTTATTTTCCACCTACCCTAAGATCGATAAACACAACAAATAATTTTTCAAATTTTGAATATCACTCTCCCTCCTTTCCGTACGTCAATCTTCATAGTTGCTCCTTAATAATTACCCCTGCATTCTCATAGTTTAATCATGATTGTCTGAGACAAACTTCGACAACAATGTCAACAACAACAATAATATCCAATATATTTTCACAAGTGGGGTTTGGGGAGGGTAGGATGTATGCAGCCTTATCCCCCTACCTTGGAAAAACAGAAAGACTATTTCCGCAAGACCCTTGGCTAAAGAGAATCTGAAACTAACTTCTTGCTTAAATTAAGCTAGCGTTTGGCCATAGATCCCAAATTTATTTTAAAAAATCTGCTTTGGGTGAAGTTTGGTTTGAAGATGAAAATTTGTTTGGACATACGTTTTCAAAACATATTTTCCAACTTTATTTTGGAAAAACATGTATATAATTCCCAAGTTTTGGGATTTTGACCCAAAATCAGCTCAGATTTGAGATTTGGGATTTGGCCAAAATATGGGCAAAATTTATGGCCAAACATGAGTTTTGAAAATAAATTTCAAATTTATTTTGGCAAAACTCATGGCCAAACGGGGCCTAAGTATCGCAAGGTACTCGTGGGTAATAGATAAGTCCAATAGCATAGAATATTCAAAAGTAAAAGAGAAAAGTGAAACTCCCTAACCCTTTAAGTTGGCAGTTCGAAAACTCCAATTCACTCAATAATTTTGGTAGTGGTAGGAATTGGCAACTGCTAATTAGAGAAAATCGAAATAATCGAAGTTCAATACTTGGGTAGAATTTGCTCCTCTGCTTTTGCAAGGAAAGAAAAAAGAAGTAAGATCTAATTATTACATCCTTAAAGTTACATGATTACATCTATGGTCAATTAAAATACCACTCTCCAATCTTCCACAGTTTCTTGAAATCTTTGGTTTAATACTCCTATAATTACTTCGTTGATCCGACTGTCGTGCATTACTAAAGAAGGAAACTTCCAAAAAAGGGAAAATAAAAAAGAAAGGTGAAATTGATATGGTCTGTTAACGTTGTAAAAGCAAAGTCGAAATATTCAAAGGAGCAAAATTCAATAATGTTGGATTAGACTTTTGGTGAGACAATTCACCAATTGGTGTAAAAATTTGAAGATCAAGGCAACCGTACTTGAAAAAGGATTAAACGAAAGCATGCCGCATGTTTAAGAATAGTAACTACTTCCGCCGTTTCATTTTATATTGCATTAATTGATTAAGGGACTTTTTCGTGTATATATATACGGGATTTTAAATTTATTTATATGGTTTTGTTTAAGTTTTCATATTTAAGAAAGTAACTAAAGTTTTTTTATAAAATATGTATAAATTTGGTCAAAATCTACAATATATCAACTTAAATATACATTTTTTGTACAGAATCCGGTCAAAAATTACAATTTACATATAATTTATATACAACTTAAATACAATTATGCAAGTTGTAGATATTTTGTATACCGTTTCTACACTCGACATACAAAATTTATATTATCTCTTCTTTTTCGAGTTTCAATCTGAAATTTCAACCAAAAACACCTTGAATCTTCACCAAATTATTTCAAAATTGAGATATAAACTCCAAAGGATATTCCTAATAATTTGCAACAACACCCAAGCCAAACATAAAATAATTTTACAAATTTCGATTTTCGAATTCAAAGCTTCTAAGCTTTCTAATGGATTAACATAGTTTCCAATTCAATCTACTCGCTTCTGATTAATACTATTTTGTTTATTGATTCCAAAAGGCTAAAAGAAATTAACAATCTTCCCTCGTTCAAAAGTGATAATTTGTTCATTGTTTAACATATGAAAAAAGAATAGAAAATATAAAGAAGGAGAAAACATAATAGAATTGCTTGATGCCAAATATCTTTCTTCTCGTAGTGGTATGCCTGAAGTGGGAGGAGAAAGAGGCCAAACATTCTTCTGTTAATTTTTTATATTTAGTTTTGGGGTGGAAGAGGGAGAGAAAGTATGGAAGATTAGAGTCAAATATATTATTTTGTATAAAATTGGTAATTTGTATATGGACTTGTAATTAAGTTAAAATCTCAATAGTGAGGGTAAATACGTTTCTAAATTAGTATAAATAAGTAAAAATCTCATTGATTAAAAGGAGAATTACACGTCTTATCACTTGTGCCAACATCATATCAGAAAATGGCCTATGTTTGAAGTCCTAACCCGGTATCGCCCAGGTTGTACATAACCTTAACATTACCTTGGTTCATTAGCCCATCCTTTTAATTATTTTTTTCTTTTCTTCATTCTTCTTCTTCCGTGTTCCGACTTTGCACCCCAAAATTTCTTTACCATTATTATTCTCCCACAACTCTTCTTTCAGAGGATAACCACTATTTGGATGAAGAATAATACGTAAAAGAATTATTGTTTTTGGAGCCATATGAAGATCACTTCCTCCATTGGAATGGAGAGAACTGTGTTTATTGTCATGATTAAAGAGGTACACTTAGAAAAAAGGTGTTGCGATGGCCTCAGTCTTATCCTCATTCCACATTTAATTTTAATCCTAGTGGCTGATTAAAAACTTGTAAAAAAGAAGTCACCATTAAAGGTTGTTCGGAGCTTCGATTTCAAAAATTGGGTTTTCTAACTTGTTAGTTGTTTGGATTCGTGTTGTCCCAATTAATTGGAATCATCAAGAGAAGTTCAAAAGTTAAATTTGAAGTGATTTGTAGAAGATTTAGGCTACACTTGAATTAAATTTCAGAAGATGCCCAAGGAAGAAGAAGAACCCGTGAAGCATCATTGCTAGGATTCATTTGCATAATATTGTATAAATAGTGTACAATTGTGTATAAACACCACTTCATCTTCTTATACACCTATATACATAGTGTATCACGAACATTTTCACATCTTTATACACTTTTATACAACTATATCATAATGTGTCTCTTTGTATAAAAGTGTAAGCATCTCCGATGAACTTCTTGTACGATTTTCACTTGTAATTCTTGTACGATTTCAAACTTTGTATATAACCTATTTAGACTATTTCTAATAAGTTCAAACAATACCCACTCCAAGTTTCTCACAAAAACATATTTGAAATTTAATAAGATTAGCATTATGAGATTTTAGATTTCTCGCGTTTGTTTCTGCGTCTTTGTAGCTGGGATAGGTATGTATAACTTGAGAAAAAAGAAGAATAAGAACTCACGAATATTTAACCCCTGAATATCAGGAGAATAAAAAAAAATGAAAAAAAATCACTTGTGAGCTTATTTATATTTGGCTACTCATTTGCAAACTTGTAACTGGGCTAAATTATTGCAACGTCGGCTTATGGAGTGATTTATTGTGTAATTCTTTCTTAATTAAACACAGAATATTAAAGATAAAAAATTCTTTTTATCAGATATCAAAAATACCCTTGTGTCAGTATTTTAAAGGGACCTAGGTAAGTATAATGCACCCCACGATTATGATATGTCCATGGCTCGAAGATACGTTATAGAAATCTTAAACATTTCGTTGGAAAGGCCCCTTAAGATTCATCCATCTTTTATATGAAATTACAGTATAGAACTAAGAGATTAATGCCATCCATTGTTGGCAAGCAAACTATAGCTGATATACTATCTAAAAGATTTTCTTTTCTTTTTTGGGTTGGTTGGTTTCATGGTCTGGGTGGAGAGGGAAGGCAAGTATGTTAGTTCAGTCTGCCATATCGTCAGATGGCCTAAATAAGCCTTCAAGGGAAAAGATACCATTAATTATATTTAAAAGAAAAAATAAAGCAAAAACAAACATAGTCGTGTTAAATTAGCAGTACTTGTAACTTTTAGATGCCTGATCTTACATATGACATCTAGAAATCAAGAATCAACTTTGAAGGGGGGAGGATGATAGAGATAAGAATGAAATTCATTTGCAAAACCTCTGTGATGTATGGATTGATTAACTGCTACTGCCTTGATATCGAATTGCAGAGCATCTTATTGCTGAAAGAACACAACAAAATTATCAGGAATCGAAGTATGATGCAAGATATCTCAGTTATCTCTACTAGGTGTCCAGTAGAACTGCTCTCAATTAGACTACCAGCAACACAAAAGGTCATGCAAAGGAAAAAAGAAGTTGATATGGAATGAAGCTGAAGCAAGGAAATTTCTTATAGTTGGACATTTTAATCAATGCTTCAGACAGAACGCGTAAATCTGGATTTACTAATGAGATTAAAAAAAAGGGTTCCAGAAACAAACAGGAAACATTTCAGTCATTTAGGCTCCACGCATATCATACTCAAATGTGGAATTTTTTAAGTCACCAGAGAAAAAGATACGATTGATATAAGTAGGACTTATGATCCAAACAGGAGTATTTGGAACCCGAACGTTGGTACATATATTGAAGTTAGCAAATGAGGAACTTACAGCACTATTAAGAAGAGGAAGAGACATGATCACAAACACCAGGCAGCCATCCTTTGAAGAACTCTACATCATCTATCGCAGCAGGAGATAAGGCACCAAGGGGCGTAACAGTAATCTGTAGTTAAGGGTAAGTAACATGTTAATGATGAGCCATTGGCAAGAGCCGTCAAATAGGTTCCATCAAATAAATGAGTTCTACATACATAGCCTTGTTGAAGAAAAGAGTAATCACCAGCCTCATCATCCACTTGTGCTCCCCTGACCTGGTAAAGGATAGACGTACAATTCGTTTAATAACTGTAGAAAGACATTTTACCGGAAAAAACCTGTATAAAGCTAGATGAAGGAAACCAGAACATCTCAAATGCTATGTCCTTGAGTAAAATAAGAACCCGTTAGAAACAAATTTTAAGAACTTGGGTAGATAATTGCAATCTTAGGGTCTATAATGTAATCATCCTGTCACTTGTACAATAGGCACCATTACAATAGTTAATCCACAAGAAGAATCAACAGTAGCGAACTCCTCGAGACAGCTATCTCTGTGGAATGGGAAGGAAAGCTGAAACAGAAATTATAGGAATATATGGGAATCTATGACTATTCTCAAATCAAAACTTTTCCTTGTACAAATATTTTAGGTATATTAGCAACCCCTTTTGTTCATCAGGAAGATTGTTCATTCTTGACCTCTTGTCAGAAAGAGAGATAAAAGACACATGTCATAATCTACAATGATTCAGGTAAGAAAACCTCCAAGAAAACTTTTTCAACCCCCTCCCCCCTCCCAAAGAAAAAAGGGGAGTTCAAAAAGGATAATGCATGAGAACATGCTGAAAAATAACATGAGGGTAAGATATTCAACATTGTGAATGAGACAAGAAAAGGGTATCACGTTGCACAGGCGGGAAAATGCTATGAAAAGGTAACACATTGGAGCAGAGGAAGAAATACATTTCTGTGATTAGAGTAAAAGACACTTTAGCAAATGAGTGCTAGATAGAGAAAGGGATAATACTTCTCTCTTAAACAATAGGTGTTCTTCTTGCGTGCTTGAAGCGCACTCTTGCACACATACTTCTGTACTTGTTGATGAGTCCATCGTCATTGTGGATAACATTCTTCCTCCTTGTGCTTCAGAAGTAACTTGCTTCCATCCCATTTTGTAAACACTCTTGCCTTGCTTAGTCAGGCGATAACCCTATCAATAACCAATCAGTATCTTTTTCTAGTCAATAGCATGTCTACTTTGGTAACAGTAATGCCAAAATGAATTCCAATCATCTTAGAATTTCTATATCAGGCAGAGTGGCACATTTCCCTCACAGAACCTTCACTATCAACCATAAGAATAACCTCAACCTCACCAAATTTCAGGAGCAAGGCAGAAAGTTACTAAAGAACCAACATGGTAAAATTTATATTCTCTTTCATTTTTCTAAAAGGTACTCATTTTTATACTTGATATGGTTCTTTTTTTTTTTTTTTTTTTTTTTTGAAAAGGTAAACTTGTTATGTTTTCAAGGGACTTGTTTGAATCAATTACAACATCATCCTTGAACACATTTTTCGCATCATTAGCTACTTGAATTCAACTTACCAAGTATCAGGAACATAGTAAACAGTTTCAAAATAATCAAGCCACCAAGATTTATAGTTCTCTTTTTGTTTCATTTTCTAAAGGTAATCAATTAAAAACTTGATAGACAGGATAGATTTTCAAATCAGTAACACAGAATCCTTGAAAAAATTTGCATTTGTTAGCAATTTCGGGTATTCCGAAATCAACTAGGGTAAGAAAATGTATGCAAGAAATAAAAAAGACGATGGTGATTAGGTTAAGCTTATAGGTGGCTTTATAAAAGCTTATGCAAAACCAAACCAAGTTTGAAGCTTATTAAATGTTTATTGAAGTAAAAGAAAGAAATATAAGATGCTACCTTCCAAAAATCTTTTGGGTAGGCGCAATGCCATTCTGAATATTTTCAATTTACAGACCTTTTTCAGATCAATTTTCATTCATTCATATCACACTAGGGCCGTCTCAAAAATATTTACAAAGTACTTAAATGGCTTCACAGCACACATCTAAAATCTATCAAGCTATCCCAGTCATCTATATACACGGATATTCTCGCTAACCAAAAAAATAGATGAAACAAAAATCTTTTTTATACTCATTGTACCTTTTTCAATATTTTGAAATAATCTCCCATTTCTTCTTTTCAAACTCTTTGTTAATGGCAATGTTACAGAAGCTATTGTTCGTTTTACCTTGTGATTCGTAACATCTGCGGGGACATCTATGTTAAGAAAGCAATTCTGACGGTAAGTCTTATTCTTGATCTCAGCCAATATAGCTGTAATGATGGGCATGCAAGCTTCAGCAGCCAATATGAAATTATCAACTTCGCTTTTTCCACGAACCCTGAATTTTTCAAATCACATTGATGAGTAAGAACTGAAAAGTAACTTGCCTTCAAGTTAAACTGAGGACAGGATAGTGTTATGTACTATACCATTCATATGACAGTGAGACAGAAGGAACACCATTGAAGAAAGCCTCTCGTGCACCAGCCACTGTCCCTGAGTAAACACTGCTCTACCAATAATAGATTCATTAACGTTTAGCATCTACTCATTTTACTATAAGAAAATGGCAAGTCCGCTGACTTTTCAGTAGCAGCACCAGGAAAACTTAATTAGGATTTGGACCGCTAGAAACCAAGAATTGGCAAATGAAGGTCTTGTGTAACATTTTCAACCCACATCACCACATCATTATATGGTTTCATGGATCCATGGGTGGTGCACGATTAAAAACATGAAACTTGGTTCAAAGCAAGATGGTATTAGAAAAGTAGTAATAGCCGAATCAAAATATATCCGGCCAAGAGGTAATTATTTAGCACTTCATGCAGAAGAATCTAAAGGCTCAATGCAGAGATATACTAACATGTGATACCCGCAATTGCTACCCATATTAATACCGCTGACAACCTGCAAGCATAAATTGGCATGAGTACACATGGTGTGATTTGATGTGGTAGATTAGGCTATTATCACAACTAAGTAAAAAAAAGGGGTCCGACAGAAAACCATAACAGCAAATGAATAGTTAGTTAGCTAGGAGAAGTGAGAAGTATGATGGGGGAAAAAACTATGAGAACTTGAGAAGTACCAGAAAGAGGTCCATTTAGTAAAAGAGCACAAAATCTCATAAACAACTTCTGATCTTCCACTGATGTTTCCACTAGACCCTTCCTCCTGATTGATTGAAGGAGTCTCGTCCCACTAGGGACCTAGTTCACACATATCATATCCATCAGTGTTTAATTTGTAGTTTTCTTTGATCTTTTCAAGCTGAACCTTTATTGTACTTTTAATTCTGTTTCTTTATTGTACTTGAATCTCTAAGGAGAACTCACTAGTTAAACCATAATAAACTGGAAAATTAAAGATTTTAGCTAGAAAGCAGCACAACTTATCAAGTTTCATCATTTTGAGAAATTAGGACAGTAAATGAGGAAAAGAAAGCCCGAGTAGCCAGTTTTTTAGCATTAAAAGTTAAATCCTTCAATCTAAAGATCCCAACAAAAACAGATATAATGGACTTTGCAAGATTTCAGCTGCCATTACAAGGAAGAGAAAACAAGAGAGCCAAAATTAACTTTTAACATTTGTTTATAGAGTGTAAAAAGTAAATTTTCAGTTAAATGTATGAGTTTCCTCCGTTAAAATATAAACTTCCTCTAAACAATAATATGTGATGACTGAAGCTAAGTGCTACCAGATCAGGTACTGAGGGGAAGAGCGTTTTGGAGAGCCCTATGGAAGTGGAGTCTGCTGGAGTTCCTGCCGAAAGAAAAACAAGAAAGAGACAGAGTTAAGATAAAGAGGAGGGCTTTAGTTAAGATAATTATACAAACATGGGCCACGAAACCAGAAAAAAATAAAGTACACTGCAGATTATGAAATTTTGATATTTTAAGACCCTGACTAACCAGAAACTGCAAAGGCTGTCGCTCCACTGATCTCCACCTTCTTGACGGAAAGTGCACGTTGCCATGAGACACTATGACTGACAGCTGACTTTTCACTGGAAAGATGGGAATAAGAATACAATAAATATCATACAGACCCATTCGGACGTTAACAAATTAAGAGAGAATAGAAAGGAGCAAAGAGCAGTACGTTAACAGAGAATGAGCTACCCTGGAACTTTGATGTATATCAGATCTTTAGTTTCAATCTATAATCACTACTCCCTCCGTTTCAATTTAGATGAGGTTGTTTGACTCGACACGGAGTTTACGAAAAAAAAAAAAACTTTTGAAACTTGTGGTCTTAAAGCTTAAGGGGTAAAAGCTTTGTGGGGCTATGCATTTGTGTGGTTATAAAAACTTCTCATTAAGGGTAAATTGAGTAAAATGAAGAGTTTAATATTATTTCCAAATTTAGAAATGTGTCATTTATTTTGGAACAAACTAAAAAGGAAAGTACCTCATCTAATTTGAAACGGAGGGAGTACTTCATATCAGGAGTTGTGGTAGTGATTCTAGTGAATATCTAATAGTTAACAGTCACATAGTGTTCTAGTTGATGATCATACTGGCCGACGACAAGACTTTATGTAGGCACATGGGCAGAATTTTGGCAGACATGTTTTAGACGTCCAGATACGATACATTAGGTTCAGAAGTGGCTTCTTTAAGTATAACATAACAAGCCTTTTACTCTAGAAACACAGAAAACTAACAAGGCAAACTACCAGCAGATGACCCCTCAGATGAAACGGTTGGTTAGGATCTTCCCGACCAAAGTAACCTAAATGTCAAATCAGATACATAGGGTGGGATCCTAAGTCGTGCGGACTCTTCATTTTTGGTGCCGCACCCGTCCCAACACGGGATGGGTGCGGGATATGTCCCAGATTCGGTCAACTAACTTTGGATACTTTGACCCGAGTCTATCGACAAATTTGAGGGAAAATTGAGATTTTGATTTTTCAAAATTAAAAACAAAACAGATTTAAGACATGCGAAATGGCATACCTTCAATATTGTAGTACTTTTGTCTCATATTTGCTGCTTTGTGTTTCAGAAAAACAAAAAATTCAAAAGGTCGTGTTCTAAGTTCAAACTTCTGGTAGATAGTAGCAGCGATATAGATGGAGTGTTTTCACAGAATATCTCTTAAAATTTATAATATCTTTATAGCTCTATTTTTTATAATTTTGAATTTTCTTAGCCGAATCCCCGCACTTGTATCCATAACCTGGATCCGCACCCCTGAAATCTTAAAATTTAGATTTTTCCAAATCCGACATTGGAAACTGGGATCCGTGCCCACATCGGGTACCCACACCCGAATCTGAGCAACTTAGGTGGGATCAGAATGTTTTCAGTAGAAACTATAACAAGTTGTAGAAGTTTGAATGATTGTTTTCAGAAAATGGCAACAACGAGGTGGCTTGTTATTTATTTTTTTGTCCTTGATATGGTAAAGTCTATCCTCCAAATCCCCACCGCGTATCACTATTGGCCCTCTACATTCTTGGTGACTTTAATGGAGTGCTCTTTCCCGTGGAACAACCTCACTGTCAGTGGCTTACGAATTCATATAGAACATAGATAAAGCTACATGTGACCAACACACCTAAAACGTTTCTTGCTACGTAACCTATCAAAGCTGCTTGATATGTTGGTCATATAGATAAGGCCTCTACATATCACGCATGCTGCACTGAAAGGGCAAGGCACAAGAAACTGTATATGGATCCCGTATCTCCTAATGCCAGAACATTGAAAAAACATAGGTCCAATTTTCTCCACATACTTTGAGATATAACACTAGTTCTGCAAACACTTGCTATTTGCAGTTCTCCCTTAAATAGAATACAAAATATAAGAATCATTTGCAAAATCCAGCTTTGCTTGCAAGCACCTCGACTAAATCATGGGTGTGTGCTACCTGTTGACTCCCACCGCTGGATAACTTTACACATCAAGACTGGAGCAGTAGGTGATATCCACGAGTTTACCAAACAAACAACCAAAACTGCTATTACTGTCCTCGATTTCCCGAGTAATAAATAAAAGTTTTAACCATTGATTCAACTTATCAAGGCCAGGAGGAAGAAAAGAAAAGCAAAACTTGGGACTATCGACATTGGACACCGGTACTTAAAATAGACCGGAAAAAGAACAAAACAACTAAGTTTAAGAAAAAAAAAGGGGGGGGGAACCAGAATATAAAATTTCCAGAAGTGGGACCAATTTCAATTAATATATTCCATAAACTATCAACAGGTGGCTGATCTTACGTACAAATTCGCTAAAATTCAAGAAGAAATACTGTAAATTAAAGAATATGAGAGAGAGAGAGAGAGAGAGCGTACGAATCGGGAGCACAAACAAGGACATTGAAGAGATTGGAGGAGACAAGAACGTGAACGAGAGATCTCAAACCGGGTGCGTCAATTCCGTCGTCATTTGTGACCATCACAGTAGGTTTATGCTCACTCCCATTCTCCATTGTGGCCAAATTTGTAAATGAAATTTGGAATTGTGTTGCTTTGTTCTTTGAGTTGGGATTGAACTGAAAAAACTAACCATCAAAACATTCAATGTATATATAAAGGCAGAAGCAAATCTAGACAAGTAATAAAGGTGGAAAAGTAATCTCCACAGGTTGGTGGATATCCTACGTATTATTCCCAATCTTGTCGCTTTTTATCTTGTTATATGCTTCACTGGGCGCTTTACTGGATTCATCAAAAAAAATGGCTGAATGCTGAGGTGGTGCTCAAAAGTGATTTTAAGTGCTGAAACAGATTTAATAAATAAGGAGTGTTTGAATACAAGCGCTAAAATTGATGCTACGGTATTTTATAAAAAAGTACTGATAAACTCTTTTTCTATTAAAATAACTTAAATAACTTTAGAACTGTTTACACTTGGCGTAATTTCTTCAAAATTTTAGATTCCAGATTGATTCAAATACTAAATATTATATTTGTCATTTTATTTTAAATACAATTATGTTTAGATAAGATAATTTTTATGATAGATATAATTTATTTTATGATAAACAAAATTTATTTTATGATAAACATATAATCATAAGCTATAATAATTAATAAATTAGCAAAAGTTTCTCAATAAAAAATAGACCTAAATAAGACAAAATATTGAAGAGAATAACAATGTGTTCATCACCACAACACTTGATATGTCCAAAAATTTGCAATTCAAAGATTAATACACAATCACATAGATACAAATATGCGAAGGAATAGTGAATTTGCTTATCTTAAATAGTGAGAGAATTGCAAACTTGAAGAAGCGGGGGTCTAGGTTGAAAAATACTTGAAGCAGTGAGTATCAATATAGGAGTTTTATTCTAAAAAAGAGTATTTTAAGGATAAAATAGTAAAAATCTTGGTCAAACTTAAAGTGCTTATAAGCTAAAAATTCATAAGCTGGGGGTGGTGACCAGCTTATGGCTTTTAGCTTATTTTTGGTTTATAAGTACTTGGCTTATAAGCACTTTTAACTTTACCAAATGCGTAGATAAGCCCAAAACTGCTTATAAACTAGTTTGACCAACTTATAAGCTTACCCAAACGCCCTCTTACTTTTGCTTTAATAATTGGGAAAATAACACTTTAGTTGTCTTACAAAAATATACCGTCACCAACAAGGGTTGTGGTGGAGTGGTAAGTACTCCTTCATCCTTAACCAGAGGTCTCGAGTTCGAGCCCCCGGGTATGGAGTCGCCTTTGTTAGGGAGCGCTTTACCCCCAAATGTGGACTTCCCGGCGCGAATCCGGATTTAGTCGGGCCCCAATGTGGGTACCGGACACCGGATGAGAAACCAAAAAAAAAAAAGAAAATATACCGTCAGACATCTCTATAACAGCATCCTCATATAACAACACTTTACTATAAATGTCAAGTTTTTCCGGAACCAATTTTCATGTTATGTTATAATATATATTCTCTATAACAGCACTTCGCTATAACATCCAAAAATATTCGGAACAAACGAAGCTGTTATAAAGAGGTTTAACTGTATATTTTAGTCGCGGGATATTAATAATTTGTAGCCAACGAATATAAATAATTTTGATCGAGGACTAAAAGTGATCTTTGCCCTTAATAATTACGTTTTGGGCATGTACAATTTTAATACAAGTGAATCTAACTTTTCATTTGATATATCTTGAATTAACAACTTCTGGTCTTGTGCTTCTTTTGCCGTAGATTATAAAGTGATCTCACTACTACGTGAATTACTCCAGCAGAGTGCACCTTTTTTTTGGTGATGTTTTTGGACCGTCAACGTCGACTTACTCAATTTTAATTGATTTTTCCAACAATCATAAAAAGATATTAAGTAATTCAAATAACTACAACTAGTAAAGAATATCTTAATAAATAAATTGACAAGTTTGAATCGTTATCGGGCCGCGCTAACTATTTGGGGTAAAAATAGCACGGTATAGCCAGTTTTCGGACTGGTCAATAAAAAATAGCCAGCGTTTACCAAGTCAATGAAAAATAGTCACTATTTTGCTGCAATAGAGACCGGTCCAGCATAATATACTGGAGTTCGGTGCACTTGTGTATGAACTCCAGCATATTATGCTGGATCGGTATACTTTGCTTGCTCCAGTATAATATACTGGAGACTGGAGCACCGGTGCTCCAAACTCCAGTATATTATACTGGACCAATATACTTGCTGGAACTCCTGTATATTATGCTGGAGTTCTAGTGTACTTATGCTGGAACTCCATCATATTATGTTGGAGTTCCAGCATACTTATTCTGGAACTCCAGTATAATATGCTGGAGTTCAAGTATACTTATGCTGGAACTCCAGCATAATATACTGGAGTATTTTCCGGATTTTGAACAGTGTTTTCGCTCAGATTTATCTTTATATAAAAAGTGGCTAAATTTCGATTACTTTTGAAATTGGGCTATTTTTGAACGACCAGTTATAAATTGGTTATTTTTAAAATTTACCCCTATTTGGGAGACTACTGCAATTATCAAGTTCAATCCTATGGGTATACAACAAGGTTCTTGGTCCTCCCAGGCAACTCCACCTGCATAAGGATATTTTTAAGATAAAATTGATAATACACGATGGTGAAAATGGTCTCAAAAGAAAATTTCTCTAAGAATGATTACAGGTGTTCCCATGTGCTTATGTTTCTTCCAGTAATGGTGAAATTGGCTCTCTTATGAGGTTTTAAGTAAAAAAATTGCGACTATATTGGCAGAATGGCAATGTGACCCAACTATATTCTTGAAGATTAAGGTGTTTTCCTCTTTCTGGTTTAAACTAGGAAATTTTACCTCCTATAGTAAAGGTATACATCCTATTTATTATAAACCAAAATTATTTTAAAATATTATTTTCTATACCTTTTATATTTTATAGCAAAATAAGTATTTATGGTATATACTACCATTGAGGCATGAAATAAGCTATTTATATTTTTCCTCTCTCTTAGACAGTTGTCATACCTATTTTTAAGGTGATTGCCGTTACTGTATTCATGAATACATGACACGAATACATGTGAATACATGTGTGTACAGCTGGACTGCGCTGATTTTAGGCACTTTTTACTGCTGTATTCATGATTACAACAGCGCGAATACATGTGCGTACAGCTTGACTACCCTGATTTTAGGCGCTTTTTGCTGCTGTATTCATGAATACATGACGCGAATACATGTGAATACATGCGTGTACAGTTGGCTGTCCTGATTTTAGGCGTTTTTTGCTGTTGTATTCATGAATACATGGCGTGAATACATGTGAATACATGCGCATATAGCTGGACTGCCCTGATATAGCAGCGCGAATACAGCGCATACACTACTGTAACAACTGAATTGTAGCTATAAGAAGTAATTTATGTATATGGTAGCTATAGGAAGTTAATAACCATTAAAAATTAGTGGTTTCTGAAAATTCCTCTTTAAACTAATGGGCGTAATACATGGGAGGGTCGGATTAATTTGTGGGAACGGGTCGGATCCGGTTATGAGTTAAAATTAAGTAAAAATTGTGTGGGGTAGCCACTTTTTAAAGTGGTATGTGCTTTTTATCCAGCATTATGCTTAGCAATAGTAGCCACTAGTCTATTAAAATTAATATGAAAAGACTATGTTACCCTTTCTTCTATCTCTTTCGGGAGAAGAACTGTGCAACTAGACTCTTTCTCATCTGTTGGATTGGACTCCCTCCATCGAAAAAGATGAGTTGACACCAGATCTCACATTAAGGCTTTGATCACAGTTGAAAACATAGCGGATGGCTTGCTAATTTGGACTCTCTCACTTCCTCTGTATCGCGACATATATCACAATGTGTGCATTTTGGAATATAACTTAACAACGATATGAGGTCTTCTCACTATATTTGGACTCAAGATCTTTGTTTTGCTCCACTAGCAGCTCAGGTCCAGTGAATTGAGAATGTGATTAGGTGATTGTTGTACAATCTGAATGTATTTTATTACAAATTGTAACAATTTTCCTTTTACAAATTCTGCCTTAAGTAGGGTGTGATTGTAATTGACTTTAAGATAGGGAACAAACAACGTTTGGTTTTCTGCTACGTTATGGATCCTGAACTTACAGTTACAAGTTCAAAAGTTAAGGACAGTTGGTCCTGAACTTCGAGTTCCAAGTTCAAAAGTTAAGGACACTTGGTCCTAAACTTAGAATTACAAGTTCAAAAGTTAAGGACACTTGGTCCTGAACTTAGAGTAACAAGCTCAAAAGTTAAGGACAATAGGTCTTGAACTTACAATTACAGGTCAAAAGTTAAGGACAATAGGTCCTGAAGTCCTGAACTTAGACTAACAAGCTCAAAAGTCAAGGACAATAGGTCCTGAACTTAGGCTAAGAAGCCCAAAAGTTAAGGACAATAGGTCCTGAACTTAAAGTTACAAGTTCAAAAGTTAAGGACAATAGGTCCTGAAGTCCTGAACTTAGACTAACAAGCTCAAAAGTTAAGGACAATAAGTCCTGAACTTAGGCTAAGAAGCCCAAAAGTTAAGGACAATAGGTCCTGAACTTAGACTAACAAGCTCAAAAGTTAAGGACACTTGGTCCTGAACTTACAGTTACAAGTTCAAAAGTTAAGTACATGTAGTCCTGAAGTCCTGAAGTTAAGTTCAAAAGTTAAGGACATGTAGTCTTGAAGTCCTGAACTTAGAGTTCCAAGTTCAAAAGTTAAGGACATGTAGTCCTGAAGTCCTGAAGTTAAGTTCAAAAGTTAAGGACATGAGCAGAAGGGTATTTTCGTCCGGGCAGTTAAAGTTTATTAAAGCAGTGGCTAAAGACTAAAGACATTTTAAACAGTGGCTTAAATGTAAATACATGTGTTATTAGTGGCTAACCGTGCACTTCCCCCTAAAATTAATGAGGTTGTGTTTTTAATCAATGGGTTGGTTGATTAGAAGCCTTCACATGCTCAACCGTTTAAAACATGGACAAATTTAGAACGTTACCGGAAGGTAAGGATAAATAATAAATTCGGCCAAAGAGTATAACAAAGACACATTTGTATAATAGATACGGCTGATTTAGACTATACACAACGGATTCAAGAATTAATGGGGTATTTGTATCTATACCCAGTTTTTGGGTAACCTTTTAACCTATACCCGCTTTGCAAAAAAAAAAAAAAATACAGGCGTACCCACTTTTCGGGTAACTTCAGACATACGGACCTGAATTAGCAAGAATTTATGTCTGAAGTTTGAACTTCAAAATGTTTTGCCTGAAGTGTGACCTTATCAAAGTAAAACTTCAGATATTTTCGTCTGAAGTTTGGCCTTACATGCAAATGCAATCAAAAAACTTCAGTTCGTAGTGCAAACTTCAGACAAATTAGTCTAAAGTTCTTCAGTTTGTAGTGCAAACTTCAACAAATTAGTCTGAAATTCTTTAGTTCGTAGTGCAAACTTTAGACAAATTAGTCTGAAGTTCTTCAGTTTGTAGAGCAAACTTCAGACAAATTAGTCTGAAGTTCTTTAGTTTGTAGTGCAATAAACTTTAGTTTTCCAAACTTGTTAGTCTTCAGTTGGTGATCTCGCCCAAACTCACACCACAATTAGGTAGTGAGGCGGTTGAAGCAATAATAAGCCCAACACGAGTCGGGGTAGAATCCACAGGGAGTTAGAATTTGGATTAGGTATATAACTAGAATAAATGTATGAAGTGCCTTAGATTGTAATTCCACATATTCATTGGTTGTTTTCTATTTCTACTTTTAGCTAATGATTGCAAATATTAACTAGAAGGAAGTGTTTTGGTTTTGAGTGTTTTTCAAATGATAAAGGAATCTAGGGCCGTGACTTCCACCTAGGTGGCTACCTAACGGGTTGTAAACTATAGGGCAAGTTTGATTTATCGAAGTCGTGGTATAGCAATCACACGCAATCTCACTCTATACCTCTCGGTAGTTTGAGTGATTTTGCCCGGTTTGGCTTTCTCAAGCCCAAATGGGTATTGCACAAATCAAGTGATATATGCTCAAGTCGGGTCTCACTATCTCTAGATTTGACCCTTTAATTGGGGCTATCAATTTCTTGAGTTCACCCCAATTCCTTGTTAGCCAAGTTTTCCTAAACCTAGTCTCTCTTTCTCAAGCAAAGACTAGGTTAAAAAGGCATGAATCAATATTTGCAACCATTAATTCTAGGATTTAAGCATAAACAAGGCTAAATATCACTAACCTAATCACAAACAAGCCCTAAAATTAAATATCCATTAAGTACTCATACTAGGGTTGAGCCACAACCCTAGCTAAAGATTTAGCTACTCATGAAAAATAAAGAAATACAAGAAGAAATTAAGATAGAATGCATAATCATAGATTAAACAAAGAAAATCTAGTGGTAAGAAGTCAATCTAATACAAAATTACCCAAAGAAGTAAAGAAAAACGTTCAGGTGCACCTCTGCAAACTAAACTTCACCTAAAAATGACAAAAGTTGTATTTATACTAAGCTAAAAATATCTAACAAAAATGCCCCTAAGGAGGTTATGCGGCCACATAATTCTGATGCGGACCGCAAAATGGACTACTGCGGCTGCACAATTCTAGTGCGGTCCGCACACTTGGGAACTTGGGACTGGAACTTGCGGTCCGCATAAAAATGGTTGCGGCCGCACTTGGGATTCTGCGGCCGCACAAAAGTGATGCGGTCCGCACTCTTCAGCTTTTGGACTTTGATCAGCTCTCTGATTCTTCAATCTTGCGGTCCGCATAATAAAGATTGCGGCCGCACTTGTCTTTCTACGGCCGCACATTTTTGGTGCGGTCCGCACTGTCTGAGCTGGGTAAAAGCTCCTCTCTGAATCTCATTCTATGGCCGCACTAGAATTGTGCGGTCCGCACTTCTAGCCTCTTTTCTCAGTTTTGGCTCTTGTTCACTTTTGACTCCTTTAAGAGTTAATTTTTGACTTATTTGGCTCGTTTCCCAATATTCCTGTAAGTAAGAACATTTCGTTAGTTTCCGGTAATACCTTTAGCATTTTTGAGCTAAAATGCAAGTAAAATAGACCAAATAAGTGGTCAAAATCCCTACTTACCAACTCCCCAAACTTAAGCTTTTGCTTGTCCTCAAGCAAATAAGGCAATGCTTGTCCTCAAGCAAATAAGGCAATTCCCACCTCCACTAGAAAAAAAGGATATTTCAGCTGGCCTAAGGTAAATCAGACACACATCAATTGGGACCAACAATTACCCACAAAACATATGAATTATCAACAACGCAATGATTTGACTTTTTGAGTACAATAGTTCTAGTGTGACATTAAAGCATCAAGAGTTGACTCTATTCATCAAGGAAGTTCGCTCTTTCACATAGGTCATTGTGGATCCCAAACTCCTCCTCCTCTACTCTCCATTGGCAAATCTCACTTCAAAATGTAACACTCAAAACAAGGATAGTGAAAAGTTCGCTCATCTTTCTCAAAAGAATGTCACAAGTTCGGCTTTGAGTATCGTAAGCTTGCCCCTTACATAAATCACCACTAATGTAAGCTCACTCAACTTGAAACCATGTAAGGCTTTTGCAGGATGTAATGAAGGCTTTAGAGAGTTAAAAGAACTCCCTATGTAGTCTCAGTCTGCGTGGGATCCTCAGCAACCTCAGCCTCAAGCTGTATCTCATCATCACCAGGCTGAGGGTCAACTGGGTTGCTGAGCATCCGGATCATCTCCTCAGTTGTGTGGGAAGTGTCAACCGGCTCCTCAGACTGGCCGGATGCTGCTGGTGGGGCTGTCTCCATGACCAGATCCAATGGCAAATCCCCTGCAGATGCAATCTTCTCGACCTCCTTAGTCAACTTCTCCACATACCTCTTTGATGCTTGAGACTTCTTCATCTTCCTGACCTGCTTGGTCAAGTCTGCAATGACCTTACCATGTGCCACTAGAGTATCAATAATAGTCTTCTAGTTTTCCAGAATCTTCTTCAATGCTTCCTCCACTGACGGAGGTACCTGTGGCTGTGCTAGGGCTGCTGGGGTTGAGGACTGTGCTGCAACAACACAGTCCTCAACCCCAGCTGCCGTAGTCTTTGGATGAAGGCAGCTACTACAAAGCTGACAGATGGAAGATGGTGGCATGGCTGCTGTCTCGATGGAAGTACCGGCTGCAGTGGAAGGCTTGGCAGCTGAATTAGTAACCACTATCGCTGGCTCCTCAGACTGGCCAGTGGAGGTAGTAGCTTTACCCTTGAACTTCGGGTTGTCAGCTCCCTGAAGGTGGTACCAAGATAAAAGCTTCTTAGCCTTCACATCTGTATCATAATGCTTGGACTCTACCCTTTGATCCTTGAAGTATTCGGTGAGGAAATTTGGGTACGATTAGGATCTCTCTCCCTTCTGGACAGCTAAAGTGATGTTGGTGGACATGATAGTACCAATATTTATCGAATATCCTGCCATAATAGAAGCCACCAAGACTGGACGGGGAAGTGAAAGCATGTTTTCGTTGAGGCACGGTCAATGCGGCTACACACGAACGTTTTCCACCCTTTTGCTTCAAAGTTGAGGGTGGCCCGAAAAATTGGAACTCCAGCTGTGAGCCACGGAGGTGTTGATCCTGGGATTGCCAGAATCTCAGAGAACCACGGACGAGCTGCATCACCCATGGCTAGCTTCTCCAAATACTGCACTGCCTCCACTTCTTTGAACCCCACATATATGTTCAGTGCCACAGGGTCCAAGCGGATTTTCAGATTCCGCACTTTGGTCACCTTGATGTGAGCAACATTCGCGTAGAATTCCTTGACCAGGTACTCATTTTCATCCAGAACTTTGTTGGTGAACCAGCTCCAACCTTTTCGCTCTTGGAATTGCCTGAGGACATTGGGGTTGTGTTTTTTCAGGTCTTCCATTAAAAACTATCTCTCAAGAGTGAGCGACCTCTGTGGCCACCATTCCCGGAACTTTGCCAAGGCAGTGGCACTAACAAATCTGTCCTCCCATATCTCCGGCCCT
Source organism: Nicotiana attenuata (assembly GCF_001879085.1). NCBI lineage: Eukaryota > Viridiplantae > Streptophyta > Magnoliopsida > Solanales > Solanaceae > Nicotiana > Nicotiana attenuata. Next base: position 36,318,945 of record NC_031993.1, read on the forward strand.
CGTGATCTTTCTAACCCTGGCACTGCAGTATCGCCCCCTCTTCCATCATCTGGAATAGCATCATCATCATCTTAGTTTATTGGGGCAGGGGGAACATGTGAGGAAGAGGGCTCAAAGTCTTGGCTGCCCTCGTTCGAACCTTCTGATAAACTAGCAGTTGATGAAGACTCATCCACCAAATGGAATTTCCAAGAGAATTGTTGTGATTGTGCTTCTTGTTGTGCTTGGGCTTCCGGCTGTGCATGCATGGAGTTACCCTCATAAGCTTCCCCGGATGGGACATATTCACTAGTTTCCGAGGTATCAGGGGCAGGGACTCTATTTGCTGTAGCTTTCTTGCTTATAACCATTTGAAGTGCAAGAGGCAAACTGCTTTTACTCGACCCCGGCCTCGGGAGGGTTCTGCCCTCCCTTGTGATAGATCACCTTTACCACATGAGCGAACCATTGTCTGTAGCACTAAGAACAAGAATTAGTGACAATTGAAGGTTATAATGTATACACAGGCACAAAAATGCAGGATGGAAAGTTGCAGTTAAAAGTGTCTCAGAAGGGCAGTGCGGACCGCACAAAAATGATTACGGCTGCAGAGCCCCAGGTTCAGACTACTGGCGTCTCTGAAGTTCCATCATTGCGGACCATACAAAAATGAGTGCGGCCGCACCAGGGCATTGCGGTCCGCACAATTTTGAGTGCGGCAGCATAAGTCAAGCTCACTATTCTCAGAACTTAGAGGGCTGCGGAGCGCACAAAAATGAGTTATGGTCGACGGCGCTGGTTTCATCTTCGGTTTTGCGATGCTCTCAAAATTAGGAAAAGAGGAGGAGGAAGAAAGGAGCGCATAGGTCACAGGATCTGAAGTGGTTAAAATTAGGGTATAGTTTATATAATTTTAAAAATATGGGTATAGGTTAAATGGGGGTGACCAAATAGGGCGCCCAATGCAATTTTTACAGAATTAATTGCTATTAATTTGGACTATGTATATTTATGCTTGTAAAAAATATGTACATATACTGTATCATTGTCTTAATTTCTTGGGGGGCTCTAGTATAAAACATTCAAGGTATTCTTATTAAAGGAAAGAGCCGAATAGACATTGCCGGAAGACGATCGTTTTTTTTCACAAGATTTTTCTTTACTCATGTCAACACCCTCACTTCTAGCATCTCAAGGTCTTGTTACCAAAAACCTTCCCAGATTGACAGACGTTCCATTATTGACACATCCCTAAGCCCGTTTACTAAGTTGGGCAAGCTTTAATGCCCCTACCTTCTGTCATGCAGCATGTACGAATTTGCCCTTGGACGCGCGCCTACGCGACTCTTCTCTTCTTTTTTCCTCAGCTTCTAGCCAATCTCTAGGCCTCACTTTGTGAACATATATAGAACTATGACAAGCTGTTCCTCTGGCCATCTATAGGTATACTGAAGTTCTTTTCTTGGTACTTTGTCGAACTTACGACTATTGCTATATTCTGTTTCATAGCCTCGGTTATCTATCATTATGGCTTTAGTGCATCTAGGTAGGTCATATTATACCATAACACTTATTCTGGTTTATTATTACTGAGGTCTGCTACCCAACTCCAGTTACTCTCTCGCTGCTTATCCTATATGTATAAATCTAAGTCCTTTAATGCTTCCTCGTTACATTTCATCTTAAGAATGGCAGCCTAATCGTATCTCATACTTTGGAACTTTTATCCATCTATTGTTGATTCACCTTAATGTTGACTATAATCGATTAGTGATAACTTGAAACTTCTTATGTAATACTTTTTCACTAGGGCTCAAGTCTCGTCGGCTAACATCTTAGGTTATTTACTTGCTCCACCTTAGGGAAGATACTATACTTCAATAACCATATTTCATAGCATCTCAATGTGATTCATCTTATGGGAGGTGTTCTAATCCCGTGCAGTTCATAAAATCCCTTCTCATTGAATCATTACTTCAATCGAAAACTATATTCCGAAACATCATCCTCTTATCAATTATCACACTCACACTCTTATTCTACTACCAGGGCAGCATTCCATCTCTTCTAAATGCTCTTAGTCTTAAATTCCTCCGAGTTCATTCAAGCTATACTGAGCTTTCTATAACTTACGAAAACCATCAGTTCTCTCATTTTGATGGGCTTAATCCCGAGGTCTTACCTATTTTTGTCACCTTCTCACTCACCTTTTCTTATCCTTACACCTATCTACCTACAAACCTTGTCGCTCTACCATACTTTAGCTTGCGACGTGCCCATATCTATTTATACTACTTGCACCCTTACTTTAACTTGCTATCACCATTGATTTACTTATGTTATTCTAGAACATCAAGCGAGACATCACGCCACTTATACCTCTTCTGTACTCTTGTAACTAGACCTCACTTGGAAACTATATGTTGGAAGATATGCTACTAATGACACAACTATCATTTTTGGACATTGAACCACGACGCTTCCACCCCTCTAACTAAAGCCTGGACTATTCACAACCTTCTGAACTTGAGTATCTCGTACCTTCTTCACCTTTACCTTACATACCTTTAAATCTCGCATTGCATCTTCAGTCGCTTTCCTAACCTCCCTTCCATATAGGTGGAATTTATATCAACAACTTGAGGCTCTATTATAATACTTGCACCTCTACTGTATACACAATCTGGCGGGAGCTTCATACTGACTTCTTATGGCTCAGCTCTATGGCAGGATCTGGAAACAAAAGAAGGGCAACATACCCTAAATTCCCTGTAGCCTCTCAATTATAAGTGTGGCGCGCAACACACCCATAAGTGAGACTCTACTAGATACGGCTTTGTTGACCCCCTAGGACACGACTGCTCTGATACCACTTTGTCACGCCCCAACCTGGGGAGGCGTGGCTGGCACCCGGTGCCGTACTGGCCCGAGCGAACCACTCTGTAACTCATGATCGTTCGATGCAAACTAGAAAATACGTAGTCTGACTTGGCTGAACTTATTCTTTTTGTAACTATCATGGGCCAACATGGACACAACTTATAAGGTATAAATATAAGTGGGAAAACTCTATAGCAGCGAACCATCATACTCAAAACATGAATACACACGGGCCATCAAGGCCTCTGATATGTTGTACATAATGAACCTGTGTCTATAAAGCCTCTAAGAGTATATGACATCAAAATATAGTCTGGACAGGACACTGGCCTACCCATAAGTGTACATATATATATATATATATATGTATATATATACATATATATATATATGTGTGTGTGTGTGTGTGTGTGTGTATGTATGTATGTATGTATGTATGTAGGACAATCTGATAACCTCCTAACTCGGTTGTACTCCGGATGAAATGGAGCTTTGCCAATCCTCAACTGGATATCAACTCTGTCTGTGACAAGAGCCTGCCAACTGGATACCTGAACCTGCAGGCATGAATACAGTGCCCCGACTATGGGACATTAGTACAAAGAAATGTACTAAGTATGTAAGGCAGATAACATATGAATAACTAAATTAAACTTAACTGACATGTATATATGATATACTGAAAGTAATCTGGAGGCTCAATGAAATCCTGGAATCATACTTACCTTATTTTGACTCGTAACATATCTAAGTATTGAACTATCCAACTTACGTTACAAAGGATGTATCCGAAAATGGGAAGGCTACGTTGGCCGAGATCATCTAATGTCGTATATACATCTAATTCGTGTCATGTTATACTTGAACTTGTTCCCATATGCTATACTGTACTGGAAACCATCATATTATGGAACTTCATATATAACATTCTTCTAGCCATCACACCTTATATCTGAAATACTTACCTAAGACAGATCAAACATCTCTAGGGCTACATTGAAACATAAAAGTGGCACTTACGCGTTTCATAAGGGACTGTCTGTAAGGCTCACTCATAAACATGAATAACCAGTGGCTCGTACGCGTAACATAGTAGACCATCCGTACGGCTCATAATACTGAGGTCTGGCTATGAGTGCAACTGAGACCGTCCATAACCAGCCTTCACTATGCACCTATGCGTTCATAGATCGTCCATAGGGCTTCACTGTACACTTACGCGTTCATAGACCGTCCGTAGGGATAATGTCTTATACATATTCATTTAATATCACTCATGCAGACATCATTCAATCATCAATAGATAAACTCGTATTCATAAAATTTAAGTTCATAAGTGACATCATTATAGTAACCAATCCTAATTCCTTAGCCGTTTGTTGCGTCATCCTTCGTATTTTATATTATTTAGTCCAAAAGAATGTTGTAACTATTTTGAAATCGCGCTTCTATCCTTATTTCACATGACAGCTCGTTGCTGGGGATTACATGATTCTTTCTACTTATACCTATGTAATATTTTAGCTTGTGAGGCTACTCGTTGTACATACATACATGTATATATATATATATATATATATATATATATATATATATCCACTCATCAATACGTAACAAGAGTTGCGGGATTACACTTTATCAACTTATATTCTTTGCTAAGCTTATCATATTCTGTAGTATACGATTCCTTAGGTAACGTACATCGTCTCTTAACATCACATTCGTATATAATCAACCTTACTTAACTTGAGAGCAACATAACTACCTTCGTGTGTCTTTATCAGTTTTTGTGAACACAAACGTGTAGTATTGGAAGTCATAGAATTGTTTACTCGAGTCATTCTTATCTTTTTGCAAACTATACATTATGCTACCTCGTTGAACTATTCGTGTATAACTATCACTCATTATAAGGACACTATATTGCTTCTAATTCATTAGACCATGCGCGTGTAATCTTTAATTGACATCTAGACGTCTTGTTGCATATAGAAGACAAGGACATTTTAGAAAAATCTATTTACTCATTAAGAATACATGAAACTATGACCAACACAATCCATTCCAACATTCATATGACTATACTCGTGAACGGATCTTAATCATCGGAATAGTACATTTACAAAGACTCGCCCCCTTGAATTCCTTATAAGGGCCATGTAACTTACGGAATCATGCCAAATAAAAGAAAAGAAGATCTTACATACCTCATAATGTCCAGTCCAATCCAAGCTAACTTAACATGCAGCTCCTTTGTCTACAAGCAATGAACAATACTATCGTCACAATACGAATGCCATAACTTATCGCATTTGAACAACACAGTTTATTCTATGATAAAACGGACAGAACCTCCCCTATTTATATAACTTCCCACTAGTTACAACAGCCAACAATAGCCCAAACAACATCAAGAAATACTCATAATAAGCCTTTCAAAACAGTTTAACAATCCCAACGAGCGGCAAGCTCGGTTTGTGACTAAACAACTATAGTTTTAAACCTCTTCTTTCTTCCAGAATTTACCAACAATATTAACCGCCACATATTAAATATCCCTACTGATTTTTAGCGATAATACAACTTCAAAATGACCCCATAACAGTCCCACAAGTTCAGCAACTTAAAACTTATTTTTCAAATTATTAAAACACGTTTCCGACTTGTCTTTTCTTTCAAATTGAACAACACAACCAACAGTACATAGCTAATACTATTCTCATATAAACAAGACATGAATTCAACTTAATAATAAGTTCACAACCAGAAAACAGTGATGCAACAACAAACAACATACTACTCTTTCGAAACTCGCAAGTTCTGGTCTTTACGATTGAGCTACAACTCGTAGAAGTTTATATAAGAGAAGAGAAGCATAAACTTACCTTGGACTGAGTAGAACCCACAAAACCTACTGCCTCTTCTTCCATAACCAGTCCCCCAACACAGAGACAAGAAGGAGAAAGGGAAACTAGCAAGATGTCCGGGTGTTTCGGCACTAGAATCACTTCGTATCACCCGAAATCACCTAGGGTTTGTTTAGGATTTTTGGGGGAGGAATTGTAGGGGTTTTGTCTGAAGTTCTTACACGAAATATGAGCAAAAGAAATGGTTTAACTCAGCCCTTAAAAGGCCCCTTGTCTGCCCCTTTTTGGGGATTTATTTGGTCTTTCATTTAAACAAGTGTCACCTACCAGTCTATGCGGTCTTGAAAAAATGCAAATATCTCTCTACCCCGATATTGTATTGACAAATGATTTAAATGCACTAGAAAATAGACTCATAGATTATCAATTTGGTAGGTGGATCATCCCATAATTCTATGTATATTGGGAGAAAAGCTCTGATACATTTGACCTAATTTTTAGCACATTATGAGTGTGACTTGTGATAACCTTTGCCAACTTTTATTCCACAACTCGCTTGACTTCAAAGCGTAACACATGACTATCATACGACTGAAATAACTCATAACATAACCTCTTTATCATGTTAAGCACCCTAGTCTTATTCCAAAAGTACGGGTTATAACATTCCCAACTTCTCAACTTCGCACGAAACTCATTTTCTTCAATTCGTTTAGCTTATAAGCCTTCCAACCATCTTGGTACTTGTTATTCATGATCTTAAATATTTGTAACCTCTATGGTAACATTATTAACTTACTTTATGTACTTTCAAAAAGGATCTCATTTCCGAGCTTACATCAATTGACTTACGACGTACTTTACGTACGAAAACATGGGGTGTAACATTTTCCTTAGTAATAAATCAGATATGGCAGCTAATGATATCAACATCACACACAATGTTGAGGGAAGCGAAGATTTGCCTCAACGTGATGACTCAATCAACGACATCCATAACAAAAGGGACAAACAACCTGGTCCGTGATGGGCAGTACCCGGAATGTGCGGGAACCAACTCTCAATGGTGCGGAGGAGGAACATGTCGTGGAAACCACGAAAATCTTAAGAGAATAGCTGAAAGCAATCATGAGTCACCTCTTAAGGCAGGACAGGGTAATGACGGAATTGAAACATGCGTTGTCAAGTGTAATGACCCGATCTGTCGTTTTGCTTTATAGAATCCCGTTCCCCTAAATAAGACTCCCCATATAGTTGTTTACTATTTTATGACTTGTAGGATGGTTAGTTCGGGATTTGTAAGGGTTCGGCTTGAAATCGGAACACTTGGTTCCTTAGTTTGGCTTTAAGAGGCTAAGTTTGACTTTGATCAATATTTTGAGGAAACGACCTCGAAATCAAGATTTGCAGGTCCCAATAGGTTCTATGATGATTTTGGACTTGGGCGTATGTACAGATCGAGTTTTGGATAATCTGGGAGTATTTCGGCGCGTAATAGTGAAAGTTGGCACATTAAAGGTATTGGAGTTCTTTAAATTTGGTTTGAAGTAGGATTTAGTGTTATCGAGGTCCGTTTAGGATTCCAAGCCTGGGAATAGTTTTGTATGGTAATTTAAGACTTGCACACAAAATTTGGCATCATTTCGAGTAGTTTAAGTATGTTTCGGCGCGTTCAGAGTAAGTTGGAAGAACTTGAAGTTCATAAGTTGATTCAATTTGGTTTGAGGTGTGATTCTTAGTTCTGATGTTGTTTTACGCATTTTAAGGGTTTGAGCGAGTTCGTTTGATTATTTCAAACTTGTTGGTATGTTTGGGCGGGGCCTCGGGTGTTAATCGAACTAGGCACGGACCAAGTTTGGGCTTAAGAGCAACAACTGAAGTACCAGGTTTCTGGTGAAATTGCACCTGCGGGCTATGGTCGCAGGTGCGAGCTCGCAGAAGCGAGCTAGAAACCGTAGAAGCGGACAAGCATAGTCAGCCTAAAAACCGCAGATACGGATACGGTGGGTGCAGATGCGCATACCTTCCAGCCTATGGTTTCTAGGAATCAAGAGGTCTAGTTAAGAGAGTAAAGAAGAGTTTGAGACAATGTGATGTCCCGCTTGATGTTACAGAATAACACAAGGAAATCTATGGTGCAAGTAAGTTGAAGGAAGGTTGCGAGTAGTATAAATGGATTTGTGTAGGTCGCAAGATAAAATATGGTAAAGCGACAAGATTTTAGGAAGACATGAGTAAGGATAAGAAAAGTCAAGTGAGAAAGTGACGAAATGGACGAGTTCTCAGGATTAAGCTCGTAAAAAGAAGAGAGTTGATGGTTTCTCTAAGTTATAGATAGCTCAGTATAGCCTGAATGAACTCAAAGGAGTCTAAGACTAGTAGCATTTAGAAGAGATGGAATGTTGCCCTGGTAGTAGAATGAGGGTGTAATTGTGGTAAATAAAGGATGATGTTTGGGTCTTCGATTGAGTAATGATTTGAAGAAAAAAAAGGGATTTCATGAACTGTACAGGATTAGGATACCCACGTAAGATGAATCACATTAGGATGCTAAAAAATACGGTTATGGAAGTATAGTTTCGCCCCCAGGAGGATCAGGAAAGTCACTTCAGATAATCCTCAATGAGACGTAAGCCCTAGTGACAATGCATTACGTAAGAGGTTCCAAGTTATCAGTGGTAAATTATGGATCAACGTTAAGGTGAATCGACAATAGATGGATAAAGTTCCAACGTATGAGAGGAGATAAGGATTCCATCCTTTAGATAAACAATAATAAGGAAGCATTGGAGGACTTGGATTTAAACATATTTGATAAGCAATGGAAGAGTAACCTGGAGCTTGTTAATAGACTCAGCAGCGATAGAACAAAGTAAGAGTTATGGTATAGTATGACCTATCCAGATGCAGGAAAGTCATACGGGTAGATAACCGAGTCTATGAAATAAGGTATAACAATATTCGTAAGTTCCACAAAATACCGAGCGAAGAACTTCAGTATACCTATAGATGCCTAGAGGGACATCTTGTCAAGCTCTGTATATGTTACAAAGTGAGGCCTAGAGATTGGATAAAAGCTGGAGGAAAAAGGGGAAACGAGTCGCATAGGCGCACATACAAGGAAAAAGTCGTATAGGCTGCATGACACAAGGTAGCAACAGTAGGATTTAGTGTTATCGAGGCCCGTTTGGGATTCCGAGCTTGGGAATAGTTCCGTATGGTGATTTAAGACTTGCGCACAAAATTTGGCATCATTTCGAGTAGTTTAAGTATGTTTCGGCGCGTTCAGAGTAAGTTGGATGAACTTGAAGTTCATAAGTTGATTCAATTTGGTTGAGGTGTGATTCCTAGTTCTGATGTTGGTTTACGGGTTTCGAGGGTTTGAGCGAGTTCGTTTTATGATTTCAAACTTGTTGGTATATTTGGGCGGGGCCTCGGGTGTTAATCGAACTAGGCACGGACCAAGTTTGGACTTAGAAGCAACAACTAAAGCACCAGGTTTCTGGTGCAATTGCACCTGCAGGGCTATGGCCGCAGGTGCGAGCTCGCAGAAGCGAGATAGTAACCGCAGAAGCGGACAAGCATAGTCAGCCTAGAAACCGCAGATGCGGATACGGTGGGTGCAGATGCGCAACCGCAGAAGCAGTCAAGGGACCGCAGAAGTGGAAGACTGCGCAGGTGTGGCTCGTCTGCCGCAGGAGCGGCATCGCAGAAGCGATCCATTATTCCGCAAATGCGAATTTAAGCCAGCCAAGGGAGGACCGCATCGGTGATGAGATTTTCGCAGATGCGGCCAGTGAACCGCAGAAGCGAAAATCGCTGGAGGCGGAATAGTTTATTTAATGCGGGACTTAGGCTATTTGGCTCATTTTCATTAATCTCTTGGGCGATTTTGGAGCTCTTGGAAGGGGGTTTTCACCTAGACCTTTGAGATAAGTAATTCCTATACAATATGAGTTTAAAATATAGATTCTGGGTAGATTTTAACGTGTAAAATGGTAAAAATCATGGGTTTAGATGAAAAACCTTGGTTTTGATGGATTTAACCACGAAAATGGTTATGGAATTTAGTGAAATATATAAATTAGAGTTCTTGGGGTTATGGGTAACAACCTTCTTCAAAAAATTTCGGAATCCGGGCACGTGGGTGTTACACCCCATATTTTCGTACGTGAAAGTACGCCATAAGTAAATTGATGAAAGCTCGGGAATGAGATTATTTTGAGGTTATAAGTATTATGCTATTTCGAACAAGTGGTAAGTAAATTTGTGAAGGTGAAAGGGTAATCGAATCGAAGAAAATAAGTTCCGTCGAAGTTTGACGTTTTAGGATAAAATATGGTCCAAGCTATAATACCCCGTATTTATGGACTAGTATCATACAAGGTACCACATGACCATAATAGTAAGATGTATAAAGTGTGTTAAAAGTGGGTAGTATTTTAAGTAATTTGAGATAATTCTTAATTATGTGGATTATTGGTTAATTGCGGAATTAACAAGCTAATTAAAATTAGTGGGTAATTAATTAATAACCTTGGGATAAGACCTAACCCCTCCCTAACGTGGCAGCACCCCCCCCCCTTGCCATGTTATGACTTTTGAAAGAGAATTAAAGGTGGCACGCTTGAAAAAGGTAGGTGACAACAAGCTTGAAAATTGGGGCCCACTCTCTTTAATAAAAGAAATCACCTCCCCTAATTCATTAAGAGGAAATACATAGCTAATGGATGGAATTCTCTTTCTCAATATGCTTAATTACATAACGTAACAACAAGTTTACATAACGAGTGGAATTCTCTTTCTCAAGATTACATAACGTAATAGCAACGGGATTTGCAATTCTAAGGGATCCCGGTATAATCTTTCTCAAGAATATTATACGGATTTTTTCCTACTTCGATCTGTCGTTACGTGTTGTCGCAATCAATGTGTGTTAGAGGGATTGTCAAGAGAATCGACTCAGGTATGTTAAGTCTATCCCTTCTTTCCTTTTGGCATGATCTATACGACACAAACGAAACGAGCAAATGCACAATTTCCATAAGGCGAATTACGTAAACGGCCCCTTCAAGTTGTCCTCAACGATCATTTGAACACCTCAACTGAGACCATTTCCAGCTAGACACTTCATGTGACTGTTAAGTAAATCAAATAGATACCTCACAGTGACATGGAAAGTTACATGTATTTTAATTGCGTTTGGGCGCGTGAGGTTTTATCAGACTTTTTCTTTTATTATTTTAGAATTATATTAAGTTAAATTTTGAAAGTGGGTCCCACATTATTAGTTTTTTTCTCACTTAAAAGTCTGTCAGCAATTATATTAGACCTTTTTCACCCAAAATTTCATGTGAACCTTCCTCACCCTCAACATAAGTAGCTCCACTACCTTAAGCTACCACCAGAGTAGTGGTCGGAAGTTTGGCCGGAGCCTTCACTGGTCTATTTTTTTTTTTGAAGCAGAAAAAAGAAAAAAAATCAAGAATTATACTTGTTACTTCACCATATTAAACAATCTCATATACAAGAATAACACAAAAAAATCAAATCAGTTCCAATCCAACCCCATCATCCCAGCAATTGAACAAACATACCCTCTTCAAGATTTTAATGCCTTAATACAGCAAAATGGAGAGAGGAACAGAGAAGTTCTAGCCGACTTCCTTTTTTATATTGTTTCTTTCTCGTCTCCGACGAATAAAAATACACTACAGAGCCGCTGTGTAGCATTGAAAAGAGCAGATCCTACTTTGAAATTGTAGGTTAACTGGACGGCGCTGGTTTTGGTTTAGAAGAAGAAGATGAAGTTGGGGGGGGGGGGGGGGGGTAGGAGAAAGGGCGTTGGAAATAAATGGGGGCACTGGTGTTGATACCAAATTTTTTCCTATATATTTTATAGACATATATACCTTCAAAATAGCATATATATGCATATATAAGCATGCACAAGGTTTTTATAACTTTTCTGTAATTTTTAAAGGCTTTAAATTGATTTATTTCTTCCCCTTTTACTTATAAAATTTTCAATAATTACCCTTCGAATTATTGTTGTGGTAATTTAGCCATCAAAATCCTATATTTATGCCAAAATATTGCCTAAATATTTTTGTGCATTTTTTATAATTGCATTTATATTTTTAAAGCCAATTTGCATATAATTGCAATATTAGCCTATTAATGTATAATTACGTTATTAATGCATAAAATGATCTTCTATATTTTTAAAATGTTAAATAGCTATTTTAAATCATTTTAGAACACGAAATTATTTTTTAGAAATCATTTATTATTTATTATAAATTATATAGGGTTAAATTGGCTATTTAAAACTTAGCCAAATTTATTTTCAATTTCAGCCTAAATTCAACCCAATACCCCAGCCCAATTTCTGATCAAATTACCCGACCCAGGCCCTAAATACACTTACCCGACCCAAAACCCATCAGATCATGGCCGTTGATCTGAAATCAAAGGCCCGTATTTGTTCTTTCATTTTTAATTCCAAACGATCCACTAACCCTAATCACTTCTATACACCCGCCGCCCTAAATCCTCTCTGCTCTCAAAACACTCTCAACCTAACCCTTATCTTCAAACGCCGACCTCCCCATCTCCGGCCATCTCCGGTGACCTCTCATCGTTTCTTAAGCCTCCAATGGCTTCTCTCATGTCACTCTTGCCTTCTTTAAGGTCCTCAACGGACCAGGGCCATGACGACTTGCATATAGGGTTCATCTCCTTCCTGTTCCTGGCTATTCCAGTGTGATTTCAAGCGAAATCATTCTGTATTTGCTACGATCTTTGGGTTTCTGGACAGGTTTCTTCATCTCTGTATGGGTTTCTTTCAAAACCCTAATTTCTTTTCTATACCTCCTATATCTGTACAGATCTAGGACGATTTGAGTTTGTTTCTTGAATATTTTACACTATCCTTGAGGTTCTTTACATGAATCATGTGATTTCAAGTGTTTTTCATCTTCTTCTAAAACTAGGGTTTTCGGAACTTCCTTTAAACCCTTGTTTAACTGATTCTTTGTGTTTAAACTTCTATTGCTCACATATTTTGACTGATTCTATGAGTTTACTACAACTTTAACTCGCCTATGCTGAAAGCCCTAATTTTATTTTTAGGGTACTTCGTTTGGTTTTTGTGACTAACCAGTTCTCGTTTGAGTTTCTGTTATTTCTCGTGATTGTCTTGCCTTGATATGCTTCTACTGAGTTTCTTAGCCTAAACTTACACTGATCCTATGTGCTTGTGTTCATCTTGACTGTTCACATCAAGACTTGCATCTTTTCTCACTAAATCAGTATTGTTCAACTTTCGTGTTTGCTAGAGTTCTGCGTCGATTCTTGACTATCCATATCTTACTTTATTTATATGTTAATGTAACGACCCGGCCTGTCGTTTTTGGAATTTACGCCCCGATCCCCCCTTAACCGCTTCCCCTAAGTTCATTTCTGCTATTTTGGTTTGCCGGGATGTTCGGTGTTAGGATTCGGAGTGTTTTGGGACACTTAGTCCCTAAATGAGAGCTTAAGTGTTGAAAAATGGTCCGAAGTCGGAACAGTGTGATGACGACCTCGGAATAGAAATCCGATGGTTCCGTTAGCTCCGTTAGGTGATTTTGGGGTTGGGAGCGTGTTCGGAATGTATTTTGGAAGTTCGTAGCTCATTTAGACTTGAAATGCCGAAGTTTGAATTTTTGAAGTTTCCGGTCCGATAGTGAGTTTTTGATCCGAGGGTCAGATTGGAATTCTGGAAGTTGCAGTAGCTCCGTTATGTCATTTGGGATGTGTGTGCAAAATTTCAGGTCATTTGGACGTGTTTTGGTTAGGTTTTTGATCGAAATCGTATTTGGAAGGAATTTGAAGTTCTTAGGCTTGAATCTTTGATTAATTTGGGTTTCCGGCGTTGTTTTAGGTGTTTTCAAGATTGGTACAAGTTTGAATAAGGTATTAGGTGGTATTGGTGCTTTTGGTTGAGGTCCCGGGGGCCTCGGGATGATTCCGGGTGGTTAATGTCACACCTCCTTTTTTCTTACGCCCGCGTAAAGAGGGTATGATAAAGGGAGTTATTTCCAACTTGAAGTGGCAATCGGAACGGGATTTATTATTAAGATTTTAGAGTCGCCACTTGGGAAATTAATGGTGTCCCAAGTCACCGATTAAGTCCCGATCCGAGGAAAGTATGACTCTGTTAGCAGTCAGCGAACCAGAAATCCGAGTAAGGAATTCTGTTAACCCGGGAGAAGGTGTTAGGCATTCCCGGGTTCCGCGGTTCTAGCACGGACGCTCAACTATTGTATTTGATTTTGTCTGATTTCGAAATATGTTCTAGCTTATGTGCTTTTATTAATAAACCGCTTTCATTTTTATTTATTCGATTTTTAAACGAATTGCAACGTCGTGGAAATGCGCCTTAAACCACGTTGCACCAGTGTACCCGTGATTGTTAACACATTTCGACTTCGTTGAGATTTGGATTTGGGTCACATAAATGTGCACCCGTGTTTAGGAAGGTGATTTTATTTAAAATGCGCGCCTAAAGTAGCTACGCGTTTATTAAATGTGTGGGGAGCCATGAAATTCGCTAAATGGCACATCCCGAAGTCTAAATATTTTGATATAAGCAATTAATGAGGGCCCCGCAATTTGTGTGTTTTATTCTGCGAGGCTCGTCTCGTCTATCATTTATTTTAAAGGGAATCCTAAAGTGGCTATAACCTTTCTATGTTGGTCAGTAAATTTTGGGTAAAATTGGGCTTTAGTTTTGGCCCAATGCCATTTAATGCCACTTGTGATAACGGGAAAGGCTGACTGGACAGAGGCTTTATCCAATGAAAACAGACCCAGATGGCCCGTCCAGTTCAGCTTATCGAGCAAATGCATCAGTGAATCAGGCTACTATTTTGCTGGTTTTGTACTTGCTTCAATTAACTCATTATTTATATCATGCATGTTTTATGGTGACTATTTAAGCTAATGTCTGTTAGCAACTATTAGTAGTGGAACTTAAGCGAGTTCACACGGAAAAATACTAACGAACCTCTTTCAAGTTGTTCAATTGTATCTACTACTGGCTGCAACTAATTTCAGAAATGTATACGGGATAACTAGACTAAGGTGATTACTAATAATATGGAGATATCAAACTTAAGAGGATCAAGTCCAAAAGTTCATACAAATAACTGCTATAGGCAACCCTATTGACATGAAACAAAAATCGAACCAGTCCAATCATAAATCTCATTGCAGAAAGTAGGCATTAGGTTCTAACATGTGAACTGCTATACTCAGAATCAAATTTCACTGCACAGTCCATATGAATAGTCCAGTTATACAGTCCAGTTAACAGTCCAGCATTTACACACATATTACAAAATTGATTCGACACTATGCTGATTAAATCTAACACCTATTTAACTATCAATACATCACAGTCCAAACAGCACACTTCAAAACCAAACAGATGAACATTTGTATTCCATTTCAAGCTTAATGTTACAGCAGGGCAGATTCGAATGTGTACCTGGTAATTGCAAATAAGAAAAGGGAGAGATTAGCAGCAGTAACAACTTCAGCAGCAGCTCAGAAAACCAGTTTAAAATCTCAACAACAGTCCAGCACAGACCCAACAACTCAGAATAAATTAGAGAGCCAATAGAGTTCACAGATTAACCCAAACAGCACCAAACAGCTAAAAATGAACCCAGGACTGACATCCCCAGTAAACAAACAACAAATCAACCTGGACTAAGTAAATCTCATGCACACATGATTCGAACAGCTTGTGAATATCCAAAGTGAGCATACACAGATGAGTTCAGGTTACTTCTTATCCTTAACGAGCTAGGAAATGAGATTAATGACTGAAATTTGAGAATGAGGTTAGGAGAGATTAATGGAATAGTAATTTTTACTTTTCTGTTGTTTTCTGAAACTTGAGGATGATCAGAGGGTTTTGAGGGGGGGGGGGGGTCGAGATGGCTATTCAGAAAAACTCTCCCTCCTCAAGGCAAATGAATGCCTATTTATAGGTGAACTTAATCCAACTTCAGATTTTTCCCTTTACCCCCTTAGTCCCTATTCTAATTTCAGTGTTTACCCCATTATTTCTGACTTGTTACACAAGCAACTAACTTAAGTTTATTAGAACCTACACTATAGTCCCTCCTAGAAAGGTTCTATGCCCATTACAATTCCTATTCTATCCTTACTTTACTTTAACAATTACCAATCTTAGTGAAACTACCCTTTTCCATGCCTATACTACCCTTTGAATCCTATGAAATTACTGACCAAGTTAAACCAGTCTATTAACTACAACCAAGCAATCTATTTCTAGGGCTAGAGCAATTAAAATCA
>NC_031993.1:36335141-36347287 GCF_001879085.1 Nicotiana attenuata
AATATGGAGGCAGGGATTAGCCTCATGCAAATATGGAGGCAGGGATTAACCTCATGCAGGATGCGGGACAGGGCTTAGTCCCATTCAAAGAACAAATAGCAAATAAGGGTAGAATGTTTCTTAGTTGGGGATACATTCAGTGTCGGGTGGCCCGTTCGATAGTGACTTTGCTTCGTGTATATATGTTTGCGAATGCTATCGTTACGTCAGATGTGCTTGCGCTCAAAGAAAAATTGTAAGTTCCGTAAAAGGGAGGTTGGTTCGTGCCTTTGTCTGCTGGCCTTGCTATACTCTGTTTTGGAAGCCTCGTTTGAGTTTCCTTGGGTAACACCTGACTGTTACGAAAATATGCAAAAATAGAGTTATTTAGAAACATATTGAAATATCAAGTAATTTAAGATGAACTAGTGACTATAACACATTTAAGAGACACTGCAGCTTTCTTATGTTAGAATTTATAGGGTCCTCCTCAAAATTCTTCCCCAGTTTGGTAGATGATCCTTTGGCCGTTTCCGAGTAACGAGACTTATTGAACCTCTTTCAGAATTTTGAGAATCCTTCTCAAAATTCTGCCCCAGTTTCTTAACCGATTTCTAATCGTCTGACATATGTTGGCGTTCGACTGGACTTGCTTCGGAATTTTGAGGGTCTTCCTCAAAATTCTGCCCCAGTTTCTGATCTTGGGAAGAAATGGAAATTTATTATGATATGACCGAACCCGTAGGGCTGCCTACGTATCCCCTCTTAAACGGGAATCAGGTCAAGCGTAGTTCAATTATATCAGATAAGGAAATGTAAATAGTCTAAGCATAGTATCTCTTGATTGCGTCTGAATTGATTAGTTTTGGCCAGACTTCTCCGTCCATTTCTGCAAGTATGAGTGATCCTCCTGTTAGCACCCTGTGAACCATGTAAGGACCTTGCCAGTTGGGAGAGAATTTCTATTTTGGCTACATCTTGATGTGGGAAGATCTTCTTCAGCACCAGCTGTCCAGGTGCAAATCATCTTGGTTTGACACTTTTGTTGAAAGCTTTGGACATTTGGTCCTGATAAAGCTGACCATGACATACTACGTTCATTCTTTTTTCGTCTATAAGGGACAATTGCTCATAGCGGCTCATTATCCATTCTATATCGCTGAGTTCAGCTTCCTGTATGATTCGTAAAGAGGGAATCGCTATCTCGGCTGGGATACCAGCTTCGGTACCGTAAACTAGCATGTAGGGAGTTGCCCCGGTTGATGTGCGAACTGTAGTGTGGTATCCCAATAGAGAAAAAGGCAGCTTCTCGTGCCATTGCTTGTGGTTTTCTACCATCTTCCTTAGTATCTTCTTGATGTTTTTGTTGGCGGCTTCTACGGCTCCGTTCATCTGAGGTCTATAGGCTATGGAGTTCTTGTGCTTGATTTTGAAAGTTTCACATATGGCTTTCATCAGATCACTGTTGAGATTGGCAGCATTGTCAGTGACAGTAGACTCGGGAACTCCGAATCGGCAAACAATACGATCTTTGACAAAGTCTGCGACGACTTTCTTGGTTACAGCTTTGTAAGATGCACCTCTACCCATTTTGTGAAGTAATCAATGGCTACCAGAATAAACATGTGCCCGTTTGAAGCGGTGGGCTTGATAGGACCGATGACATCCATTCCCTAGGCGGCGAATGGCCAAGGTGAGCTTGTTGCATTGAGCTCATTTGGCAGCACTTTTATCATATCGGTATGCACTTGACATTGGTAATATTTGCGGACATACTGGACGCAATCTGTCTCCATATTCATCCAAAAGTAACCGGCCCTAAGTATCGTCTTGGCCAAGATGATACCATTCATATGTGGGCCGCAGGTCCCACCATGTATCTCCTCAATTAGTTTAGAA
Source organism: Nicotiana attenuata (assembly GCF_001879085.1). Lineage (NCBI taxonomy): Eukaryota > Viridiplantae > Streptophyta > Magnoliopsida > Solanales > Solanaceae > Nicotiana > Nicotiana attenuata. The sequence goes on from NC_031993.1 coordinate 36,337,020, forward strand.
GCTTCTTTTGCGTTAACACATCTTAGGAATCCCAAATCAGGAGTTCTTCTGTACAAGTTTCCTCCGCCGTGGAAGAAGTGATTGGACAATCTTCGGAGTGTGCATTTTTGAATGTGGTTTGCACGCTCCGGGTACTCTCCTTTTGCCAAATACTCTTTGATGTCTTGGAACCAAGGTTTTCCATCCGTCTCTTCCTCGACGTGGGCACAATACGCTGGTTGATTATGAATTCTCACTGGGATGGGATCGATGAAATTCTTGTCCGGATGCTATATCATAGATGACAAGGTGGCCAATACGTCTGCAAAGTCATTCTGAATTCTGGGTACATACCGAAACTCTATCTTCGTGAACCTTATCCTCAATTCCTGCATGTGGTGCAGATATGGCAATATCTTGGAATTCTTGGTGGCCCACTCTCCATGTACCTGGTGCATAAGAAAATCTGAATCACCAACTACCAGCAGCTCCTGAATATTCATGTCGATTGCCATGTTGAGTCCTAGTATGCAGGCTTCATACTCTGCCATGTTGTTGGTGCAGGGGAATCTGAGTTTAGCAGATACCGGATAATGTTGACCCATTTTTGATACCAAAACTGCTCCAATGCCCACTCCTTTGAAATTCGCAGCTCCATCGAAGAACATCCTCTAACCGTCGTATGCTTCGGTAATGTCCTCTACTATGAATTACACCTCTTCATCAAGAAAATACGTTTTCAAGGGTTTGTATTCTCCTCCCACCGGATTTTCAGCAAGATGATCTGCCAATGCTTGTCCTTTGACCGCCTTTTAAGTTACGTAGACGATATCGAACTCACTCAACAGTATCTGCCACTTGGCTAACTTTCCAATCGGCATGGGTTTCTGAAATATGTACTTCAAAGGGTCCATCCTGGATATGAGGTATGTGGTACAGGCACATAAGTAATGCATAAACTTCTGGGCTGTCCATGTCAAAGCACAACAAGTGCGTTCCAGCAGAGAGTACTGTGCTTCGTAAGGTGTGAACTTCTTACTCAAGTAGTATATGGCTTGCTCCTGTCTCCCTATCTCATCTTGTTCTCCCAGAACACATCTGAAGGCTCCATTCAATACAAATAGATAGATTAGCAAAGGTCGTCCTGGTTCTGGCGGTACCAAGACCGGTTGTGTGGACAGGTACTCCTTGATTTTGTCGAAAGCTTTCCGACAATCCTCGGTCCAGCTTGTTTCAGCATTTTTCCTCAACCCTTGAAGATGGGTTCACATATAACTGTGGACTGCGCTATGAAGTGACTGATATAGTTGAGACGTCCTAGGAAGCTCATCACGTCCTTTTTACTCCTAGGTGGTGGTAACTCCTGAATAGCCTTAACTTTAGACGGGTCCAGCTCGATCCCTCGACGACTGACAATGAATCCCAGTAACTTTCCTGCGGGAACCCCGAATGCACACTTTGCGGGGTTCAATTTTATGTTGTACCTCCTTAACCTGTCAAAGAACTTTCTCAAGTCCTCTATGTGATCCGCGACCCTCTTGGATTTGATAATGACGTCGTCCACATACACCTCTATTTCTTTGTGTATCATATCATGGAAGATGGTTGTCATGGCTCGCATGTAGGCATCCCCAACATTCTTTCGACCAAATGGAATCATCTTGTAGCAGTATAACCCCCATGGTGTAATAAATATTGTTTTCTCTCCGTCTTCTTCATCCATCCAGATCTGGTGATAACCCGCAAAGCAATCTACAAAGAATTGAAGTTTATGCTTGGCGCAATTGTCGATCAGGATGTGTGGCAGTGGGAAGTCGTCCTTGTGTTTGCTCTGTTTAAGTCTCGATAGTCAACACATACTCTGACCTTCTCATCTTTCTTCGGAACTGGCACAATGTTGGCTAACCAAGTTGGGTATTCAACTACCCTGATGACTTTGGCTTTGATCTGCTTAGTAACTTCCTCCTTGATTTTCAGGCTCATATCTGGTCTGAACTTTCTGAGTTTCTGCTTTACTGGCGGACACATGGGATTAGTAGGCAACTTGTGAGCCACTATGGATGTGCTTAAACCGGTCATGTCATCATACGACCATGCGAAAATGTCCTCATATTCCTTTAAGAAACAGATGTACTCCTGTTTCTCTATCGGCGATAAGTGAATGCTGATGCGAGTCTCCTTGACGGTCTCGGCGTCCCCCAAATTTACTGCTTCGGTTTCGTCAAGGTTGGACATAGGCTTATTCTCAAAGTTTTCAACCTCCCTAACAACTTCCTCGGGTATTTCATCTTCTTCATCCGAATCACTACCCTCATATGTGTTGCCTCATTACATGTCACAGTCACCGATTCATCAGGAAAAGTAATAATAACGCTGTAGAAAGAAAAAGTGTAGAAAGTAATAATGAATAATAAAGAGCAATGCATTTGATTAAAACTGAAAAACATATACGGCTCGATGAATCGAGCATTTATTTTAAAACAAGTAAGTCTTTAAAAAAAATAACTGAAAATCTTAAATGCCTAGAATGACTATGAAAATAAAATCTGCTAAGCTATCCAGGGACTCGGCGGGCCCGGGATGGTGTGGCGGTCCAATTCTTGAGAACAACTCCTTTCTCCACAGTCTGAATTGTGAGGCGTTCTTCCTCCTCCTCCTCCTCCTCAATTATTGCACTGCAATCCATGTCTTCATCCTCCAAGAATAAATTCCTCAGCCCAGCTAATGCTTCTTCTTCTACAGTTCCCCATATTGCATCAGCTTGGTGAAAAGCTTGATCCAGATGTGGCACTGGTTGCTCGAGAGGGTAATAAGTTCCACGCCATGGAGGCGACCAATCATTATACTCTTGCCACGTGTACTGGTATCCGAGCTCGAAAGTAGTACCATGACCCTTCAGCTGTATCGTTTAGTAATACCATGGAGATTCTTCCCTAGCCCTTTGCCGGGTTCGTACCCTGACCATGCCAGTATGATTTCTATTTTACTACTCCACCATTTGTCTTTCTAAACGGCATTGACACGTTCGATGTGATGATAGGTTTCCCCTCCTAGCCTTCTTCTGTTCCCGATAATCGGGATGGTTTGACTGGTGTAAATGGGGTTACTCTCATCTCCGTGAATGATCACCTCCTGATGGTTCCATTCGAATTTCACGGCTTGATGTAATGTGGAAGCCATAGCCCAAGCAGCATGTATCCATGGTCGGCCCGATAGAAGATTGTATGAGGCTGGTATGTCGAGCACCTGGAATTCAACGTCGAATCAAGTTGGCCCCATCTGCAGGCAAAGGTTAATTTCCCCAATCGTGGCCATTTGAGACCCATCGAAAGCTTTCACATTCATACTCCCTGCCCGTATTTCATGAAAACCTTTGTCCAATCTTTTCAGAGTATCCAGCGGACAAATGTTGAGGCTTGAACCCCCATCAATCAAGACCCTGGAGATGAATTTGTCTTCAAATTGCACCGTGACATGCAATGCTCGATTGTGATTCAATCCTTCAGGCGGTAGTTCATCCTCATGGAAGATTATTTTATGACTTTCCAGCACTTGCCCTACCATGTTGGCCATCTCTCCGCAGGTGATATTGTTGGGCACGTACGCTTCACTCAACACCTTTATCAAAGCATTCTTGTGCGCCTCTGAATTTTGTAATAGTGATGGATGGATATCTGAGCCGGGGTTTTGTTCAAATGATCAATGACGGAATACTCACTTGCTTGTACTTTCCTCCAAAAGTCATCTGGCCCTGTTTCAATGACATGCTGCTTGGTAGTGGCATCCTTACTTGGTCCTCCCAAGTGTTCAGGTGTATAGATTCTTCCGGTCCTAGTCATTCCTTGTGTGGCATCGGATTCATCCATCTTTTCCTTTCCTTTTCGCCTAGCTTCGGCAACGTAATCCCAAGGTATTGCTTTTGAATTGAAAGAAGGTGTGGTTGTCACTGTCACCATGAAAGGTGTGGCCACTTCTACTTTAAACGGAACAGGGTTGGATGCATGTGGAGCTACCTCTACCTCAAATGGAACTGGTGCAGCTACCTCAACCTCGATTGGTGACTGAGTCTATACTACAATAGGAGTAAGTGTGACAGAGGGTTTAAAGTCATCGCCTTCTCGAATAAGCCCAATCGACCCCTCAGGATCCCATTCTTCGTCCATCTCTATCACATGTATCCCACCACCCCTATGATCCGGTAGAGGGTTGTTGCGAACATTGGGTGCAGCTTCTTTTTCCCGTATGACCTTGTTATCAATCAGCGTATGGATTTTGTCTTTCAATGTTTGGCACTCGTCAATGGTGTTCCCTTTCATACCGGAATGATATACACATATTTTGTTTAGATTGACCCATTGGGATGGATTCTTTAATGCCACGGCGGGAATAGGGGTGACGTAACCAACGGCTTTCAACCTTTCATACAGCCGGTTGATGGGTTCAGCAATAGCGGTGTATTGTCTAGGTGGCTTGCGGTCAAAATTGGGTCGTGATCTTGGATAATTTTGGCGAGTCGGAGGTGACTGGAAATGAGATGGTTGAATTATAGGTATGATAGACAGTGGCTGGTTGGGAATATCTGGGAGATGATGGTTTATCTGTAGGTGGTGGTGCTTGGTATATGGGTGGAGGTATTTGATATGTGGGTGGAGGTGTTTGATACGTAAATAGAGATTTCGGGCCTTGAGCCACCATTACTGCCCTAACGTCTTTCTTCTTTGATATGCCGCCTGATTGTAATGCCTTGTTTGTGGCCTGTAATGCCTCAAAGTTTGTTACCATCCCGCTTTTGATGCCTTCTTCGATTCTTTCCCCAAGTTTGATGATATCAGAGAATTTATGGTTTTCAATAACCACCAATCTCTCATAATATTGCGGATCCTGTGCTATGACGAAGAACTTGTTCATCTGTTCCTCGTCCAAAGATGGCCTGACTTTGGCTGCTTCAGACCTCCATCGAGTAGCATACTCGCGGAAAGTGTTGGTGGGTTTCTTCTTAAGATTCTGAATGTAGAAAACATCTGGTGCATTTTCTGTATTGAACCTGAATCGGTCCATGAAATCTGATGCCATACTCACCTAGTTGGACCATTTCTTAGGATCCTGGCTGATGTACCAAGACAAAGCATCTCCCGTAAGACTCCTCATGAAAATCTTCATCCGGATCTTTTCATCCTTTTCGACCCCGACAAGCTTGTCACAATAGGTCCTTAGATGAACCCTGGGATCACCTGTACCGTCAAACATCTCGAACTTGGGAGGTTTGTACCCCTCTGGCAGCTCTACATCTGGCTGTATGCATAGGTCTTCATAGTTCAAACCTTCTATTCTTTTGCCACCTTCGACACCCTGAACCCGGCTTGTCAATTTCTTGAGTTCCTCGGCCATGTTCTTGATGAGCAGGTCCTTCTCAGCGGATTCTGGTGTATAGGAAGCTTGTTGAGTAGAGTGAGGTACGGTTTCCACATATATAGGGTTGTTTTGGGTGAGTTTTAGGGACTTGGGTGTAGTGATGGTCATTGGTTGAGTTTTGAGGATCGGGAATGGGTTGTGGTATGTTCTGGGGAGTGTGATAAGTGGCGGTTGATGGGTACTGAATTGTTTGATGGTGGTGTTGTGGCGGAGTTGGTATCAGTAAGGGATTGAGATTTTTAGGTGGGGTTGCATATTGATGTGGTGCAGGAGGGTTTTGTGGATGTTGGTTTGGAGTATTTTGGGGAGATGCTGGGTTCTTTGTGTTTTGTTGGTTAATGTCGGGGTAATTCAGAGTGAGGGATAGGTTTGCCAAGTTGCGGACCTGCTCAAGCTCTCCCTGTAGCTCCAGTATCTTTTGTTCTAACCACAAAACTAAATCATTTGGTGTCGGAGTACTCCGACCATCTGAAGTTTTTGCATTTTCCACATTCTCTTTTCGAATACCACTTAAATCGTCCATTTTAGCTTTCCCTTTGCTCTTTGTATTACTTGGAGGAGGAGGAGGTGGAGGGCCTCTAGATTTGGTACGATAAGCTGATGATGCCAGTATGTGCGAACCAACCTTAGGGGATGGGAATAAAAAATAAATAAAAACAAAAAGGTAAATAAGTCAGTAAGGATTCTGAAATGTTTGCAGTATTTAAACACATATTGTGTGAATGTAAATTTGCATCCTAATTTGGGAGCCCTATTGTGCCCGAGGCGACAAATAAATTTGGAGAAATTTAGTGCCAATAATTGCCTCATCTCATTAATGTAAAAGTAAACGACCCAAAACGATACTAAATAAGATAATGTTGCTAATGGCGCTTTGCCTTATTACATTTAAAATGGAAAGCAAGCAAATCTAATCTACTTGGTCCCAGAAGGACCCTCTCTAGACCGGATGTTGTTGTCAATCAACTCTCCCAACTGGCGTAGGTTCAACAGTAGGAATGCTCTTGCCAAATGCCCTCCTTCATTTCCTTCAGCATTCTGGCAGTCGGTGACCCTCTTTCTTATCTTCCCTCCAATTCCATTAAACTGTACTCCAGATAATCCAGCCTCTCGCTGGATTTAACAGCTTTTCTTTCCACTCGTTAATCATTTCCATATCGGCCTTATGTTGCGCCACATGTTCAGCTTCAGACTCTCGAACTCTTTTGCGCAGCTTGTTATGCTTTACCTCTACTTCGGCAAACTCATCTATGACCCTGTTTCCTGGACCAACCCTTGGCTCAAAGACTCCCGATAGATTATCATCCAACCATAAGGGGTAAAAGTATGAATGTCCCGCATGATATCGGTCTGGTTCGATAGTATCCTTTTCCATAATAATCTTCAAAGTCCATATATGTTGTGCTTCGTTCTTATATGGGATGGCATCACCCTGAAAATCAGCTATGAAGTGACTCATCTTGGCGACCCGTGGTACGACCTATCTCCTGCCTGCCTGTCTCATAACCCTGAGGGGAGCATAAGGATATATCCCCCTCAACCCGATCAGCACCAAATGCGGGACATCTCTGGATCTTACGATGAACTCGTCAGTGGGGAACCACTCGAACATCCACTGAACCTGGTCCTCAGTCAGCTTGTTGAAAAACTGTACCCACCCTACAGCATCCTTAGGTTGATCGAACATGTCTGGAATGTAAGTCATCCTTTTAGGGTGATGGAAGGCTATGTGGTCATTCCACGGCCTTCATGGAAACTCTTGGCGGTATTGGCCCCTTTGGAGATGTTCTAACAGCCAGACTTGTAATAGCAAGTTGCAACCCTCAAAGAATTTGAACCCCTTTTGATAGCGTTCCACGGCCTGGTATATGTCTGCAACGATCATAAGGACAATAGTATATGTCTGTCCCTCGATCCTGTCCATCAGAGTTTTGGCCACCATGGTCAGCCTAGTATGGATTTTATCTCCTTGGATTGGGAATACCAGCATGCCCAAGAAGCACACAATGAACATGAAGACCCTACGATGAACCCAGTCCAAGTATGTGATTGAGAACTCATTGTTAAAAATACGGTGAGAGCTGCTATGACCGTATCTTTCATAAAGCAAATCGAAAGGTATGTAGGAGTTTTTTCAAGCACTCCAAATCATCATTTTCCTTCAGCCCCATAATCTTAAGGAACCCTCTGGTGGTGCGATTTTCAAGTGCCAACAGACCAGGGCTATCCCAAGGCAACCTAGCAAATCCTCCATTTCCTCTAGGAGGGGAGTCATTTCTATATCTCCAAAGCGGAACACAACCCTTTCCTTATCCTAAAATAGAGTGGCAGCCTCGATTAGTATCTTGTTTGGTTGAAGATCCAATAGTGATGACAAATTCCCTAACACTCTTTTCACATGATTTTGGTCACTTGAGGGAAGGTCCCTCCACCAATCTATCAAAAGTGGAGGTATGCTACTGACCATACCGAATCTAGGGACTTCCTCATTTTCAGCAAAACAAGAGAGAGTTAGGCCCTTTTCCCCCTCCAGGTTCGTCTATTTATACAGTAATGATTAGCATATTGGCACTTATTTCCCCAAATTAATGCACACAATCGTGATTACGTCCGTTGGGATTTGTGAAAAACCCGATAGACTTTTGGACGAGGCTTGTCTTAAAGGGTTATTATGCCGATAACATTTTAACCCAGCTAGGTTTGACCATGATGCATATACAGTTAATCAGAGTAAGGTTGCTATAGAGGTCTAGACTGGGACCCTCAAGCGGACAACTTGAGGGGGAAAGGCACGGAACCGTCGAACGCACCGCTGATCGACTCGTTTTACCGCAAATACGCCTTTCCGAATTTAAAGGGTGATATATAGGAAGAGCGCAAACACTCATCAAGTGTTGCTATGGGATTGATTACGTACGAGTGGAATATGATGTTGAGCATGATTTATGCAACAATAAATAGCATGTTGTCAAGTATTTGCACGTAAGAAAAGTAATAAATGCAGTATTTAAATAATTGAAAGACAGCTACGGAAAAAGAAAACAAAGAGACAAGTCAGTTTTAGGAAAATAAAGAAATCATAAATGCTTGAAAGCAATTAAAATCAAATAAGGGGAAAGGGTACACGGGATCATGCTTGGACTAATTCATAAAAATAAGTTCACTATGGTAAGAGCCTAAAATAGCCCTAGCAGAGTCGCCATGCTGTCGAGCCCCCTTTTTTCCTCCTCGAGGGGAAGTCCGGGTTTCGACATTCATGGGGGAATAACTCGTTTCCTTTTTGGAATTAGGTATTTCAAGAGTTGCCACCTAACGGATTATGGTGCGTTAGGGCACCTAGAGTAATTAACTCATGTAACTAGTTTGCATTACCAGAGATTAGGGTAAGGGCTCGAAATAACCTTGAGGGGAAGGTGTTAGGCACTCCTCGCGGTCCACAACTGTGGGTCCCGGCCGAACATAAACTATGTGAATTAGTCAATTAACAAGTAAGCAAGTATTTGCAAATAAAGTAACTTTCCCCATCTAAATGCATATATGATCAAGGAAGTTCAGATAATGAAGGTAAAAGAGGTTTGGACAGCTTATACATGTATATGTAAAAGAAAAAGAAGTTTAGATAATTCAAATACATATAGGAATTGGGAAAGGGAAGTCCTAAGTTGGTTGGCCTATAGGATCATACCCATGCAATGCCCGGTAATCACTCTTTAGTGAGAGGGGCTACACGTGACATTAGCGCACAAATCATCATATCCTTTTACCCATTACTCTTCCCTTAGTGGTTATAAGCAAGTTTAATTAACGACCTCTAAGTGTGCTGCTACCCATCCCTTCCTTATGGTCCTGGAGGAATTTAGGACCTCTAAATCTGGACAGTTCTAGACAACCTAAGGTTTATAAAAGGTGAAAATCTAGGCGACAAGCAAATAACATGTAGGAAAAGCAAATAGGGACAAACAGTTAGAAGGCTCATATTTACCTCCGCATGTATATAGGCAAACAAACAGCACGTCTAAAACATAGATTTTGAAGAAGTTCAGAAATCCTAAGAACCTGATATCTAGATGAATGTTACAGATTCAGGATATGTATAAGGAAAATGGCAGAATCCTAACCAGTTTGCCTAATGGTTTTTTATAGCCCGTTAAGCTTAAGGAATTTAACCCAATCAAATCCAGTTTCTAGTTTATATTTATAGAGACTGATTACCTAAGGCTTGCCTAGGCGTGGGTGATCGCTGCCTGCTCCGCACCAATAAAAGGTAGCAAGAGAGGGTCGCAATAGCTTTTACCCGATATGAGGGTCGGGATCGAATTCCTTAGGGAGCTAGAAAGGGAGTTGATGTATCTATTCAGTCTAGAATCGTGTAATTGTTCCAAATGTCACTTCCAACATTTTTGGGTTTTCTTTTATAAATTACTATTGTAAAACTACTAATTATATTTGAAACTAGATTATGCTAAGAGATAATTGCTAAGAGTTGTATCTAATGGACTAAGGGGCACTAGGGTAGTGACTTTCACTTAGGTGGCTAATTGACGGGTAATTGCTTCTAAGGCTTAATTGACATGATTGGAGAAATATGTATAACCATTGCACAATTTTACCCACTCTCACACCTCTCGGTAGAGAGAGTGATTTTGCACAATTGACTCTCTTGAGATCAAATGGGTAGGCAAATTAGCTCAAGCAACTAAGGTTCAAGTCGGGTAATTACTCTCTCAAGGTTTAACCCTTTAATTGAGACTATCAATTCTCTTGAGTCCATCCCAATTCCTTGTTGGGTCAATTTTGGAGACTTAGGCTCTCTCTCAAGAAGAGCCAAATCAACTTAGCACAAACCAGTGTTTGCAACCACCAATTCATAAATTAAA
>NC_031993.1:36354243-36381180 GCF_001879085.1 Nicotiana attenuata
TGTTGTTTCGTTATTTCCCATTGTTCGTTGTTATTCCCATTGTTCGTTGTTATTCCCATTCCAATTCCCTTGGTTGCCCGAATTTTGTTCCCCCAATTACCGCCTTGGTTGTTGTTGTTCCAATTACCACCACCTTGTTGATTGCCAATTTCCTTGGGTTGCCATTTTGATAGTTATTGACATATTGAAACTCTTCGCTTTGCTCATCATAACACTCATTTGAAAAACCACCACCATCATTGTTATCATATTGTTCACAATTCCCTTGAGAGTGTTGCCCTCTTTGCCCCTTTTAAGCATATCACTCCTCCATGGCATTGACTTGGCGAGGATTTTGGACTTGTTGCAATTGCGCCTTCGCCAATTAATTCATAATAGTAGTGAGCTCGGCAATAGCTTGACCGTGATCATGCAATTCCTTGTGCAAATGGATGACCGTAGGATCACCTTGGGGCACATTCGCTCTACTTTGCCATGCCGACGAAGTGTCGGCCATTTCATCCAAAATATCACAAGCTTCATTGTAGGGGAGCTTCATAAAGTTACCTCCGGCCAATTGGTTCACAATGCATTGATTAGTGGTGTTGATTCCCCGATAGAAGGTTTGTTGGATCATATTCTCCGTCATATCATTATTGGGGCATTCCTTCACCATTGTTCTAAAACGCTCCCAAATCTCATGTAAAGGTTCCGTGGGTTCTTGTTTGAATGCCAATATATCATCTCGAAGTGCCGCCATGTGCCCGGGTGAGAAAAATTTAGCAATAAATTTATCCGCCAACTCATCCCAAGTTATGATAGAATGATTGGGGAGTCTTTCTAGCCAATCCAATGCCTTTCCCCGAAGCGAGAAGGGGAAAAGTCTCAATCTAAGAGCATCTTCGGACACATTCATCTATTTGCTACCCCAACATGTATCCACGAAGCCTTTTAGATGTTTGTAGGCATTTCGATCCGCAGCGCCCGTGAAATACCCACGCTGCTCAAGTAAGGTCAACATCACATTAGTTATCTGAAAATTGCCCGCCCGGATTCTGGGTGGGACAATTGCACTTACATACCCTTGGTTCGGTAGCACCCGAGGAACCGCTCTTGGAGGTGGCGGGGGAGGGTCTGGAACGTTGTCATTAGCATTGGCCTGGCGGCCTCGTCGTGGTCCGGGAGGTACAAGAGGCACCTCACCGTCTCCAATATCCTCAACCTCCTCCCCCGCAAGCACATTTCCAAGAGGGTCATTTGCATTTAAAGCTATTTTGGTACATGTAGTAATCACACACATAAATTAGTAACCAAGAAGGAAAGAAGAACAACACACAAAACTAACTAAATAGATAGCCAAAACCGTTAGCTCCCCGGCAATGGCGCCAAAAAGTTGATCGCTGCCTGCTCCGCACCAATAAAAGGTAGCAAGAGAGGGTCGCAATAGCTTTTACCCGATATGAGGGTCGGGATCGAATTCCTTAGGGAGCTAGAAAGGGAGTTGATGTATCTATTCAGTCTAGAATCGTGTAATTGTTCCAAATGTCACTTCCAACATTTTTGGGTTTTCTTTTATAAATTACTATTGTAAAACTACTAATTAAATTTGAAACTAGATTACGCTAAGAGATAATTGCTAAGAGTTGTATCTAATGGACTAAGGGGCACTAGGGTAGTGACTTTCACCTAGGTGGCTAATTGACGGGTAATTGCTTCTAAGGCTTAATTGATATGATTGGAGAAATATGTATAACCATTGCACAATTTTACCCACTCCCACACCTCTCAGTAGAGAGAGTGATTTTGCACAATTGACTCTCTTGAGATCAAATGGGTAGGCAAATTACCTCAAGCAACTAAGGTTCAAGTCGGGTAATTACTCTCTCAAGGTTTAACCCTTTAATTGAGACTATCAATTCTCTTGAGTCCACCCAATTCCTTGTTGGGTCAATTTTGGAGACTTAGGCTCTCTCTCTCAAGAAGAGCCAAATCAACTTAGCACAAACCAGTGTTTGCAACCACCAATTCATAAATTAAATCATAAAATTGACCCAAATACAAACATCCATAGTCAATCTAACCTTAAATCACAACACCCATCAATTACCCACACTAGGGATGAGCCACAACCCTAGCTAATGGGTTTAGCTACTCATGCTTGAACAAGAAAATAGAGAAATAGATGAAGAACAAGACATATATAATTAAATGCTAAGTTAAAATACAAGAATCTATCGTTAATTTGAAGCTAAGATGCCAAAAATGGCTACAAAATAGGTCTCACGAGCGCAGCTCAAAGTCTGGAATTAACTGATGACCTAAAAATGGTAAAATGTTCTATTTATACTAGGCTGGAAAAACTGGACAAAGATACCCCTGCGGGGTCAGTGCGGGCCGCATGAAATGGACCGCGGCCGCACTAGGCTTTTGAACTTCAACTCTGGGCTCTCTGAACATGGGCTCCACGGACCGCGTAGAATGGACCGCGGCCGCGGAGGTCTCTACTGCGGTCCGCACAGATATGACCGCAGACCGCGCAGCTTGGATCAAGGCAGAATTCACCTCTCTGAATCTCTCTTCCGCGGACGGCGAAATATGTACCGCGGCCGCATTGCCTTAAGCCCATTTTAACCATCTCTATGAACCTATCTAGTGCGGACCGCATAAAGTCGAATGCGTCCGCACTAGGCCTTTTTGCCCTTAGTTTGCCTTGTCTTTGATTCTTGAGCAGGTTTCACTCTCTTTGAGCCGATCTTTGACATTTCGTCACTTTGTCAATCAAACCTGCAATCAAGCACACTTATTAGCCTTTTGGGACTATTTTGTAATAGTTTATAACCAAAGCGTAAGCAAGAAGGAGCGTAAAACACGTTAAAATCCCTAGTTATCAGTAGGACTGTATGCAATCTCAATTACAGGAACTGTTTGAATAGTTGAACTCGTTTAACCTATGAGCATGCTGATCTAGGTGATACAGGTTATCACAAGTATTTTATGTCAACTCGTATTTAGAGACATGATGCCTATGTGTGAGGCTGTTTAGACCTTTTCATAGCCAGTTACTTATTTCAATCGAAATAGACATGTCAAACGAAATGCAAATAGGGTTCCTAAAAGACATGGTATCTAATGCATACGGAAATGCCGGCTTTATTAAGACAGGGTTGTTAGCCTAGGAGCAGAATCTCTAAGTGACAAGACTTGTACACAATTAAAGCATGGAATAGTGATATGTGGCATATAGTATGCCGAAGCCATAAACGTGAAGGTCCTAAAATCAGGTTATCTAATGCACAAGATCATCATGGTTTAAATGCAAATGAAAAAACCGTCCTAGAACATGGATTCTAACACAGATTTGCAGAACATAAAGCCTACATCATGTTTTCTACCTCGTTTTACCCACAGTACCATGCAGCTACCCTCCCATTTCACTAGTCACCCCAATATATATTTACAATTAATTCTTACAGCCCAATGATGGAATAAATTACATAAATAAAACAAAAATTAAGTTATAGGGAGCCTGAAGTAGGCCCAAAGGAAATTCTGGTGTTCCAGGCCTTCAGTAGTCTCAAATGCCAAGGATTTCACAGCCAATTATGTCCAGGTGTGTCGGAGTTCCCTAAGGACCTCAAGGATCCCGGGCAGTGCTCACACATAGACCTTTCTCAAATAAAGAGTGATTTATGTGTAGTGTGGAAGAGGCAGCCCTGATATGCCAGAGTTCAGAGATACCTCAAGGACCTCTAAGCAGTACACATACTAGAGGGGCAGGACTTAATAACCTAAGAATTAGTGAGAGTGCTTGACATGATTTGAAAAGGTTTTGGTAAACAGTATAGAGGGGAATCTTAGGATTGAATACATTTTCTGAAAAAACCAGTACTAATTTGGTGGTAAAATAGCTTGAGAAAAGTATGAAAACACGTTGAAATCAAAACACAAATCACAAAATAGCCATATTCAGAAACACTTGGCAAGCAGGTTCCAAACATGGAGAGAGGGGTTGGGGATACATAAAATACACCTTTGTGTATTGTGGAGCACAGAAGCAAACAGATATACATAATTACTAACTTAGTTACAAGAGTAGGTGATTGAGACATGGATAAAAGTTGTTGAGACCACATAAACCTCAAACACACAACTAGAGTTGCCTTGAGAGACTAGATGACTTAGCAAAACAGAGTAGAAAAGGACTTAAATGAACAGACTAGGCAAAACACCACCAAGCACTCATAATGTAGACATGCTAACCACACATTGAGCAAAACAAGATTCAGACTCGATAGACAAACAGTAGACATGCAAGTATAGTTGAGACATGCTAATCACATATTGAACAAGGTAATATTAGACATGCTGGATAAACAGTAAACAGGAGCAGGAATGAACTCATGACTGATGAACTAAGGCAGTAATGAAACACATAGGGTTTAGATTCTGAAATTTAATCAGAGGCCTACCAGCTAGGAATAAGAACACAGAATGTAGAGCAAGGATTGCGCAATTGTTAGCCTTGGCTTTCAGCTGGCCAGGCCAATGAGTATCACAAGTAACCGAGAAGAGCAGAGAGAGAGCTTTTAGAGTGTAAGTGTAGCAGTGAACTAATGTGCATATAGAAATGAGGGTAGGGGAGAACATATATAGTTATCAAGAGTTAAACAGAATAAGGTAAAGAATCAATTATGTAGCAATTAGGGAAATTTACAGAATCAATCACACAAGTAAAATCAGTAAAGTCTTCCTTTAATAAAAGGGGTAATCAATCAATGGGAAAGAGCAGGATATTTAAGGAAAGAAATCAAGTAAGACTTAGGTACAGAGTAGGCAATTAGGGGTGAATAAACAAGATTTCAATTAAGGAAACGATTAGTAAGAATCAGCAAGTGTCACAGTAGATTCAAATAAGGTAAGAAAACTAATTAAGGTCGTAAATAAAGGAAATAACCAAGAATCAGCACATAATTTTAACAGAGCCAATCGATGAGTCAGAAATTCAAACAGTATTGATTTAAGGGAGAAAATATAGGTTTTCCACAAATAGGCTAAAATAGAATTTCATAAATATACAGAAATTAGCCGAGATATCGAATTAGAAACCCTAATAGAGATGAACTAGGGTAAAATCACAAGACATTAAGTTAGACTAAAAGGGGAAATCATGAAAGTCAAAGCACAGAACAAACAATGTAACTAGTAACATGGAAGGACTCGGAATCCAAACGAAATGTCAAAGAACATTGGGGTTTCAACATAAACTAGTGAGGGTTGAAGAAAACTCTACGAAATCAGTCAAAAACACATGCAAATAGAAGATTAAATACTTAAAGTCAGTAAAACATTTTGAAGAAAAAGTGTTTTCAGGAAACCCTAGTTTAAGAAAATAGAAAGACACTTGTAAAACCAGAAGATTTTCATAAAAAACAAGTGAAGTAAGTTCGCTTTATCTCAGATCTAGACAGATCTGAGAAGATCAAAGGTAAAAAATTAGGGTTTTTAGAAAGGCAACATAGACGAGCTTAGACTTAGGAGACCATGGATTCAAGACGGAAAATGAGAAAGATCTTACTCAAGGTCGAACCAAATAGCCGGAAACAAGCACGAAAACCCAAGGTGTAAATAGACCGCCTAGGTCCCTTGAGGATCTCCTCAAGGATCCAGGAAATGGAGACACCATAGCAAGCAGGAGGCCATTAGAGGCCTGAGGTGGTGAAGAACCACCCTAGGAGGGCAGTAGGTGAGTGACGATGCCTGAAGATTAGGGTTTAGGTAGAGAGCAGTTGAGAGAGGAGGGAACAGATGACGGCGGGGAAGGGTGGGAAATGATTAGGTTAGAAGGGGGTATATGGTTTTAACTAAGGTAACGGGAGATCTGGACCGTTTATCAAAATGATCAACGGTCAGGATATGCCTGGGTATTGGGTCAGGTAGGCTTAATTGGGTTAGGGTTAGATGGGACTTGGGCCTGGGTAGATTTTGGGCTAATGTGGGATTAAAAATTGGGCTGTCTAATTGGCCGGGTCCAAATGAAAGGGGCTATTTGTTAAATACATATTTAATCGCTAAAAAAATTTTTTTAAAATAGTTAATAAATTATAATAATGATTATCATGCCTGGAAATGTTTTAAAATAATTACTTAATATATTAAAAATATAAAAGGCTGTTTTCCTGTAATAATGCGTGCGTGGGCTATAATTGCATAGTAATTACAATTGCAACCTAAAAATACAAAAAATGGCTATTTGTGCAATAACTGAAACTTAGTACAAATGCGAATGACAAAATTAAGCCACAAAAAATTATTATAAAACTATTTGTGACGCAATCAGTGATTGTTTTATAAATAAAATGTTGGGATAAATTAATTAAAATATTTTTAAAATGTAGAAATCGTATGAAAAATACTAATTGATGCCAAGGTATAGTTTTGAAAACATTATGGGGAAAAATTGGGTATCAACAACATATGTCCCACGAATCCTGAATCCATCTATTATGTGGGGCAAAAAAGCAGAGGTCCGATGAATCAGCATGCACAATAGGGGAACACTTACAACCCAAATTGGAAAAATCACCCTAACTTCTTCTTGGGTGAAAATCAAATGACTCAGAATCTATATACGCCCCAAGGAAATTACAGCCAACCTTAGTAGCCACCCCAGCAAGTTGAGAAGAGTATGAATGACCTATTGAAGAAGTTGTTGCTTAACAATCAACAATTTAGGACCAATTTCAGAAATCTTCAGATACAAGTTGGGCAGTTAGGATCAAATCAAAATACTAGGCCTGCAGGAGCTCTTCCCAGTGATATAGATAAGAATGCTCAAGTTAATTCATTCACACTCAGAAATGGGAGGGAATTAGAAGAAGCACCAAAGAAGAAAAGAGATAAGCCTATATATAAGGGGGAGTTGATACCTAAGGAAACACACAAGTCAAAGAAAGATGATGCAAGTTCAGAGCCAGTGAGTGATGCAATGCCACTACCACCTTTCCCCCAGGTTCAATTAAATATTCCATTGGTGGATGTACTTCGTGAAATTCATAAATATACTAAGTACATCAAAGATATAGTGGCTCACAAGAGCAGATTGACTGAATTCGAGACACTAGCACTTATAGGAGTGCACTTCGAGGGTCCAAAATAAGCTTCCTCAAAAGATTAAGGATGCTTTGGTTCTATTTGATCCAGGCTCCACTTATTCTTATGTGTCATCTTATTTTGCCCCGTATTTGGGCGTATCTCGAGAATCATTGAGTTCCCCTATTTATGTGTCAATTTTTGTGGGAGATTCTCTTGTTGTGGACCATGTGCATCGGTCATGTTTGATTACTTTAGTGGTTTTAAGACCAGAGCCGATTTGTTATTGCTCACAATGGTAGATTTTGATGTTATCTTGGGCATGGACTGGTTGTCGCCCCATTATGCTATTCTTGATTGCCACACAAAGACCGTGACGCTGGCAATGCCAGGTTTATCGCTATTAGAGTGGAGGGGTACCTTAGATTACACTTCCAGCAGAGTTGTTTCATTTCTTAAAGCTCAGCGAATGGTTGAGAGGTGGTGTGACGCGTATCTAGCTTATGTGAGAGATGCCTGTATTGATAGCCCTACAGTTTATTCAGTCCAGTAGTGAGGGATTTACCTGATGTGTTTGCAGCTGATCTTCCAGGCATGTCGCTCGACAGAGATATTGATTTTTGCATTGATTTGTTGTCGGGCACTCAGCCCATCTCTATTCCTCCTCCTGAGTTGAAGGAACAGCTGCAGGAATCGCTTGATAAAGGCTTCATTAGGCCTAGTGTATCGCCTTGGGGTTCTCCTGCCTTGTTTGTAAAGAAAAAGGATGGTTCTATGCGTATTTTCATTGATTATCGCCAGTTGAACAAAGTTATAGTAAAGAACTGGTATCTTTTGCCTCATATTGATGACTTATTTGATCAGTTACAGGGTGCCTGAGTGTTTTCCAAGATTGACTTGCGTTCAGGTTATCATCAGTTGAAGATTTGGGAGCTAGATATCCCAAAGACTGCTTTTAGGACTCGGTATGGTCGTTACGAGTTCCTTGTTATGTCATTTGGGTTGACCAATGCCCCAGCAACATTCATGCATTTGATGCATAGTGTATTCCGGCCTTATCTTAACTCGTTCATCGTTGTCTTTATTGATGACATTCTGGTGTACTCCTGGAGTCAGGAAGATCAAGAACAGCACCTGAGGACAGTGCTTCAGACCTTAAGAGAAAAGAAATTATATGTAAAGTTCTCAAAAGGTGAGTTCTGGTTAGATTCCGTGGCATTCTTGGTCATGTGGTATCGAGTGAAGGGATCAAGGTGGATCCGAAGAAAGTGGAAGCAGTGCAGAGTTGGCCCAGACCATCATCACGTATAGAGATCCGGAGTTTCCTTGGTTTGGATGGGTATTACCGTCAATTTGTTGAGGGATTTTCATCTATTGCAGCACCCATGACCAGGCTGAACCAAAAGGGTGGTCCGTTCAGGTGGACGGAAGAGTGTGAGGAGAGCTTTAAGAAGCTCAAGACATCTTTGACTACAACCCCAGTATTGGTATTGCCTTCAGGTTCGGGGTCTTATACAATTCATTGTGATGCGTTGCGAGTTGGCCTCGGCGCGGTATTGATGCAGGATCATAGGGTGATTGCCTACATGTCCAGACTCCTGAAGGTGCATGAAAAGAACTATCCTGTCCACGACCTTGAGTTAGCTGCTATTGTTCATGCCTTGAAGATTTGGAGGCACTATTAGTACGGTATCCCTTGTGAGATCTACACTGATCACCAGAGTTTGCAACATTTGTTCAAGCATAAGGATCTTAATTTGCGTCAGAGGAGGTGGTTAGAGCTGCTTAAGGATTATGATATCACCATTTTGTAGCACCAGGGAAAGGCCAATGTGGTGGTCGATGCTTTGAGTTGCCGGGCAGAGAGTTTGGGGAGTTTAGCTTATCTACCAACAGCAGAGAGGCCCATGGCGTTGGATGTTCAGGCCTTAGCCATCCAGTTTGTGAGATTGGATATTTCGGAGCTGAGTCGAGTATTGGCTTGTGTGGTCTCTCAGTCTTCTCTTTATGATTGTATCAGGGAGCGTCAGTATGATGACCTCCATCTGCTTGTTCTTAGCACGGTGATGCCAAGGAGGTCACTATTGGGGATAATGATGCATTGAGAATGTAGGGCAGGCTATGTGTGCCTAATGTAGATGGTTTGCGTGAGATGATCCTTCAAGAGGCTCGTAGCTTGCGGTACTCTATTCATCCGGGTGCCACGAAGATGTATCAGGACTTGAGGCAGCATTATTGGTGGTGTATAATGAAGAAGGATATAGTGGAGTATAGTGGAGTATGCTGCTTGGTGTCTAAATTGCCAGCAGGTGAAGTATGAGCATTAACGACCGGGTGGGTTGTTTTAGAAGTTAGAGATTACGGAGTGGAAATGGGAGTGGATCACTATGGATTTTCTTGTTGGACTCACACGGACTCAGCGGAAGTTTGATGCAATTGGGTGATTGTGGATAGGCTGACCAAGTCAGCTTATTTCCTTCCTATGATGACTACCTATTCTTCCGAGCAGTTGGATCGAGTTTATATCCGTGAGATTGTCAGACTTCATTGCGTGCCGGTATCTATCATCTCTTACCGGGGCACGCAGTTTACATTATGGTTCTGGAGGTCCGTACAATAGGAATTGGGTACTCGGGTGGAGTTAAGTATAGCATTTCACCCTCGAACAGACGGGCAGTCCGAGCGCACTATTCAGATTCTTGAGGATATGCTTCGTGCGTGTGTGATGAAGTTTGGGGGTTCTTGGGATCAGTTCTTGCCACTTGTGGAGTTTGCCTACAACAACAGTTAGCAGTCCAACATTCAGATAGCATCGTATGAGGCTCTGTATGGTAGGCGGTGTCGGTCCCCAGTGGGTTGCTTCGAGTCGGGCAAGGCTAGATTATTGGGTACGGACTTGGTTAAAGATGCCTTGGAGAAGTTTAAGGTGATTCAGGATAGACTTCACACAGCCCAGTCCAGACAGATGATTTATGCATACCGGAAGGTTCGCGATGTGGAATTCATGGTCGGAGAGCGGGTCTTGCTTCGGGTTTCGCCTATAAAGGGCGTTTTGAGTTTCAAGAAGAAGGGAAAACTGAGCCCAAGGTTCATTGGTCCCTTTGAGGTGTTGCGGGGAGTTGGGGAGGTTGCTTATGAGCTTGCCTTACCTCCCAGCCTAGCAGGAGTTCATCCGGTATTTCATGTTTCGATGCTCCGGAGGTATCAAGGTGATGTGTCTCACATGTTGGATTTCAGCTCAGTCTAGTTGGACAAGGATCTATCTTATGCTGAGGACCCAGTGGCTATTTTTGGACAGGTAGGTTTGAAAGAACATTGCATCCGTAAAAGGTTTAGTGGCGGGATCAGCCGGTCGAGGAGGCGATTTGGGAGATCGAGCAGGATATGTGCAGCCGTTATCCTCATCTTTTCACCACTTCAGGTATGTCTGTATACTCGTTCGAGGATAAATGATTGTTTTAAGAGGGGGAGGATGTAACGACCCGGCCAGCCGTTTTGAGAGTTAGAGCCCCGATCCCCTATTAACTGCTTTCCCCGTATCTTTTTCTGCTATGGTGACTTGTCGGGAGGGTTCATCTTGGTTTTTGGAAGTGTTTGGGACACTTAGTGCCTAAATGGGAGCTTAAATCTTAGAATTTGGATAGTAGTTAGAACTGTGTGAAGACGACTCTGGAATGGAATTCCGTCAATTTTGTTAGCTCTGTTGGGTGATTTTGGGCTTAGGGGCATGTCCGTATTGTGTTTTGGAGGTCTGTAGCTCATTTAGGCTTGCAATGGAGAGTTTTGGAGTTTTGGGCCGGTAGTGGAATTTTTTATATCAGAGTCGGAATCCGATTTCGGAAGTTGTAGTAGGTCCGTGGTGTGAACTACGACTTGTGTGCAAAATTTAGGGTCAAACGGACGTGGTTTGGTTGGTTTCGGCATCGGTTGTAGAATTTTTAAAGTTTCAAGTTCTTAAAGTTTGGATTGGAGGGTGATCCGTGATTTTAGCGTTATTTGATATGATTTGAGGGCTCGACTAAGTTTGTATGGTGTTTTAGGATTGGTGGGTATGTTTGGTTGATGTCTCGGGAGCCTTGGGTGAGTTTCGGGTGGTTAACGGATCATTTTAGACCTTGGAAAGATAGTAGATTTTTGCTGGTATTTTGTTGCAGAAGTTTTGTTCTTCGCAATCGCGAAGAGGAGCTCACGATCACGAAGGTGTGGCCAGTGGAAGCATCGCGAACGCGAGGAGAAGGCCATGATCGCATAGGGTTGAGTGGACCAAATCTGGGCCTCACGCGATGGTCAGTTCACGATCGCGTAGGTTTGGGAGTCAGAGCATCACGTTCACGTGGAGTTTTACGAGTTCGCGTAGAGTTATTTATCTGGGCAGCAAAGTTGAGCTTCACGATAGCGTAGGTTTGTGAGTCAGAGCATCGCGTTCGCGTGGAGTTTTACGCGTTCGCGTGGAGTTTTACGCGTTCGCGTAGAGTTATTTATCTGGGCAGCAAAGTTGAGCTTCGCGATCACGAAGCTATTTCCGCGATCGCGATTAAGGAATCACTGGGCAAAATTTAAAGTTTAGAAAATGAGGGTTTGAGTTCATAACACAAAATTTGATTAAGAGCTCGGTAGAAGATGAAATTTGGGGAGATTTTCGGAGAAATTTATTGAGTAATGATTCCTAACTCCTTTATGATTGTAACCCACTAATCTATGCTTGAATTCATCTTTTAATTTTGGATTTGGGGTGGAAAATCGGAAAAAATGAGAAAAGTTCTTAGGCCGAATTTTGGGGTTTTGATCGAGATTTTGGTATCAAATTTGAGTGAATTTGGTATGGTTAGACTCGTGAGTAAATGGGTGTTCATAATTTGTGACTTTTACCCGATTCTGAGACGTGGGCCCGGGAAGGTTTTTTTGGCGTTTTTCTATTTTCTTGCCTTAGCTTTGATTTCATTAGCTAAATTAGTTGCTTGTAGCAATATTTATGTTATGTAATTGATTTTGCTAGATTTGGGCCATTTGGAGTCGGATATTCGTGGAAAGAGCATTTTGACGGATTGATTTGAGCTTGGTTCGAGGTAAGTGGCTTGCCTAACCTTGTGTGGGAAACTCCCCTTCGGAGTTGGTGCCGTTTGATGTATGAGCGCCATGTACGTTAGGTAACGAGTACGTACACGGGCTATTTGTTGTAAAACTCCGTTTTTCACTAAGTTATAACCTTTTTTCTCCTTGTTTGAACTACAATATCATATGTAACTACCTTGTTTAGATTAGAAAAGCATGCCTATGTGTTTTAAATACCTATTTGAACTCTGTGCAGCATGTTTAAAGAAATTACATGTTTTCTTTGATGTGAACTTAGTCTAAACTGTAGGTCTCCTAGCTGTAACTATTGTTTATATTGATTGAGTTGCATATTTACTTTGGGACTACGGAAAAGGTATTCCGGGAGATCCCCCTGTATTGCATATTTACTTTGGGACTACGGATGATATTCCGAGAGATCCCCCAGCACTGCATATTTACTTTGAGACTACGGAACGGTATTCTGGGAGATCCCCATATACATTTACATTTGGGACTACGGGACGGTATCCCGGGAGATCCCATGTTTCTATAACTGTGTTATGAGCTGTTGGCTTTCATTGAATTCTCTTTCTGTTAGATTTCCGTACTTATTTTACTGTAATATTTCTTTCTACCTTATTTCATTATATTTATACCAGTAGGGCCCTG
Organism: Nicotiana attenuata; assembly: GCF_001879085.1. Taxonomy (NCBI): domain Eukaryota; kingdom Viridiplantae; phylum Streptophyta; class Magnoliopsida; order Solanales; family Solanaceae; genus Nicotiana; species Nicotiana attenuata. The sequence goes on from NC_031993.1 coordinate 36,367,036, forward strand.
AACTGATCTCGTCACTACTCAACCGAGGTTAGGCTTGGCACTTACTGGGTACCGTTGTGGTGTACTCACGCCCTTTCCTGCACATTTTCCGTGTGCAGATCCAGGTACTAGCTATCAGCCTCGAGTCTTGCTGCGTGGTTGCTGCTTCAGGAGACTTCAAGGTACATCTGCCCGCGTCCGCAGACCTCGGAGTCCCCTTCTATCCCTTGTGTTAATTTCCCCCTTGTTTTCTTCAAACATTAATGTATAGAGCGGTAAGCAACTCTTAGAAGCTTATGACTGGCGACATTTCGGGTTTTAGGAAAGATGATTATTGTATACGCCGAGTGGCATTGTTTCTACTTATTAACTATATCTGTTAGCTATTATCCTTGTGTTTTCATTTCATTTCTACAATGTTAGGCTTACCTAGTCGTAGAGACTAGGTGCTGTCACGACAGTTCACGGAGGGAGAAACTGGGTCATGATAGTGATCCCATCCAAACGCTGGTCCATATTATATACCTCGAGCCACCCTGCTCAAAATCAATAACCACGGAAATTTCACATCAAGTACCTAAAGTGCATTACCATAACCACAGAGAGCAAATAACACAGTACCACAATCTAGAAAGAACATAGCCAATGTGCAATCAATCACGCAATACTCAAATACTCATCTCGCTCAAATTTCGCTATAAAGCCCAAATAGAACCGCACCGTGTGTGCATATGACCCACGAATCGCAACCCCTTGTAGGATAGAAGAGTAACTCACCAGATCATTTCAGAACACGAATAAGCTCAACAACAACTGAATGGCACATCCCTCAACAATTGTCACACCTCCCTTTATACACACCACCAAGGGAGGGTAGTATATAAGGGAGTTTTTCCAATTTAAGTGACATTATTCGAAATGGGATTATTTATTTAATTCTAGAGTCACCACTTGGAATAAATTATGGTGTCCTAAGTCACCAATTTATTTTAAATCCCAAATCGAGGAAGTTTCGACTTTATTTAAAAGTCTGCGAACCAGAAATTCTAAGTAAGGAATTCTGTTAACCCGGGGGAAGGTGTTAGGCACCCCCGGATTCCGTGGTTCTAGCACGGTCGCTTAGCAATTTATACTTGGCTTAATTGTTTAAACTACTCATTTTTAAGACCTATGTACAATTATCTTTTTACCGCTTTTAAATCACTTGAATTATTCGTAATTAAAGAATTGAGTTACGCGTACGTATACTCTTTTCCTTTGGCGCGTCAAAAACCATGTCACGCGAACGTGTCCACGATTAACAACGTTTTGTTTATTTTATTAAGGAAAGTCGGTTGAAGTTGCGAGAACGCATCCCTCGAGTCTTTTAATAATTAAATTTTCAATTATGTTACACGAACGTATACATAATCACAATACTAGTCTAAATCGAGCTTAAAGCACTACGATTATTCAATTTTTAAAAGCAACATTTGTGAGGGTCATTGATGATTTAATTAATGGCACGCCTCGAACTATCCTTACTAAAAGGTTTACATTTTTAGGGCATAGGTTACGAAACTAACACTAGGTCCATGAGCTTAAAGCTTTGTTTAGCAAGGCACACCTCAAATGAACTCCTTTTACAAGAGAGCTTAATTATTCAAAGTCACCTAGAATACTCTTATTTAGGACTTAATTCAACAAAAGCCAATTAATTAAGGAAAAATTTGCCAAGGCGTTTTGGGTGAAGAGAAATGGGCCAGAGACAGCCTACTATTGAATCAGCTTCGAGAGCTGAACTATTGGGCTCACAAATGGACTAGAAGTCGGAAATCCTGGATTACAAATACAGACCCTAAAACGCACAGCCCATGTTAGGCTTAATTTCCAAACAGCCCAGCACTAAGAAACTGATTAATGAAGATTCAATTAAATCCAAACGTTCTCATGAAAATTGATACAAAACTGACTTGGAAATTAACTCTAATGAATTAAAATTACATGCAATGGCTGAGCGGGATATAATAACATAGTTTCTACTGCAGTAAAGAAAAACTTTATAATTGAAATCCATCTGCAGGGTTCAAAGCCCAGGCCCCATTTGCCTGGGCCCAGACTTTCTCAAATGAGCCCCAATGTCGGACCTCAATGCAAGTCTGGCCCAATTCATGCCAAGCCGTTTTATCACAATACTGTTGTATTACAAAGAAAGCAAAGGGCCCAGCTGTGGTGGTCTTATACTAACTAAACGTGAGAAAGATTTGAACTTAAAAGAATTATAACAGTCCATTTACAAATTCGTAAATCCTAAATTATACAATGAAATTTAGATTCCTAGAGGTTCAGCACATCAACAGCTGATATCTAAGAAATTCTAAAGGAACAAAATACAGTAGAAATGAAGGCTTCCACTGATCCCAGGTTTTCCTTTCATTGCTTCTTTGAATCCCATGTGCCAAGTCTGTGAGATCTCAGCTACAGAGCTGCTTCTTACAGAACTATTTGCCCAGGCTCCCAGCATGAGGCTTCTTGTGGCTAAATCAGCCCCGTTTCTTAAGAATCTCATGGATCTGACCATGGAGAAGGTCAGATCCACAAAGTTACTTCAATCATACTACCTTGACAGACCTAAATTAAAGCTTAAGAATGCAATAACAAAAAATGATTATTCATGAGTTCAACTATATGGAAAGTTAAACACACAAATCATTACAGGTTCCAACTCAGAATCCTAGCATCTCCTTTCCTCAACATTTAGACCCCCACCTTAAGGAAAAGCTTTCAGAGCCAATTGGTCCAACCAACTGGTGGTCAAACCAATAGGCTACAGCTATAACCAAACTGTCAGAAGACAAATGAAAGCAGTACCTTGGAATAAAAGGGAATCAGATGAAGGAGAGAGAGAAAGCATCATAGGCAAAACTAAACCTAAAATGTTGTTATGAGCTACAGCTACTCATGCCATTTTAACAGCATTTTTCTACTACTGAAAAGCATAGAAAGACACAGGAGAAAGCTGATGAAGAATAATGAACAAACATATTAATACCTACTGTTAACACATGCATCCATACACACATAGTTATGAATAAATTCAGATTGCACAAATAGAGTAATTCTCATAGCCAAAAACTTGGTTACATACCTAGAGATGATCCAAACAAGACCAAATAAAGGTCAAGAGAAAAAATTGATTCTCCCAAAAGATAGTGATCAATAGCAAGCAGCAGACAAACACCAAATCAGAACCCAAATTCAGCTTCCAAAGACCCAGAGATTTCAACTCAAGAAGACCAAAAGAAATTCCTCTACTTCAATCCATTTTCAGCTTTTCAAAAAAAAACCAAAAGAGGAAAGTTTTTCTCAAAGTTTGAAACCTAGTTTTCAGTAGAAGAGAGAATTGTTTTATTGCAGTAAATAGTGCTCAAAATCTGTGTGAGAATGAGGGAAAGCTCTCTTTATATAGAGTATCCAGAAATGGTATCAAAAAGAGAATATGCTACCCTAAATTCTGAATTTCCCTAATAGTACAGCCCTTTGTTACAGCTGTCCGTCCTTTTTTCTTATCCAAAACCAGTATTTTCTAAGGATAAGGACAGGTGTGCTGTATTCTAGAACTTTCTGATTTTCAGCCCAATGTAAAACCCCATTTTACCCTTTTAGAGTCTGCTTATTGCAGTTTTACCTAAGCCTTTTTTTTTGTTCAGTTAAGTCCATAGGGTTTTCTAATGTTGGCAGATTAGAATTAACATTAGAAGGCTAGAACTACTACACACCAGAAGATCAAAGGAGCAGAACTATTAAGCAAAAGAACCCTTAAATTAAAACATAAAACCATTGATATGAACAGAATCCGAAATAGAACAATCATAGAAGAAATGATTTAAAACTAAAAATGAAATAACCATGAAGGAAAACTTTAAAACTAAAATTAGCAAAACCTACGTTCAAGTACTAAAACTAACAATTAAGGACAGAAAAAGAGGGATTAAACCATGTAGCCAAATCAGAAGTATAGCCAATTGAAGAGAAAATGAGCCTAAACTGACTTATTGATCTTAAATGCCTCGACCTATATTTAACTAAAATGAGTAACTAAACAAACTTGTTTTACTAGAATTCAAATATAAACAGCAATTGAAACACATAAATTCTAGAATTGGACTGATCAAGGGCAAAAATAAAACAAGCAAAGATTACTTAAGCGAAACTAAAAATGCCCTACAAACTTAATCTGTTTAAACATGAATTAAGCCAAAAACAAAACAAAAACCTTAATGGTCAAAATTGTGACCTTCTGAATCATGTTGAACCGTAATAGAAAATGGCAAATATAGAAAGTGACACGGAGAATGAGATGAAGACATAGAAAAGGAAAAGAAAAGAAGAGGACAACATGAAATCATACCTTTGCTAAAAAAAATGGAAAAACAGTTGGCTCAGGCAGAATGGGTCACCTTTGATTTATAATAGGTGTTAGCCAAATGTTCTCATCAAGAACAAATAGTTAACACCTTTTCCGGCTTAAATCCTCTTCTGAAGAACCCTAAATCGTGTGACCTAGGTTTTGCATGCTCTCAAATCCAAGATTGGGGTGGCATGGGGGGAAATGGAAGGACTTGGCTTGGGGATTTGGGAAGGGGAGAGGACAAGGGTTAACTGGTAGGATTTTGGGAGGTTTGGAGCGATTAGGATTTTCGACCGAAATTTCGATCCAAAATTCGAAAGGCTTGGGTCTGATTTGAGGGAGATGGAATGGAGATTTAGGATAGGGTGGTGAAGGGGAGTATGTAGTGTAAATTTGGGGTCGACTGGAGCATCGCCGCCGGCGGAGGCGATTTCCGGCAGGCGGTTTGCGGCGGAGGCGGTGAGGGATTAAGGGCGGCTAGGGTTTGTCGTTGAGAGAGAGGGACACGAAGTGAGGGGGTTTGGACTGGGGGGGTGGATTGACCCGGTTCGGACATTAATATAGTAATGGGCAAATCAGTTCCGGGCCGTTGGATTGCTAAGATCCAACGGCTGAGATCAATTGAGGCGGAAACGGGGTCGTTTGGGGTCGCATGAAACGGACCGGGTGAAACAATTTTTTGGGTCTGGATCTTGGAGATGAGTTTGGGCTGACTTGGAGACTGAAATTGGCCCAAATTCCAGAAAATCAATTCCCCTATATTCCTTTCTTTTGTTTTCAATTTCTTTCTTTTTTTCTTTTCTTATCTTTTTTTTTTCTTTTTAAAAAAAATCCTAATAGTTAAAAATCCTAAATTATCTAAAATGTGAGATTAAACTAATTAATTAATTATAAAATTATAAAAGCTATTTTAATCCTAAATTAAAGGATAAAAAATGTAGAAATTGGCCCTTTTTTGTGATTTTTATTTTTTAATAAAGCAAATAACTAATTAATTACTCCTAAAAATATAAAAATAAATCCTAAATGCAATGCATGATTTTTTTTTCATAATTTAAATAGAACTTAAATATGCACAAAAATGCAAACAATTAAATAAAATTCTACAAAAGTCCTAAAAACGGACAAGTAATTAAGAAAAATCTATTTTCTTGGATTTTGTAGGAGTATTTCATGTATAGCAAAAATCACGTGCTCACAACAATAGCAGTATGGAGCAAACCAATCCGACGCGATGTAGGATACACATCCTGATTGGGCCTAGCAATGGACCCCCAAATCAACTCTGGTCACCCACAAATAGATAAATAACCCTTCGAAGATCCACAATGACCTAACTATAACACATACCATCCTCTGACTAGCTTTGGCCAAATTTTCACAGTCCACAACCACGAAACAATCTACTCATGAGAACTCCCAGTCTCCAAATCCATAGAACACACAAATCACCATATCTGATCCCAACTCCACCGCCCGAATATCTAACACATCTCACATACATGATCATCCCAGGAGGAACACTTTTATAATTCTTTTGTGCCACATAGCAAAATCCGAATGTCAACAGTCGATCAACTAAGAGAGTGCAGCAATACCAATGAAGTATCCATAAATCAAAATACATTGCCCCTTCTGAAATGTATAATTTCATCAAGCCATACCAAATAGCAATATCATTCACCTAGTCATCTGAAACCATCCATGCTGCCTAAGAATACACTGTGACCTTGCTCATGCAAATTTCAATCCTACACAACACACCGCATATACCATGCCATCATATGAAAAGTACAAAAATCTCATAATCCACTCCGAGTCACAACAAACTACATACTCAACCAGTTAGAAACCTTCCATTTTATCTCATCCAGGAGAAAATCCCTATTCGCAACATGTTCCACACACCGGTAGGAAATATACACCTCGAACCATGGTAGTAACTATTGAAAACTCTTTGAAACCCATTTGCACATAATCAAGCCATCAGAACTAAATCTCCCTACTCAACCAAGCCACGTAGGTCACCCAGACCTAAGAGTATTGCCACGAAACATCTGCAGAGACTCACCACATCATAAGTACCCCAAGGAACCGGTCACATCCATTACCGTGCTGATCCAATCCTACTATCAAGTTGTCCTACTCCTCCGAGTTTCTTCCGAATAACCCTCAAGTTGACACTTCTCCTTGCTAGAACACCACGATCCTTAACCAGAATTCATCCCATAAGATCTAAGAATAAAATCACAATGCCCGAAGGCCCGTAAGCTGCTATATTCCCTCTTAGCACCCCAAGTCACCACAATCGATACACCCACTCTGAAAAGCCCTTATGTGAACCTAAAACTGCTTTCCTTCACCTCCTTGATAATTAAGTGTATAATCCAAAATGATATAAAAGCGAGTCTCGACACCATCCATTGTAAAACTCAATTTCTAGCCATATACAAATCTTGAAGGTTTCCAATTGCTACCTATAAATCTTGAACCCATTAGAACCATTCTCGAAAGTCATCCACTCTATTCAAATCTTAATTAAATCAACCAAACGGATCAAACGACCTGTGCCCCATTAGCACCACAACACCTAAGAGAGTAATCCACACTCCTAAGCAACCGGGCGAATTCCTACTCCAAGCACACTTCATCCTTCATGAATAACCACTCAATCACTCCTTTCCATATACCCATAGAGTGTAATACTACACGTATCCAGCATTTCCTTTACTTGAGTCATCCTCTATCTCAACCTCTGCGAATCATAAATTATTCACAAGTATACCTCAAACCGAAACCAATACAACACATAACTATGCAATCAACTTATCAATAGCAGACTCCCCCACTTGGCTCAAAGCGAAGGAATAAAGCATCTAATAACTTATAGTAGCCACCCCTCATACTGCTATTATAACGCAATAGGATTTAATTAAATCCTTCATAATCTCATGTAACACAAACCATCTAATACCTCAAATCACATTCAAATCTTGCATTCACCCTTGTAACAGTCAAGCCAACTTCCACAAGCGGTTCAAACCCAAATTGCAACACATATAATTCGCTGGTAAAGGGGAACTCTCTACAAAACAACACAGGGATCACACAACCTCAGGACACCCCGTAGGAGATAACCCACATACTTTGCCTCAAACTGACATCTTTCTATACCCTTCCAAAGTCACAACTACTACGCAACCACCTAATCTTCCTGATTCTGAACTCATCAACAAGGCATGAGAATCTAATATGTTTCACAATTAACCAACATGAAAGATCCTCCAACACACCTATAACTCAAGACTGTACGTCAAATTAAGACAGAAATAAAACACCCAATCTACATCTCAATCAACTCTTTTCGTCATATACGAACAATCTGAATACTTCGCGCAGTCACATCATACTCGTTGTATAGCCATCCAACCACTCATCGAGCCACAAATCCTACTAATAGGGACACTACCGAACTTATAAGTCCAAAAGCACGTGCTTACCAAATCAAAATCTCTGTGCTCAAGTTACTGTCAAAACCCGACCTCAAGTCCTCAAGACTGGCCCATCATCATCACACAGAAATCACATCTCGCACCACATCCATAGAATCACAAGCTGTTGATGCACACTGATACTGAGCGCTCACATGCACATACGAATACGTGGAAAGAATTCAAAGTGTTACACTTCAAGCTGAATCAATGCCGCATGATAAGGAAAGTGTATCCAGCTAAAATCAGAGAGTCCGATTTTGTGATCATTATAACACTCCATAGCCTGTCTCCAGACTCTAGGTTCGACCCCGAGGGTACCCTATGCTCGATCTCGGGGCAGCGCAAAATGGTGGCTATCATGGATAAGCGGGGAATTCCCTAGGCACGTGGTCAAAGCTGACAACGCCTGCAAGAATAGTATAAGTCCGTACCAGACCATTAAGTAGTTGTACCAGCTACGTATCTTTGTAATAAATGCACCTGTACCATGTTGGGATTCCCCTCCTATATAAAGGGGACCCTTATCATTTTGTAAGACACATGATATTCAATACAAGAACAAGAACATTCTCTGCTCTTCAACTTAAACATATTGTACTGTCGCTCCTTTGATTTTATTTCTTACATTTATTGTGTTTTATTAATTGTTCTTCATTTATTACTCATCATTGATTAAAGAGCCATCATCAAGGTCCTTATAACTGTTAGTTCCTCGTCGACAATCCCCAGTTTGACGCTTTAGCTCAACCTCGAGGCCCAGCGTAGGCCAGCTCGAGACCCCGATTCACGGCCATTCGGTTTGCATAACATACTGTCTTAAAGCTCTTATCCCATTTCCCTGACTCACACTTAGAATCTATCACCTAACAACTAGAATTAAAATAAATCACGCATTTTTAGAATCACAAAATCAAATTCAATTGTAATTACCATTTTCAAGGTAAACAGTTTGGCGCCCACTGTTTCTAGTAGAGTCTTGCGGATCAGTATACTTCGTGCTGGTTTATTGAAAACACAAGTTATTCTTCACACTTTTTCTTGTCCAAGAATCTTTGATTTCACGTCAAAATGTCTAACTCAGTCAATGCACATGAAAATAATGGTCCTGAGGACCATGGAGAGAATGGTGTAGCTAATTCTGATAGTATCCTGGGTGTAAGCAATGCCTGGACTCCCTGAGATTCCTTGGAACTTTGAAACACCTTGGATAAAGAGAAGGCTTTGGAAATCTGGATCCCGGAAGTGGCTCAATCGCATGTTATTAGACATTAAGGTTGAATTAGGCTACTCGGATCTAGCTGTTAGCTTTTGATGTATCTTTTAATTTCCAGTTTGATTCATTGGATTGTAATAATTTTGTATGAAACTCGGGGATTATAGTAAAAGGGTGTGGGAGGGGTTTTTGCTTTTCTTGCGTCCAAGGGTTAGAAATCATGAGTTAGGATTTTTATTCAAACTAGAAATCCTGCCTATAGGGTCTTTAATACTGATTCAATCACATATATACCATGCCTATAGGATTTAACGCTTAACTTTACCGCAAAATCACCTAGAAAGCATGTCTATAGGATTTAACATTCATGTTCTGTAATGACACTTATAGAGATCATGTCTATAGGCTATTGCATTTCTGCATATACAAATGTCATTAGGCAAACTGTTTATAGGCTCAATAACAAAGTTTGCATATAGACATCATGTGTATAAGACTCCTATTAATGTCATGAAAGGATGTTAAAATCGGTAAACGTATAGAAAGCATGCCTATAGGAAACCTCGTCTTTAATAGCATCATTCGTTCTTAAGCAGTATCGATTGCTGGAACTAGTGTCTTTACTCAAACTAGTAATTTTCTACTTCTGAAACCCGCTCAAATTGGTAAACCTTTTTCCTATAACCAATCTGCACTCCCCCGAAACTCGTAAACCTTTTAATCGGTCTACATCTTTTCTGAAACAACAGGTAACTCTTTTCTAAAATCGGTTTGCATCTTTTCTCTTTGTTTAAACTGATAATTCTTTTTTCTAAAATCAACTTGCATCTTTTCTGAAACTACTGGTAACTCTTTGCATCTTTTTCCTGAAATTAATATATCCTACGCCTAGGTTTTTATTTCAACTCATAAACAAAGGCTGGCTAATTAATGAATTGGGTCAATCCCTGACAACTGTATCCGAGTTGCCTAATGTAGACTCTCTGTTTAAATACATGTGTTGAACCAGAATGCTCGCTACTTAATTTAATCTAAGACCAAATCAGTATTTGTCAAGGCATGCTAAGCTAATTGATTGTTTGACTTCTGGGGTTAATTTGAGCCTTGTATGCTTGCTTGTCCTCCCCTTTTACTTGATACTTGTTTTGAATGTTGAGCTAGAATTTTATCCTTTAAACTCCACAAAGGCCTCCATCCATTTCTTCCCCTTTAGAGTTAGAAGTCCTAATACCCCGGGACTAATAGGATTGGGACGGGTAGTAGCATGCGATAAGTAAACGATACCGTTCCGCGCTTTAATACCTTAACGGGGTGGGAAGGGTAGACATGGAGATGATGATTACACGATAACACTCCGCGTACAACTAAGTACCAGTGTTGTGCGAATGATCCATGTAATGTATAAACCTAGGACCCCTTTCTCCTTCTTTATTAGTTTAACAAAATTTTCTGAATCCTTAAAGCTATTGCATTTTTAATTTCTGCTTCTCGCATGATCTTTCGGATTATTTGCACTAAGTACTTGACCTTTTCCTCTACTTGCACGTTTTTTACAAAAATTGCTCCTTTAAAATTCAGCACTTCTTTTAACCTTTTGTGCTTCTTGTACTTGCTTATTTACATTTACATCTAAAGTCACAATTGTAGCATGGCCGGGAACCACACTAGTGGATCTTGAGGGGTGCCTAACACCTTCCCCTCGAGAGAATTTCAAGCCCTTACCCAAAACTCTGGTCTGCATCTTTAATTCTTCTAAATGTGTCCTAATGCACTATAATCATTAGGTGGCGACTCTCCAAACTCTCAAAAAACCCAATTCCCAAAGTGGGAAAAGAGTTGTCTTCCCAAATGTCGTGAACCCGATTCCGCGAGGAAAAAGGGGGCATCGACAGCATGGCGACTCCACTGGGGACTTCTTTAGGCTTTTACCATTGCATGCTATACGTGACTTTATTATTGCTTTTGTTTAATGTCTTTATTGGAAACTAACTTGTTTCTTTTGTTTCTTTTTCTTTAGTTACTTTCATTTATTGCTTTTCCATCAATACTGTTGTAATTTCTGAGCAATCATTGTAAACTTTATTGTATGAACGTGAAAATATATGTCAATTTGTTTCATCCTTGTAAACTGCATCTTCAACATCATATTCCACTCGTGCCAAACAAATACTATAGCAACGCTTATAATGAGTAGTTGCGCACTTCCAATACTACCACCCCCTAAATTTGGCAAAGGCATATTTGCGGTAAAACCAGTCGATCAACGGTGTAGTCGACGGTTTCGTGCCTTTCCCTCTTGAGTTGTCCGCTCAAGGGTACCAGTCTAGCACTTCAAGATAGAAACCTTACTCCGCTAAACTGTACATGCATCATGGTCAAACCTAGCCGAGTCAGTTATGTTGTCCACATAATGACTCATTAAGATAGCCTTGTCCAAAGTCCACCGAGTTTCCTTGAAACCCAAACGGACACCTCCACGTTCTGTGCATTTATTTGGAGAACTTAAGTGCTTTGCTATGCTAATTATTGATTTTAATAGTCGAGTCTGGTGGGGGTAAGGGCCTAACACTCTGTTTTGCAGAAAATGAGGCACGACATCCCCAGATTTGGCATGGTAACCAACATTCATCCAAGGCTACTGAATTGGTGGAACGACCTCCATTCTAGTGATCAAACACTCGTCCGCAAGTACCTAGGGAATCTACCTTCTCTCCTACAGATTCAACCTAACAACAGAATCATAGAGGCTGCAACATTGTTCTGGGATAGTGACAAATCTGTGTTCCGCTTTGGTGATCTTGAGATGACTCCTTTACTTGAAGAGATAGGGGTCTAGCTGGAATTCCTTGGGAGACTCCGGGTTTGCTTATGCCAGAAAATCGCAAAGGAAGGGGTTTCCTTAAAATAATGGGGTTGAAGAAAAACCCAGACTTAACCTGTTTGAAAGACTCCTACATCCCGTTTGACTATCTATACGAAAGGTACGGCCATAGCAAGTCATACCGCACCTATTCAGACGAATTTGCTATCACCTCATTGGGGCATGTCCATAGAAGGGTCTTTGTTTTCATGTTTTGCTTTTTGGGGATGATCGTGTTCCCTATGAAGAAGGCTAGGATCCACACCAGACTAGCCATGGTAACCAAAACTTTGATGGAAGGAATTGGTGGGCAAACTTTCAGCATAGTGCCCATGATCGTCGCCGAGATATACCGCGCCTTGAACAAGTGTCAACAACAAGGCAGTCATTTTGAGGGTTGCAACTTATTGCTTCAGCTTTGGCTCATGGAGCACCTCCAGAAAGGAGAATACCGACAGGAGATCCTACGCAGAGATTGGGATGATCATATCGCCTTCCACCAGCCGAGGCGTACGAATTATATGCCAAAGATGTTCGCTCAGCCAGAGGACGCCAGAGGGTGGGTAGAACTATTCGAAAATCTGAAAGAAGACCAGGTGCAATGGATGTTTGAGTGGTTCCCTACGGATGAATTCATTATCCGATCCCGAGATGCACCATTTCTCATACTGATTGGTTTGAGAGGGACTTATCCTTACGTTCCTCTCCGAGCCATAAGGCAAGCTGGAAGAAGACAAATTATACCAAGGGTTGATAAAACAAGTCACCTCAGGGCTGATTTCCAGGACGATGATAGCCCTCACAGGTGCCAAGCTCAGCATTTGTGGCATTGCAAAATCGTTTTGGGGAAGGAATCCATCGATCCAGACAGGTACCACGCCGGTTGCGTTCCGCATTATTCGGGTTGGTTAGAAGACGATGGCATGGGTCAGCCGAGATTTGTTCGAGGTCATAGAATTGTTGACGAGCATGCTGAAGCACAGGTTAAGTATAATCAACTGCGCAAGAGAATTCGAGAGTGTGAAAGTGAGCATCGGGAAATACAAGAAGCCCATCAGAAATTGATCGAGGAGTGGAAAGAAATGGCTGTCAGCGCCAACAACTGACTAGGATATTTGGAGCGGGGTCTAGTAGAGTTGGAAGGAAAGTTCATCAAGTGGATCGAAGACTGCCAAAACGCCGAAGGAAATGCGGGCGGACATCTGGCCCGAGCCTACTTACTGCTGGGACTACGCGAGTTGGTGGAGCTGTTCGAAGGAGACAAGACTTCCAAATCTGGGGAAGGTCCTTCTGGGACCAAGTAGTTAGGAGTCCTTTATTTTGCTTTAATGATGTAATAAGGCCAATGGCCACTAGTGACATTTACTTTCTATTATTTAGAGTCATTTTGGATTCGTCTTATTTTTATCAATAAAATGAGGCATTTAGTATTATAAGTTCTCCAAAACTATTTGTCGCTAGGCCTACCTCGGGCACAACGAGGCATCAAAATTAGGGCGCGATTTATATTCTCACCCAATGTGTTTAAATACTGCAATACTTTTTCCTCAGAGCCCGCACTAACTTGTTACCTTTTTATTTTTCTTTTACTTTTATTCCCCTCCCCAAAGGTTAGTTCGTGCATTCTGTCACCATCAGCATACTCCACAAAGATCCAAGGGCCCTCCACCTCCTCCTCCTCCGAGTCCTGTCCGGAACAAAAACAAAGGCAAAATGGGAGATACAAGTGCTAGAAATGAGATTGAGATTCCTCAGGGTACCCAGGTTGCTAAGGAAACTACTGCACAACTGGAACAAAAGCTGTTGAAATTTCGAGAAGAACTGGATCAGGTTCGGAATTTGGCAAACCTGTCATTTTCCCTCACCGCCCCTGATGTCAACACCCAAAATCCCGCACCTCCACAAAACACCCCGCAACCACAGATACAACCCACTCATACCTATAACACATGCCACACTCCAAATAACACCCCACTACTCATTCCCGAGCCACTGAACACCACAAATGACCATCTCCACAACACTCCTATTTACGTGGATACTGTACCCCACTACGCCCAACCCATCTCAAATGCACCTGAGTCTGATGACAAGGACTCCCTCATCAGGAACTTAGCGGCAGAGCTCAAGAAATTAACCAGCCGAGTTCAGGGCGTAGAAAGTAACAAAGGCATTGAAGGATTGAATTACGAGGACTTGTGCACTCAAC
>NC_031993.1:36381879-36402405 GCF_001879085.1 Nicotiana attenuata
CTGTTAGCTGTTGATGTATCCTTTAATTTCCAGTTTGATTCATTGGGTTGTAATAATTTTGTATGAAACTCGGGGAGTATAGTAAAAGGGTGTGGGAGGGGTCTTTACTTTTCTTGTATCCAAGGGGTAGAAATCATGAATTAGGATTTTATTCAAACTTGAAATCCTGCCTATAGGGTCTTTAATACTGATTCAATCACATAGAGACCATGCCTATAGGATTTAACGCTTAACTTTACCACAAAAATCACCTAGAAAGCATGTCTATAGGATTTAACATTCATGTTCTGTAATGACACATATAGAGATCATGTCTATAGGCTCTTGCATTTCTGCATATATCAATGTCATTAGGCAAACCGTTTATAGGCTTAATAACAAAGTTGCATATAGACATCATGTGTATAAGACTCTTATTGATATCAGGAAAGGGTGTTAAAATCAGTAAACATATAGAAAGCATGCCTATAGGAAACCTCGTCTTTAATAGCATCATTCGTTCTTAAGCAGTATCGATTGCTGGAACTAGTGTCTTTACTAAAACTGGTAATTTTCTACTTCTGAAACCCGCTAAAATTGGTAAACCTTTTTCCTATAACCAATCTGCACTCCCCCGAAACTCGTAAACCTTTTAATCAGTCTACATCTTTTCTGAAACAACTGGTAACTCTTTTCTAAAATCGGTTTGCATCTTTTCTCTTTGTTTAAACTGATAATTCTTTTTTCTAAAATCAACTTGCATCTTTTCTGAAACTACTGGTAACTCTTTGCATCTTTTTCCTGAAATTAATAGATCCTACGCCTAGGTTTTTATTTCAACTCATAAACAAAGGTTGGCTAATTAATGAATTGGGTCAGTCCCTGACAACTGTATCCGAGTTGCCTAATGCAGACTCTCTGTTTAAATACATGTGTTGAACCAGTGCGCTCGCTGCTTAATTTAATCTAAGACCAAATCAGTATTTGTCAAGGCATATTAAACTAATTGATTGTTTGACTTCTGGGGTTAATTTGAGCCTTGTATGCTTGCTTGTCCTCCCCTTTTACTTGATACTTATTTTGAATGTCGAGCTAGAATTTTATCCTTTAAACTCCACAAAGGCCCCCCATCCCTTTCTTCCCCTTTAGGATTAGAAGTCCTAATACCCCGGGACTAATAGGATTGGGACGGGTAGTAGCATGCGATAAGTAAACGATACCGTTCCGCGCTTTAATACCTTAACGGGGTGGGAAGGGTAGACATGGAGATGATGATTACACGATAACACTCCGCGTACAACTGAGTACCAGTGTTGTGCGAATGATCCATGTAATGTATAAACCTAGGACCCCTTTCTCCTTCTTTATTAGTTTAACAAAATTTTCTGAATCTTTAAAGCTATTTCATTTTTAATTTCTGCTTCTCGCATGATCTTTCGGATTATTTGCACTAAGTACTTGACCTTTTCCTCTACTTGCACGTTTTTTACAAAAATTGCTCCTTAAAAATTTAGCACTTCTTTTAACCTTTTGTGCTTCTTGTACTTGTTTATTTACATTTACATTTAAAGTCACAATTGTAGCATGGCCGGGAACCACACTAGTGGATCTTGAGGGGTGCCTAACACCTTCCCCTCGAGATAATTTCAAGCCCTTACATAAAACTCTGGTCTGCATCTTTAATTCTTCTAAAAGTGTCCTAATGCACTATAATCATTAGGTGGTAACTCTCCAAACTCTCAAAACCCAATTCCCAAAGTGGGAAAAGAGTTGTCTTCCCAAATGTCGTGAACCCGATTCCGCGAGGAAAAAGGGGGCGTCGACAGGCTACCTCACTCGGGGACTAAAAGGCTACGGCCAAACACAATTACTACGGTCGAAAGGCTACGGCCAAACACAATGACTACGGCCATAAGGCTCTGGCCAAACTAACGCGACTCGGGGATGCCCGACCGTCGCCATAAAATCACAGGCCTTCAATTACTTCAAAAATACTTCGAAAAGAACCGATTAATCAGGCTACCCTCGGCATAAGCAAAAGAGCTTCGATCATGTCAGCTCCAAACAATGAAAAGGCTTCAAAACAATTCAGCCGTTGAGAATAACCTCCCGAGGTGCTCATTTATTGTCACATAACGGCTCACAATCGAGGTTCTTATCGAACCATCGAAGAGTTGGACAAAAAAAAACTTCAAAAAAGTCTTTGACGAGGGAAAAATAAAGCCTATATTAGAGGTCGTACTGACCCAATGCGTAAGAACCTAAGCGCCAGCCTATATTAGAGGTCGTACCGACCCAACGCGTAAGAACCCAAGCGCCAGCCCATATTAGAGGTCGTGCCGACCCAATGTGTAAGAGACTTAGGGCCAGCCCAACAAGCCTCAGGGCCGATTTGTAAACCTAAAGGTTTTACCTCGAAATCCAACTCATCTGGCTAATCATTGACAAATATCAAAATTCAAAACAAAAGAAAGACATACACAAGCAAAGGGAAATTAATGAAAGGGAAAAACTGAAAGGTTCTTTTATATGTATATGTGAAATAATACAATGCTTTATTTACAATGTTCTGTAAGAGCATTGTACGCAGAATCAGAAAGAAAAAGCCTAGTCTACTTTCCTCTCGGGGACCGCGGCTCCACGGCCTCTTCCTCATTATCTTTGGCATCGGATACGAGGAACTTGGCGTCGTATTCATCCACCTTGGCTTGCTCTATCTCTTCCGAGAGATCGAGGCCCCTAGCCTGGATCTCTTTGAGTGTTTACCCCAGGATCTGCACCGGGCATATTCATTGCTTCTGCTCTCCCGATCGGAAGCCCCTCTCAACTCAGCTCGAGCGTCGACAGCGTCTTTTAAATAGACGGCCACTTTCTTATCAGCCTTGGTTCGAACCTCGCCAGCTTCAGCCCCGGCATCCACGAGCTCGGCCTTCATCTTTAAAAGATCGGACTCAAGCCTTACAATCCTGCTCGTCTGGACCGAGCTGTTTTCACGAGCATTCCGGAGTTGCACCTCGAGGGAAGAAGCATTGGCCAAAGAATTCTTCTTGGCCGCAACTTGGGCATCTATCTGAGCCCTTAGCTCACAAATACTTGGCCTGACCAACTTTGCCCTAAAGGCGTTCCAGGTCCTCCATCTTACTCTGCAACTACTGAAGTATCAAAATATTAATCTCCGAGGATAGAAGAAGAAACATGCATCCCCTCCCAAACAAAGGTAACCTGTCTCTCGAGGCGGCCTTCGTAGTTCAGGCTTCGATTCACCTCGTACCGAAGGTGTATCAACTCCTTTGCCCTTTTATCACAAAGAAGCTTGAGGGATTTCTCCCCGTCCAAGGTTTTCTGCAACCTGGCTTCACGACGGAGCAGCTCAGACTTGAGCTTGTCAAAGGCCTATGAAAAAGAAGCTCAGTGAGAAAATGAAAATGCAAAACCGAAAAACCAACAAAGTCAACCAAAACTCACCACAGAACAGAGCCGCTGAGCTTCTCAAAAATTGGGCGTACATCTACTGGCCTGATCTCATCGGCCCCAGTAAAACCGCAGAACTCAAGCACGACTCTATCGAGAGGGCCCAATGTAAAGGGATACGTGAATACGTTCAAAAACCCCTCTACATGAGCCACGATGCTCTCTTCCAGGGAGAGGTACCTGTAGTACCGCCTTTTCTCCCCATCCACAGTCTCTCCTAACTGCATCAAGGTGTTCCTCTCCTATTGATGAGAAGAACCTTGATGCATGCTCCCAATGGCCCTTAACATTGGGAGGTCTCTCTAACATAAAGTCCCTCCTCAAGACAAAGCATCTTGAGGTTAGCTCACCGAACGCTGGCGGTGTACCACCGACCGAGCGGGAAGCAGAGGCAGAACTCTCCTCTTCTTGGTGAACGGATTTGGGCGTAGCAACCATAACTGTGGTGAAACAAGAGAAGGGAGATGAAAACTAGGCAATAGCTTTGAATTAAAATGGTGAAAGAACTCACGTCGTGATGGAAGTATCAAAGAGGCAAGAATTCAAGACCGTTTCTTATCATGTTTACTCTAAGAAACGCGGGGACTATCTGTATACGGCTAAAATCGCAGAGTCCGATTTTATGATCATTATGATAGTACATAGCCCGTCTACAGAAGGCTTGAGGTATAGCTCGAGGTTCGACCCCGAGGGTTCCCTATGCTCGATCTCGGGGTAGTGCAAATCGGTGGCTATCATGGATAAGAGGGGAATTCCCTAGGCATGTGGTCAAAGCTGACAATGCCTTCAAGAATAGTATAAGTCCGTACCGGACCATTAAGTAGATGTACCAGCTACGTATCTTTGTAATAAATGCACTTGTACTATGTTGGGATTCCCCGTCCTATATAAAGGGGACCCTTATCATTTTGTAAGACACATGATATTCAATACAAGAATAAGAACATTCTCTGCTCTTCAGCTTAAACATATTGTACTGTCGCCCCTTTGATTTTATTGCTTACATTTATTGTGTTTTATTGATTGTTCTTCATTTATTACTCATCATTGATCATAAAGAGCCATCATCAAGGTCCTTAGAACTGTTAGTTCCTCGTCGACCATCCCCAGTTTGACGCTTTAGCTCAACCTTGAGGCCCAGCGTAGGCCAGCTCGAGACCCCGATTCACGGCCATTCGGTTTGCATAACATACTGTCTTCTAGCTCTTATCTCATTTCCCTGACTCACACTTAGCATCTATCGCCTAACAACTAGCATTAAAATAAATCACACATTTTTAGAACCGCAAAATCAAATTTAATTGTAATTACCATTTTCAAGGTAAACAGAATAAAAGATGGAAAAAATATCCTAAATGTCTTGTAGCCTCTCAAAGATAGGTATGGGCGTCATTATACTGATCTGCAAGACTCTACTAGACACTTGCTCATGACTTGTAGAACCTATTAACCTAGAGCTTTGATACCAATGTGTCACGTCCCAAAATCCACTAGACGTGATGGCACCTAACCCAACTCGCTAGGTAAGCTAACTAATAACTACCCAATTCCAATAATATTAATAAAACAATTAAACAAAAGAAATTTTCTAAATCTTATACATTTCCCAAAGACTGGAAGTACAAATCATGAGCTCCTAAGAATAGAGTTTACAAAGATGGTATGAAGTAAATACATCTTTTATTTGAAAAGTACACAAACAGAGTTTTATAAATCTAAGGCTAGCATGAACAAGAGGCAGCTACAACAGGGACGCAGGTACATCTTCAAATCCAACTTCTATCGAACACTAGAACAACAACAGCCAACATCTACACGCAAGGTACAGAAGTGTAGTATGAGTACAACCGACCGCATGTACTCAATAAGTAACAAACCTAACCTTAGGTTGAAGGTACTGACGAGCTGGAACATAGGTCTGGTTCAACACCAATAACCAACAGCAATTCATAACAATGTAAGGAGATAAAATGCTCAACTCAGAGATAAAGAAGCAACTCAGAGATAAAATGCTCAACTTTCTCATAGTTTTCCGAAAAAAATAGTTCTGCTTTTCAAGTATATCAGTAAAAAAACCCAAATCCTTTACCGAAATCATCAAAAATACAAGTAAGTTTGAAAACTGTGACTTTTCCTAAAAATCCTTTCAACACTGAATAAGATGTTTCATTTTATTTTCCTTCCAGATAGCAAGTGTAAAATACTTCTCGATGCCCATATATCAATATGTTTGAGAAGTCATGAATGATGTGACACCGTACAGCATGAGGAAAATGCATCTCTATGCCTGTATGTCATGTGTGCATGCCAATGCCATGTATCTCAGAGATGAATCATGTACTCACACTCTCAGAGTACTCAATCTCACTATCTCACACTTTCCTCTCATCATGCCCAATCACTCAGTATTGTGTATACGATCAAAATCAGGGAGCCCGATTTCGAGGTCTTAAATTGAGTTATTAGCCCGAGTCAGGGCAACTCGAAATGGAGGTCGGACCCGGCTGAGGGACACGTGCCTCGAGGAAGCTGATCGAGGGCCTGGCACGACTTGCATCGAGGGCAATGCAATCTCGAAGTCTATCAAGAAAGAGCGGGAATTTCTCAAGGACACGTGGACTAGGGCATAAATTAAAGGATAAGATTTGTATAAAATGGTACAGGCCCGTACTAGGTTGTTATACACCTGTACCAATAGAATTCTTTAATACAATTAAGAATGTACTATGTTGGGGTTTTCTCCTCCTATATAAAGGGGACCCCAATCATTATGTAAGCATCATCTTATACTATTCTCTGCAATTGAACATTCAGCTTTGTCTTTCCTGTTTAACGTGCTCAACAATTATTCTTCAGATTTATTGTCTTTATTTTATTGTTCTAAGCTGACCTCGAGGTCCCTGGGATAGCTGAGCTCGAGGCCCCTATCACTAGTATTAGAATATATTACATATCTTTAAAACCACAAATTATCTTTAATTGTTACTTACCTTTTTCGAGGTAAACAATTTGGTGCCCGTCGTGGGGCTAAAGATAATAGTGATTATTTTAGTGCTTGTTTTCAGATAACACGCGTTATTCTTCACACTTTTTCTTGTCAATGATTTTTTGATTTCAGGCCAAAATATGTCTAGCACACAAAATGCACCTTCTCACGATAGTGAGAGGCTCGGAGAAAACAACAGTATAGGGCTTGGTGTACCACCCATAAACCCTGAGGGAGTGCCAAATTTGGAGCCCGTTGATATCAGTTCACATAACGCTCTAAACACGGACGCAAGCACAGATACCGTGAGGAATGCACACAGGGAAGCCCGAGCCGGAGGCCAGGAAGCACGAGGAATGGAAGAAGGAGGAGTCAGCCTCCAAGTAACATTCGAGATGCTGCAAGCTCACCAAGTCGCCAGTGCACAACTTCAGAGTCAAAATAGAACTCCAAACACCGTCGAGCCAGTGGACACCTGGCATGCGGAATCTGCGCCTGAAAGGCCAGATGAAAATGGCTCGAGGACTGATCCCGCTATTATGAAAATGCTCGAAGAGCTAACCAAAAGAATTGAGCCCAGAGAAATGAAAATTGAAGAAAATGACAAAAAGGTGGAAACATACAGCTCAAGAGTCGACCAGATACCAGGAGCACCTCCGATTTTGAAAGGAATGGATTTAAAAAAGTTCATACAATAACCTTCCCCCCCAAGTGCGGCTCCAATGCCCATTCCCAAGAAATTTCACAAGCCCGATATAAGCGAAATATAATGGAACAACTGACCCTAATGAAAATATTACTTCATACACTTGTGGAATCAAAGGAAATGACTTGAATGATGATGAAATCGAATCAGTATTGTTGAAAAAGTTCGGGGAAACACTATCAAAAGGAGCTATGATCTGGTATCACAACTTAGATCCTAACTCCATTGACTCATTCGCCATGGTGGCGGATGCCTTCGTAAAAGCACACGCCGGGGCCGTAAAGGTGGCCACAAGAAAATCGGATGTCTTCAAAATAAAACAAAGGGACGATGAGATATTGAGGGAGTTCGTGTCCCGATTCAGATGGAAAGAATGAAATTACCGCCAGTGTACGATGACTGGGTAGTTCAGGATTTTATACAAGGTTTGAATGAAAGAAGCTCGATTGCATCTCGACAGCTAAAGTAGAACTTGATTGAGTATCCAGTTGTGACATGGTCGGATGTGCACAATCGCTATCAGTCAAAGATTAGGGTTCAGGACGACCAGTTGGGAGTCCCCTCGGGTTCAGTTCATCCTAACAGGTTCGTTGCCAAGCCCCCGATGGACACAGACCGGGGATCAAGATACAGCAAAGAACGGTATCAACCATATGCGGATCGAAGAAACAACAGCCCATGCCACAAAACCTCTCAGAGAGTCAAAGAAGTGACCAAGGTTAAGGTTCTCGGGGACTCATGAGCAAGAACGGGTTTGATAAACGCGCCGACCCCGGCGAGGCTCCCCGATTATCAAAATACAATTTCAGCATAGATGCATCAGGGATCGTCTCAGCTACTAGGAGAATCAAGGATACTAAGTAGCCCAGGCTAATACAGACCGATCCTTCCCAAAGGAACCCGAACTTGATGTGTGAGTATCATGGAACGCATGGTCATAGAACGGAAGATTGCAGGCAGCTAAGGGAGGAAGTGGTCGGGTTATTCAATGAGGGCCACCTTCGAGAATTCCTAAGTGATCGGGCTAAGAATCACTTCAAAGAGAGGGATGCAGGCAGAAAGAATGAACCTGAAGAACCTCAACATATCATTCACATGATCATCGGTGGATTCGACGTCCCACAGGGACCAATATTCAAACGTACCAAAGTATTCATCACAAGGGAGAAGCGGACTCGGAATTACCTGCCCGAAGACACCCTCACATTCAGCGAGGAAGACATCGAGGCTTTATCTCAACCTCACAACGATGCACTGGTAATTTCTATCCTTTTAAATAAAGTTCAAGTTAAATGTGTTCTCATAGATCCAAATAGTTCGGCAAATATAATCAGGTCAAGGGTCGTGGAGCAGCTCAGGTTGCTCGATCAGATCATACCGACATCTCGGGTCTTGAATGGCTTTAACATGGCAAGTGAAACAACGAAGGGAGAAATCATCCTCCAAGTCAACGTGGCCGGAACCATACAAGATACCAAATTTCATGTCATCGAAGGTGACATGAGGTATAATGCTTTGCTTGGAAGGCCGTGGATCCACAGCATGAGGGCAGTGCCATCGACCCTTCATCAGATGATGAAGTTCCTAATGAAGGATGGCGTGAAAACAGTGTATGGAGAACAACATATAGCTAAGGAGATGTTTGCAGTGCACGACTTTGCACCGGTATCGGCACCATCCACGTCAGAAAAATTGAAGGATGAGCATGTGGCCAAATAGCAATTACAACCCGCGCCCTCGATTGAGCCCGAGGGACAAGTGTTCGATGAACAGGTGGCTAGGGATGAAGAAGAAGATTTCCTCATCCCCCAGACCTTCATTGCCCCTGAGGAATCAGATGCGATGAAATCCATGATCGAAGAACTCAAGCAGGTCATATTAGTTGAGCATCTTCCAGAACGAAAGGTACACCTAGGGACGGGGTTAACCCCCGAACTAAGGAAAAAACTCATTCAGTTTCTCATCGATAATATTGATTGCTTCGCTTGGTCCCACTTAGATATGACAGGGATTCCACCGGAGATAATTACCCATCGACTAAGTGTCGATCCCATATTTAAGCCGGTTAAGCAAAATAGGAGACCATAGTCCGAGGTAAAGCATGCAGTCATCAAAGAATAGGTAACCAAACTTCTCAAAATAGGATCCATCAGGGAAGTAAAGTATCCCGAATGGCTGGCTAACGTAGTAGTAGTCCCTAAAAAGGGGAATAAACTTAGAATATGTGTAGATTACAAAGATTTGAATAAAGCATGCCCTAAAGATTCTTTCTTATTTCCCAACATCGATCGTTTGATCGATGCTACGGCTATCCACGAGATCCTTACCTTTCTCGACGCCTACTCCGTGTACAACCAAACTCAAATGAACCCGGAGGACAGGGAAAAAACTTCATTCATCACAAAGTATGGTACGTATTGTTATAACGTAATGCCCTTTGGGCTAAAAAAATGCAAGAGACACATACCAACGTCTAGTTAATAAGATGTTCGAGCATCAAAACGGCAAATCTATGGAAGTTTATATTAATGATATGCTAGTTAAGTCCCTGCGCGCAGAGGACCATTTGACCCATTTGCAGATGACATTCGACATCCTTAGAATGTACAAATGAAGCTTAACCCCGAGAAATGCGCTTTTGGGGTTGGCTCAGGCAAGTTCTTGGGCTTCATGGTGTCAAACAGAGGTATCGAGATCAACCCCGATAAAATCAAAGCCATCGAGGAAATTACCATGGTGAACAATGTGAAAGCCGTGCAACGGTTGACCGGACGAATACCCGCCCTAGCTCGATTTATCTCCAGGTCATCAGATCGGAACCATTACTTCTTTTCCCTACTAATAAAGAAGAACAACTTCGCATGGACCCCAGAGTGCCAGCAAGCCTTGGAAGAATTAAAACGGTATCTCTCGAGCCCACCGCTGCTCCATACTCCAAAAGAGAACGAAACACTCTACCTGTATCTGTCCGTGTCCGAAGTAGCGGTAAGTGGCGTGTTGGTTCGAGAAGAGCAAGGTACGCAATTTTCTATCTATTATGTGAGTCGGACCCTAGGAGATGTTGAAACAAGGTACCCACATTTGGAAAAATTAGCTCTTACATTAATAAGCGCATCTAGGAAATTAAAACCATATTTTCAATGCCATCATATATGTGTACTGACTACGTATCCGCTGCAAAATATCTTGCATAAACCCGAATTATCGGGCAGATTGGCCAAATGGGCCATCGAACTTGGAGGATATAATATCGAATATCAGCCTCGAACGGCTATCAAGTCTCAAATTTTGGCAGACTTTGTGGCCGACTTCGCGCCTGCCCTCGTACCCGAAGTAGAGAAGGAACTCTTGCTAAAAATGGGTACGTCATCGGGGGTTTGGACCCTCTTCACGGACGGTGCCTGGAATGTGAAAGGATCCGAGCTCGGCATCTTTTTGAAACCGCCTACGGGCAGTGTTATTAGGCAATCTATCAAAACTTTTAAATTGACTAACAATGAGGCCGAGTACGAAGCCATGATTACAGGTCTTGAGCTAGCCAAGGGCCTTGGAGCAAAGGTCATCGAGGCAAAGTGTGATTCCCTTTTGGTAGTAAATCATGTAAACGGAAGCTTCGAGGTTCGAGATGATCGAATGCAAAGGTAGTTAGACAAACATTAAATGACATTGCACCGCTTCAAGCTGTGGACGCTGGACCATATACCTTGAGAACAGAATAGTGAGTCCAACGCACTTGCAAACTTAAGGTCATCGGTCAAAGAAGACGATATTGTCCCGGGGGTTGTCGTCCAGCTATCGAAGTCGGTAGTCAAAGAAGGCCATACAGAGATTAATTCAACAAGTCTAACGTGGGATTGGAGGAATAAGTGCATCGATTACTTGAAACATGGGAAGCTCCCCACAGACTCAAAAGAGTTAAGAACACTTCGAGCCAAAGCAGCTCGATTCTCGCTCGCTGAAAGTGGAACGTTGTACAGAAGAACTTTCGATGGACCACTGGCAGTATGTTTGGGACGCGGGGACACTGATTATGTACTACAGGAAATCCACGAGGGGACCTGTGGAAACCATACCGATGCAGACTCCCTGGTTCGCAAGGTGATCAGAGCAGGGTATTATTGGGATAGCATGGAAAAGGATACCAAGGAGTTCATTTGGAAGTGCGACAAATTCCAGAGGTATGCACCAATCATACATCAACCCGGTGAACAACTCCACTCGATCCTATCCCCGTGGCCATTCATGAAATGGGGGATGGACATCGTCGGCCCCCTACCCACAGCGCCAGGTAAAGCTAGATTTATTTTATTTATGACTGACTACTTCTCAAAATGGGTTGAAGCGCAGGCCTTCGAGAAGGTGAGAGAAAAAAAAAGTTATTAACTTCATATGGGACCACATCATATGTCGGTTCGGGATACCCGCAGAAATAACATGTGACAATGGGAAATATTTCATCGGCAGCAAAGTGACCAAATTCCTCGAGGACCACAAAATCAAAAGGATGCTATCAACACCTTATCACTCAAGTGCAAATGGTCAGGCCGAGTCCACAAACAAAACCATCATTCGAAACTTGAAGAAAAGGTTAGATGATACAAAGGGAGATGGAGAGAAGTATTGCCTGAGGTGCTATGGGCATATCGAACAACTTCGAAGTCGAGAACTGGGGAGACCCCATTTTCATTGGTGTACGGATCCAAAGCATTGATGCCAGTCAAAGTCGGGGAACCTAGTGTCAGGTTTCAGCATGCCATCGAGGACTCAAATCACGAAGCTATGAACACTTCTCTCGAACTAATAGATGAAAAGCGTGAGGCCGTTTTAATACGAATGGCCATGCAGAAACAAAGGATCAAAAGGTATTACAATAGAAGGATGAGCCTAAGGGCCAATTCTAAAACAGAGCCTAAGGGCCGAAATAAGGCAAAAATTTCGGGGTAATGCAGAAAATTTCACTAAGTATTTTAGCCGAAATAAGGGAAAAATTATATAGCCATTTTAGAGGCCAAAATAGCCCAATTTAAAGAGCCTAAGGGCCAATTCTAAAAAAAAGCCTAAGGGCCAATTCTAAAACAGAGCCTAAGGGCCGATGTACAAGAGCCTAAGGGCCATCTTAAAAAGAAATATAGGGCCAAAGGCTTATCGGAATCCGAGACCCCATTCTCGTTTAACTCAGACCCAAAAGGCCCCGTTACCCCGAGATCGCATTAAAATAATTTTAAGTTTGCCTTGGGGATCGTCAAAAACCCTAAGGTGAATGATCTTGGGCAATTAAAGCCTAAGGGCTTATTACGAGTCTAAACTGATACCCGAACTTAGCATTTGAATCGTCAGAATTTTTCATAGACGGGGGAAAAATAAAAATCAACACAAATCAAGGACAGAGCAAAAGCTACTTTATATTCATTTGGGAAATTTACAAAACATATTACAACGCCCACAAAGGGGCCCTTGTACAAAAAGGAACCTAATCTATTTTCGGGGCCACGTCCCAGGAGTGTTGTCTTCGTCTTCATGGGCTTTATCCTCGGGAGCCTCTCCCCCTTCGGGAGCATATTCCTCACTTTCTCCATCCCTGGAGCCTCTCACCACGTCCTCATTATCGGAGGAGATAAGAAACCCAGCATCGGTTTCCTGTGCCTGTGCTTCGGCTATCTCCTCGGCAAGGTCGAACCCCCGAGCACGGATTTCTTCGAGAGTCTCCCTCCGAGATCAGAACTTGGCCAATTCATTGCTCCGTCTTGCCCGGTAGGAGGCCTCCCTCAACTCATCTTGAACGGCCACGACTTCTCTCATATATATAGCAATGGATTTATCAGTCGCAGACTTAGTCTTCTCAGCTTCGGCCTTAGCTTATGCAGCTTCGATTCGGGCTTTAGCCAGTTCGGCCTCCAGCCCCTCGACTTCCCTGGCCTGAGCCAAGCTTTTCACTTTAGCACCTCGGAGCTGAGCTTCAGCCGAGGCCAGTTGGGCCTTAACATCTTCCTTTTTGGCAGCAAGTTGATCCATGTTCTTCTTCCATTGTTGGCAATCAGCCCGAACTCGATCTACCTCGCCTCGGAGCTGCCCAATCATATCAAGCTTTTGCTGAAGATGAGATATCGAAGTGTTAGCCTCCGAAGTAGGGCCAAGAAGGTCGAACTTTGTTAAAATCGCTGTTACCTGCTTGTCTAGCTCAGACTCGCTTTTTTTAGTTTTCCAATGCTGTTCGGAGATCCTTAAGCTCCTCTTGTCTCTGACTACAAAGGAGCCTCAAGGCCTTCTCTTCGCCTGAAACCTTCTTGAGCTCGGCCTCGCATTATCTCAGCTCAGTTCTAAACTTTGCAACGACTTACGCACGAAACGGAAACATATCAGTCGAAAGAACGCAAGGGGAGAAAAACTTGCAATAGAAAGGTCAGATCCTTACCCAGATAAGGAGACATTGAGCCTCCTCGAAAAGGGAGGATGTATCATTAATGTCGTTGGCGTCCTCGATCCCAGCATAGCAACCCTGAAAAGGATCATCTTCGATAACCTTATTTGGATCAGGCTTCGACATAGCGTTGGCTTCTTCGATTGCCCCCTCAAAATAAGTTGGCAACGAAAGGGAGTGGCCCGTTGTTGTGGACCCGAGCTCCTCGCTCTGGGCATTCTCATTATCATTGGGGGTCTCAGCATCTACCCCCTTCGGTATAGTTGTGTCACGCCTCGAGCTCGAGGGGCGATACCGGCACCTAATGCCACATCTATCCTTGCGTACCACTTGCGACTAAGAGACCCAGAACATGTAATGTCATATTTTGGCTATGAGCAACATTACAAGATAAAGTGAGATGCAAAATATAAAACTAAATGGAGACTAACACTGACTCATGTCAACATAAAGCTGGGACAGCAAGGCCGTCATAATTACTATAACTGACAGGCCAATAAATATACGTATAGGGCCTACAAGCCCAACATACTGCACTAACCGATAGTTTACAAGCCTCTACTGATAGATGTACTGTGATCGGAACAGGGCCCCGACCTACCCATAACCTATCTACATATATACATAAGATATACACCACATTGCTAGACCCAGCAGCTCCAAAAGATGGGAAGCTTACAGATAAAGCTGAGCTCGGGCAACACCTACTGAGGAGGTCTACCCGTCTGTCTATCTAAACCTGCACGCATGAAATGCAGCGCTCCTAGAAAGGGACGTCAGTACGAAATAATGTACCAAGTATGTAAGAAAATATACTGAGGCTGAAACTGAACTGATAATATAATAACTGAAAGCAACTGGGGATCAAAGATAATCTAAGGATATGCTCATCAGCTGATACTGACTCAACTCTCTCAATATAGTGAGTAAAATAGTTGTCCGGCCCTATAAGGCTCGGTATGTGTATATATCTGCTCTGCCGTAGTAGGCTCGCTCATAGGCGCTCGGCCGTACGAGGCTCTGTATCTCAACCAACTGGGGTCGCTCATAGGTGCTCGGCCACAGCAGGCTCGGTATATAACTTATCATCTGATCAGAGGTTGCCCAATAGGGGCCTGCCCATCGATTATAGCTCGATGGTAATGAAAATACTTTAATACTGTATATATAAATTCTCTGTTCTCTTGACTGGAAGAAGGAAATACTCAATTGAATATGAAGTCCCGATAAGGAGAATATTGTAACTTACAAAACTAGAAAAATATACGTAACTTGTGAGACTAGCAAAATATACCTAAATTCCGGAATATGAATTTTTCTTTATGGCTCGTTATCAAACATGTGTAATAACGTGATCATGCTAAAATGAAGGAAAAGCTTAGCCTTAACATACATGTTCCTGGAATTATTTGAACGAATCTGCTTCTGCGAAATTTACACTGGATTTCCTTGAAATTGGAATGAACTTGATTTGGTTTTGAAATTTGGGACGAATTTGTTTCCTGTTCAACGTTCTTGGTTTCAAAACCAAGAACAGATTTGTAGGCTAAGAGGTTGGACGAAAATGATTCTGTTTCCAAGTTTTTGATTTCAAACCAAAGAATGAATTGAAGCTTGTTTGAAATGAATTTGCTTCTTCTTTAAAACTTCTTTTGAGCTAGGTTAGTACATTATTCAAGACCCCAAGTTCTGATCCTAATTGAAAATAAGATTCACACTAAAGTTATAGTTTATCTTAGGTGGCCACATGTAAAGGTGAATAGTGAGTCACCTTAAACTAAAAGAGGGGGGGCTGCCACGTTTCTTGGGGGGTGTGATTTGTTACTTTTTATCCACTTATTAGTTAATTGGGAAGTGTTTCGTTATCCGGTAGTTAACCAACTACCTGCATAATTTAAAAATTGCCACCAATTACTTAAAGTTCTACTTATTTTTAAAATACTTCATATATACTTTATATATTATTCCACCGTGGTCATATGGTACCTTGCATGGTACTAGTTCATAATTATCGGGTATTATCGCTTGATCCGTATTTCAATCCAAGTTGGCCACATTCAACGAAACTCGTTTTCTTTAATTCGTGTACCCTTTATCCTTCATGAATTTACTCATAACTTATAATCCTTATAATCCCCAAATAATCTTTTCCTTGGACTGATGCCAATTACCTTACGATAAATTCAACGTACAATACTCAGGGTGCAACATCATCGTAACTTATTACTGCGAAGCGTAACATCACCTTAATGAAATACTCCAGAGCATAACATCGTCGTAATACTGCGGGGCGTAACATTATTCCTCCCTTTGGAATATTCGTCCTCGAATGTTGACTGATGCACTTATCATTTTCATAATTTATGTCTTCCAAATACTTTAGAACTTCCCTTGCTATCTAGGCGAGTATTCTGTGAATGAGTCCAATATCCAGGGCATTCCCCCCTTAGGCCTCCTTTTCACACCACAATTTGTAGTCGAAATCCTTTCAATCTCGTAACTGTTACTACCTTTCATCATGCAGCCTGTACAATTTTGACCTTGTAAGTGTGCCCAATCTCTAGGCTTTATATGTAGAGCTTGATAAGATGTCCCTTTGGGCACTTATGAGTATACTGAAGTTCTTTGCTTGGTACTTTGTTGAATTCACGAATATTTATCTCATCGCATAGGTCCGTTTAGCCATCCGTATGAATTTACTGCCATAACTCTTACTTTAATTAATCATTGCATAGGTCTGCTACCAAATCCCTGTTTACTCTCGTTGCTTATTTCATATGTATAAGTTTAAGTCCTTTAATGCTTTCTCATTACTGCTCATCTTTAGAATGATGGCCTAAACTCATCTCATACTTTGTGACTTTTGTCCATCCATTGTTGATTCATCTCAATATTGTTCTACAATATACCACTGATAACTTGAAACTTCTTACATAATACTTTGCCCCCTAGGGCTTACGTTACATCAAGGAATATTCGAAGTAATTTCCTGATCGACTTAGTGGCGATACTGTACTTTAATAACCGTATTCTATAGCCTCCCAAGGTGATTCTCTTACGTGAGTATTTTAATCCCGTACAATTCACGAATCCCTTTTCTTAATAGAAGGCCCAAACGTCATCCTTTATCTATCACAATTACACCCTTATTCTACTATTAGGACAGCATTCCATCTCTTCTAAATGCTACTTATGGAGAGTAACTCCTTTAAGTCCATTCAGGCTATACTGAGCTTACTATAACATAAAGGAGCCATTAGCACCCTTGTTTTCATGGGCCTAATCCTGAGGACTAATCCATTCTCGTCACTTTCTCACTCGTCTTTTTTCGTTCTTACATCTTGTCATAAAACTTTGTCGCTCTATTATACTTTAGCTTGCGACCTATACATCTCTATTTATAATACTCGTAATCTTCTTTCAACTTGCTTGAATTTCCTTGTATTATTTTAGAACATCAAGCGAGACATCACATCGTCTCTAACTTTTCTTTACTTTCATAACTAGATCCTTCGATACCTAGAAATCGTTGACTAGAAGATATGCCACTGACGATGCCGCTATCATTCTTGGATATTGAATTCCCTTGCTTATAGGCTTCTATCCGAAGTATGGACTATTCAAGATCTTCTGCCTTTGAGTATCTCGTACGTTGTTCACATTTACCTTACTTCCTTACAATCTCGCATCGTATCTTCTATCTCTCTCATGACCTCCCTTCCACCTAGGTGTAATTCACGTCCATAACTTGAAGCTCTATTATAATACTTGCACCTCTAGTACATACACAATCCCGTGGGAGCTTCATACTTACTTCTTATGAGACGGGTACCCTTCTAACTGGCTTTATCGTAGAGCCGTTATAGAGCATAGTTGTTGTGCTATCTCTCTTGCACCTCTAATGTTAAGAGTGATTCTGCTATGTTCTCAATCATGATTCCTATAACTTCTGGGTCCAATAATCAGATTCCTGATTTACTTTGTTGATGTAACTCTTTAGTTTCCTTCTTCTTCTGATCGGCCTTTATGTTGGCTTAAGTTATCTTCCAATCTGCGGCTCATGGTATTAGTTATTACTTTAGCCTTCCATGGCGCTATGGGATATGTATGATACAATCCTTTAACAACTTAATCTTTCATCTATGACCTGGGCTCAATTCTTTCTTTTAACGTATACCATAATCTTCTATGGCTGTATATGTTGTATGTATAAAACTCCGAATGGGGGTTTTCTTGTCCTGAGGGTCTTCGGGTTTCGAGACCCTTTTTATCTTCTTGTCCTTCTCGGACTTCAGGTTTGAAGGTCTAGTTTCTTCCCCAGGCGGGGCCGGCCTCATTTCGGACGCATCTCCAAGGCCTGCACGAGCAAGCATGAGTAAGTAAAAATGCCGCCAAAAGTATGGAAGATGTTGAAACTATAAAAAAGCACTTACTGTAGTTCTTGGCCTCCCACTGGCCCTTCGCCAATTCAGGCCACTTGAACAGATTCCCCTTGATGGAGCAAGCCCTAGCTCAAAAAATGACTTAGAGACCCTCCATACCCGGTCTTGGGGGTATTTATAGGGCTGCTATGTGCGCGGTCGCGCACGGGCCTCGCATCAGCCGCGGCACACAAGATTGAAACTTTCAAATATGCGCGGTCGCGCATCTAGCCGCGCATATGACACAAATCCAGTAAAATGGTCATAACTTTCTGTGTACATATCCAAATGAGGAACGGTTTGATGCGTTGGAATCTAGACTCAAAGGGCTTTATTTTGATAGGTTGTGCATCACATAACTCTGTAGATATGCTCATCGAAAGTTTGGTCTTGTGCGTACTCATTTGGAGTTTTAGTCTATCATGTAATTTTCTAACTTGGCTTAGGTTTAGGCATCTCCTTAGGCCCCAGATCACTTATAATATGACTTATACACTTATTACCATATCCAATTGATATCCATCATATTAATAATCCTCGTTTGCGCACAAAATAAAATAATTAGCCTACCTTGGCACCACGAAATCGTAAATTACTTAGCAAAATTTTACGAGGCCTTACATAAAGCCGGCGTAAGAAGAGGTTCAAGTCCGCCCCACCAGCACATGTTCACCGAATACATGTACCTAGGGGGTGGCAAACAGGCAGGTCGGGTCGGATATGAGCGGGTTAAAATGGATAATTCAAAAAAACGGATAAATTAATGGATAATATAGGTGAATAACTATTTTCTTTTAACTATTTTGCCACCTCTACGTGTACCTATCTCCTGAATAAGTCCGTCCACCAACACCTTTGCCTCATGCTTTAATGAGCTCCATAAGAACTTGGACAAATTGAGCTCAGTTGCAGCTAAACTTGCCTACTGCGCTCATACGCCCGGGGACCAATGTAGGGAGAAGAATTTGCAGATAACATATTCTAGCCCCTTGGTTGATAAGGTAATAATAAACATTCCTTCACTGCAGTATTACCAAAGGAGACAGCTGAGCTTCCTCCAAACACTAAGCAAATCACTATGCTAATATGCTTGCCTTTAAATTCATGTGCTTGCAACTACGTAAAAGACATGCAATTTTTCCTAGAACCAATGACATTGGCAAATACATCTGTCATGTCGGGTAAGTGTAATATGAAATCAAATCTGACATGTGGTGAGCAACATCTCACCACATTACCGACATGGTACCGGTTTCTATAATCATAATACTGCAGGATTGGAAACAAAATGACATGTTATTGACTTGAAAATATGCAGCAAAGTTTCTTCATTACCTTGTCAGACTCCAAAGAACTAATAATGCAAGATAATGAGCTAGAAAAAGATTCATCTTAACTTCAAATTTAGACATTTGTCACTATTTCGATTTACATAAACCGCAAGTATGCTAGGCTTTTATATGGTTAGAACAAAATCATATACTTGGTCAACTATACAAATACAAAATCAATACTCTAGCGTCATAAATCTCCAGCAGGAACCTGGCTACCATTACCTTGAAATCCTTCGCTTCAACAACATTACGACAACTTACTCAGTGGTAGCTGTAGCATTTCGGGAAAATGGGATGGTGCGAATGTCAGATTTACCAATCACAGAAAGGGTGAAAATAAACTCTTGGATATGCTCCTTCAGGAAGAACCAGGAATTCATCGATATGTCCTTATCCTCGACTAAGCTTTCTTCCTCTCCAATTTAGGAAACAGCTTGGGCCATACTCTCCTGGGGACGTTCTTTAATTATCTTCCTTGGTAGAGTCTGCAACAGAATGAATAAGAAATTTCAGGTCATCGCGGTACTCTTTTATCACTCAAAGCTTGAGAAATTTCAGGTCATCCCAGTAAACTTTTTATCGGTAAGGATTGTCAAAAGTTCACTTCACATTTTAAATTAAACACGATAAGAAAGGGAAAAACCATCAATCTATAATTAAAAATTGCAGCTTTGAAGAGTAGAGCGTGTTATTCTTCAGGAAAAGATCAACTTAAGTGGGCAAATAAGCATAGAGATGCTAGACGAGCAACTAATCCAATCAATGCATCAATATTCAATTTCATTTTCATGAATTTAGACCTAAGAAAGTTAAAAGACTTCCTTTCAGATGACAATGAATGCAGGCAAAAAACATCGAATGACTGGTGAACACTTGAATGCAAAAGCAAGATCATAAATTGTTATTGAACAGTTTGCCAAGAATGCCTGGGAGTGTAACAACTGACAAGCCTCAGAATGAACTTATTATAAAATTAATGGATCAATCCTCAAAAGGATGCATTTGCTAGAAATTTCGAGCTGCAAACTCCATTGCCAGCAGAACCTAAAAACAACTCTCATAATTTTTTTTTTCTTTTTTTTATTCAATCTCGAAATGCACTGAATTATGAATTAAACATCCAAGAAGATCATGACTAACCAAGGTCTTGGCCGCGTCAGCACCCCGGGGGGGGGGGGGGGGGGGGGAAACGGGGAAACCAAAACCGACCA
>NC_031993.1:36402425-36524925 GCF_001879085.1 Nicotiana attenuata
GGGGGGGGGGGGGGGGGGGCAAAAAAAAGCCCCAAATGCCCAAACAAGACGGGCATTTAAACATTCTGCAAATAAGCAGGCACACATAGGTAAGAAATGGTATCAAACCTCAATAGTTCGTCCGCGATTGTCAAAGAAAACGAGATTTTCAGGCAGTTCATTATCCGTAATGGTGCAATCACGTGGAGTCTCGAAGAAAGAAAGAGAAAATTGCTTAGAAACAACACCAACATCAAAATAAATCAACCCAGAACTAGGAATATCTACACGGATCCCTTTGACGGCGAACCAAAGAAATAATTCCTGAGCCGCAACACCAGAAATGTTTAAAATCTGACCATAATTGAGGGTCCCACACACGGTGCTATCGTACCGTAAATGGGTTTCGAATTGGGCAGCACAAGATTGCGGTAGATGCACCTCAAAGCGTCCCGATGATGGATCCATTGAAAAATTGGTAATTCCTAAGGGTAAAAGACCAACAGGGAGGCCATGGGAGTTGAGAATGTCGTAAATGTTTTTGTCGTTTACAGAAATTGGGAAAGATGAAGCTGATGATGGATGTGGGTTTATGAAGAGCATTGTGAAGAGAGTAAATATCGCGAAATGCGTTGAGGTCATGGCGTCAGAGAGAGAGAGAGAGATGGCAAGAAGGAATTTCTTTTAGGGTTTTGGAAGAGAGATCATAGGATTCGAGGTGAAGGAACAAGCTTCCTTTTTGTTCCCCTTTTATTTTATGCACACATATTTGCATATTATAATTTTCTTCTCCTTTTTGAGTTTAAAATTTAAATTTGACCCCGGATAGATTTGATTTTGAACAACTTTTTTAGAAGAAAACAAAAAGTATTTAATTTTCCTCCCATCTCCATTACTTTTTCGAAAACTTCTTTTTCTCCCAAAACAAAATTGCTCTCTAAAGCGAAACTGTTATAAATAGAATTTTGTTTATGGTGAATGTTTATATTTTAGAGAAATTTTAGGAATTTTATTTGGTGGCTAAATCACTCTTTCCCAATAAATAGAGGGGTCTCATTCCATTGTAATTCATCCCAAATCAATAAGAATTCTCTCTGCCTATTTTTCTCTGCAATACTATTTTTTTTCTTTTATTGTATCATAACACTTTATCAGCACGAGACTCTAACCAATTGAGTAGAAGCTTTGAGATTGAGCATAATGATTGTCAATTGCTCCATGAACTTCCTTCATGATTAAATTATGGATTTAAGGTAAGTGTTTTACTTTATTTTTCTTTTTTAAATTATTGACATTCTATACTTTGATTTTGAATACAAGCAAAGACGATAAATTTTGATTGTAACTGTAATAGAGTATGTAAGAAATTATAACCACCCAAAGTTGTAAAATTTCTATGCCTTGCCATGATCAAATTCATGTATGATTGTGGGCAAAGAATTAAAAACACGTCCCATCGAATTTTCTTCATTCTCATTCCCTTAAGAGAATTTGATAGCAGTATGTGATAAGTCTAAAAGAAGACAGAATTATTATTATGAATGTATCAATGGATGTGGACGTGGCAATAGATGAAATTATAATCGTCATCATTGTGGTAATGAGAATAATAAGGATTCTCAAAACAATCCTCCACTATGTGAAAGTAATATTTGTCATTGATTTGACATGAGATTTTGTAAAGCACATATAGATGATTATGATCCATTCATGATGTGAATGTGACAATATGTAATTTATGAATACATATTCATTCTTGGAAGAATATGAATGTGCTAGTGGTAGTGAATCTACCACACTCACCTCTAGAGGGAGGTTTGAGATGAAATAAGAAAATAATGTCATTATTATGGCATGAATGATCACCGGTCACGTACCTATTGTACGCCAAAATAATTTGGCAATGTGATTATTAAAGGACAACAGTGATGCAAGAAACAGATCTTGCATACAATTTTGCAATTACCATAATGGTATAACTTTCTCTTTGAAAGAGATATTCACCATATGGATGTTGATGAATATGTGGTGCTATAGAATTAATTGAGAACTGTGCAAGAGCCAATTATACTATTTTGGAGAAACACAATTGATTGCCAATAAGGTATGATGTTGTAGTAAGTCTCAAAGAAACTTAATTGAGTTTCGAAAGTATTCACGAAAGCGGTTGGTTATATTGAGACTATAAATAAAGAAAAGATTTAATATCTTCTATTACTACAACTTGTAGCGGAGTAATATGTATGTGAAAAGCTACCTGCTTTATTCTCCAATTTGTACTAATAAATAAAAGAACGCCACAATAAAGTGAAAGTTTATTGATATAAAAACTCAAATCATAATAAACTTGAAGTTTATTCATAATTGCACACGTTATGGTTTAAACCTGAAGTTTATCAATATTGATAATTTATTCAGTTGACATAATTGGTTTAGCCATGTTAATTTAAGTATGATGTGCAAAAGTAAAAGAGAATTCACATGGGTAAATATTAAAGAACTAGAAAGTTCTTTATGAATTCTCTTATGTACGTTGCTTGTTCTCATTAATTAATAGACCAACTAAAATTTGGATTGAATTCCATGAATGCTGGAAATATCAAAGAGGAATTGGGGCCCATTCACCTGCCATGTATACCACATAAGATGCATCTATGAGATGGTTACATGTGCGATTATTATTAACCCGCAACCTGGCTAGTGTTTGCGAGATAACTTGCTCAGTAATTTAATTTCGAGCATAATTTCAAGATTTTCTATTCAAGAAGTCATCTTGATAAGTTGGTTTACATCACAGTTGGTTTAGCAAAATAATTTATTGAGTGCCTCCACTTAATAGATAAACTACTGCTTATGAGAACAAAGTTATTTATATCAGTTTGATAAAGGTTATTTACGAAAGTATATTACATTCTCCCCTCACAACTGGTTCAGGGTCTGGAACCAAATAATTTCATCTTATTATTGTTGATGTACGGTGTATATTTTGATTAACACCATAACGCACAAAGATGGGTTCTCAAAGTTGAGAATACAAGTTAGTTTTTCTAACATGAGGGGGAGACAGGATAAACAATTGAGAAAAAGTTACGTGGAATGAATTATCATTTGTACATCTAGATCCTCGAATAAGATAATATGAACTTGAGGTTCATAAACAAAGATAATTCATTTGCAATATATTGCAAAGCATGCCAGACGCATCTGCTGACCCAAAGAAAGTAATTATATTCTCATTGCAAATGCTTATATTAAGTCCTAGAAGGACAAAGTCTATGGTACGCTTAAAGCGTATAGACAAATCGGTTTCAAATAAAATTCTTGATTAACAATATGAGCAAATGATCTAAATGATCATAGTAAGGAGCCAAGTGATCTAGAAGATCACATGACATAATACTTCATGAAATCTCAGGAGAGGTTCAAGTACCTGAAAATACAAATGAAGAGATCTCTATGTTATGTCTTTATGAAAAATAAGGAGATTGGAACCAATATAAAATGTCTGTCGACAACATCTATGATATCGCTAAATATATATAAGCATCTTAAGTCTAGAGAAACAATTCAAGTAGGATTGGTTTCATATGAAAGATATATTATTTTGGACCTGCAGTTCAAACACTTGAAAGTATAAAGTCAATGGTGTGTGCAATCACTTTTATTTATCTTATATGTCTAGCATGACATGAAAAGTTGATATGCATCTAAAGTCTATTT
The DNA here is from genome assembly GCF_001879085.1 of Nicotiana attenuata. NCBI lineage: Eukaryota > Viridiplantae > Streptophyta > Magnoliopsida > Solanales > Solanaceae > Nicotiana > Nicotiana attenuata. Next base: position 36,406,125 of record NC_031993.1, read on the forward strand.
AAATGGCTTATTTGACTATATTTATATGACAATCCCCAAAGTATTTAAATTGCTTAAAGCATATATAATTCTTGATCTTGAAGTACCACATCCTCAGTGCAGTTTGTGCACAAATGTATCCTGCTATAATTATACGCATGATAATATGATAGCATGAGTTTTTGCCCCTATGTGATGATATTGAAATGACGATTTCAACAAGATCATATGAAGACAATACATCTCTATCAAGAATGATGATTTCAAGGTGAAACAAATTCATTCAAGTTAATATGGCTGATTTGTTTATCAAGTCTCTACCAACGATCTTTTGAAAATGGTGCACAAGATTGGAATGCGAAGGCTCAAGGATGTAAATTGATGCTCTCATCAGGGGGAGTTAATACGCGTCGTACTCTTTTTCCCTTACAAGGTTTTATCCCGACTGGGTTTTCCTTGCAAGGTTTTTAACGAGGCAACCAAAAAGCGTATTGTTAGATATGTGTACTCTTTTTCCTTCTCTAGAATTTTTTTTTCCACCGGGTTTTATTTTAGTTAAGGTTTTAACGAGTTACATTATCTGGTGAATAGACATTCAAGGGGGAGTGTTATAAATAGAATTTTATTTATGGTGAATGTCTATATTTTAGAGAGATTTTAAGAATTTTACTTGGTGGCTAAGTCACTCTTTCCCTATAAATAGAGGGGTCATATTCCATTGTAATTCATCCCAAATCAATAAGAATTCTCTCTCCCTACTTTTCTCTGCAATACCATTCTTCTTCTTTTATTGTTTCATAACAGCAACTATATTTATGGTTGAAACATTCATGTACTATATATATGTTAATTGCAGACATATTTACCACTTTTATAGAGACTCCTTCTTAATTACATTCTATGAATAAAATCTTTTAAAACCAAAAGATCCCTTAATAATAGGCATAAAATATGTAATAATCCACTCCACCTTTATCAGCTCCACCCACCCACGACTCTTATCTTTCTCCGCTGACCCACCCCTGTAATTAGTTTTTTCTATTCATTTTTAGAGCCACTTTTTCTATCTAATATCTTCTCGTTTCTCTCTCAAAAATCATCAAAAGTTCCATTACTGTATCATCATTGAACAAATTCCTCAAACCTCGTAAGAAAATTTATAATCACAAACACACTACGCACAAAGAAATCATAAACATTAAATTTATTAAAAAGCTTCATCGACAGTCATTAAGAAGCTTTTAAGCCTTGATTCGAAATGTATGTTCTGTTAATTGAGAATATTCTTGGAGTTTATATCCTATTTAAGGGAGTTCGGTGAAGACTAAAGTTAGTTTTGGTTTGAATTTCGAATTGAAACTCGAAGAAAAGAAGAAGAAAGTTGTATGAAATAAGTATTCTATAGGGTAAAATATGCTATGCTAGGGGGCCGCTTAAGAGAATGACACATGGAACCTAAGGCGAGGAATAGTTAGAACCAAAGGCAATTATCTCTTTTGTCACCGGAAAGAATGACACTCGTAAAGGCGCAATAAATAACATCCGCCAGGTGGAATTTAATGGAGAATATTCCCCAGCATTTAGTGCGCTGTCCGTTACAGAGAATTTGTCATTCATGCTCACCATTACACCTTCATCAATGGCCCTCATAATTGATATTAAAGAAGGGTTGATCCTATGACCTTGTTACCTAGACGTAGCTATAAGTAGTGAGCTCTGTTATCATTGTAAAGACAGGACTTTTTTGGCAAACTTACGCTATAATCGATTAAAAGCTTTTTGAAATTTTACTTTCTTGTTCCTTGATTTCATCACTGTTGTACGCGGAAGCTCTACCTCGAGATTACTGTTTTTCGTGATTTCATCTTCATTTCAAGGCTAAATATTGTACATTTCTTTAATTATTTCATTAATTCAGGATCGAATTAATTCACTTGTCTAGAAATCACGTATAAATTCAACTGTACCGTTTTATGGGTAAATAGTTTGGCACCCACCATGGGGCTAGATAGCCGTGTATTTAACTTGATCCTTGCCTTTTTTGCTCATGTTTTGATTATTTGCCTTAGGTAAAATCATAAGAAATGGCAGATAACGATGTAAACAAAATCTTGAGGTTCGAGGAGACCAGCCTCATTTCGAGGATTCAATCATTGACACCCACAATGAGGGGAACGATGCCACGCCGGTCCATGACAGACAGCACCCGCGACATGTTCGGGAGGCAACTCCCGATGATGCTGAAGAGGAGCATGTTATTGATGCGGTAAGGGTCCTACAAGAGCAACAAGCGATCATTCTAGGCCACCTCACATGGCAGGATAAGGTTATGACGGAGTTGAAGCAGGCGTTATCGGGGGCTTCCAGTAACGCGAATAGACGAGATCCAGTTCCTCCTGGAGCTCCCACAAATCAAACAACGCAGAGGGTTGACAACAACACCCCGAGGGGTGAGGTTGGTTTTGATGGGGTTGGGGGGATCCAGCCCCAATAACAAAAGTGATCCCTTCAAGAATGAACTCTTACTGTTTATGAGAGAAGTGAACACCCGCTTGGACCAAATCCCGGGCGCACCACAGGTGATAAAAGGTCCGGACTCAAAGAAGTATACTCAATTGCCATACAAACTAAGCGCGACACCAGAATTAATCCCGAAGCTATTTAAAATGCCCGACGTGCCAAAGTATGATGGAACTTCAGACCCTCAGGAGCATATTACCACCTATACGGTGTCGGTGAAGGGGAATGATTTAGCTCCCCACAAGATTGAATCTGTTTTGCTGAAAAAATTTGGAGAGATTGTCACGAGGGGAGCCTTGACGTGGTATTCACTGTTACCCGAGCATTCCATAGATTCCTTTGAGATGCTCGTGATTCTTTTATTAAAGCTCATGCCAGGGCCAGAAAGGTGCAGGCCCGAACGGTCAACATATTTAAAATTACACAAGGAGAATTCGAGTTGCTGTAGGAGTTTGTTACCCGGTTCTAAAAGGAGAGGATGTTGCTCTCGGCTGTTCCAGATGAATGGCCGGCTGAAGCATTCACCAAGGGACTGAATCCGAGAAGTTCAGACGCTTCCCCCAAACTGAAGGAAATCTTGCTTTAGTTCCAAGCAACGACTTGGGCGGATGTCCACAACCGGTACGAGTCGAAGATAAGGATCAAAGATGATCAGGTTGGCTTCCCATCATCGGCAAAAGGATGGGACAAGAACAAATAAAAATCAAAAGACGATTTTGACACGGACAGACGGTGTTTGAGGGGACGGTTTTTGCCCTATGAACGGACCGAAGGCCGCGGCAGAGGTTTTTGGTCAGTAGATAGGTTTGCTACCAACAGAAGTACTGATCGCGGTCGGAACAATAGATCATTACAGGACAAAGAAGTATCAGGTATGCGGGATCCTTCTCACCCAGGCTTTTCGAATACAAATTCAATGTCAGTGTAGTAAAGTTGGTATCAGCTATGAGAAACATCAAAGAAACACGATTTCCTAAGCCGATGAGATTCGATCCCAGCCAGAGGGATCCCAACTTGTGGTGTGAATACCACGGGACAAATGGCCACCGGACTGGGGACTGCCGACATCTCTAGGAAGAAGTGGCGACACTATTGAAGAATGGTCATCTTAGAGAATTCTTAAGTGACCGGGACAAGAACAACTACGATTGCAACCAGGATAACGCGGAGCCCTTGAAAGCAGGAGAAGACCCCCCATGCCAGACGATCAACATGATCTTCGGGGGAACAAGACCAACGGGGTCACCTTCTCAACAGCAAAAAAGACAAAAGTATCTATAACTCATAGCAAGAGACTCCGGGAAGTTGTTGAAGACGACATCACTTTCACAAAGGAGGACGTTGACGGATTGCTGCTACCGCATAACGACGCACTGGTAATTTCTTTAAATGTGCTAGACTTTAAAATCAAATGTGTTCTAGTGGGTCCAGGAAGTTCGGCCAATATCATACAATGGAGAGTATTGGGGCAAGCTAAACTCACTGAAAGAATCATTCCGTCCACAAAACTCCTTGCTGGATTCAGCCTCGCGAGCGTGACAACTCGAGGAGATTTTTTGTTGCCCACAGACGCCGAAGGAGTGATGAAAACGAATCTTTTTGAAGCGGTAGATGGTGATATGGGATATAATTATTCTAGGAAGACCATAGTTGCACGAGATGAGAGTTGTACCATCAACGTATCATTAGTTGCTGAAATATCCAATGCCTGAAGGAATTAAACAGATAAGGGACGACCAACCGGTGGCAAGGGGGATGAATGCGATTTCGGTCTCCAGTAGCAAAGGGAAGGAGCACGCGGCATAGAAACTACACGAACCGTAAACCTCTCCCAAATCGATTGAAGTTAGCTCGGGGTAGAAGCGTCGGTATCTTATCAGGTTCCAAGGTATTTCCAGGTACCAGAAGAGAAGGATGCAACAAAATCCACGACGGAAGAGCTCGAGCAAGTAGTTGGATCCCAACATCCTTCCGGTAAGACAAAAGAAACGCCCTATTGCGGAGGCCAGGAATAAATTCGTCAAAGAAGAGGTAAATCGCTTACTTGATGTCGGTTCGATCTGAGAGGTAAACCATCTAGATTGGCTAGTTGATGTAGTAGTAGTTCCTAAGAAGAACAATAAATTTCGCATTGTGTGTAGATTATAAGGACTTGAATAAGGCATGCTCGAAAGACTCGTTCCCACTGCCAACTATCGATCAAATGATTGATGCGATGGTCGGGCACGAGTTAATGAGTTTTCTCGATGCTTATTCTAGGTACAACCAAATTAAGTGGGCGTTTGGACATAAGAATTGTAAAATTTCGAAAAAAGTGAAATTTATTTTCAAGTGAAAATGGTATTTGAAAAATTAGAGTTGTGTTTGGACATTGAATATAATTTTGGATTATTTTTGAATTTTTGTGAGTGATCTGAGTGAAATTTTTTGAAAAACAGCTTTTTGGAGTTTTTCAAATTTTCGAAAAATTTCAAAATTCATCTTCAAGTGAAAATTGTAAATTTTATGGCCAAACATTGATTTCAAAAAAAGTGAAAAAATTTCGAAAAAAAGTGAAAAAAATTTCATGGCCAAACGGGCTCTAAGATGAACCAGAAAGATCAGGAAAAGACTTCGTTTAGAATGAATTTTGGCACATATTGCTATAATGTAATGCCCTTTGGGTTGAAGAACGCCGGAGCCACTTATCAGCGGCTCGTAAACAAGATGTTTGAAAAACAAATAGGAAAAGTTATGGAAGTTTATATAGACGATATGCTCGTTAAGTCTTTGAATGCAGGTGACCACCTTAAGCATCTGTAAGAGACCTTTGACATCCTAAGGAAGCATAACATGAAACTTAACCCCGAGAAATGTGCATTCGGGGTCAGCTCTGGTAAGTTCCTAGGATTTTTGGTATCACAAAGGGGGATTGAGGTAAACCCCGATAAGATAAAGGCCATCGAAGACATCCCTGACCAGCTGTCAAGCGTGAAAGAAGTCCAAAGGCTCACGGGGAGAGTGGCTGCTTTGAGCAGGTTCATCTCCCGGTCATAAGAGAAATGCCACCGTTTCTTCGCACTACTCAAAAAGAAAAACAACTTTGAATGGGCCCCGGAGTGCCAGCAAGCTTTGAGATATTTGAAAAGGTACTTGTCAAGTCCTCCGTTGCTTTCGAAACCAAAGGAAGGTGAACCTCTGTTGGTCTACCTTGCAGTCTCGGAAGTAGCAATAAGTGCAGTTTTGGTCCGTGAGGACGAAGGTACGCAATCTCTCATTTATTATGCTAGTATAATTTTAACGGGAGCAGAAACTCGCTACCCGCATTTAGAGAAGCTGGCCTTATCTCTCGTAGTCGCCGCTCAGAAGCTGAGACCCTACTTCCAGTGTCACCTGATAGTCGTGGTGACCACTTTTCCTCTATGGAACATCCTTCACAAACCCGAACTCTCTGGTAGGTTGGCCAAATGGGTCGTCGAAATGAGTGAATTTGACATAGAATATAAACGAAGGACTGCGATTAAGTCACAAGTCTTGGCTGACCTTGTGGCCGATTTCAGTCCCGGATTACTGCCTCTAGAAACAAAAGAGGCAGTAATGGTGTCAGAATCGACATAGGGAGTTTGGACCTTATTTACAGACGGAGCCTCTAACGTAAAAGGATTCGGGCTTGGTATAATGTTAACCACGCCTTCGGGAGAAACCCTAAGGCAAGCCATCAAAACAGTCCCTTTAACTAACAATGAAGCAGAGTATGAGGCTTTGATTGCAGGACTCGTACCGGTTAGTTAACGAGGCAGCAACGGAAAGCATACTACGAAGAAAGCTTCAACAACAACAATAAGACCTTCTAATAACAAGGCACACAAGCGAAGAACCACGCGGACGGTTAGTTAATCTTTCGTTCGACAGCAAAATTCCTACTTGGAAGTTAAGTTTGCTATCAAACAAAGGTTAACCGACTGTTTGCAAGTGCAAACCACTAAAGTATTGTTAGATAGTCTTTTTCTCGATAGCATAAATTCCTAAGAGAAAGAGAAGTTTATTACTGAGTTAAAGATTGTCTAGCAATTCATTAGTGGGGTCCTCGAAGGTGCAAAACTTCCAGTGTTCCAATTCATATTCTTCGCATTCGAACACCGGGGGGAATGATATGAGGATACGACAACTATGACTGCCACGTCAATCGGGAAACGAAAACTGGAAACATAGTTATGTCAACGGGACCGGGGACTTCGCTGCCAGCCCCGTAGAAACAAGTTTTGCAAGTTAGCCACAAGAATTGACACTTCTTTTTTTTTTTAGAATAACGAATCTTATATACTTTTTGAAAATGAAAGGAATAAAGTGAAGTTCTTTTATTTCTATCTTGTTTTTTGTCTGAATGATGAATTTACTTTGTCATTTGAAAGTTAAATAAGTACTTCAAATGCTAGTGCCGTAATGAACATGAGACGTCCTCTTCAAGAGCACCGTAAACATAAGAGGGGCCTCTCTTATAAAAACGCTCACGTTAAAGAGTTGATTTCGGAATAACTTATACCTAGAATCCAAATGCTTTCGGGGGAAAAAATACACCCGAAGCCTTGCACAAAAAGACGCAAAAAGCAAGTTGTGCAAATACTTATGAAAACCCTCATGTTAAAGGGTTGATTTCAGAAGAATATGCTTTTGGGGAAAAAATACACCCAAGGCTTTACATAATCAGACGCAAGCAGTAAAACTTGCGGAAAACACTTAAGCAAAAAAGAATGCAAAGGTTAAAACTTGCACAAAAATTCAAACATAAGAACGCAGAAAGAAACATGTAATACTTGAGGAAAGATGTTTTTATTTACAATAAACGTGCCAAAATGGCACATATACACAAGTTGGGAAAAGAAAGGAAAATCTAAACTGTTGCATCTCCGGAGCTGGGAGGAAGACAAGCGTCTGCACCCCCTAGGGAAGTTGATAGATCCGCCGCCGGTTCGATATCTTGGCCTTCATCATTTCGGTTCCTCTTCAATTCTTAAGAGCTCAGAACTGGAACCAGAAGAATTAGTAGCATCAGGCCTGGCCGGAAGACCTCTTTTTGCAGCTAACTCCAGCTCAAAGGCCTTAGCGATTTCGGCATCAAAGTCAATGATACCCGTTTTGGCCTCTTCCAAGTTTTTCTCCTCATGCTATACATAGAATGCATTTTATCAACAATGAGGGAAGCCGCTCGACGCTGAATCTCTTCTTTAAGTTGGTCAACCTTAGTAGAAAGATTCTCCCGTGCGGACCTCACGGACCGAAGGCTAACATCAAGATCACGGACGGTTGAGCTAAAGAACCTATTATGCTCAATAGTTCTCCTATACTTCTCCTCCAACTGGGCATATTTCATCCCCGCAACAGCAAGTTCTTCAGTCTTGGAATTCAAGGCTGCCTCTAAGTAGATCAATCTTTCAGCGGAGGTAGCCTCACAATCGGATGCAACAAGAATGTCATTATGAACTTCAACCTATTTGGCCTTAGCTTCTTCAAATTGAGCCCTCAATGGGGCGATCTCTTCGCTAAGGGTCTCCATTTCTTGCTTGCTTTGTTGCAAACGAGCTTCTAACATAATGGCCTCAGCAGCTTTGGTTTCCAGTTTCGAGAGGCGAGTAACGTCTTGGTCCTACTCAACCAAAAGTTAATCCCGCTAGGAGGTATGTTCCTCCTTTTCCCGAATCAACCTCTAAAGGCCCTCGGAAGCAAGAAAGTTGGCCTACAAAATAAGAGGGGCATATTCAGGATATTTTATAGGCAAAAACAGAAGAAATAGCAAAGGAAGTAAAGAATGTACCGATGCGGCGTTATGCATGGCATTGTTCACAAGCACTCTCCCGAGAGAGCCTGTATCTTTTCCTAATATTTTTCTGAAGCCAAAGGCTTCAGATAGTTAGCAAGTTCCACCAGCCGTGACAGCAAAGTACATCCGGTGGAGACTGAGATAGTTACATTCCTCCTAATTTGTGGATCTTCTGAGGGGTGTCGTGCCCCCTTTTTCCTCGCGGAGCCGGGTTTCGACATTCTGGGACAACTTCTTTTCCTTTAGGGAATTGGGTATGGAATTTGAAGAGTCGAAGATAAGGATCAACTGTGGCCCTGGAGGTGTTTAGGACCTCTATTTAAGGAAGTTCTAGACTCACTTATGTTGTTTTTTAAAAATGAGAAAACTAAGCGACAAACAAAAGTCAAATAGGACTATCACATAAAGATGCAATTAAGGGCTCATATTTACCTCCACAAATAGACAAGCAATTGCACGCCTCAAACAAACAGTTTTAAACGATTTAAAGTCATATAGCAGGATATCTAGATGAGCACAAAATATGAAGCAGTTTCATTAAGGCGGGGCAGTAAATACCTAATCAGTTTGCCTACTGATTTTATTACTTCCTGAATCTCGGCAGGTTTTAAGCAGCAGGAAAATAGCAATTTTAAACCCAGAATCCAATTAACTTGCAAGATTGCCTAAGTGATAGCCGGACAGAATTTTATAAACCTGATATCTGAGCTGTAAACAGTTACTGATTTTAGCGGGCTGATTTTATCTTTTAGATGTTGTAGGCATGACATCTAAGTGTAGAAGAATTCTGAAAATTCCTATTGACATGGTATCTAAATGTAGAAGTTGTTATGAAATTTCCTATAGACATGATACGTAAGTGCAGAAGTGATTTAAAACTTTATAAGCGTGATTTTGAAAATGCAGAACTAATTTGGAAACTTTGCAGGCATGTATTTAAATGCGAAAAATTAATTTGACAGCCTTATAGGCATGGAATCTAAATGCAAGAACTGATTTTAACACTTATTTGCATGATTGACTAAGTGTCAAGACTGGAATTCTATATGTGTTTCCTATAGGCGTGATTTCTAGGTGAGTAAAGCATCAATCAATTGCCAAGCGGACTCAACAAGGAAATTCTTAGAAACATGATTTCTAATGCACACACGAAGGTTTTGAAGACATGATTATCGATGAAAATTTGAGAAACGACTTAGAAGCAGGTTTTCTAATGATGCGAAGGAGGAAAATTCAGGATTTAAAGAATTAGATGAGTCCTATAGGCATGGTTTCTAATGCACATAAGTAAACTAATATCGCAGCAACCTATAGGCATGATTTCTACCCGTTCCCAACAAAGACATATATAAGAATCCCTTCCAGTTTTACTAATAATCCAATATCTATTTTACAAGGAATTATTATTACAAATCAAATATAAATGAATTACAGAATGAAATTGCTATACTATAGGGAGCCTGGATAGGCCCAAAAGTAAACCTGGAAGCCAGGCCTTCAACCAAGTCTGAAACATGCCAATATTCTCATAGTACACCCAATGGTCTTCTGGTGCGTCAAAGTTCCCAAGGGCCTTAGGGACCCTGGGCGATGCTCACACCATAAAACCTTGTAAAGAAGTAGTTTTGTGAGCAAGTTTTGGAAAAAGCCAGCCCCAGTGTGTCAGAGTTCAGAGGAGTCTCATGAACTCCTAGGCAGTGCTCACATTGGAGGGGCAGGACCCTAGATATTCTAAGAGTAGGAGTTGAAAATAGGAAGTAGTTTTAGGTAAATAGTTTGGATTTTCTGGGGTAAATAGGAACAAACAGAGTCATTTCAACACTCGAAATTCAAACAAAGTTTCCAGCAATCAAACAGTAGACATAAACATGATCACAACCACTTCAAACGAAGTTTCACATTGCCTAGATTCGACTTAGTTCATTAATTACTACTAGATGGGCATATGGACATGTATTAAACAAAGAACAGCAGGCTAGGATCAGATTACCTTTCAGACAGTCATGCAGAAAAGTAGCAGAAGTTGGAGGCATAGAAATCATGAACTAATCAGGAATCTGCTAGGGGGTGAACACTTAAAATTGGACAGAAAGCATGCTAGTTGAGAAACAAGTAGACATGGGTCTAATTGCATAGAAGCAAGTATGTGGATATGCTAAAAACAGGAAACACATAAGCCTAAATAAATAGAAGTAGACATACTGATTAGGATTAATGAACATGAAACACATGGATCTAATTAGATATAAGTAGGAATGTTGATAACAGGGAGCACACAGATTTAATCACATAGAAGTAGACATGCTGTAAGTAGGGAGCACACAGAGTTAATTACATAGAAGTTTGAATGATGGCAGAAGTGGAGACATACCAGTTAAGAGATAGCAACAGGAAAGTGAAGCAAACAGGATCGAAAGGTCTAGCCTTGGCTTTCAGCCATCTAGGCAGTGCAACAAACAAGGAATAGGAAGATTGTGATGGAGAATGTGTGTGAACAAGAGCAAGAACTTTTCTGTGTTTCTCTATGTATGTGTGCGTGTGTTTAAAACAAAGTGAGTCTTATATAGCATTGAGTAGAGTAAAGCAAATAAGGTAAAGGAGGTTAAGAGTTCACAAATAAGGCAAAGAGAACAATCAGTTAGTCAATTAGGCTTAACATGACCAATCAATAGGCAGAATCATGGAGTTATCCAAAAATAACGCGGAATTGAGGTCCAAATAAGGCAGGTAATCAATTAGAGTCAGAACACCAAAATTCCGACCAGTAGCAAGGGCAATTAGTCACATAAATAAGGTAAATAGGTTAGAGACCATTTGGGGTTGGTAAAACAATGAACTCCCTAAATTAAGCTTAGTAAGAGTGATTAAGGCAAGTAGTGTCAATTAGGAGTTCCAAAATAAGGAAAGTAGATAAAATTACAGGAAGTAACCATCTCAGCAAAACAAAGCAATTTCGAACCCTAGACAGTCAGATCATCGATCAATTACTAAAGGAATAACGGGCAAATATTGAAGTGAACAATAAAATAATTAGACAAACTAAAGACTGGAATATAGTCATGAAAGAATCAGTAGAAAGAGATAATCAAACACATAGGAACTTTTAGAAATTTTTTTTTGCAGAAACAAAACGAAGTGAAACCCTAGTTCTTAGAAAAATATTAGAATCGCTTAATAATAAGGAAAACAGAAGATTTTTAAAGAAAACTACCGTATAAACTCAAAATTGTTTCAGATCTACAAGGATCTAAACCGATTCAAATTGCAAGAGATGAGGGTTTTGAGAAAAGTAGACGAGGTGAGGGAGAAATCTAACCATAGCCACAAAGATAACAAATACTCACAAACATTGATGAACACAAGGCAGGTTCATAAGAAAACGAAGAGTCTAGGTCGACTTTGAGTCGAATCTCTTCGAGATTCCCTCATATAACAGCAAAAATTGAACAACCAGTAGAGGTAGTAGGCTAGATAGGGTAGCAAATCACTAGATAATCCCATATCTGGTCAGGGATCGAAGGGGTTTGCGGGATCTCGGGGTGATGGCGCTCTAGGGTTTGGGGGTGTCTGAGAGAGAAGAGAGAGACGGGAGCATTTGGGGGCGGCGGTTCTTAGGAAATGGTTTAGGGTTTGGGGGGGTAGGTTAGATAAAAAAGGAAGGTTTGTTCCGGACCGTTGATCTATTGAGATCAACGACCAAGATTGGTTCCGGGCTGGGGCGGGTTAGATGGAGATTAGGTTATGGTTTGGGTTAGGTTTAAGTGGGCTGGGGTTTGAATTGGAATTGGGTCGTGGTCCGAATTTAAATATAGTTAAAGGGACTATTTGTTAAATACCCAATAAAAATAATTTTAGAAAATAGTATATAAATGTTAAAAATATGATTTATGTATGAAAATGATTTAAAATAATTACTTAACATTATAAAATATAAAAAGTCATTTTTTGTATAGATAAGATAATTATGCATATATATGGGCTATTATTGCAAAATGTGCAATTATATTCTTAAAAATGCAAATGTAATTATAAAAAATACAATTAAAATATTTGAACACTTATGGGCATAAATGATGAATTTAGATGATTAAATCATCATAAAGTAATATGAGGGATAATATTTGACTATTTATATAATAAAAAATACAGAAATAAATTAATTTAAGGCCTTTAAAAATTATAGAAAAATTGTAAAAATACATGTGCATGTTTGTAAATGCATGTGCAATATTTTGAAAGTATGTATGCATATTTAAAAATATATGAGGGAAAAATTGGGTATCAACAGCTGCCCCTCTTTACCCGAGAAGGATTAAAGAGTTTTTGGGTAAAGAAATGATGATCGATTTTGACCTAATGGGACATTTTGAAAATTATAGGCCGCACCCCGGTCTTTGAGCTGCCTACATATCCCTGGTTTTCCAGGAATCAGGCCATGTGTAGTTATGGACCCAACGGTGAATGAGGCCGATGGTGTTGTTATAGGAATGGTAGCAAGTTCTAGAAAGGCTCCTTCTTTGGGGAGGATAGTATCGTATAGGTTTATGCTGAGTTATGAAGACGAATCTGAAGTGTAACGGATGTATCATAGGGCAGATATTGGAATGGTGGGTAATTGATGGGGTCGATTACGTTTGAAATAATGGTAAGGCACAAATGAAAACCGGAAGGGTATGAATAGAAACCTGAGCGAAGGTTGCTCCTGTTTGAAGAAACGGTTACCTCCTGGATTACCTGCAAAACTTAAGATACAATGCATGCAAGTATATAGATTACTTCGAGAATTTAAACATGATGCAAATTCCCTTTGGACCTTTAAAGGTTGTCTTTGGACAGTGAAGATGACGTCCTTAGACCGTGACGTCCTGGGCCATGAATCATGAGATAGGGGATTCGGGCCATGAAATGATGTTCTCGGGCCATGAAAATGGTGCCTCTAAACTATGACACCTTTGAATAATGATGCGTAGTATGAGGGATCCTCAGGCCATGACATGGTGTCTTCAGGCTATGAGGATGATGCCTTCGGACTATGATGCCTTTGGACAAGTTGGCTATACGTCAGCCCATGAAATACGGAGACATGATACCAAAGGTAGTAACAAGGCAAAGCTTAGCCTCGTGCATAATTTGGGGGCAGAGCTTAGCCCCGAGAGAATAAGATAATGCAAAGTTTAGAATAGAGCAACACATATGTAAAGGGAGACAAAGCTTAGTCCCACGAAAAGGCAGTGCTTAGCCTTATGCAAATAGGGTGGCAAGGCTTAGCCTCATGCACGATTTGAGACAGAGCTTAGTCTCATGCAAAGAGAAGGCAATGCTTAGCCTTATGTAAATAAGGGAGGCAGGGCTTAGCCTCATGCAAGATTCGAGACAGAGCTTAGTCTTATGCAAAGAGAAGGCAATGCTTAGCCTTATGCAAATAAGGGAGGCAGGGCTTATCCTCATGCAATGATTGAGACAGGGCTTAGTCTCACGCAAGGGAAGGCACTGCTTAGCCTTATGAAAATAAGGGAGGAAGGGCTTAGCCTCATGCAAGATTCGAGACAGAGCTTAGTCTTATGCAAAGAGAAGGCAATGCTTAGCCTTATGCAAATAAGGGAGGCAGGGCTCAGCCTTATGCAAGATTCAAGACAAAGCTTAGTCTCATGCAAAGAGAAGGCAATGCTTAGCCTTATGCAAATAAGGGAGGCAGGGCTTAGCCTCATGCAAGACTCGAGATAGAGCTTAGTCTCATGCAAAGAGAAGGCAATGCTTAGCCTTATGCAAATAGCGAGGTAGGGCCTAGCCTCATGCAATGATCGATACAGGGCTTAGTCTCATGCAAGGGAAGGCAGTGCTTAGCCTTATACAAATGAGCAAGTAGCAAATAGGAGTAGAATATTTCTTAGCTGGAGAGACATTTGTGTCCGGTGACCCGATTGGCAGTGATTTCGATGTGTGTACATTTGGGGATGCTCTTGCTATGTTTGTTGTGCCTGCATCCAAAGAGAAATTGTGAGTTTTGTAAGGGGGAGGGGGGGAGGTTGGTTCGTGCCTTCATCTGCTGGCTCCGCTTTGCTCTGTTCTGGAGGCCCTGTTCGAGTTACCCTGAGTAAAACCTGGCGGCCATAGAAATAAAGTTTTCAAAAATATGCACTTATTAATGAAATAGAGTTATTTTAGAAAATATAGTGATGTGTAATATCAACTAATTTAGATGAACTAATGATTGTAACACATTTTAGAGACATTGCAACTTTCTTGCATTAGAATTTTGAGGGTCCTCCTCAAAATTCTTCCCCAGTTACTTAACCGATTTTGACTTTCTGGCATATGATGGCGTTGGGTGGACTTGCTCCGGAATTTTGAGGGTCCTCCTTAAAATTCTGTCCCAAATTTCTGGTTTTGGGGGAAAATGAAGATTTTATTATGATATGACCGAACCCATAGGGCTGCCTACGTATCCCCTCTTAAACAGGAATCAGGTCAAGCATAGTTCAATTACATCAGATGAATGAATGTAAACAATCTTAAACGTAGTATCTCTTGACTGCGTCTGAATTGATTGGTTTTGGCCAAAATTCTCCGTCCATTTCTGTAAGTATGAGTGCCCATCCTGTTAGCACCCGGTGAACCATGTAAGGACCTTGCTAGTTGGGAGAGAATTTCCCTTTGGCTTCATCTTGATGCAGGAAGATCTTCTTCAGCACCAACTGTCCCGGTGCGAATTGTCTTGGTTTGACCCTTTTGTTGAAAGCTCTGGACATTTTGTTCTGATAAAGCTGACCGTGACATACTGCGTTCATTCTTTTTCCGTCTATAAGGGCCAGTTGCTTATAGCGGCTCCTTATCCGTTTTGCATCACTGAGTTTAGCTTCCTGTATGATCCTTAAAGAAGTATTTTCTACCTCGGCTGGAATGACAGCTTTGGTACCATAAACCAGCAAATAGGGAGTTGCCCCAAATGATGTGCGGACTGTGGTGCGGTATCCCTATAGGGCAAAGGGTAACTTCTCATGCCATTGTTTGTGATTTTCTACCATCTTCTTTAGTATCTTCTTGATGTTTTTGTTGGGAGCTTCCACAGCTCCATTCATTTGAGGCATGTATGCTGTAGAGTTTTTGTGCTTGATTTTGAAGGTTTCACACATGGCTTTCATCAGTTCACTGTTGAGATTGGCGGCATTATCGGTGATAATGGACTCGGGAACCCCGAATCGGCAAACAATACGATTCTTGACAAAATCTGCGATGACTTTCTTGGTTACAACTTTGTAAGATGCAGCCTCTACCCATTTTGTGAAGTAGTCGATAACCACTAAAATGAACCTGTGCCCGTTTGAAGCAGTGGGTTTGATCGGACCAATGACATCCATTCCCCAGGCAGCAAAAGGCTAAGGCGCACTTGTTGCGTTGAGCTCATTTGGTGGTACCTTTATCATGTCTGCATGTACCTCGCACTGGTGGCATTTCTGTACGTACCGGATGCAATCTGTTTCCATGGTCATCCAAGAATATCCAGCTCTGAGTATCTTCTTGGCTAGAACAAAACCATTCATATGCGGGCCGCAAGTTCCGGCATGTATCTCCTCAAGCAAGGAAGCCTCCTTTGCGTCAATACACCTCAATAATCCCAGATCAGGAGTTCTTCTATACAGGGTTCCTCTGCTTTGGAAGAAGTGATTGGATAACCTCCGTAACATGCATTTCTGAGTATGGTTTGCCTGCTCTGGATATTCTCCTTTCGCTAAATATTATTTGATGTCGTGGAACCAAGCTTTTCCATCTATTTCCTCTTCAACATGAGCACAGTAAGCCGGTTGATTGTGGATCCTCACAGGGATGGGATCGATGAAATTCTTGTCTGGATGTTGTATCATTGATGACAAAGTGGCCAATGCGTCTGCGAACTCGTTTTGAACTCTGGGCACATGTTTGAATTCTATCCTTGTGAATCTCTTCATTAGTTCTTGCACATGATACAAGTATGGTAGTATCTTGGTGTTCTTCGTAGCCTACTCCCCTTGAACCTGATGTACTAGAAGATCTGAATCACCAATTACCAGCAGCTCTTGTATATTCATAGCAATGGCCAAATTGAGTCCCATAATGCAAGCCTCATATTCTGCCATATTGTTAGTGCACGGGAACCTAAGCTTTGCAGATACCGGGTAATGCTGACCTGTTTCTGATACCAAAACTGCTCCAATACCCACTCCCTTGAAATTTGCGGCCCCATTGAAGAACATTCTCCAACCTTCGTAGGCTTCAGCAATGTCCTCTCCTACGAACGATACTTCTTCGTCAGGAAAATACGTTTCTAGTGGTTCGTATTCTCCTCCCACAGGATTTTTGGCAAGATGGTCTGCCAATGCTTGTCCTTTGACCGCCTTCTAAGCTACATAGATGATATTGAACTCACTTAACTATATCTGTCACTTAGCTAACTTCCCGGTTGGCATGGGCTTCTGAAAGATATACTTCAAAGGGTCCACCCTGGATATGAGGTACGTGGTATAGGCACAAAAGTAATGCCTCAATTTCTGAGCTGTCCAGGTCAAAGCGCAGCAAGTGCGTTCCAGTAGAGAGTATCGTGCTTCATAAGGTGTGAACTTCTTACTCAAGTAGTATATGGTTTGCTCCTTTCTTCCTGTCTCGTCATGTTGTCCCAAAACACATCCGAAAGCTCCATCTAATACGGATAGATAGAGTAGCAAAGGTCTCCCAGGTTCTGGCGGGAGTAGGACTGATGGTGTGGACGGGTATTCCTTGATTTTGTCAAAAGCCTTCTAACAATCCTCGATCCAACTAGTTTTCGCATCATTCCTCAACATTTTGAAGATGGGTTCACATATTACTGTGGACTGTGCTATGAAGCGGCTGATGTAGTTGAGGCATCCTAGGAAGCTCATCACGTCCTTTTTGCTCTTTGGTGGTGGTAACTCTTGGATAGCCTTAACCTTGGACGGATCCAACTCGATTCCTCAGCGGCTGACAATGAATCCCAACAACTTTCCTGCAGGAACCCTGAATGCACATTTTGCGGGGTTCAATTTTAGATTGTACCTCCTTAGCCTGTCAAAGAACTTCCTGAAGTCTGCTATGTGATCTGCAGCCTTCTTGGATTTGATGATAATATCATCAACATGCACCTCTATTTCCTTGTGTATCATATCATGGAAGATGGTCGTCGTGGCTCTTATGTAAGTAGCCCCAGCATTCTTTAGGCCGAATGGCATCATCTTGTAGCAGTACATTCCCCACGGTGTGATGAAGGCTGTTTTCTCTGCATCTTCTTCGTCCATCCAGATCGAGTGATAACCCGCGAAGCAATCTACAAAGGATTGGAGTTCATGCTTGGCGCAGTTGTCGATCAGGCTGTGTATGTTTGCCAGTGGGAAGTCGTCCTCGGGACTTGCTCTATTTAAATCCCGATAGTCAACGCACACCCTGACTTTCCCATCTTTCTTCGGAACTGGTACAATGTTGGCTAGCCAGGTTGGGTACTCAACTACCCTAAGGACTTTGGCCTTGATCTGCTTAGTGACTTCCTCCTTGATTTTCAGGCACATATCTGGCTTGAACTTTCTGAGTTTCTGCTTCACTAGTGAACACATTGGATTGGTTGGCAACTTGTGAGCCACTATGGATGTGCTCAGACCAGTCATGTCGTCATATGACCATGCAAAAAATGTCCTCATACTCTTTCAGGAAATGAGTATATTCTTCCTTCTCTGACAGTGATAAGTGAATGCTTATGCGAGTTTCTCTAACGGTTTCGGAATCTCCTAAATTGATTGCTTCAGTTTCGTCCAGGTTGGACTTAGGTTTGTTCTCAAAGTCCTCAACCTCTCTGACAACTTCCTCAGGTATTTCATCTTCTTCTTCCGAGTCACTATCCTTATATTGCGTTGTCTCATTACATGTCACAATCATCGGTTCATCAGGAAAAGTAATATAACGCTGTAGAAGGAAAATGTGAAAGATAATAATGAATAATAAATAGCAGTGCATTGATTAAATTTTGGAAATATTCAAAACAGGTACGACTCGATGACTCGAGCAATTATTTCGAAATAAAATGCGTCTTTAAAATAAAATTACTAAAAACATCTGAAATGCCTAGCATGGCTATAAAAATAAATCAGGCTAAATGCCAAGCTACCCAGGGACTCGGCGGGACCGGGATGGTGTGGCAGTCCAATTCTTGAGAGCAGCTCCCTTCTCTACATCTGAATGGTGAGGCCTTCTTCCTCCTCCTCCTCAACTATTGCACTGCATTGTATCATCTATTCTGACTTTTCCTTTGCTTTTAGGATCACTTGGAAGAGGAGGATGTGGAAGACCTTTAGGTATGCTGATGATTCCAGTATGTGAGAACCAACCTTAGGATGGGAATAATCAAAATAAAGGAAAAAACAAAAGGTAAACAAGTCAGTAAGGATTCTAAAAAGTATTTGCAGTATTTAAACACGTATTGCAGGAATGTAAATTCGCGTCCTAATTTGGGGAACCTCGTTGTGCCTGAGGTAGGCCTAGCGACAAGTAGATTCGGAGAGTTTTAATGCTGATAAATGCCTCATTTCATTATTGTAATAAATAAGACGAAGCTAAAAACGACAATAAATAAATGAGTCACTAATGGCATTTTCCTTATTACATTCGAATTCAAAAACTACTCTAGAAAAGCAAATTAATCCTAATCTACTCGGTCCCAGAGGGACCTTCTGAAGGCTTGGCCTTCTTGGCCCCATCAATCAGATTTCCCAGGTCGCGCATGTCCAGCAGTTTCGAACCACGCCAAACCTGGGGATTTCGTGCCTCATTTTTTGCAAAACAAATATGGTCAGGCCCTTTCCCCCTCCAGATCCAACTATTTATAGAACAATGATTAGCATATTGGCATTTATTTCTCCAAATTAATGCACACAATCGTGGTTGCGTTCGTTGGGATTATGAAAAACCCGATGGACTTTTGGACGAGGCTTGTCTTAAAGGTTATTATGTGGACAACATATTAACCCGGCTAGGTTTGACCATGATGCATGTACATTTAATCAGAGTAAGGTCTCTAGATGGGTCTAGACTGGTACCCTCAAGCGGACAACGCGAGGGGGAAAGGCACAGAACCGTCGACTGCACCGCTGATCGACTAGTTTTACCGCAAAAACGCCTTTCCGAATTTAAAGGGTAATATATAGGAAGGGCGCAAACGCTCATCAAGCATGGCTATGGGATTGATTACGCACGAGTGGAGTATGATGTTGAGCATGATTTATGCAACAATAAATAGCATGTTGTCACGTATTGCACGTTAAAAGAATGATAAATACAGTATTTAAGATGTTTAAGAAATAAAACAAAGAGACAAGTCAGTTTCTGAAATAAAGGAAATCATAAATGCTTAAAAAATAGGTAATTAAATTCAATTAAGGGGAAAGGGAAATGGTGCACATGTATCAACAGAATAAAGCATGCTTAAGACTAATTCACAAAAACAAGCTTGTTATGGTAAGAGCCTAATTATCCCCAACAGAGTCGCCATGCTGTCGCGCCCCCCTTTTTCCTCGCGGAGCCCGGATTTCGACATTCTAGGACAACTCCTTTTCCTTTTGGGAATTGGGAATGGAATTTGAAGAGTCGCCACCTAACGGATTTATGGTGCGTTATGGCACCTAAAGCAAATAACTCATGAACCGGTTTGCATTACCAGAGATTGGGTAAGGGCTCGAAATAACCTTGAGGGGAAGGTGTTAGGCACCCCTCGAGGTCCACAACGGTGGGTCCCGGCCAAACTCGAAATAGGTGAATTAGTCTTAAGAAAATAAACAAAGCAATTTAAACAAATAGAGATTATATTTAAGCAGTAATAAAGGGGGTCCTAGGTTTATTAGCCTATAGGATCATTTCTGTGCAATACTCGGTAAACTTTCCTCAAATAGAGGTTTTACGCGTAGCATTAGCACACAGGTCATCATATCCTTTTACTACCCAATTACCCTTCCCCTTTGTTTATAACCTAAGCGTTCTAATAACATCCGATATGTGCCCTATGCGTGCATTACCCGTCCCTTTCCTGTGGCCCTGGAGGTGTTTAGGACCTCTATTTAAGGAAGTTCTAGACTCACTTATGTTGTTTTTTAAAAAGGAGAAAACTAAGCGACAAACAAAAGTCAAATAGGACTGTCACATAAAGATGCAATTAAGGGCTCACATATACCTCCACAAATAGACAAGCAATTGCACGCCTCAAACAAACAGTTTTAAACGATTTAAAGTCCTATAGCAAGATATCTAGATGAGCACAAAATATGAAGCAGTTTCATTAAGGCGGGGCAGTAAATACCTAATCAGTTTGCCTACTGATTTTATTACTTCCTGAATCTGGGCAGGTTTTAAGCAGCAAGAAAATAGCAATTTTAAACCCAGAATCCAATTAACTTGCAAGATTGCCTAAGTGATAGCCGGACAGAATTTTATAAACCTGATGTCTGAGCTGTAAACAGTTACTGATTTTAGCGGGCTGATTTTATCTTTTAGACCCTGTAGGCATGACATCTAAGTGTAGAAGAATTCTGAAAATTCCTATTGACATGGTATCTAAATGCAGAAGTTGTTCTGAAATTTCCTATAGACATGATATCTAAGTGCAGAAGTGATTTAAAACTTTATAAGCGTGGTTTTGAAAATGCAGAACTGATTTGGAAACTTTGCAGGCATGTATTTAAATGCAGAAAATTAATTTGACAGCCTTATAGGCATGGTATCTAAATGCAGGAACTGATTTTAACACTTATTTGCATGATTGACTAAGTGTCAAGACTGATTTCTATATGTGTTTCCTATAGGCATGATTTCTAGGCGAGTAAAGCATCAATCAATTGCCAAGCGGACTCAACAAGGAAATTCCTAGAAACATGATTTCTAATGCACACACGAAGGTTTCGAATACATGATTATCGATGCAAAATTGAGAAACGACTTAGAAGCAGGTTTTCTAATGATGCGAAGGAGGAAAATTCAGGATTTAAAGAATTAAATGAGTCCTACAGGCATGGTTTCTCATGCACAAAAGTAAACTAACATCGCAGCAACCTATAAGCATGATTTCTACCCGTTCCCAACAAAGTACATATATAAGAATCCCTCCCAGTTTCACTAATAATCCCAATATCTGTTTTACAAGGAATTATTATTACAAATCAAATATAAATGAATTACAGAATGAAATTGCTATACTATAGGGAGCCTGGATAGGCCCAAAAGTAAACCTGGAAGCCAGGCCTTCAACCAAGTCTGAAACATGCCAATATTCTCATAGTACATCCAATGGTCTTCTGGTGCGTCAAAGTTCCCAAGGGCCTTAGGGACCCTGGGCGATGCTCACACCATAAAACCTTTTAAAGAAGCAATTTTGTGAGCAAGTTATGGGAAAAGCCAGCCCCAGTGTGTCAGAGTTCAGAGAAGTCTCATGAACTCCTAGGCAGTGCTCACACTGGAGGGGCAGGACCCTAGATATTCTAAGAGTAGGAGTTGAAAATAGGAAGTAGTTTTAAGAAAATAGTTTGGATTTTCTGGGGTAAATAGGAACAAACAGAGTCATTTCAACACTTGGAATTCAAACAAAGATTCCAGCAATCAAACAGTAGACAGAAACATGATCACAACTACTTCAAGCAAAGTTTCACATTGCCTAGATTCAACTTAGTTCATTAATTACTACTAGATGGGCTATGGACATGTATTAAACGAAGAACAACAGGCTGTGATCAGATTACCATTCAGACAGCCATGCAAAAAAATTAGCAGAAGTTGGAGGCATAGAAATCATGAACTAATCAGGAATTTGCTAGGGGGTGAACACTTAAAACTGGACAGAAAGCATGCTGGTTGAGAAATAAGTAGACACAGGTCTAATTACATAGAAGCAAGTATGTGGACATGCTGAAAACAGGAAACACATAAGCCTAATTAAATAGAAGTAGACATACTGATTACGATCAATTAACATAAAACACATGGATCTAATTAGATAGAAGTAGGCATGTTGATAACAGGGAGCACACAGATTTAATCACATAGAAGTAGACATGCTGAAAGCAGGGAGCTGATCTCGCCCAACTCTAGTCCTAAAAAGGATAAGCGGTTGCTGCAAATATAATCCGGTCTAAAAGTCCGGAGTCGAATCCACAGAGAACTAAGGTTTCGCTGTAATTGTTCAATATCGCAAAAAAGATAAGTTTGAACAATTTCTAAATTATAAAAATTGAGATTTATATTTCTAACTAATTAACCAACAAATACTATAAAATGGTAAAATTATCAACTAACGAGACAAAGGTTTGGAGACTAAATTAAGGAGGTCTAGAGTTATGATTTCCCCAATTGTTGATTTCATTAGTTGTATGTTTCTTATAGCTTTGACTTAGTTGCCTCTATCAATCATGAACTCTCCAGCTATCATAAATCTCTCTCAAGCAATTATGATAATTTACTAGACGCACTCTCTCAAGCTACGCTAGCTAGATTCACATTACAGTTCACTTAGATCGCACCCGAGGTATCGTTATCTCTAATCCAACCTCTAAACCCTCGGTTATGACTCTCGCCTATACTCCGGGAGTGATGTTGTTCAAATAACTATCTAAATATGCACTCTCTCTCAAGCAGATACATAATAAATAGGAACGGCTAATTGAGGATCCATTCAATTAACCAAAATCAAAACGTAGTTGAACAAATAGAGATTAACAACTAACTCAAAACTATATTAATATAACAACCAATTCATCCCCAAAACGTTCCATCAAAACTCTAGATAATAAACTAGCTATTCATAGAAGTATGTGAAAACACAATACTCCAATTCATAACCAACAATAAAATAGGAAGAAGAAGGGGAAAAACTCGTAGTTAAATCTTCCTCCTTGCTCCTAGCGTGTTCTTGCCTCCCAGGGTGTTGTCTAACCCTAAAGTAGTGTCTCCTCCTTCAAAGTGGTGTTTTAGAATGTATTTATATGACCTAGGGTTGATGAGGGGCGGAATTCTTCAATCCAACTTCGGATGGGAGAGCTGGAATCCGCGTCTGCCTTCACGTCTAGACGCGGACTTTGACGCGTATCCATCTTTTGAAATTCTTCCATTTCGCGAAGCGCTCCATGCCTTTGCTTTGCTTCGCTGTTTTGTGCCTTAACTTTTCTCCTTTTTCGCGTTCGACTTCATGCCACGCACGAGAATAGACGAGCTCCCACTCCTTTAATTTCTTCTTTTTGTGTCGAATTGTCATCTTTTGATCATTTATCATCCAAACTCGTTCCTACACATAAGAAACACATAATGAGTATATTTCACTTTGAAAATCATATAATCTCCCGCGACACACACAAGAATTAATATGCAAATATACTCAAAAATATGCACTTTTCATCATTTATCAACACCCCAAACTTAAACTCTTGCTCGTCCTCGAGCAATCAAACTACACTTTTTTTATAGACACGACCTTTTAAAACAATTCTCCTAACTCATCACACCAAGAGTATTTAAAATAGACTAAGCACAAAAGCATAACATCTTCACCTCAAGATTTGACTCATAAGTACCACGCATTATTCACAACTCACCCACTTACTCTAACATAGAGGTCACCGACATTACCTTTCCTTTATGAATCAAGTGCCCTCACACAACAAAAGAGAGTAGTTCCACACAATAAAATTTAAGAACACTTAGGAACTCAAGATAGAAAGAATTCACTCACTCTCAAAAATAACATTCATATGCCACAAAAGATGCACCATAAGCTTGCCCGTAGTGTACTACTCCACTAATCGAGCTCATTCAATCTAGGATCAATTAGGACTTTATTTGGTTGTAATGTAGGCTACGGGACGGGTAGGATATATTTAGATATAAGAGTGACTACACCTCCCTAATCACTTTTATACATATACTTTAACATTCAAACCCCATACTTATGTCAAACCAAACTCTACCTTCACATCAATGTATATTACCCCATATTTCTTTAAGCACAATTACAGCAAGAGTCACCACATATTAAAGAAATACTTTTTTTTCACAGCAATACAACTATATTTTTTTTTTCAATTCAAGTGGCTCTTATTTGTTCAAAACAGTGCACCTTTCTCCTGATTTCATTAGTTCCACTCAAAAGCCAAACCAACCACCCCACACTTTAACTTTTACATAAATCATCACAATTCAAGTGCTTATGAGAGGTTAAAAGGTTCAAGTAGATAGTCCATTCAAACAAATGGGTAAGGCTTATAATGTGGTTGCCAAAGAAACAGGATTACAGGCTCAAAGGGGTTAACTACGATACATAACAATTAGGCGGGTAAAATATACATATCTGGCTCAACAAAGAAATGCCTATATCACTTCCTAGACTGAATAAAACTACTATTTCGCTTTGCAAACACACAGGGCAAGTTCTAGGCATCAAATGCAGTGCACAGAATATAACAAATCCTTACACACACATGGCACATAACTCACTCGGGATTGGTTTCATCAAGACACTCTAGTCAAAGCAGTTAAGCAAAGTTAAGATCATACAATTTAAGTTACTTATACAAGAGTCAAAAACTGAGCCTAAGCGTCACAGCCAAAGTACTCACTATTCTCAAGGCATAACCAAGTCAAGAGATATTGCTCCAATTAAAAACACAACATAATGGCTCCTACTCCCAAAAAAAATTAACTACATCCGGTTCAAATAAAACCCTTGGAAAAGAACCGCGACACAAAGAAAAATCAAGGGGGAATTATTACACTACCTACAAAGAAAATCTTTTTCTTTTCTTTAGACTTAAATCACTCAAGAAAATTGTCTAATAGATCCATCGTCGGGAAAAGTCCAATCTTTTAAAAAAAATACTATTTAATTAAACGAATACAACTAAAGTAGCATGAAAAGTCACCCAGACAATCTCATCACCCCACACTTAAAATTGTGCATTGTCCCCAATGCACAGCATAACCATAAGGGGGTAAGAGAAACTCCCTGGTAGGCCACAGGCTGAAGCACTAGCAATTCATGGGGTACTCAGACTTCTCCCAGGCTTGGTCCTTCATGCGGGTACCTCACACATAGTTCCAACCATTTGATTTGTTGTTGCATCCTTCCAATACCTTTGCTTTCCATGCTCCTAAAAAAATAAAAAAAAATTGACACTACAAAAATAATACAATTAAAAAAAATAAAAATAAAAATAAAAGAAAGCAATAAAGCTGGGTTGCCTCCCAACAAGCGCTTGATTTAACGTCGCGGCACGACACGAATCACTTTTTGCTTCCACCTCGAGCTTATGAATTGAACCCCCAATTCTGATTCAAGCTTATGATTATGGTCATGGGGCGGTGGAACGAATCTAACTGGCCCAAGGAAATAACGTAGTATTCTGCATTCCTGGCCTTTGTATGAGGTATGTAATCCTGACTTTCTAGCAAGAAGAATTCCAGAATATATGCACCTTGTTCCTCATTCCTTGACTCTTCGATTGGTTCAGATGACTCTACTTCCATATCATCATCCAAACATAATGTGAAAAAATGCTTGGAGTGTGGACCAATGCGCTCAAACACATGAACTTCAGGACTCTCAACATCCTCAGCATCAGTGATACTAGAGTCAACAAAATTTATATCCTCAAAGTCCTTAGCTGGCTCTAGTCTCACTTCTTCAACATTGACATCCTCAAATTGTGGTTGGCTAGGTTGTTGATGTTCTACTCTGACCTCCCCAATTAACACCTCAAATTCATGCTCTTCTTGGATACTATCCTCAATATTGGCTTGTTGAGCATTAAAAGCCCCAACCACTTGACTCAATTGAGCCTCCAACTTGCGAATAGTTGCCTCTTGCCTTTCTATGTGCAATTGTTTCTCATTGTTTTATTCCACAAGGCACTTTAGCATATCCTTGATCTTCTTCAAGTCCGCATTCCCAGGTTCTTTGTTCCTATTAACTTCACAAGAAAAGGTAGAACCATCATAGTAAGGGGTTGGGGGGAAATAAAAAATATAAGCACAACCATGAGGGTGACCATTTTTACCACCACAAACATCACACACATTCCACAAATAAGATTGAGTTGGTGCATATAACTCGCTCTCAGGAACGTTTTGAAAATTTTGCCACGGGTGGTTTCCTTTACAATATGTATGGAGATCAATAGTAGAATTATCTACACCTAAATTCCCATAATTCCAAGATGTCATGTTTCTCAAATCAACAGTTATAAAAACAAATACCAAGAAAAAACAAAACAAAATAAAAGTTCAAACTTGAACCTTAGCAATATATACAGCTACAACTACACCGTTAGTTCCCCGGCAACGGCGCCAAAATTTGATCTCGCCCAACTCTAGTCCTAAAAAGGATAAGCGGTCGCTGCAAATATAATCCGGTCTAAAAGTCCGGAGTTGAATCCCACAGAGAACTCAGGTTTCGTTGTAATTGTTCAATATCGCAAAGAAGACAAGTTTGAACAATTTCTAAATTATAAAAATTGAGATTTATATTTCTAACTAATTAACCAACAAATACTATAAAACGGTAAAATTATCAACTAACGAGACAAAGGTTTGGAGACTAAATTAAGGAGGTCTAGAGTTATGATTTCCCCAATTGTTGATTTTATTAGTTGTATGTTTCTTATAGCTTTGACTTAGTTGCCTCTATCAATCATGAACTCTCCAGCTATCATAAATCTCTCTCAAGCAATTATGATAATTTACTAGACGCACTCTCTCAAGCTACGCTAGCTAGATTCACATTACAGTTCACTTAGATCGCACCCGAGGTATCGTTATCTCTAATCCAACCTCTAAACCCTCGGTTATGACTCTCCCCTATACTCCGGGAGTGATGTTGTTCAAACAACTACCTAAATATGCACTCTCTCTCAAGCAGATACATAATAAATAGGAACGGCTAATTGAGGATCCTTTCAATTAACCAAAATCAAAACGTAGTTGAACAAATAGAGATTAACAACTAACTCAAAACTATATTAATATAACAACCAATTCATCCCCAAAAGGTTCCATCAAAACTCTAGATAATAAATTAGTTATTCATAAAAGTATGTGAAAACACAATACTCCAATTCATAACCAACAATAAAATAGGAAGAAGAAGGGGAAAAACTCGTAGTTAAATCTTCCTCCTTGCTCCTAACGTGTTCTTGCCTCCAAGGGTGTTGTCTAACCCTAAAGTAGTGTCTCCTCCTTCAAAGTGGTGTTTTAGGATGTATTTATATGACCTAGGATTGATGAGGGGTGGAATTCTTCAATCCAACTTCGGATGGGAGAGCTGGAATCCGCGTCTGCTTTCGCGTCTAGACGCGGACTTTGACGCGGATCTGCGTTTGCCTTCGCGTCTAGACGCGGACTTTGAGGCGGATCCAGCTTTTGAAATTCTTCCATTTCGCGAAGCGCTCCGTGCCTTTGCTTCGCTTCGCTGTTTTGTGCCTCAACTTTTCTCCTTTTTCGCGTCCGACTTCGTGCCACGCACGAGAATAGACGAGCTCCCACTCCTTTAATTTCTTCTTTTTGTGTCGAATTGTCATCTTTTGATCATTTATCATCCAAACTCGTTCCTACACATAAGAAACACATAATGAGTATATTTCACTTTGAAAATCATGTAATCTCCCGCGACACACACAAGAATTAATATGCAAATATACTCAAAAATATGCACTTTTCATCATTTATCAGGAGCACACATAGTTAATTACATAGAAGTTTGAATGATGGCAGAAGTGGAGACATACCAGTTAAGAGATAGCAACAGGAAAGTGAAGCAAACATGATCCAAAGGTCTAGCATAGGCTTTCAGCCGGCTAGGCAGTGCAATAAACAAGGGATACGAAGATTCTGATGGAGAATGTGTGTGAACAAGAGCAAGAACTTTTCTGTGTTTCTCTATGTATGTGTGTGTGTGTGTTTAAAACAAAGTGAGGCTTATATAGCATTGAGTAGAGTAAATCAAATAAGGTAAAGGAGGTTAAGAGTTCACAAATAAGGCAAAGAGAACAATCAGTCAGTCAATTAGGCTTAACAGGACCAATCAATAGGCAGAATCATAGAGTTATCCAAAAATAACACGGAATTGAGGTCCAAATAAGTTAGGTAATCAATTAGACTCAGAACACCAAAATTCCGGCCAGTAGCAAGGGTAATTAGTCACACAAATAAGGTAAATAGGTTAGAGACCATTTGTGGTTGGTAAAACAATCAACTCCCTAAATTAAGCTTAGTAAGAGTGATTAAGGCAAGTAGTGTCAATTAGGAGTCCCAAAATTAGAAAAGTAGACAAAATTACAGGAAGTAACCATCTCAGCAAAATAAAGCAATTTCGAACCCTAGACAGTCAGATAATAATCAATTACTCAAAGAATAACGGGCAAATATTGAAGTGAACAATGAAATAATTAAACAAACTAAAGACTAGAATATAGTCATGAAAGAATCAGTAGAAAGAGATAATCAAACAAATAGGAACTTTTAGAAATTTTTTTTGCAGAAACAAAACGAAGTGAAACCCTAGTTCTTAGAAAAACATTAGAATCGATTAATAATAAGGAAAACATAAGATTTTTAAAGAAAACTACCGCATAAACTCAAAATCGTTACAGATATACAAAGATCTGAACCGATTCAAATTGCAACAGATGAGGGTTTTGAGAAAAGGGGACGAGGTGAGGGAAAAATCTAACCATAGCCACAAAGATAACAAATACGCACAAACATTGATGAACACAAGGAAGGTTCATAAGAAAATGAAGAGTCTAGGTCGACTCTGAGTCAAATCTCTTCGAGATTCCCTCAGATAACAGCAAAAATATAACAGCCATTAGAGGTAGTAGGCTAGATAGGGTAGCAAATCACCAGATAATCCCATATCTGGTCAGGGATCGAAGGGGTTTGGGGGATCTCGGGGTGACAGCGCTCTAGGGTTTGGGGGTGTCTGAGAGAGAAGAGAGAGACGAGAGCATTTGGGGGCGGCGGTTCTTGGGAAATGATTTAGGGTTTGGGGGGTTAGGTTAGATAAAAAAGGAAGGTTTGTTTTGGACCGTTGATATATTGAGATCAACGGCCAAGATTGGTTCTGGGCTGGGGCGGGTTAGATGGAGATTGGGTTATGGTTTGGGTTATGTTTAAGTAGGCTGGGGTTTGAATTGGAATTGGGCCGTGGTCCAAATTTAAATATAGTTAAAGGGGCTATTTGTTAAATACCCAATAAAAATAATTTTATAAAATAATTTATAAATGATAAAATTATGATTTATGTATGGAAATGATTTAAAATAATTATTTAACATTATAAAAATATAAAAAGTCATTTTTTGTATAGATAAGATAGTTATGCATGTATGGACTATTATTTCAAAATATGCAATTATAGTCTTAAAAATGCAAATATAATTATAAAAAATACAATTAAAATATTTGAGCACTTATGTGGGTATAAATGATGAATTTAGATGATTAAATTATCATAAAGTAATATGAGTGATAATATTTGACTACTTATATAATTAAAAATGCAAAAATAAATTAATTTAAGGCCTTTAAAAATTATAGAAAAATTGTAAAAATACCTGTCCATGTTTGTAAATGCATGTGCAATACTTTGAAAGTATGTATGCATATTTAAAAATATATGAGGGAAAAATTGGGTATCAACAAGGGGGCACCATAATTTTGCACATCTTTTTCTCGGGCGGACGCTGCCGATGAAGATGATATAGCAATTGTCGGCAGAAGAGTTGGTGAAGAATGTGATGAAGTTGAATACGTTGAAGGATGAGAAGAAGCTGCAACAAACGCAGTACTAGTTGTTAGTTGATCATCAACCGAAGACGGCAAGGGCCCGGTACTCAGCCTCATGATACCGGGTGCAGCGACTGGGATCGGGAAACGGGAATTGGCATTTTCTACCATCTCAACTATCCCTAAAGTGTCGAGACATCATCCTCAGTTGGTGTAACTAACTCAGCAGATTGAGCATTCTGTAGAGTTGAGGAGGATTGTCGGCTTCTATGTAGAGAAGCTTCCCCTTCACTAACTTCTCCATCATCGTCGATCATCATGGTGTCTGTGACCAGCCGGGGAAGAGGGATAGTCACCATAATTTTCGGAGATGACTCAGGGGAAACAGTCTTCGCCCTCTTATTCTTTTCCCCGGTTGTGGAGGAATGCCTTCTTTTTGGTTGCTTGTTCTCCGGCCAGGGACTCCGTGATGAAACACGTGTGCCCGAAGCAGGCCCAAAGACTCCTATTCGAGTAAGCACCTCTTAAAGCAGCCTCGTCGCATCACCAGGATCAGCCAAAACGTCCTCCTCGAGGATGACAACCGAGTCTGCGGGTAGACCTGATTTCAGAAAAAAGGAGAAGGGATCAATCAATTTCCTCACGTAAAAAGCAAAAACGAGATAAGTCTAAGTTACCTTGATTTTTGGCCTTCCACCCGTATTTGACGGCCAGTTCTTTCCACGTGCGGGTTTCGGGCATAGTGACGTCCAAGATTTTCTGGCCTCACTAGTCCAAGCCTTCAACCCTAGATGGAAACCATCGAGTTGCTGAAATAGGCGTGGACGAAGGATCAATACTGATATGGAAAAATCCCTAATGAAAGAAATATTAAGCAAGGAGCTTACGAGTGCGATTCCACGATTTTGGAAGGGATGAAGCCGTTGCTAGAATGATGTCATTGGTGGAAACTACAACGAACCGTTCCATCCACCCATGGTCGTTGCCATCATCCATGCTAGATAATAGAGCATGGTGGCCGCATTTGCTGAAATTTATCATTCCCCCGTGGAATATTTTGGGGGATAAAGATTAATCACATGAGCTAAAGATAGCTCCTCTCCCGTCTCTTGGCACAAATGTCGAAGATAAGAACCCATTCTCCAAACAGAAGGACTTACTTGTGCCAAACACACCTGGTAGCGGAGGCAGAACTCTACAATAACGGAGTCAATCTCTCTACTCAAAGAAAAAACTCCTAAAGTAAAGGGATATGTGTAAAAGTATGTGAAACACTCCCTGGGTAGGGTTACTCGTTCTGATAGATCAAGAGCAATAATGTCCAAATCTTGGCAGCGGCAATCTTCCTTCACAGCAGGAATGCTAGAAAAACGGATGGAAGAAGCATACAGGATAACGACCTATGTACGAGACTTAGCCAAGGGGAATTTCTCTTCGAAGTCATTTGTTCTAACAAGACTTCTAGGTATGATGGTGCCCACTGTTGGAGGAACAACGTCCTCAGCTTTGTTCTTTTTCTTTGAAGACGAAGCCTTTGTATATTATGGATGAAAGAAAAGTTTTGTCGAAGAACAGGATACAAGTTGAATAAAGGAAGTTTGATGAATTACGGAGTATGATGGAGAAGGTTGATGCGTATAAGTAAAAGTTTAGGCGCCTAAATTTGTAGCCATGATTACCTCGATAACCGACAAAAGTTATGCTGAATCATGAGCTGACGTGTGTTTGGGGCATTAAATGAGGAGAGACGTGCATCTAATCAACCGTCAGAAGCTTTTCAGAAGGAATCATAGTAATTCCCGCCAAGAAGAGTGTTTCTATCAACTTCCCGGTGACACAAAGTTATGTCACTGGAAAGCAGGGGGACTATTGTCGCGCCCCCTTTTTTCTTGCGGAGTTCGGGTTCGACATTTTTGGGACAACTCATTTCCTTTTGGGAAGGGGTATGGAATTTTGAAGAGTCGCCACCTAACGGATTTAAGGTGCGTTAGGGAACCTAACGCAAATAACTCATAAACCGGTTTGCATTACCAGAGATTGGGTAAGGGCTCGAAATAACCTTGAGGGGAAGGTATTAGGCACCCCTCGAGGTCAACAATGGTGGGTCCCGACCAAACTCAATTTAAGCGAATTAGTCATAAGCAATTTAAACAAATAGAGATTATCTAAACGGGAATAAAGGAGGTCCTAGGTTTATTAGCCTATAGGATCACTTATGTGCAATACTCAGTAAACTTTCCTCAAATAGAGGTGTTACGCGTAGCATTAGTGCACAGGTCATCATATCCTTTTACTACCCAATTACCCTTCCCCTTTGTTTATTACCTAAGCGTTCTAATAACATCCGATACGTTCCCTATGCGTGCATTACCCGTCTCTTGCTTGTGGCCCTGGAGGTGTTTAGGACCTCTATTTAAGGAAGTTTTAGACTCACGTATGTTGTTTTAAAAGGAGAAAACTAAGAGACAAACAAAAAAGCCAAATAGGACTATCACATAAAGACGCAATTAAGGGGGCTCATATTTACCTCCACAAATAGACCAAACAAATGCACGCCTCAAACAAATAGTTATAAACGATTTAAAGTCCTATAGCAGGATATCTAGATGAGCACACAATGTGTAGCAGTTTCATTAGGGCGAGGCAGTAAATACCTAATCAGTTTGCCTACTGATTTTATTACTTCCTGAACCTGGGCAGTTCATAAGCAGTCAAACAAACATAGTTTTTGGCAACTTCAGGGTTTAAATTAACCTATAGGCTTGCCTAGGCGATAACCGCCTGGATCCTTTATGCATGATATACAAACTTATAAACCAGTGACTAGTTTAAACAGGCAAATTTTATCCGTTTAGACCCTATCGGCATGCTGTCTACGTGCTGAAAATGATCACAAACATTACAGGACTGATTTTACATGTTTATCTCTATGAGCATGATATCTAATGTTGGAACTGTTTTTAAAACCTTATAGGCATGTTATCTAAATGCAGAAATTAATTTGAAACATTATAGGCATGGTATCTAAATGCAGGAATTAATTTTTTGAAACCTCATAGGCATAGTATCTAGATGCAAAAATTAATTTGAAACCTTATAGGCACGGTATCTAAATGCAGGAATTAATTTTTTGAAACATTATAGGAATAGTATCTAGATGACTTCGGTTCCTATAGGCAGGACCTCTATTACTCATGCATTGGCAGAATTCTTAGAGCGCATTGACAAGGAAAATGGTTATTTGAACAGTCAATAGCCTATAGACATGGTTACTAATGCGCATTGGATTAAAAAATACGTTCAAGTCCTATAAACATGATGTCTAATATGCAAAAATAAATGTAAAGCCTTATAACAGAATTTCTGATATGCAGATGTGCAACACAGAGTCAAAACAATAATACAATACCAGCATAATCAAGTCCTATAGGCATGTTCTCTACCCAATTCAACAGAGATATCTAAAATCCCTCCCAGCTTTCACTAATAACACAGATATCTATTTTTTACAAGAATTATTATACAGACAATTATATATGAATTACATAATGAAAATCACTATACTATAGAGAGCCTTCATAGTCCCAACATCCACTTGGAAACAAGCCTCCAAATATAGCACCTCTGAGCATAGTGGTAGTCCATCCATAGCGCATAAAGTTGGTTCTTGGTGTGTCAAAGTTCCCAAGGGCCTCAGGGACCCTGGGCAGTGCTCACACTAGAATCAGATGTTCAACAAGATTCACAAAGGATTAGAAAACCAGCCCCAATGTGTCAGAGTTCAGAGGAGTCTCATGGACCCTAAGCAGTGCTCACATTGGGGTGGCAGTACCCTAATTAACTAAGAGTAGGAGTTGATAATTGGGAAAATATAGGAAGTAGTTTTAGTAAAGAAAACAGTTTGGATTTCAGAAGTGCATAGAAACAGATTACCAGATTACAAGAACCACAAGCAGCACACACTTAGCAGAAAGATTTCAGCTGTGAACTCCAATAATCAAACAACAGACAGAACAGAGGGACAATTAATTTGAACAAGGTTTCGCATGTCCCAAATCCATTAGCTATTACTAGGTGAACAAAACAGGCATATATTAATCAGAGAACAACATGCTGGGATCAAGTTACTGATCAGACAATCATACAGAAAGGTCGCAGAAGTTGAGAGCATAGAAATCATGAATTAATCAGGAGTTTGTTAAGGGTGAACACTTAAAACAGGACAGAAATCATGCTAGTTGAGAAACAAATAGACATAGGTCTAATTACATAAAGGCAGACATGCTGAAAACAAGAAGCACGCAGGTCTAATTTCATGGAAGTAGGTATGCTGGTTAAGATCAATAAGCATGAAGCACATAGGTCTAATTATATAGAAGTAGACATGCTGACTAAGATCAATAAGCATGAAGCGCATGAAGCACATAGGTCTAATTATATAGAAGTAGACATGCTGACTAAGATCAATAAGCATGAAGCACATAGGTCTAGTTACATAGCATATTGAATGATGGCAGAAGTGGAGACATACCGGTTAAGAAATAGCAAACAGGAAGTTGAGAACAAGTAGAGTCCAATAGTCTAGCCTTGGCTTTCAGCCGGCTAAATAGTGCAGCAAACACAAGCAACAGAAAAGATCACAATGGAGCGTGTGTGTGAGTAAGAGTAAGAATTTGTGTGTGTAAGTGTAACTTTCTGTGTGTTTGTGTGTTTGAAAGAAATCAAAATGGAGTTTATATAGCATTTAGCAGAGAAGACAATTAAGGCAAGAAAATTAGAGTTCAAAAATAAGGCAAGCAAATACAATCAGCCGGTTAATTTGGGGCTAAACTAGATCAAATAATTCCACAGAATTCGGAAAACACCCCCTTAAATTGGGGAGAATCAATTAACAACTCAGATTGGGATTCAAATAAGGCACGAAATAAATCATTAGTCGGTTAGAGTAAATCAAAACCTAGAAATAAGGCTAATAAACTAATTAAGGCAAGTAATCCGTTAGGCGTCACAAATAAGGAAAATAGGTAAAATCACGGGGAAGTATTGATTTTAACAGGAAAATATAATTCAAACCCTAAATAAAATCAGTCAATCTATTTTGATTGACAGAGATAAACAATAACGGGAAAAAATTGAAGTAATCAGTGCAATAAGCAGAGAAACCTAGGGTTTAAAGCATATACACAAAAATTAGTCAAACTAGTAAAGATAATCAGATTCAAACACTTAAGAGTTTTAAAACCTTTTTGGAGAGAGCTTAAAACGAAACCGTAATTTCAGAAAACATTGGAATCGACTAGTAATAAGGAAGAATAGAAGTTTTTTCAAAGAGAAATACCAAATAACACTTAAAACGTTTCATATCTACAAAGATCTGAACAGACCTAAGTAATATAAGATTATGTTTTCTTAAAAAATGACAGAGATGAAAGGAAACCTGGTTTAAAATCAAAGATTTGAGCCATAAACACGAAGATAATGGTACTCACAAAAGAAAATGGCCATAGTTAGCTTATGAAAAGGTTTTGAAAAAAAATTGAGTTGAATCTCTTCGACATTCTTTCATAAATCAACGTAATCGAACAACCAGAAGAGGTGAGAGGCTAGATAAGGCAATAAATCACAAGATGACCCCAAATCTGGTCAAGAATCGAAGGGGTTTGGGGGAGTTTTTGAGTGACGGTACTCTAGGGTTTGAAAGTATCTGAGAGAGAAGAGAGGAAGAGAGGATTCAGAGGCGGCGCGAATGAGAGAGTGAGTAGGGTTTGGGGTGGTCGTTGGGTTAAAAAAGGAATGGGGTAACGTGGACCGTTGATCTCAGAGATCAACGGCCACGATTAAAGGAGGTTCTGGGTCGGGTTAAAGTAATTGGGTTATTAGGTTTGGGTTTGGTTAGGGTATTGGGCTGGGGTTTAATTGGGTTAGGTCCGAAAATGATTAAGGAAAAAGGGCTATTATTTAAATACCTAATTAATTGATAATATAATCTATAACAATAGCTAAAAATGATAAAAAATGATTTTTATGCATGAAGATGATTTAAAATAATTACTTAGCATTATAAAAAATATAAAAAATTATTTTCTTGTGAAATAAGGTAATTATGCAAATATGGGCTATTATTGCAAAGTTATTGCAATTATCACCCTAACATGTACATATGACTATTTGTGAAATAATCAAAGCTCAGTATAAATATAAATAATAAAATTGATCAAATAAAAGTATCATAAAACCGTTTGTGATGCAATTGGTAATTATTTGGATAATAAAATGCTAGAACAAATTAGTAAAAATACTTTTAAAATTACAGAATATTATGGAAAAATGTTGGTTGATACTCATGCACTATTTTGAAAGTATATATGCATTTTTAAAATATGTGAGGGAAAAATTGGGTATCAACAGCTGCCCCTCTTTATCCGGAAAGGATGAAAGAGTTTTCGGGTAAAGAAATGATGACCGATTTTGACCGAATGGGATGTTCTAAAAAATAGAGGCCGAACTCTGGTCTCTAAGCTGCCTACATATCCCTGGTTTTGCAGGAATCAGGCCGTATGTAGTTCTGTACCCAACGGTGAACGAAGCTGATGGGATTGTTATAGGAATGGTAGCATGTTTCAGAACGGTTCCCTTCTCGGGGAGGATAGTGTCTGAGGAGTTTATGCTGAGTTATGAGTACGAGTCTGAAGTGTAATGGATGTATCATAGGGCAGATATCTGAACGTCACAGAGTAAAGGTGGGCAATTGATGGGGGTCGATTATGTTTGAAATAATGGCAAGGCACAAATGGAAACCGGAGCGAAGGTTGCTCCTGTTTGAAGAATGGTTACTTCCTGAATTACCTGCAAAACTTAAAACACAATGCATGCGAGTATATGGAGTATTGCGAGAATCTAAACATAATGCAAGTTCCCTTTGGACCATGAAAGGTTGTCTTTGGACGGTAAGGATGATGTCCTTCGACCATGACGTCCCGGGCCATGAATCATGAGATAAGAGATTTGCAGGCCATGAAATGATGTTCTCGGGCCATAAAAATGGTGCCTCTGAACCATGACGCCTTTGAATAATGGTGCACAGCATTGAGAGATCCTCAGGCCATGACATGGTGTCTTCAAGCTATGAGGATGATGCCTTCGGACTATGACGCCTTTGGACAAATTGGCTATACATCAGCCCATGGAGTGCAGAGACATGATACCAAAGGTGATAACAAGGCAATGCTTAGCCTTCCGCAGAGTTTGGGGGAAAAGCGTAGCCCCGAGAGAAGAAGATAATGCAAATTGAAAGTGGGGCAACACTTATGCAGAGGGAGAGAATGCTTAGTCTCACAAGAGAAGGCAATGCTTAGCCTTATGCAAATGTGAAGGCAGGGCTTAGCCTCATGCAAGGTTTGAGACAAGGCTTAGTCTCATGCAAAGAGAAGGCAATGCTTAGACTTATGCAAATGTGGAGGCAGGGCTTAGCCTCATGCAGAGAGAAGGCAGCTTATCCTTATGCAGTGAACAAGTAGCAAATAGGAGTAGAATATTTCTTAGCTGGAGAGATATTTGCGTCTGGTGGCCTGATTGATAGTGATTTTGGTATGTGTATATTTACGAATACTCCTGTTATGTTCACCATGCCTGCATCCAAAGAAAAAATTGTGAGTTTTGTAAGGGGAGGTTGGTTCGTGCTCTTGTCTTCTTGCTCCGCTTTGTTCTACTTTGGGAACCCTGTTCGAGTTACCCTGGGCAACACCTGGCTGCCATAGAAATGAAGTTTTCGAAAATACGTACTTATTGACGAAATAAAGTTATTTTGAGAAAACATAGTGGTATATAATATCAAGTAATTTGGATGAACTAATGACTGTAACACTTTTAGAGACATTGCGGCTTCCTTGTGATTCAAAATTTTGCCCCAGTTTAATCTTTTGGTCATTCTGCATGCCGCGAAGTTTGTTGAATCTGCTCCAGAATTTTGAGAATCCTTCTCAAAATTCTGCCCCAGTTTCTGGTTCTGGGGGGAAATAAAAATTTTATTATGATATGACCGAACCCACAGGGCTGCATACGTATCCCCTCTTAAATAGGGATCACGTCAAGCGTTGTTCAATTACATCAGATGAATGAATGTAAACAATCTTAAACGTCGTATCTCTTGACTGCATCTGAATTGATTAGTTTCGGCCAAACTTCTCCATCCATTTCTGCAAGTATGAGTGCTCCTCCTGTTAGCACCCGGTAAACCATGTTAGGACCTTGCCAGTTGGGTGAAAATTTCCCTTTGGCTTCATTTTGATGTGGGAAGATCCGCTTCAGCACCAACTGCCCCGGTGCGAATTGTCTTGGTTTGACCCTTTTGTTGAAAGCTCTGGACATTCTGTTCTGATAAAGCTGACCGTGACATATTGCGTTCATTATTTTTCCGTCTATAAGGGCCAGTTGCTCATAGAGGCTCCTTATCCATTATGCATCACTGAGTTCGGCTTCTTGTATGATCCTTCAAGAAGGAATTTCTACTTCAGTTAGAATGACAGCTTCGGTACCATAAACCAGCAAATAGGGAGTTGCCCCAGTTGATGTGCGGATTGTGGTACGGTATCCCAATAAGGCAAAATGTAACTTCTCGTGCCATTGTTTGTGATTTTTTTCTACGATCTTCCTTAGTATCTTTTTGATGTTTTTGTTGGAAGCTTCCACAGCTCCATTCATTTGAGGCCTGTATGTTGTAGAGTTTTTGTGCTTGATTTTGAAGGTTTCACACATGGCTTTCATCAGGTCACTGTTGAAATTGGCGGCATTATCAGTGATAATGGACTTGGGAACCCCGAATCGGCAAATAATACGATCCTTGACAAAATTTGCGACGTCTTTCTTGGTTACAGCTTTGTAAGATTCAGCCTCTACCCATTTTGTGAAGTAGTCGATAGCCAATAAAATGAACTGGTGCCCGTTAGAAGCGGTAGGCTCGATTGGACCAATGACATCTATTCCCCAGGCAGCAAAAGGCCAAGGTGCACTTGTTGTGTTGAGCTCATTTGGTGGTACCCTTATCATGTCTGCATGTACCTCGCATTGGTGGCATTTCTGGACGTACCAGATGCAATCCGTTTCCACGGTCATCCAAAAATATCCAGCTCTGAGTATCTTCTTGGCTAGAACAAAACCATTCATATGTGGTCCGCAAGTTCCAGCATGTATCTCCTCAAGCAATCTGGAAGTCTCCTTTGCGTCAACACACCTTAACAACCCCAGATCAGGAGTTCTTCTATACAGGGTTCCTCCGCTTAGGAAGAAGTGATTGGACAACCTCCGCAGTGTGCGTTTCTGGGTATGGTTTGCCTGTTCCGGATATTCTCCTTTCGCCAAATATTCTTTGATGTCGTGGAACCAGGGTTTTCTATCCGTTTCTTCCTCAACATGAGCATAGTAAGTCGGTTGGTTATGGGTCCTCACTAGGATGGGATCAATGAAATTCTTATCAGGATGTTGTATCATTGATGATAAAGTGTCCAGTGCGTCTGCGAACTCATTTTGAATTCTGGGCACATGTTTGAATTCTATCTTTGTGAATCTCTTCAACGATTCCTGCACATGATACAAGTATGTTAGTATCTTGGTGTTCCTCATAGCCCACTCTCCCTGAACCTGATGTA
The DNA here is from genome assembly GCF_001879085.1 of Nicotiana attenuata. Classification (NCBI taxonomy): domain Eukaryota; kingdom Viridiplantae; phylum Streptophyta; class Magnoliopsida; order Solanales; family Solanaceae; genus Nicotiana; species Nicotiana attenuata. The sequence continues at coordinate 36,445,854 of NC_031993.1, forward strand.
CCAGAAGATCCGAATCACCAATTACCAGCAACTCTTGTATATTCATATCAATGGCCAAATTGAGCCCCATGATGCAAGCCTCATATTCTGCCATATTGTTGGTGTACAGGAACCTAAGCTTTGCGGATACCGGGTAATGTTGGCCTGTTTCTGATACCAAAACTGCTCCAATGCCCACTCCTTTGAAGTTTGCAGCCCCATCGAAGAACATTCTCCAACCGTTGTAGGCTTCGAAAATGTCCTTTCTTATGAATGATACTTCCTCATCAGGAAAATACGTTTTTAATGGTTTGTATTCTCCTCCCACAAGATTTTCAGCAAGATGATCTACCAATGCTTGTCCTTTGACCGCTTTCTGAGTTACATAGACGATATCGAACTCACTTAACAATATCTGCCACTTGGCTAACTTCCCGGTTGGCATGGGCTTCTAAGAGATGTACTTCAGAGGGTCCATCCTGGATATGAGGTATGTGGTGTAGGCACAGAAGTAATGCCTCAATTTATGAGCTGTCCATGTGAAAGTGCGCAGCAAGTGCGTTCCGGTAGAGAGTATCGTGCCTCATAAGGTGTGAACTTCTTACTCAAGTAGTATATGGCTTGCTCCTTTCTTCCTGTCTCGTCATGTTGTCCCAAAACACATCCGAAAGCTCCATCTAATATGGATAGATAGAGTAGCAAAGGTCTCCCAGGTTCTGGCGGGTCTAGGACTAGTGGTGTGGACAGGTACTCCTTGATTTTATCAAAAGCCTTCTGACAATCTTCGGTCCAACTAGTTTTCGCATCTTTCCTCAACATTATGAAGATGGGTTCACATATTACCGTGGACTATGCTATGAAGCGGTTGATGTAGTTGAGGCGTCCTAGGAAGCTCATCACGTCCTTTTTGCTCTTTGGTGGTGGTAACTCTTGGATAGCCTTAACTTTGGATGGGTCCAACTCGATTCTTCGGCGGCTGACAATGAATCCCAACAGCTTTCTTGCAGGAACCCCGAATGCACATTTTGTGGGGTTCAATTTTAGATTGTACCTCTTAGTCTGTCAAAGAACTTTCTCAAATCTGCTATGTGATCTGCGGCCTTCTTGGATTTGATGATGACGTCGTCAACATACACCTCTATTTCCTTGTGTATCATCTCGTGGAAGATGGTTGTCATGGCTCTCATATAAGTATCCCCAACATTCTTTAGACCGAATGGCATCATCTTGTAGCAGTACACTCCCCACGGTGTAATGAAGGCTGTTTTCTCTGCGTCTTCTTCGTCCATCCAGATCTGGTGATAACTCGCGAAGCAATCTACAAAGGATTAGAGTTCGTGCTTGGCGCAATTGTCGATCAGGATGTGTATGTTTGGCAGTGGGAAGTCGTCCTTGGGACTTGCTCTATTTAAATCCCGATAGTCAATACATACCCTGACTCTCTCATCTTTCTTTGGAACTGGTACAATATTGGCTAGCCAGGTTGGGTACTCAACTACCCTGAGGACTTTTGCTTTGATTTGCTTAGTGACTTCCTCCTTGATTTTCAGACTCATATCTGGTTTGAACTTTCTGAGTTTTTGCTTTACTAGCGGACACATTGCATTGGTAGGAAACTTGTGAGCCACTATGGATGTGCTCAGACCGGTCATGTCATCATATGACCATGCAAAGATGTCCTCATATTCCTTCAGGAAATGAATGTACTCTTCCTTCTCTGACGGTGATAGGTGAATGCTTATGCGAGTCTCCTTGACGGTCTCGGCGTCTCCCAAGTTGATTGCTTCGATTTCGTCCAGTGACTTAGGTTTGTTCTCAAAGTCCTCAGCCTCTCTCACAACTTCCTCAGATATTTCATCATCTTCTTCTAAGTCACTATCCTTATATTGCGTTGCCTCATTACATGTCACAGTCATCGGTTCATCAGAAAAAGTAATAATAACGCTGTAGAAGAAAAATGTGAAATATAATAATGAATAATAAATAGCAATGCATTGATTAAATTTTGAAATATCCAAAACAAGTACGGCTCGATGACTCGAGAAATTATTTCGAAACAAAATGCGTCTTTAAAATAAAATTACTGAAAATATCTTATATGCCTAGCATGGCTATAAAAACAAATTAGGCTAAATTGCTAAGCTACCCATGAACTCTGTGGGCCCGGGATGGTGTGGCGGTCCACAGTCCGAATGGTGAGGCCTTCTTTCTCCTCCTCCTCAATGATCGCATTGCAATCCATATCCTCGTCTTCCAGGAACAGGTTTCTCTGTCCAGCCAAAGCTTCTTCATCTGCAGATCCCCATATTGTATCGACCTGGTGAAAAGTCTGACTTAGGTGTGGTACCGGCTACTCGAGAGGGTAATAAGGACCACGCTATGGAGGTGACCAATCATCATATTCCTGCCAGGTGTACTGATACCCAAGTCCAAAGGTGGTACCGTGACGTTTCAATTGTATCGGCTTGGTAATGCCCTAGAGTTCCTTCCCAAGTCCTTTGCCGGGTTCATACCCAGACCATGCCAATATGCTTTCTATTTTGTTACTCCAACACTTGTCCTTATCAATTGCGTTGACATGTTCAATGTGGTGATAAGTTTCTCCACCCAGCCTTCTTCTATAGTTTAACTGGTGTAAATGAGGTTACTTCCATCTCCGTGAATGACTACCTCCTGATGGTTCCATTCGAACTTCACGGCCTGGTGCAGCGTGAAAGCCACAGCCCCAGCGGCATGTATCCAAGGGCGACCCAATAGAAGATTGTATGTAGCCGATATGTCTAGTACTTGGAACTCCACATCGAACCAAGTTGGTCCCATCTGCAGACAAAGGTTAATCTCCCCGATCATGGCCCTTTGAGACCCATCAAATGCTTTCACGTTCATACTTCCTGCCCGTATCTCATGGAAATCTTTGCCCAATCTTTTCAGAGTAGTTAATGGACAAATATTTGAGGCTCGAGCCCCCATCTATTAGGACCCTGGCAATGAATTTGTCTTCAAACTGCACCGTGATATGCAGTGTCCTGTTGTGACTTAACCTTTCAAGAGGTAGTTCATCCTCGTGGAAGGTGATCTTGTGACTCTCCAGCACCTGCCCTACCATGCTGGCCATCTCTCCATTAGTGATATTGTTGGGCACATAAGCTTCATTCAACACCTTCATCAGAGCACTCCTATGTGCTTCAGAATTTTGCAATAGCGACAGGATGGATATCTGGGCGGGAGTCTTGTTTAGATGGTCGACGACTGAGTATTCTCTCGCCTGTACTTTCCTCCAAAGATCGCCTGGTCCGGTTTCAATGACAGGTTGTTTAGTAGAAGTCTCCTTGCTTGATCCTCCCAAATATTCGGGTGTATAGATCCTTCCAATTCGGGTCATTCCCTGTGCGGCACCAGATTCTTCCATCTTTGCTTTTCCCTTTCGCTTGGCTTCAGCAACGTAGTCCCAAGGTATGTCGTTGGACTTGAAAGGAGGTGTGGTTGCTACTGTCACTGTGAAAGGTGTGGCCACTTCTACCTCAAATGGAACAGGTGTGGCTGCAGGGGGTGCCACCTCTACCTCAAATGGAACCAATGCAGTTACCTCAACTTCAATTGATGGATGTATCTGTACCACGAAAGGAGTGAGTGTGACTGCAGGTAAGTCATCACCTTCCCGAATAAACCCGATTGACCCCTCAGGATCCTATTCTTCATCCGTCTCTATCATATGTACCCCATCACCCCTATGATCTGGAAGAGGATTGTTACGGACGTTGGGTGCATCTTCCTTCGCCTGTATGACCTTGTTATCAATCAATTTTTGGATCTTATCTTTCAATGTCCGACACTCGTCAATGGTGTGCCCCTTCATACCGGAATGAAATGCACATGTTTTATTTGGGTTGACCCCTTGAGATAATTCTCCATTGCCACAGTAGGAACAGGGGTGACATAACCAGCAACCTTCAGTCTTTCGTACAACTGGTCGATAGGTTCAGCAATGGCGGTGCATTGTCTGGGTAGTTTGCAATCAAAGTTAGGTCGGGGTTTCTGGTAATTTGGACGAGTTGGAGGTGAATGATAGTAGGCTGGCTAGGTGTTATAAGTGTGATAGGCGGTGGCGGGTTGGGAATATCTGGGAGGTGAGGGTTGGTATGTAGGTGGAGGTGTTTGATATGTGAGTGGAGATTTTGGGCCTTGGGCCACCATTACTGCCCATACTTCTTTCTTCTTTGATATGCCCCCTGATTGTAATGCTTTGTTTGTGGCCTGCAGTTCCTCGAAATTTGTCACCATCCCGCTTTTGATACCCTCTTCGATCCTTTCTCCGAGTTTGATGATATCGGAGAACTTGTGATTTCAATAAACATTAGCCTTTCATAATACTGTGGGTCCTGTGCCCTGACAAAGAACTTGTTCATCTGTTCCTCGTCTAATGCTGGTCTGACCTTGGCTGCTTCTGACCTCCACCGAGTAGCATACTCGCGGAAAGTCTCAGTTGGCTTCTTCTTTAGGTTTTGGATATAGAAGACATATGGTGCATTCTCCGTATTGAACCTGAATCGATCCATGAAGTCTGATGCCATGCTCACCCAATTGGCCAATTTCTTAGGATTCTGGCTTATGTACCAGGACAAGGCATCTCCGGTAAGACTTCTCATGAAGAGCTTCATTCGAATCCTTTCATCTTTATCGACCCCCACCAGCTTGTCACAATAAGTTCACAAATGAACCTTGGGATCACCTGTTCCATCAAAAAATTTGAAGTTGGGAGGTTTGTAACCCTCCGGCAATTCCACATCTGGTTGTATGCACAAATCCTCGTAGTTCAGACCTTCTATCCCTTTGCCTCCTTCAACACCCTGAAGGCGACTCGTCAACTTCTTGAGTTCCTAGGCCATGTTCTTGATAAGCATGTCCTTTTTAGTGGATTCTAGTGTAGAAGAGATTGGTTGAGTGGAGTGAGGTAGTGTTTCCACGTATATGGGGTTGTTTTGGTGGGTGCCAGGGATTTGGGTGTAGTGGTGATTGTTCGTGGAGTTTTGAGGATCGGGAACAGGGTGAGGTGTATTCTGAGGGGTGTGATAGGTAGCGGTTTATGGGTACTGGGTTGGTTGATGATGGTGCTGTGGAGGAGTTGGTACTGGTAGAGGATTGGGATTTTGCGGTGGAGCTGCATATTGATGGGGTTCGGGATGATTTTGTGGACATTGGTTTGGCGTATTTTGAGGAGGTGCTGGGTTTTGAGAATTTTGTTGGTTAACATCTGGGACGTTTAAGGTGAGGAAGAGATTTGCCAAATTGCGGACCTGCTCAAGTTCCCCTTGTAACTCCAGTATTTTCTGCTCTAATCGCAGGACCAACTCATTCTGGGCCGGAGTGCTCCGACCGTCCGAAGTTTCGATGTTCTGAGCGTTTTCCTTTCGAATGCCACTCAAGTCATCCATCTTATCTTTCCCTCTGCTTTTCGTATTACTTGGAGGAGGAGGAGGTGGAGGGCCTCTAAATCTGGTGTGATATACTGATGATGCCAGTATGTGCGAACCAACCTTAGGGGAGGGGAGTAATAAAAATAAAGAAAAACAAAAGGTAAACAAGTTAGTAAGGATTCTGAAAAGATGTTTGCAATATTTAAACACATATTGCGAGAATGTAAATTCGCGTCCTAATTTGGGAGCCTCGTTGTGCCCGAGGTAGGCCTAGCGACAGATACATTTGGAGAATTTCAGTGCCAATGATTGCCTCATTTCATTAATATAAAAAATAGATGAATCTAAAACGACACTAAATAAGATAAGTCACTAATGACACTTGGCCTTATTACATTTGAAAAAGCAAATAAATCTAATCTACTTGGTCCCAGAATGACCTTCTCCAGGCTAGATGCTTTTGTCGATCATATCCCCCAGTTCGAGCGGGTTCAACAGTAAGTATGCCCTTTCCAAATGTCCTCCTTCGCTTCCTTCAGCGTTCTGGCAATCAGTGACTCTCTTCCTCATCTTTCCCTCCAATTCCATCAGACTGTACTCCAGATACTCCAACCTTTCGCTTGATTTAACAGCCATTTCCCTCCATTCGTTAATTAGTTCCATGTCGGTCTTGTGTCGCTCCCGATGCTCGGCCTCAGACTCGTGAACTCTTTTGCGCAGTTTGTTATATTTGACATGTTCTTCGGTAACTTCGTCTATGACCCTGTTTCCTAGACCAACCATAGGATCGAATATTCCCCCTATGTTATTATCCAACCATGAGGGGTAGAAGTACACGTGACCGGCGTGATACCGATCCGGCTCGATGGTATCCTTTTCCACGATAATCTTTAAGTGCCACATGTGTTGTGCTTCACTTTTGTATGGAATGGCGTCACCCTGAAAATCGGCTATGAAATGACTCATTTTAGCAACCTTTGGTATAACCTGCTTCCTACCTGCCTGTCTCATAACCCTGACGGGAGCGTAACGGTATATGCCCCTTAACTCGATCAATACCAAGTGTGGAATATCCCTAGATCTGATGATGAACTCGTTGGTAGGGAACCATTCGAACATCCATTCAACCTGGTCCTCGGTCAAATTGTTGAAAAGTTGCACCCATCCTATAGCATCCTTTGGTTGAGCAAACCTGTCTGGGATACAGGTCATTTTCTTGGGATGATTGAAGGCTATGTGATCATTCCACGGCCTTCGCGGAAACTCTTGATGATATTAACCTTTTTGGAGATGTTCTAACAGCCAAACTTGCAGCAGCAGATTGCAACCTTTGAAGTATTTGTACCCCTTCTGACAGCGCTTTAAGGCCCGGTAAATGTCTGCTATGATCATAGGGACAATGGTATATGTCTGCCCTTCGATCCCCTCCATCAAGGTTTTGGTTACCATGGCCAACCTGGTGTGGATTCTATCCCCTTGGATCGGGAATACTAACATACCCAAGAAACAAATAATGAACACAAAACCCTGCGGTGGATCCACCCCAAGGAAGTGATGGAGAATTCGTCATCAAAAATGCGATAAGCTCTATTGTGATCGTATCGTTCATAGAGAAAGTCGAAGGGTATGTAAGAATTTTTTTAGGCACTCCAACTCATCATTCTTCTTCAATCCCATCATTTTCAGAAACCCCCTAGTAGAGCAATTTTCTGGCGCCAATAAACCAGGACTGTCCCAAGGTAGCCTAGCGAATCCCCCTATTTCTTCCAAGAAAGAGGTCATTTCTATGTTTCCAAAGCGAAACACGAATCTTTCTTTGTCCCAGAACATTGTAGCAGCTTCGATTAACATGTTGTTCGGCTGAAGGTTCAATAAAGAAGGCGAATTTCCCAAGAACCTTTTCACATGATTCTTATCACATGACAGAAGATCCTTCCACCAATCTAGCAACAATGGTGGTATGTTACGGACCATGCCGAACCGGGGGACTTCGTGCTTCATTTTCTGCAAAACAAATATGGTTAGGCCCTTTCCCCCTCCAGATCCAACTATGTATACAACAATGATTAGCATATTGGCACTTACTTCCCCAAAATTAATGCACACAATCGTGGTGGCGTCCGTTGGGATTATGGAAAACCCGATGGACTTTTGGACGAGGTTTGTCTTAAAGGGTTGTTATGTGAACAACATATTAACCCAACTAGGTTTGACCATGATGCATGTACAATTAATCAGAGTAAGGTTTCTAGAGAGGTCTAGACTGGTACCCTCAAGCGGACAACTTAAGGGGGAAAGGCACGGAACCGTCGACTGCACCGCTGATCGACTAGTTTTACCGCAAAAACGCCTTTCCGGATTTAAAAGGTGATATATAGGAAGGGCGCAAACACTCATCAAGCGTTGATATAGGATTGATTGCGCACGAGTGGAATATGATGTTGAGCATGATTTATGCAATAATAAATAGCATGTTGTCACGTATTTGCACGTTAAAAGAATGATAAATGCAGTATTTAATAATTGAAAGACGTTTAAGAAAGAAACCAAGGAGACAAGTCAGTTTCTATAGTAAAGGAAATCATAAATGCTTATAAAATAGGCAATTAAATTCAAATAAGGGGAAAGGGAAAGGGTGCACATGTATTAACAGGATAAAGCATGTTCAAGACTAATTCACAAAACAAGAAGAGCCTAAAATATCCTCAGCAGAGTGGCCATGCTGTCACGCCCCCTTTTTCCTCGCGGAGTCCCGGTTTCGACATTTTTGGAACAACTCATTTCATTTTGGGAAGGGGTATGGAATTATAAAGAGTCGCACCTAACGGATTTAAGGTGCGTTAGGGCACCTAAAGCAAATAACTCATAAACCGGTTTGCATTTACCAGAGATTGGGTAAGGGCTCGAAATAACCTTGAGGGGAAGGTGTTAGCCACCCCTCGAGATCCACAATGGTGGGTCCCGGCCAAACTCAATTTAAGTGAATTAGTCATAAGAAATTTAAACAAATAGAGATTATTTAAACGGGAATAAAGGAGGTCCTAGGTTTATTAGCCTATAGGATCACTTCTGTGCAATACTCGGTAAACTTTCGTCAAATAGAGGTGTTACGCGTAGCATTAGCGCACAGGTCATCATATCCTTTTACTACCCAATTACCCTTCCCCTTTGTTTATTACCTAAGCGTTCTAATAACATCCGATACATGCCCTATGCGTGCTTTACCCGTCCCTTGCCTGTGGCCCTGGAGGTCTTTAGGACCTCTATTTAAGGAAGTTCTAGACTCACCTATGTTGTTTAAAAGGAGAAAACTAAGCGAAAAACAAAAAAGCCAAATAGGACTATCACTTAAAGATGCAATTAAGGGGGCTCATATTTACCTCCACAAATAGACCAAAAAAATGCACGCCTCAAACAAACAGTTTTAAACGATTTAAAGTCCTATAGCAGGATATCTAGATGAGCACACAATATGCAGCAGTTTCACTAGGGCGAGGCAGTAAATACCTAACAGTTTGCCTACTGATATTATTACTTCCTGAACCTAGGCAGTTTATAAGCAGTCAAACAAACACAGTTTTTGGTAACTTCAGGGTTTTAATTATCCTACAAGCTCTCCTAGGCGATAACCGGCTAAACCCTATAGGCATGATATCCAAACGTATTATAAACCAGTGACTAGTTTAAACAGGCAGAGTTTATCCGTTTAGACCCTATAGGCATGCTGTCTACGTGCTGAAAATGATCACAAACATTACATGACTGATTTTACGTGTTTATCTCTATGAGCATGATATCTAATGTTGGAACTGTTTTTAAAACCTTATAGGCATGGTATCTAAATGCAGAAATTAATTCGAAACCTTATAGGCATGGTATCTAAATGCAGGAATTAATTTTTTGAAACCTTATAGGTATAGTATCTAGATGCAGAAATTAATTTGAAACCTTATATGTATGGTATCTAAATGTAGGAATTAATTTTTTGAAACCTTATAGGCATAGTATCTAGATGACTTCAGTTCCTATAGGCAGGACCTTTATTACTCATGCATAAGCAGAATTCTTAGAGCGTATTAATAGGGAAAATGGTTATTCGAACAGTCAATAGCCTATAGACATGGTTACTAATGCACATTGGATAAAAGAAATGTGCAAGTCCTATAAACAGGATGTCTAATATGTAGAAATAAACGTAAAGCCTTATAACAGAATTGCTGATATGCAAATGTGCAGCACAGAGTCAAAACAATAATATAATACCAACATAATCAAGTCCTATAGGCATGTTCTCTACCCAATTCAACAGAGATATATAAAATCCCTCCCAGCTTTCACTAATAACCCCGATATCCTTTGTTTACCAGAATTATTATACAGACCAATATAAATGAATTACATAATGAAAATCACTATACTATAGAGAGCCTTCATAGGCCCAACATCCACTTGGAAACAAGCCTCCAAACATAGCACCTCTGACCATAGTGGTAGTCCATCCATAGCACATAAAGCTGGTTCCTGGTGTGTCAAAGTTTCCAAGGTCCTCAGGGACCCCGGGCAGTGCTCATACCAGAATCAGATGTTCAACAAGATTCACAATGAACTAGAAAACCAGCCCCAATGTGCCAGAGTTCAGAGGAGTCTCATGGACCCTAAGCAGTGCTCACATTGGGGTGGCAGGACCCTAATTAACTAAGAGTAGGAGTTGAAAATAGTATAAAAATAGGAAGTAGTCTTAGTAAAGAAAACAGTTTGGATTTCAGAAGTGCATAGAAACAGATTACCAGATTAGAAGAACCACAAGCAGCACACACTTAGTAGAAAGAGTTCAGCTATGAACTCCAGCAATCAAACAACAGATAGAATAGAGTGACAATTAATTTGAACAAGGTTTCACATGGCCCTAATCCATTAGCTATTACTAGGTGAACAATACAGGCAGATATTAATCAGAGAAGAACATGTTGGGATCAAGTTACTGATTAGACAATCATATAGAAAGGTAGCAGAAGTTGAGAGCATAGAAATCATTAATTAATCAGGAGTTTGTTAAGGGTGAACACTTAAAATAGGACAGAAATCATGCTAGTTGAGAAACAAATAGACATAGGTCTAATTACATAAAGGCAAACATGCTGAAAACAAGAAGCACACAGGTCTAATTTCATGGAAGTAGGCATGCTGGTTAAGATCAATAAGCATGAAGCACATAGGTCTAATTATATAGAAGTAGACATGCTGACTAAGATCAATAAGCATGAAGCCCATAGGTCTAATTATATAAAAGTAGACATGCTGACTAAGATCAATAAGCATGAAGCACATAGGTCTAATTACATAGCATATTGAATGATGGCAGAAGTGGAGACATACTAGTTAAGAAATAGCAAACAGGAAGTTAAGAACAAGTAGAGTCCAATAGTCTAGCCTTGGCTTTCAGCCGACTAGACAGTGCAGCAAACACAAGCAACAGAAAAGATCACAATGGAGCGTTTGTGTGAGTAAGAGTAAGAATTTGTGTGTGTAGGTGTAACTTTCTGAGTGTGTTCGTGTGTTTGAAAGAAATCAAAATGGAGTTTATATAGCATTCAGCAGAGAAGATAATTAAGGCAAGAAAATTAGAGTTCAAAATAAGGCAAGCAAATACAATCAGCCAGTTAATTTAGGGCTAAACATGATCAAATAATTCCACAGAATCCGGAAAACACCCCTTTAAATTGGGCAGAATCAATTAATAACTCAGATTGGGATAATAAGGCAAGAAATAAATTATAAGTCGGTTAGAGTAAATCAAAACCTAGAAATAAGGCTAATAAACTAATTATGGCAAGTAATCCATTAGGCGTCACAAATAAGGAAGATAGGTAAAATCACGGGGAAGTACTGATTTTAACAGAAAAATATAATTCAAACCCTAAATAAAATCAGTCAATCTATTTTGGTTGACAGAGATAAACAATAATGGGGGAAAATTGAAGTAATCAGTGCAATAAGCAGAGAAACCTAGGGTTTAAAGCATATACACAAAAATTAGTCAAACTAGTAAAGATAATCAGATTCAAACACTTAGGAGTTTTAAAACCTTTTTGGAGAGAGCTTAAAACGAAACCCTAATTTCAGAAAACATTGGAATCGACTAGTAATAAGGAAGAACAGAAGGTTTTTCAAAGAGAAATACCAAATAACACTTAAAAACATTTCAGATCTACAAAGATCTTAACAGACCCAAGTAGTATAAGATTAGGGTTTTTTTAAGAAAAATGAAATGAAAGAAAACCTGGTTTAAAACCATAGATTCGATCCATAAACACGAAGATAATGGTACTCACAAACGAAAATGGCCATAGGTAGCTTATGAAAAGGTTTTGAACAGAATCTGAGTTGAACCGCTTCGAGATTCGTTCATAAGTTAACGTAATCGAACAACCAGAAGAGGTGAGAGGCTAGATAAGGCAATAAATCACCAGATGACCCCATATCTGGTAAAGAATCGAAGGGGTTTGGGGGAGTTTTTGAGTGACGACGCTCTAGGGTTTGAGAGTGTCTGAGAGAGAAGAGAGGTGGAGAGGATTATGAGGCGGCGCAAATGAGAAAGCGAGTAGGGTTTGGGGGGGTCGTTGGGTTAAAAAAGGAAAGGGGTAACGTGGATTATTGATCTCAGAGATCAACGGCCACGATTAGAGGAGGTTCTGGGTCGGGTTAAAATAATTGGGTTATTGGGTTTGGGTTAGGTTAGGGTATTGGGCTGGGGTTAATTGGGTTAGGTCCGAAAATGATTAAGGAAAAGGAGCTATTATTTAAATACACAATTAATTGATAAAATAATTTATAAAAATAGCTTAAAAAAATGATAAAAAATGATTTTTATGCATGAAGATGATTTAAAATAATTACTTAGCATTATCAAAAATCTAAAAGATTATTTTCTTATGAAATAAGGTAATTATGCACACATGGGCTATTATTGCAAATTTACTGCAATTATCACCCTAACATGTACATATGACTATTTGTGAAACAATCAAAGCTCAGTATAGATATAAATAATAAAATTAAGCAAATAAAAGTATCATAAAACCGTATGTGATGAAATTAGTAATTATTTGGATAATAAAATGCTAGAACAAATTAGTAAAAATCCTTTTAAAATTACAGAAAATTATGGAAAAATGTTGGTTGATACTCATGCACTATTTTGAAAGTATATATGCATTTTTAAAATATGTGAAGGAAAAATTCGGTATCATCAACTATCTGTATAGGGTAAAATATGCTATGCTAGGTGGCCGCTTAAGAGAATGACACGTGGAACCTAAGGCGAGGAATAGATAGAATCGAAGGCAATTATCCCGTTTGTCACCGGAAAGAATGATACTCATAAAGGCGCAATAAATACCCTCCACTCGGTGGCATTTAATGGAGAATATTCCACAACATTTAGTGCGCTGTCCGTTACAGAGAATTTTCATTCATGCTCACCGTTACACCTTCATCAATGGCCCTCATAATTGACATTAAAGAAGGGCACGATCCTAGGACCTTGTTCCCTAGACGTAGATATAAGTAGTGAGCTATGTTATCATTGTAAAGATAGGACTTTTCTGGAAAACTTATACTATAATCGATTAAAAGCTTTATATAATTTTACTTTCTTGTTCCTTAGTTTCATCATTGTTGTGACTGGAAGCTCTACCCCCGGGATTACTATTTTTCGTGATTTCATCTTCGTTTCAAGGCTAAGTATTGCACATTTCTTTAATTATTTCATTATTTCAGGATCAAATTAATTACTTGTATAGAAACCACGTATAAATTCAACTGTACCGTTTTACGGGTAAACATGTATGTATTTTGTATATTGGTGTATATTATTTATATGAGCGATATATTACTAAACATACACACACATATAAAATATATATAAATGGCATATAAAATACATACAATCATATATTATATGCACGTGATAATGTACACGTGGATTGTGAGATACCGGCGGGTTTCTGGTTGATGTGAGCTCTGGGAGCGCTGGTTACTATTATTGAATCGGGTTGTACGTCGCGACATGCTTTATTGGCTTATTGTTATTGGATCGGGTTGCACGTTGCAACGGACTGATATTTGGTTATTGCATTTCATTTTTACTTGCATATTTCCCTGATTGTTTACCTGATCTACTTGCATATCTTCATTATATGCTGGATTGTTGACTGAGTAGAACACTTTGAAACAAAGGATTTTGAGAATCAAAGCGGTTATACTTGAGATTTTTCCTGATTTGATCATATATCCGTTCTATACTTGTTGAAATTATTAATTGTACAAGCGTTGGTGAGTATCATTTATAGTTCTTGCTCATTTTAGCTCGCCAAAGTTAGTTAGGATACTTATTGAGTACATGGGCTAGGTTGTACTCATACTACACTTCTTCACCTTGCGTGCAGATCTTAGAGTTGATGTTGATATGAATGGCGGGAGCTGGCTTTGAAGATGTACCCACGTTCCAATTTTCGCTACTACTAGTTCTTAGTAGTTCTAGATTTGAGATTTTGGTTATGCATATTTCAAACATATGTTAATATTATTTCATATCGGCTTGTGAATCTAAAGCCTTAGTAGCTCATGACTTGTATTACCAGCCCTTGGAGAGTTGTATAAATTTTGTTATTTCACTTTTTGACTCTTATCATTATCATTAAGTTGTTTTACTGTTATTTAGCTTACATAGTGGGTTGAGTTAGGTTCCATCACGACTAGTTGGATTTTGGGTCGTGACAAATCAACTCAGCCCCAATCCCTTCGCAATTGTGAGGTTGGCTTCACAAATGAAAAGCCTGTCGCCCCCTGCTAAATTACAATTGCGACTTGAACCTCGCAAATGCGAACTGGTTCTCGCATTTGCGAGACCTGCAGCACCAGCAAAATATCTGAACTCAACTCAAACACCCCAAAACATGTCTGAAACTCGCCTGATCCCCCGAGGCTCCATACCAAACATCCACGCAAGTATTAAACATCATATGAACCTGCTCGCAAGCTAAAAATATCAAAATAACATCTGAAACCAATCACATACCAAAATGCATCGGATTCACAATAAAACTCAAGAACTTATATAATCACAACCAAGTGTCCAATTCCTACCAAACCAGCTCGCAATGGCACCAAATTTTGCACACAAGTTTCAATGACAAAACGGACCTATTCAAAATTCCAAAACCAAATTCCAAATCCGATAGCCATAAAATCAATCCATGGTCACACTTAAAAAATTTCTATACTCTAAATTACCAACTTTTGGCAAAAAGAGCCAATTCATCCTAAGAACCTCCAAATTCAATTTTGGGTATATATCTAAGTCCAAAATTACCATACAAATCTACTGGGACCATCAAAATAGCATGCCGGTATAGTTTTCTATAAAAGTCAAACTTAGTCAACTATTCCAACCTAAGCTTCCAAACTAAGAAACAAGTGTTCCAAATAAATCCAAAAACTCACTGAAACCCAACCTACCATCCCAATAGGTCACATAACCCAAATACACATATGGAAAGCTTCAAAAGAAAAATCGGGACTCAAATACACAAAACGACTGGCCGGGTTGTTATAGTCTCATAACTTATTACCGCACTTTCTTCCAATTTAATCCAAGAAGGAATTATAGTAGCCTGCCTTCAATATATGGTCCGTGAAATATTATATGTATAAACAACCCGGTGCACAAAGCATACCGAGTTCACGCAAGATCAAGGGAATAGTCATACCTCAAGGGATGTGAAAGTGCATAAAAATTCTAAGGTTAAAGTTATGGAAAAAAAGAGAGATTTTTACTTTGTTAAAGGAAGGTGTTCCAAGTGGTGCAACTTTGAACTCAAAAACTTGTCCAGAGTTTGTTTGAGAGTCATACGACCGATGCAATCAGGCTATTGTATCTTGGGGGAGACAAGTCAAGAGGATTAACTGGATCAGTAAAGATTTTGCTGTAGTGGGCTTGAATTTCCATAAAAAGAGCGCGAAATCCGAACTTCAACCTGAAGAGAATATTTCTTTTTCTTTGTGATTTTTTCAACTTTTTTTTGATTCAAAAGATATTGGAACCTTATTGAATAAATAAATCAATGAAAAAGATGAGGGTAAATCTTAACCAAACATAATAAACTCTAGATCAAAAACTAGATGGGGGAACGGTATGTAAATGAGGTGAAGATAACCAATCTTATTGAAACTTTTCATTATCACTCCCATTAATCAATGGGGGAGAACATAGTATATATTTGTTCACAGACTATTTTCTCTTCTTTTCCTTTTTCATGATTACAGATGAGAGAAAGATGGAGAGAGAGATCGCCAGAAAGATCGAGAGAAGGAGCCCCCCCATCGAGAGGTTTTTACCCTCCTATATATACAGCCCTAGACCTCCGGCCAGGTGCTTGATCCGACGCATCTCTATACCTCGTATGTCTCGGTCGCTCTATAGAGGCCATCCTTTACTGCCTCAACGAAAGTCGTGAGGGCAAGGTATGGAACAGATCGTGTCGATCCTCGTTGCCTCGCCGTTTGTGAGCGGGGCGTTGGTCAGTCTGACCGTTGTGGTCAGATTTTGACCAATACAGTTAGTCCCTCTATTTGTCGGGGTCGTCCGATGTCGGGCTCGGCAGACGGATTAAGACCGCTATCAACCTGAGAGAAATCTGACTACTCACTCCTTAGTTGTGCTATGTGGATTCGGAAGAGACGACAGTCACGCTAAGGGAGGAGAGGCTTGAAGAACACATCAGCGAGATTGATCGGGAAGCCTCAATTTTGGGAGATCAGGTCGCTACTCTGGAGGCTGAAAAGGAGCAGATATTGGCTCAACTTGAGTCTTCTTCTGCCATCGTTCCTCGCCATTTGCACGAGCTTTAGGTCCATGCTGAATCCAGTGGGATATATATATGAGTCTGTGGGAGGCGGGTAATGTGACCGAGGCCGCGTATGAAGAAGCGTGGGTGAAGGCGCGAGAAGCTCACGTCAATTGTGGATACGACTCGGTGATGCCAGAAGCTGACAAGGGCGCGGACGCTGAAAGAGAATTTCCTGGAGGTGACGGTGAAGATGGCGGCGTTGATAACACCGAGTAAAGAGATAATCGTCTTGGTCTGTTTTCTATTTGTTGTGTTTTCCGTTTTTTTGTTGTCGTTTGTCGTTGTACTTTTCTTCTTCTTTTCTCTTTTATTGTTGGCTTGGTTCGTATGTAACCTATGGCCGTTTGTGCGGGGTGACTTTATATAAAGAAGAATTGTTCGCTGTTATTTGCCTTGTACTTTATCCTCATTTTCGTTTTTAGTGACTTTGGCGCGAGATAGATTCCCGCACGGTGAGTCCCAGTCTTCTTATTCTTAGGAATATTTCGAATTTTCTCTCTGGCGACGGCCTGTGGCCTTAAGGGAGTGATTTCGAACGTTTGTTGAAATATCAGGTCATTGTTGTTCGATCAAGGTTGAATTCTCCTTTTTTGCGAAAGCCCTTGGACTCAAAGGATGTTATTTTGAACTTATCAAAATGTTAACCCATCGTCGTCCGATCGAGGTCGAACTCTTCTTTTTGGCGAAGGCCCTTAGCCTTAAAGGGTGTTATTTCAAACTTATCGAAATGTTAACCCGTCGTCATTCGATCGAGGTCGAACTCTTCTTGTTGGCGAAGGCCCTTGGCCTTAAAAGGTATTATTTCGAACTTATCAAAATGTTAACCCGTCGTCGTTCGATCGAGGTCGAACTCTTCTTTTTGGCAAAGGCCCCTGGCCTTAAAGGGTGTTATTTCGAACTTAGCAAAATGTTAACCCATCGTCGTTCGATCGAGGTCAAACTTTTCTTTTTGGTGAAGGCCCTTAGCCTTAAAGGGTGTTATTTCTAACTTAGCCCTTGGCCTTAAAGGGTGTTATTTCGACCTTAGCAAAATGTTAACCCGTTGTCGTTCGATCGAGGTCGAACTCTTCTTTTTGGCGAAGGCCCTTGGCCTTAAAGGATGTTATTTCGAACTTAGCAAAATGTTAACCCATCGTCGTTCGATCGAGGTCGAACTCTTGTTTTTAGTGAAGGCCCTTGGACTTAAAGGTGTTATTTCGAACTTAGCAAAATGTTAACCCGTCATCGTTCGATCGAGGTCGAACTTTTCTTTTTGGCGAAGGCCCTTAGCTTTAAAGGGTGTTATTTCGAACTTATCGAAATGTTAACCCGTCGTTGTTCGATTGAGGTCGAACTCTTCTTTTTGGCGATGGCCCTTGGCCTTAAAGGGTGTTATTTCGACCTTAGCAAAATGTTAAACCATTGTGGTTCGATCGAGGTCGAACTCTTCTTTTTGGCGAAGGCCCTTGGCCTTAAAGGATGTTATTTCGAACTTAGCGAAATGTTAACCCGTCGTCGTTTGATCGAGGTCGAACTCTTCTTTTTGGCGAAGGCCCTTGGCCTTAAAGGGTGTTATTTCGAACTTATCAAAATGTTAACCCGTCGTCGTTCGATCGAGGTCGAACTCTTCTTTTTGGCGAAGGCCCTTAGCCTTAAAGGGTTTTATTTTGAACTTAGCAAAATGTTAACCCGTCGTCGTTCGATCGAGGTCGAACTTTTCTTTTTGGCGAAGGCCCTTGTCCTTAAAGGGTGTTATTTCGACCTTAGCGAAATGTTAACCCGTCGTCGTTCGATCGAGGTCGAACTCTTCTTTTTGGCGAAGGCCCTTAGGCCTTAAAGGGTGTTATTTCGAACTTATCAAAATGTTAACCCCGTCGTCGTTCGATCGAGGTCGAACTTTTCTTTTTGGCGAAGGCCCTTAGCCTTAAAGGGTGTTATTTCGAACTTATCGAAATGTTAACCCGTCGTCGTTCGATCGAGGTCGAACTCTTCTTTTTGGCGAAGGCCCTTAGCCTTAAAGGGTGTTATTTCGAACTTATCAAAATGTTAACCCGTCGTTGTTCGATCGAGGTCGAACTCTAAAATGTTAACCCGTTGTCGTTCGATCGAGGTCGAACTTTTCTTTTTGGCGAAGGCCCTTAGCCTTAAAGGGTGTTATTTCGAACTTATCGAAATGTTAACCCATCGTTGTTCGATCGAGGTTGAACTCTTCTTTTTGGCGAAGGCCCTTGGCCTTAAAGGGTTTTATTTTGACCTTAACGAAATGTTAACCCGTTGTCGTTCGATCGAGGTCAAACTCTTCTTTTTGGCGAAGGCCCTTGGCCTTAAAGGGTGGCCTTAAAGGGTGTTATTTCGAACTTATCGAAATGTTAACCCGTCGTTGTTCGATCGAGGTTGAACTCTTCTTTTTGGCGAAGGCCCTTGGCTTTAAAGGGTATTATTTCGAACTTAGCGAAATGTTTACCCGTCATCGTTCGATCGAGGTCGAACTTCTCTTTTTGGCGAAGGCCCTTAGCCTTAAAGGGTGTTATTTCGAACTTATCAAAATGTTAACCCGTCGTTGTTCGATCGAGGTCAAACTCTAAGGGTGTTATTTCGACCTTAGCAAAATGCTAACCCGTCGTCGTTCGATCGAGGTCGAACTTTTCTTTGGCAAAGGCCCTTAGCCTTAAAGGGTGTTATTTCGAACTTATCAAAATGTTAACCCGTTGTCAGTCCCTGTTTTTGGAGAATCGGGCATCCTCTGGGAGAGTCCCAGTTCGCCGGATATTGTTGGCATCAGAGAGTGTAATATCGGAGAGTACGAAACGTTGCCCTTTCACTTATGTTCGTTTTGTTCCCGAATTGGGGTTTCCTTGCCTGACTCCTGCCTCTCGACCCGGAGATACCATCGGCGGAGGATGTTCCAGTTGCCTTGTGGTAGTTTCCCATTCTCTGATTGAGATGTTTCTTTGCTCTCTTGCCCGCGCGTCGCTTGTGTTCTGCTTGAGCAGAGAGCAGAAGGTAAGTTAGAATGATGCTTCTCTTACCCCCATCCAATGGATGGGTGAATGAGAGGAGGTCTGTGACGTTGCTCATTCTGTCTAGCGTTTCGATGGTTGATGGGGCCATTCCTAAATTTTGTGACTGTATTCAACTCTCATTCCCTTTCTATGTTGCGCCTTTGCTACGCTCGGGTGGGGCTTTGCCTTTGCTCTCTTTTTGGTGGGTAATCGTGATTTTTGATCTGGAAGAGACTAGGAAATTTCATTAGGAAATCCCCACAGACGGGGCCAAATTGTTTGATTCAAAAGATTTTGGAACCTTATTGAATAAATCAATCAATGAAATAGATGAGGGTAAATCTTAACCAAACATAATAAACCCCAGATCAAAAACTAGATGGGGGAACGGTATGTAAATGAGGTGAAAATAACCAATCTTATCGAAACTTTTCATTATCGCTCCCATTAATTAATGGGGGAGAACATATTACATATTTGTTCAGAGACTGTTTTGCTCTTCTTTTCCTTTTTCATGATTACAGATGAGAGAAAGATGGAGAGAGAGATCGCCAGAAGGATCGAGAGAAGGATCCCCCCCCCCCCACCATTAAGAGGTTTTTACCCTCATATATATACAGCCCTAGACCTCCGGTCACGTGCTTGATCCGACGCTTCTCTATACCTCGTATGTCTCGGTCGCTCTCTGGAGGCCATCCTTTACTGCCTCGACGAAAGTCGTGAGGGCAGGGTATGGAACAGACCGTGTCGATCCTCATTGCCTCGCCGTCTGTGAGCGGGGCGTTGGTCAGTCTGACCGTTGTGGTCAGATTTTGACCAATGCAACTGTAAGTAATTGTTTTATCATCAACATGTTCAATGTTAAGAACCTTAAAAGTTGAACTATAGGATTTAAATCTTGAATTTGCCTCCGCACATAAATATATGTAGTGGCTAAATATAAATTTGAAAATAGGAGATCCTTAATTAGGAAAGCTGCTTCTAAATTAGGAATGTGACGCCAAACCAAGTTACAATAATTTCTCTGTACCAACAATTTCCTCTTTGTATATAACAGAAGCTAGCTAGAGAAGTTTAAGATGATGTGAAGTCATAGGTTGAAAAACTTGCTCTGAATCTGATTCTAATGCCTCGATCATCTCAGGCCACAAAATAGCTGAGATAGTCCAAGATCCATCACCCTTAGCACCTGGCCTTTGGTTAATGTAACCAACTCCAAGCTTTTGTATGGTGGAGTAGACTGTTCCTACAACTGGACTTCCGAAGCCAAAATCTACTTCAGCCACCGGGAACCTCCGTCCAGACGAGACAACAACCGCTGGACCACCTTGGCCGAGGACAATTTTCGCGAGCATCAATCCCGGTTTGTTACATTCAATCCAATCAATTAAATCTAAGAAATGATCTGCACTTGTCACTTTAGAGATAGCGTTGTGCACGTTATTCGCGACATTTGCTATAGATGCTTGCTCAATTTCATTGACACTTGCTTCACCAACAGCTATAGATAAAGCATTCCCAATATAATTCTCCATTACTTTCTCAGTGTTACATATCCTTGTTCTTCCATCAACTAACCATCCCATCTTGCACTTCTTGTTTTGTCCTTTATCAATTGCCTTGACCATAATCTTCCATATGTAAGCCGAGAACGCCTCGATTTTAGTCCTTTTGGTACCATCAAGTGAAGCCAATTTTTGCAACCAGTCGATATTCGACGCATCAATGTAGTATAACCGCTTAAGCAATGTATTCGGGGTTGATATGTGGAGTATATCGTGAAGAGAGCACGAAATAAACGATTCGTCGAAGGAACGGTTGTATATAGGTGGGTACCGAGCACGAAGAAGGTACCGCCGGTGGTCAGGCGAGAAAGAGAGCGGTTTTTTCCTCGCAATCTCTGACCACATTAGTAAAAACTTAGTGAAGGAACTAGCATCACCTAAAGCATGATCAAATGTGAATGTTATAATTATGCCTCCACATTCGTAATTTGTGAGTTGGACTTGTACTGGAAACTCCTCATGATGTATTGGAACTAATTTTCCCTCTACACACTTATTAAGATTGTAGAAGTCAAGCTGATTTAGTGAAATGCTGGCTTGTGCTACCAAAAATAGAGCACCAGTATTATCACATAGAATTTCAGGCTCATTTGTTTCTGGATTTGGAATAATTCGACCAGCAAATGGGTAGAAATGAGAGAGGCAAATAGCAAGGGAATTTTTTAATTCATCAACGATTGAAGCTGATGAGTCGTTATGTTTTGCTTTGTGGTAGACGTAAAAGTAGGTCACTGGAAATCGTCCACTGAGAAGGTCAAGGTTTGAAAGGGTGAGAATACGAGGCTCTGGAATTGGACCAATCGCTTTTACTACTGATTTTCTGATGATATTTACTGCGTAATCACCATTTCTTGCATTTTCCAGTGCCATGATATTGCCTAAGGAACTTTAATTCGTCTACTTTATACTTCTACAATAGAGTTTGTTTGTGGCTGATACGAGTTATTTTTGGACGCTTTTTATAGTGAACCAATTAGCAAATGGAAAAACAATTAAGTTGATATAATGATGTCTGTAACCATTATGATTTAATTTAGTCATTTCAGGAAAAAGGAACGATCAGAAAGTGTTAGTGAAATGCTTAGCGAAGATTGCATTATGAACTTGGACTTGTTTTATAGTCATCCTGAATGTGACACGTGCTTAATTTACGGTTTGGCAGGAATTCACTCACACTAGTGCTAATGTTATTTAAAAGGGTCCATTATTTCTCTCATGTGCGAAGCTAAGTTGGCCCACCTTCGGCAAAAAATTAAATTACGTATAAATTAAAATATTACTTGTTATTGAATAACAATAGACTTTAATCAGTCTTGCATAACCCACTAGCAAAGAGTGTTCAATTATTGAATTTTTTGGCTTCGCCACTAATTTCTCTGCGGAGTCGTCGGCTTTACCCTATTTAAAGTCCTACACGAAACAGATATGAGCAATTAGTTTTTATTTAAACTCTGTCCATTGGATCTAGAAGATATGTACAAATTTATTTAGAGGTTCTGTTTGAAAAGAATGATATCTTTTTTAATTTGAATATAATTTAATTTAAACTTTCCAATCTCATTCTTAAAGACAATTTTTGTAGACACACAAACCGTAAATTTTAAATCTTTTCTATCTTTTTAAAATTTATGTCAAGTGAAAATAGGTCACACATAATCAAATGGAGGTAATAGCAATTAAAGATGGGTTACGACTGATGGCGGAATAGACTATCCAAAGCACGAGATACCTGGAATATGCGCGTTGCGCTGTTAGTATTATAAAATACTGTAGTATCTTATTGAAAATGCAAGTGCTAAAGTAAAACAATATGACTTCATCAGTTATAGTGCGTCCTTTTGACAAAAGGAATTCAAATGGGACTAGGTGGCAATTAAGAAGTTCAACAAAACAATTATGTCACCCCCAATCCCTCTATCATGAGGTAGCTTATGTGTACAACAAATATCAGAACATTCCTTCTGCAGTTTCAAATTTTAACATTTAAATTCACAATGTATAACAATCAAGATGTTAGTTGAAATAACTACTGTATAATAAATAATGGGAGTTATAATAAGACAAAAAGTTGAAAGACGGCACTTTCTCTCTCTAAATGCTCTCGGCGCATTTTAGCGTGAATATACTAAAATATGCCATCAGCCATGGGAG
This sequence comes from Nicotiana attenuata, assembly GCF_001879085.1. Lineage (NCBI taxonomy): Eukaryota > Viridiplantae > Streptophyta > Magnoliopsida > Solanales > Solanaceae > Nicotiana > Nicotiana attenuata. The sequence continues at coordinate 36,468,854 of NC_031993.1, forward strand.
GAAGGGGACGACATAAGAAAACTGTAACGAAGATCCAATTAGCTGAATTCATCGCAACAACGAGTAGAAATAGCGAATCAAACAAGTTTACACCAAATCAAGGCGCACAAAATCGAGATCTGGAGGTGATAACACCAAAGGCAGGAGAGATTGAAACAACGAGTGCTAGTAGGAGCTTGAATGTGCAATTTACGAATAAACAAGCTGAAATTCAACAGAAAGAGGTACAATTAACACAAGTAGTAAGAAAGGTGAAGGAGCACATGCAGAGGAAATTCGCATCGAGAAGCAACCAATCATGATAGACACAAGTGCAGAGAAGGTAAATGAAGGAAAATCATGGGCAAATCTGGTTGCTGGTAACACGTTTGCTGCTAGAGGAATGGGACATCGTTTGTGGCACCAGTGATACAAAATGGGAAAAAATTGTTGAATTACAGCAAGAGGAAATTGAAAAGGAAGCAGAGAAGTGAAGACGGCAGTTATTATGTATGTGGTGGGAGATACACCAAGTATTGGAGCAATTGAGAGGTTTATTGCATCGCAATGGAACTTTGTATCAAAACCGAAGGTATACTATCACAATGATGGCTTCTTCGTAGTGAGATTCAAAAATGAAGAGGAAAGGAATGAAGTATTATACTCAGGACCATGTACAATCCAAAACAGACCAGTAATCACTAAGGCATGGACAACAGATTTTGATTTCAATGAAGAGGTGTTGAAAACACTGCCGCTATGGGTTAAACTACCAAATCTGCCTCTGAATTGTTGGGGAATGGATTCCTTGAGTCGTATAGGTAGTGGATTGGGAATTCCAATGTATGCTGATGAATGTACAACAAAGGTGGAAAGGATATCCTATGCTAGAATCCTTGTGGAAATGGACATTACAAAGCCATTACCAACAAAGATAATAGTTAAGGATCCGAGTGGTAGGCAATTTGATCAATCAGTTGTTTATGATTGGAAACCAATTTGATCAATCAGTTGTTTATGATTGGAAACCAACGTATTGTAGTACTTGCTTACAATTGGGACATAACTGCCAAACTAAACAAACACAGCCACAGATGAACAAGCAGCAGAAACAGAAGCAGGAATGGAAAACAAAAGAGCAGGAGAAACAAGGAAACACAAATCACAAGACACAAGAAGCAGCAGGAAATACAGAACAAGTACCAAAAATGCAGAATACAATGAAAGCAACAACGGAGGAGAATAGAGGATGCAAGCAGCAAAAGGAAAATCAGCCACAAAGAATACTCAAGCAGCACCAGCAAGAGAGTTAGCAGTGGGTAATGGCTTTAAAGTTCTTACTGAAGCATGCTTTAATGATCTAAACAGGGAAAATAGAGGGCAATGTAGTTATGGGGGAGGTGTGAAGGATGGGACAACAAACAACATAGTGAAATGCAATTAGTTACTTGGAATGTTAGGGGAATGAATAAGGTATATAAGCAAAAGGAGATGCAGAAGTTTATTAAAGAGCATAGTATTAGTATTATAGCTATTATAGAGCATAGAGTGCAAGAAAAGTTTTCAAGAAAAATCATTCAAAAAATAGCTCCTAGATGGGATTGGTGTACAAACTATGATGGAGGAGGAAAGGGTAGAGTATGGGTATTATGGGATCCAACAGAGATAAAATTCAGTATGAAAGAAGCTAAATCACAGTATATACATGGAGAGGTAGTGGTACTGGACACAAGGCGAGAATTTGATTTCACAGTCATTTATGGGATACATACAGTGGAGGCAAGGAAAAGTCTGTGGAGGGACTTAACAAGCTGGAATCACTATCAGAGAAAATCATGGATATGTATGGGAGATTACAATGCAATAATGGTAGTGGAGGACAGAATTAATGGCAGCACAGTCCAAGAGAATGAAATAAGAGATTTCAGAGAATTCCTAATTGATACAGGAATGTGTGAAATGAGAACTATGGGCAGGGACTACACATGGACTAATTCACATGTGTTTAGCAGAATAGATAGGGCAATCATAAATGCAGAATGGATAAATACCATGCCACAAGTAGATGCAGTGATTATGGATCCTCTATTCTCGGATCACTCCCCATTATGTGTCAAGATTGGAGATGAACAAAAGACCCCAAAGCCTTTTAGATTATTCAATTGTCTAGCTGCATTAGGACTTCTTAGAAGTAGTGGAGGAAGTATGGAATAAAGCTCCAAAAACAGGTAGAATGGCAGAAGTTTGGAGAAAGTTGAAGGAAGTTAGAATGCATTAAAGAGGCTGAACACAAAATAATTTCAAGCAGTAGATTTGAAGGTTAAAAATGCAAGACAGAAACTACAGGAGATACAAGGGCAGATGGGAACTACAAATGTATCAGCACAGATGTTTGAAGAAGAGAAAGATCTAAAGCAGCAACTGGAGAAATGGGAAACTATAGAGGAAAGTATCTATAAGCAGAAATCCAGGAATCAATGGCTGAAGCTAGGGGATCACAATACAACATTCTTCTTTGCTAGCATGCAGAATAGAGTAAATCAAAATAAGATTAGAAGTTTGAAAAATGCAGATGGAGAAATAATTCAATCTAAGGAAGTAATAGAAATGGATATAGTGGGATTCTATAAAGGGCTATTGGGATCAGCAGCTGATAGCATACCAGCAATTCAACCAGGCATCATGAAGGAGGGCAATGTACTAGATAGGAAGCAATAGCTAAAACTAATTGAAAATGTTACTATAGAAGAGATTCAAAATACTTTGAAGGGAATAGATGAACTAAAGGCCCCAGGGTGTGATGGCTTCAATTCAAAGTTCTTCAAGAAAACATGGGGAATTACAAGGCAAGAAGTATCTAAGGCAGTGCTCCAATTCTTCAACAAAGCTGAAATGTACAAGCCTATTAATGTAACAACTGTTACTTTGATCCCTAAGATTCAGCATCCTTCAACTGTCAAAGATTTCAGACCTATTTCATGCTGCACAGTACTATACAAGATCATCTTAAAAATTTTGACCAACAGAATGCAAGGGGTGATGGATCATCTAGTAGATAAGAGTCAATCTGGGTTTATTCCTGGAAGAGTCATAACAGATAACATAATCCTAAGTCATGAGCTGGTGAAAGGGTATGGGAGGAAGGGCATTCTCCTAGATGTATGATGAAATTAGACTTGCAAAAGGCATATGATTCTACAGAATGGGATTTCTTAGAACAACTGCTGAACAACCTAGGCATGCCAGAGAAGTTCGTAAAATGGATTATGGTGTGCATTAGAACAGTATCCTATTCCATTCTCATCAATGGAAAACCAATGGAACCATTTCAAGCCAGAAGAGGACTAAGACAGGGTGACCCATTGTCACCATTTCTATTTGTACTAGGTATGGAATATCTTACAAGAAGCTTCAAAACACTGAGGTATAAGCCGGATTTCAACTTCCATCCTAGGTGTGACAAGCTAAATATCATCCAACTGGGGTTTGCAGATGACCTCCTGCTATTCAGCAGAGGTGATACTATCTCCATTAAAATGGTATTCAATTGTTTTATGGAATTCTCTAAGGCATCTGGATTAAAAGCAAATACAGCAAAGAGCTCCATTTATTTTGGAGGGGTTCCACAGGTTATACAGGAAAGCATAGTGCAGGTAACTGGATTTAGCAGGGGAGAATTGCCATTCAAATATCTTGGAGTACCACTCAGCACTAAGAGGATATCTTTGATTCAATGCCAACCACTACTGGAGAAGATACTAGTCAGGATCACCTCATGGACTTCAAAGTTCTTATCTTATGCAGGAAGACTACAACTGATCAAAACAATTCTGTTCTCCATACAAATCTATTGGTCACACATCTTTGTTATCCCTAAGAAGATAATGAAGAAGATAGAAACAATCTGCAGAACATTCTTGTGGACTGGAAGAACAGAGGCTTCAAAAGGAGCTTTGTTATCATGGGAAAAAGTGTGCTCTCCAAAGACAACAGGTGGTTTCAATGTAACGCACATTCAGATATGGAATAAAGCTGCAATTTGCAAATTATTATGGAATCTGTGTAGGAAGAAGGACAAGTTATGGGTCCAATGGATCCATCTATATTACGGGAAGAAGCAAGAAGTATGGGATAGCAAACCAAGAAATGCATCATGGATAGTTCAGAAAATAATTAAAGCAAAGAGATACATAGAAGAAGCAGGAGTCAGCATGAAGGAATGGCAGAATGGAACTACTTCTCTATCAAGAAGTGGTACGATAGCATGAGAGGGCAATATCAAAAAGTATCATGGAGGAGACTAACGTGTAACAATCTAGGAGCTCCAAAGTGGATCTTTGTACTGAATTTAGCTATACAAAACAGGCTCCTTACAAGAAGCAGACTACACGTATGGGGGATTGCAGAAGAAGTAAGTTGTCCTTTATGTAATGAAGCAGAAGAGACTATTGATCATCTGTTGTTTAAATGTCGAATTGTTGGAGGTATATGGAGCAAGTTACTACATTGGCAGGAAATAATAAGATCTCCGATGGAATGGCAAAGGGAGATACAATGGGCTGAAGGCAAAGCAATTGGAAACAATGCACCTACTCAAGTTTATAGACTGACTTTGGCATGTGCAGTGTATCACATATGGAATGAAAGGAACAGAAGAGTATTTCAAGATCAGCAGAAAACAATGGAAATGATAGTGAGGCAAATTGTACTAGAAGTAGCAATTAGAGGATCGAAGAATAGCAAGACAGAAAAGAGAATAGCAGAAATAGATTACAATCTATAAAGGAAGATAGAAGAAATGTAGTAGAGGGAATGGAACTGGGAATGTCCTGTTCCAGATAGAACTTTATACATATTTGCTATTGATAAATAAAATTATTTAATAACCAAAAAAAATAATGGGAGAATAAAATGATGCGAACAAGAAAGAGGTCAATTTGAATTGTTAAGTGAAAAAATGATTTAATGCTCCTTTTCTCTTAGATAATTGTCGATCGTGCTGGTTAAGCGGTGCAGTTGTATGAATTAATTGACCGTAATAAACTTCCAATTATTTAGATAATTATAATGAGCATGAGACAACTATATTTGTTGATAATAAATTCCGATAATCTCTTCACCAAATATTCTAAATGCGATAGGGTCACAGATATTGGTGAGATTCACTAGGCTAAAGTACGCATCTGTGTAAGAACGCAATATAGTTAAGCCAAATGCCTGAAAATAATTCACGAGAAGGCACTGTTTAAAATGAATTTAATTGATAAAATTAAAGGGGGAAAATCAAAGAGGTCTTGAGAAATCATCGTCGGATATTAAATTCAAGAAATCGAAGCACAATTGATGAAGAAATTGAATAAACTCTAAGTATACGAGAGAGAAAAGATCGAATCTTATTCATCTAAAGAATATTCTAGACTAGGCGTTTATATACAAACTAAGGCTGGCTCCATTTGCAAACAAGAAGGCTACAAATACAAATAATATAAGCAATCGGGCCTTCTTTATGGTGGGTCGCTATTCTCTAATTGGGCAGAACTTTGGGTTCGGACTCCAACAGTTTCTCCTCTCCCCAAGCTTGAATGGACTACCAGTCGAAGCTTGAACAGAAAACACTACTAAAAAAGGGAAAAATCGAGTGCTAAAATCGATCGTTGTTGGTCGGTAATTGGCAAAAATCGACCGAAAATCGATCGATTCGTGGCAGTCGATAATCGTATGGTCGGTAGAGCCAACCGATCAACTTTGATGGTATTTTTCGACCAATTTCGGTCGGTCAATTAAATTTCAAAAGAAAAAATTACCGAAAAAAAACAGAACGAAGTCGATCGGTATTTTTAATTATGTAATTAAAAATACACCATCTGGGAATCGAACTGGGGTCTGTACTGTGGCAGGATACTATTCTACCACTAGACTATTGGTGCATTTTATTTTAAGACTATCTTTTATTTCATTTATACTCTTTAATTGCATTTTGCACGAAAATAATCGATCGATGTCTGTCGGTTTTATTTAAAAATAAAATTACCGACCGAAGTCGGCCGATTTTTTAAAATGATCGACCGAAAGTCGGTCGGTTTTTTGGATACTAATTATATTTATTTTAAATCAAAATTCAGCCAAAAATGGTCGGTTTCTTGAAAATAAATATCGCGGGACGCAAAAATAGTTTCCCCCATTTTTGCGCCAAATAAATCGACTGAAGTTGGTCGGTTTTGTTAAAAAAAAATATTATGAAAAATCGATCGACTTCGGTCGATTTTTCACCTAGTTTTGTGACCGACCGAACGCGGTCGATTTTAGCTGAATTTGTACTAGTGAAAGTGTCATGATGGGCACCTGATAATGCCTTGGTAAATACATCAGCCACCTGGTACCACTAGAAACATGTAAGACAATAAGGCCAGATTGTAACATCTCATGTACAAAATGACAATCAATTTCAATATGTTTAGTATGCTCGTGGAAGACCGGATTTTTAGAAATATGAATGGCAGAATGGTTGTCACAATGAACTGAAACTGGAATCAAGGAAGAGACCCCAAACTCACCAAGTAATCTGACAACCCAATTTATCGCAGCTACTACCTACCTCAAAGCTCTATAATTAGCTTCAATTGAGGAAAGAGCAATGGCAGCCTGTTTCTTTATAATGACCCGACCAGTCGTTTTGAGTTCTAAAATTCCATTTCCCTATTTGATGTTCCGTATGTTTTTTTGATGTTTTATGACTTATACGAATGGGTGGTTTGGTACCCAAAGGGGTCAGGAGTAATTTTGAACACTTAGTTCCTATTTGAGGCTTGAAGTTGGAAGAGTTGACCGAAAGTAACATTATGAGTAAACAATCTAGGATTGGTAATTTGAACATTCCAATAGGTTCATATAATGATTTTGGACTTGTACCTATGTTTGGTCCAGACGTCAGGTGGCTAGGTGCTTCTAGTCGAAAGTTAAAAATCTGAACTAAAGAGAATTTGAAATTTTGGTTTTGTTGCGTGATTTTAAATTTAGATGTTATTTTTTGGTGTTTTGAGCCCTTGGATACGTTTGTCTAGGGTCAAAATTCCGATCGCTATTATCTTCGAATTGGGGCGAAATTGTTCAAAATTAGTGTTGAAGTTTCATAGACTTGAAGATTTATCCATTCTTCTACTACATTTTAGCCGAGGATTTTCAGCAGTGTTGCTCTTCCCCGAGGACGTTTTTGTCCTCCATTTTCAAAGGGTTAGTTGTGCCAACATTCGTTTCCTTTCAATAAATTTTCTTAAAATTCTTGATTGTGGGGTGTCTTACTATAAGATCGATACTCTGTGCCATTGTTGATACCCACTTCAAGATTTCATCTCCCAAGCATAAAGTTTGAAACAGAGAATCAAAAAGGACTGCCATCTTCTTCATCATCTTGAAGAAGACAAGAATCACTGTGCAATTGTATTACACCCCTCTTTGCTCAGTTTCTTCAGTACCATTCAAATTTTCAATTGCAGCCAGCTCGTCGCAATCCATCACCGCCAGCCAGATTTTTGCTAACTTCAAGGGCTGCAATCCAGGTTCTATTGTTCCTCTCTTGTCTTAATATTTTAATAGTTTGCTATTTTAGCATAATTGTATCTCCCTGCCTGCCTATTTTGTTCTTGAATCTTTAGTTAGTATTTGTCCTAGCATTGTCAAATTAATTGCATTAGTGATGACTTTGCCTACTTATTTATATTGTTATCTACCTGTTTACATCTTTAATTTGAATGTTTATTTCATATATATCTAGTAGTTCTGCTCTAGTTTTGCACATTTTCTTTTTGGCCTATAGCTGTAGATTATAGTTTCGTTTAGCTTCTTTATTGTATTTCTTCACCTATTTTTTTGTCCTTTAGTTGTAGATTATTAGTTTTCTTTAGTTCCTTTATTTTACTTCTTCACCTGTTTTTCTGACCATTAGTTGTAGATTATAGTTCCCATTAGTTCCTTTATTTTATTTCCACACTTGTTTTGTGACCTTTAGTGGTAGATTATATTTTGGTGATTTATTTTATTTTGTCGCTTGTTTTTGTGATAGTGCTTGCATAGTGACTCCTAGATTATATTGGCTTTGGTGAATAATAGTAGGTTAAGGTCTTGTCCTCGGGGGTATCAGCGCGGGGGAGGGGGTAAGGAGGTAAGAGGGCTAGGGGAGCTTCTAGGCTGAGAGTGGGGTCTAAGAACATAGGAACTTTGACTGGAAAATCTGTAGATTTAGCAAAGATTCTCGAGAAAAGGAAGATTAATATAGCTTGTGTACAGGAGACTAGGTGGATAGGAGATAAGGCATGGGATTTGGACAGGTTCAAACTATGGTATTCTGGGAGGGTGGGAGGCAGGAACGAGGTAGGTATCTTGGTTGATAAGGACCTCTGTGAACTAGTGGTGGAGGTTAGGAGGGTGAATGACAGGCTGATAGTATTAAACTAGTTGTTGGAGGTTTTACTTTGAACATAATCAGTACGTACGCATCCCAAGCAATCTTGGATGAGGAAGTCAAAAGGCATTTTTGGGAGGATTTGTATGAGATGGTGCATGGTATCCCCCATACCGAGAAGCTTTTCATAGGAGGAGATTTCAACGGCCACATTGGAGCGACGCCTGGGGGGCATGATGATGTGCATGGTGGATTTGGTTTGGAGATAGAAACGGAGGAGGAACGTCTCTGCTGGACTTTGCTAGAGCATTTGATTTGGTGATAGCAAACTCGAGTTCCCGAAGAAGAGGGAGCACTTGGTCACTTTTCAGAGTTCGGTGGCCGAGACTCAGATTGATAATTTACTCTCCATGAAGTCCGATAGAGGTCTTTGCACGGATTTCAAGGTCATCCCGGGTGAGAACCTCTTGACCCTTCGTAGGTTCCTGGTCATGGACCTTGAGATCACAAGGAAGAGGAAGAAAAGGGCTATGTATAGCTAACATAGAATCAAGTGGGGAGCGTTGACGAAATCTAAAGTGCAGGAGTTGGGGGTCAAGTTGTTGATTATAGGGGCTTGGAGGAGTAGTGGGGACCCAAGCGCTATGTGGACCACGACTGTGCAGTGCATTAGGGAATCCACGAGAGAGGTATTAGGGGTCTCAAAGGGTTACTCTGGTTGTTACAAGGGAGACTGGTGGAATAGAGGTGCAAGGAAAAGTGGAAACCAAAAAAGCACGTATCTGAAGCTAGTGGAAAGTGTAGACGGGGAGGAGAAGAGGGCGAATAGAAAGCATTATAAGTTGGCTAAGAAAGAAGCAAAGCTAGCAGATACGGCAGCCAAGAATGCAGCTTTTAGTCGTTTGTATGAGGAACTCGAGGGCCGAGGTGGGGATAAGAGGTTATTCAGGTTAGCCAAGGTGCGAGAAAGGAAGGCGCGTGACTTGGACCGAGTGAAGTGCATCAAGGACGAAGAAGGTAGAGTTTTGTTGGATGAGGGGCTTATCCGTCGGAGATGGCAGACCTACTAGGTTGTCAGGTTGACAAAGGAAAGTGGTCGGGGATAAAGTGACCGAAAATGGGGTGGTTTTGGAAGCGTCGTCATGGACAGATATGCCAACTCCCTGATCTGTTGTACATCTTCCCTTAACGACTCCATTTTTTGTTCTATCCAAGCGACGTGTTCATCATTTTGAGTTTCATCCGTTCCCCCGATCTCCCCTAGGTTGTCAATTAGTATCAGAGCATTTCTGTCCGAGTTGTCTATAGTAGTCATCTTTCTTTTGGACCTCAGGTCATACGGCAACTTAGCCCGTTTAGATATCAACACAAATCAACCTCTATTTTTTGGAGGGATAAATAAGTAAAGCAGTAAAGTAAGAAAACAAACAAGAGTATAAGTTAGTTCAAGGATTGCACAGCTATAATCACATAAAGCAGTTAATTCACATATTTGAAAAAGCGCGTTCCTAAAAATATTCAAGGACCTCTCTTTGCTAGAGATAGGCCTATACCACAAGTACTTGACAAATATCCAAATTTTGACACATTCGGATCCGAAGCGAATATTGTTTTTCATTGATGGGAAATTTAATAGTTACAATGTGGATTACAAAGACATCAAGGCTTCCATTGATACAAAAGATGAGGGATAATTCTCCAAATTCTACATTGTAATTCCTTCGGGGTGTACAAAGATTTCATGGGCTTATAGAGTTGCCCTTAGGGAATTTAAAGAGTACAGAATGGAAATCAACCACAACTCAATAATCATCCCTAGAATTTCTTCTCAAGCTCTCCTCCTCTAGATTTTTTTCAGGCTTCCTCGAATTCTTCCTCGACATCATCAAAATTATACTCTAACTCTTCTTCTGGATCCTCCTCTGGTTCTTCCTCGAATTCAATTTGTATGTACTCCATTATCCGATTGTCATCATCAGGCGGCAGCAATATGTGATCAATCGATCCATGGACTACTTGTTGGTGCATGGTAGGGGTGACAAGATAGTAAGGTAGGATCTCATTGTATACTTGCAAAGCAGCTCTTGAGTCTTCTAACCCAGCTAACCCTTCCCTACTTGGCCTGGCCAGCTTATCTTCTTCAGTAATCCACACAAAGAACTCAGGCGTATACCATAAGTTTTGTTACTCATCGTGACCAAGTCAGTCCACTCGTCTTGAAGTCGTCTTGCCCACGGAACTGGAACTTGCCCATTGTAGTCGTCCTCAAACAAAGCCATTCGAGATCAAAGCGGTATGTCTTGAACTAAGCTGAACTACCTCAGGACGCTCAGCGGTGCATATATCTGAATCCTTCCAATCCCATTAACTTGATGAAATACTTCTATAGGCCTCACACAATTGCTCTGTTACTTAACCAAGAAAGCTTCCAGTTGATGAACTCTCCAGTTAGGAGGGTCAGAAATTCCCGCTATTCATCTTGACCATGTGGTGTTGCCCAATACCTCAATCTTTCTTCGTGATTGTGGATAATATTGCTAATGGAGATGAAGTAATCGATTGTCCCTTTGGGAGAAATTCTCCGTAGCCCATATTTGCGACAGCAGGTTGAAATCTCTAAAGGAATCATACCCCCTTGAACATGCTGATAGTGCCCTGAACATCTCCGCAACAACATTGGGACAAGAGTGACCCGCAAATTCCCTCAGAATGTGGCCAAGATCAGAGGTAGTATACTGTTGTTGATCACCTTCCATTGTGGGAAAACTAGCATTCCCAACATTGTCAAAGAAATAGTCAAGGGGCGAAGGCTCTCCCAACAACAACAACAAACCCAGTTTGATCCCAACAAATGGGGTCTGGGGAGGGTAGTCTGTATGCAGACCTTACCCCTACCTAATGTAGGTAGAGAGGCTGTTTCCAATAGACCCTCAGCTCAGGAAGGGTTGGGCGAAGGCTCTCCCATGTTTCCTTATTACACTGAAACTCCTTAAGATACAAATTGTAGCTTATGCGATTCCCAAATCTATCAAATAGCTGATGTAGGCTCACTCACCCGTCTTTGACACTTCTCAAGTTCCTATTACTCTTAAATCCCAACGCACAAAAAAACCTGTGACCCGGCATGATGACCGGCAGTATGGGCTTTTGGTCGGCGAATGGCAATTCAGTGAAACTGGTAACTTCCTCAAGTGTTGGTGTCAGCTCAGAGTCAACCAACTAGGCTAGATCCTATAACTCTATTAACAACCTAGTAAGTACTCTATCAGCTCAGACATTCATTAATATGGTCAGTACTCGGAGATATGTTCTAATTCCATCTTCGTGTTCTCGTTGGATATTTATCCACCACTGTTTCAATTTGTGGGGTGGCCCCATAACCATGCTAATTTTTGGGATGTTATGGTTGATTTTCATCTAAAAGGGAAGAAAGGCTGGGTAAGTGTTTTGCTCTGAATCCTTGGTGTCTTAATCTGGGTTGATCCGTCATTCCATAGAAGGCATGTCATTAGGTGCATGACTCGATGACAATAGGGTGGCTTTCCTAATCGTTTCAATACTAAGGATCACCTAAGGTATATGCAGCATGACCTATATTTGCTATGAGTAGAGTGTTTCCTAAATTTTGGAGTTGGACTGAACAACTGCAAGACTACATGTCAGTTGACCTAACAATGTCATTCTCTGAAAGTAGTGAGTTTTGAAAAGAAGGTTCAAAGGGGTAAAAAGACAACCCTCGCATGACTTGTGTGTGAGTGTGTACGACCAAGACTCGATAAATATGATGACAGTGTGTAATGCAGTAACAAGTAATTGTGTTGAGTCAGTGATGATATTAAGAATAAAGGAGATAGACACATACTTGTAGGTTACGAAGTCATGTAAAGTATATAACAAATTATTAAGAAGGTAAACATAAATTTGCAGATGTAAAAACATAGTAAAGTGTCAAGCAAAATATAACATAAAAATATATCCTGGAGCTTCAACGTCTAGCCTAAGCCTGCTCAGAACCTAAGTGTAAGTCCCCAGCAGAGTCGCCATGTTGTAGACCAGATCTGAAAGAGAAGATTCACTATTTGGAATTCCAAGTGACATGATTCCTCCTTTAGAAGCTAAAGTTTAATGATCAGATCTCCTTAGGTTCAGTCCGAGAATCCCTATGTTTGAGATTGAGCAACTACGCTTTTGTTGGTCAAGGTTAGATTCTCATATACCGCCACTATCATCGTGGATCATTCTCACTGATGTCTTGTTAACTGAGAAAACTCTACCAGGTATTTACTTATGGTGTGTTTACCCCCTAAATTAAACACTTCCTTTAAATACATTTCCAAGCTAAAAACAAAAAAAATGAATTTGACTAATAAGAACTAAACTAAATACCAGAATGCATAACCCTATTCAAACCCAGTTTTCATATTCTTATCTGTTCAAGAACAATTTATTTTCACTTACAGATTTACAAATAAAATACTCTATGCTTGGGTCATTGATAGAATTGAATACAGATAAAGACCTTTTATTAGAAAAACTACAAAATTCGCTTCGGTGATACTGAGTTTGTTGAATTTGCAGTTAAATGGTAGATTACTACCAATTCACCAGAAAAAATAGTACGGTAAATTAAGGGATAATTGCACTTTTGGTCCTAAATTATAGGTAGATTTTGGATTTTTATTGTTGTGATATTTATTAACCTTCAACTAATTAAAATGTGTGTTTTTGATCCCTTTCCCTTTATATAGAATTTGCTTTACCCGTAAGATATTACAATTGAATTTATACGAGGTTTCTAGACAAGTGAATTAATTCGATCCGAAAATAATGAAATAATTGAAGAATTATGTCACACTTAGCCTTTATATCAAGACGAAAAAATAGAAATAATGATTATGGTAACGAGGCCTCCGGGCGCAACAGTAATAAGAACAAAAAGTAAGAAGATAAAGTTATATAGAGCTTTGAATAGATTATAGTATTAGTTTGTCAGTAAATTCGTGTCATTTACAACGATAACATAGCTCACTATTTATAGCTACGTCTAGGGAACAAGGTTCCCTAGGATCGTGCCCTTCTTTAATGTCAGTTATGAGAGCCATTGATGAAGGTATAACGGTGAGCATAAATGATAAATTCTTTGTAACGGGCAGTGCACTCAATGCTGTGGAATATTCTTCATTAATGCCATCGGGTGGAGGGTATTTATTGCTTCTTTATGAGTGTCATTCCCTCCGGTACCAAACGGAATAATTGCCTTCGGTTCCACGTGTCATTCTTTAAAGCGGCCACCTGGCATATCATATTTTACCCTATACAGATAGTCCTCCTGCTTTCCGGTGACATAGCTTTGTGTCACGGGGAAGTTAGTAAAAACACTCTTTTGGCGGGAATTACTATGATTCCTTCTGAAAGGCTTCTGACGGTTGATTAGACGCACGTTTCTCTGCATTTAATGCCCCGAACACACGTCATCCCAAGATTCAGCATAGCTTTTGCCAGTTATTGAGGTAATCATGGCCATGAATTTAGCCGCCTACACTTTTACTTATACGCATCAATATTCTTCACTCATACTCCATAACTTTCCAAGCTTTCTAAAATCTTCTTTATTGTTCTTAAACCTTTCTTTAACTCCCTTCAAACGGAAAAGCTTTTCTTTCATCCAAATGGCTTCTTCTTCAAAGAACAAGAGCAAAGCCGAGGACGTTGCTCCTCCAACAGTGGATTCCATCATCCTTAGTAGTCTTGTTACAACAAAAGACTTCGAAGAGAAATTCCCTTCGGTTATCCCTCGAACGTGGGCCGTTGGCAGATACACTTCTTCTATCTGTCCTTCTAGTATTTTGTGAAGGAAGATTGCCAATGTCATGATTTGGACATTATTACTCCTGATCTAACAGAGCAAGTAACCCTACCCAGGAAGGGTTTTACATATTTTTACGCATATCCCTTTACTTTGGGTGCGTTCTCTTTGAGTGGAGAGCTTGACTCTGTTATTGTGGAGTTCTGCCTCCGCTACCAGGTGTGTTTGGCACAAGTCCTTCTGTGTGGAGGACGATTTCTTGTCTTTGGCGTTTGTGCCAAGAGACGGTAGAGGAGCTATCTTTAGCTCATGTGATGAATCTCTATGCCCCCAACATCTTCCACGGGGGAATGATAAATTTCTGCAAATGCGGCCACCACGCTCTATTATCTAGCATAGATGATGACAATGACCGTGGGTGGATGGAACGGTTCATTGCAGTTGTCACCAATCACATCCTTCCGGTAACGACTTCATCCTTTCCGGAAGCGTGGAATCGCACTCGTTAAGCTCCTTGTACAATATTTCTTTTATTAGGGATTTTTCCATATCCGTATTGATATTCCATCCTTCGCCTGTTTCAGCAACTCGATGGGTTCCACCTAGGGTTGAAGGCTTGTACTGGTGAGTCCAGAGATCTTAGACGTCATTATGCCCGAAAGCCGCACGTGGAAAGAACTGGCCCTCAAATACGGTTGGAAGGCCAAAAATCATGGTAACTTAGACTCATCTTGTTTCAGCTTTTTACATGAAGAAATTGATTGATCCCTTCTACCTTTTTACTGAAATCGGGTCTACCCGCGGGCTCGGTTGTCGTCCCCGAGGAGGATGTTTTTGCTGACCATATTGATGCGGCAAGGCTGCTTCTGGATACACTTACTCGAACAGGTGTCTCCGGGCCTGCTTCGAGTACAACTGTTTCATTACGGAGTCCCCGATAACAAGCAACCAAAAAGAAGGTATTCCTCCGTGGCCAGGGAAAATAATAATAGGGCGAAGACTTTTTCCCCCGAGTCATCTCCGAAAGTTATGGTGACTAGCCCTCCTCCCGGGCCACTCATAGACACCATGATGATCGATGATGATGGAGAAGCTAGTGATGAGGGAGCTTCTCTACATAGAAAACGATGATCCTTATCATCTCAACAGGATTCTCAACCTGTTGAGTTAGTTACATCAGCCGAGGACGATGTCTCGGTGCTTTGGGGGGAGTTTGAGATGGTAGAAAATGCCAACTCCCATTTTCGGATCCCAGTCGATGCGCTCGGTACCATAAGGCTGAGTACCGGGCCTTTGCCGTCTTTGGTTGATGAGCAACCAACAACCAGCATTATGTTCACCGCAGTTGCTTCTCATTCTTCACCACCATCAGCTTCATCTCCTTCTTCACTAGCTCCTCCATCAGCAACTGCTACATCATCTCAACTGGTCGCGTCCGCCCGAGAAGAAGATGTTCCCCTTCCCCAGTCCTCAGTTCATGGGAATTTGGGGCAAAATTATGGTGCCCCCTCAAAAGATCCGCTAAGGGGGAGGAATGTTACTCTCTCAGTCTCCACCGGATGCAATTTGCTATCCCGACCAGTTGAAGCCTTTGTCTTCAGAGAAAGATTGGGAAAAGATACAAGCTCTCTCGGGAGAGTGCTTGTTGAACAATGCCATGCACAACGCCGCAGCGGTACATTTTTTACTTCCTTTGCTATTTCTTCTTGTTTTTGCCTGAAAATATCCTGAATTTGACCCTCTTATTTCGTAGGCCAACTTTCTTGCTTCCGAGGGCCTTCGGAGGTTGATCCGTGAAAAGGAAGAAATCACCTTCCCACGGTATCGGCTTTTGGCCGAGCGGGAGCAAAGTACCGCTCGCCTCTCAGAACTGGAAGCCAAAGCCACTGAGGACGTTGTATTGGAGGCTCATTTACGGCAAAGCGAGCAAGAAGTGGAGATCCTTAGCCAAGATGTCTTAATCCCGGCGGAAGTAAGGCCCTGTTTATACGTCAAGTATAGATACAAAAGAGTACTACAAAAGTGATATCAACAAGGCCCTGTCTATACCTCAAGTACAATACATAAGGAACAAAAGATGCATGACCCCGAAATGAAATGGGGATCACCAAGGCTGCTGGGAGAAGGATGTACCGCTATCACTGATCAATACTACCTGCTGTGGAACCACCTGCATCCATTTAAATATGCAGCGCCCCCGGCAAAAGGGACGTTAGTACCGTCGAATAGTACTAGTATGTATAACTAAACACCATCTCAATAGAATGAACAGTAATACAAGAAGGAACAATCATGAACTCAATAGAAGCCTCAAACAATACCAAAACATCAAGTTAAGAATCACATAAGCTTTCAAGTAAGTTTCCATGATTTTAGGTTGGGAGATCTTTAGTACCGATACACCATCATCCACAATACCACCGCATTCTTACACGGAGTTCGATCACGACCCGATCGGCTAGGTCCTCTCATTTGAGACATCAACCATAATCACAATTTCAATAATAATTTCCAGCACAGTCACAACCATGTGTACAACGTGGCGTCTGATCACGGCCCGATCGGCTTGGCCATCTCGCCCGAGACATTACCATTTTCTATTAATCACCTCATTTCATACTTCTTTCATATCTTTCAATTCATCAGCACTAGTGGCCACAATTGTTATATCATATTTGGCACTTGGCCGTATTTCATAATTCAAGTTCTTTTCCACATTCCCACATTATTATCATCGTCAACAACAACAAGGCTTTTCATTCAAGACTTTGATTACATATGTGAGCAATTTAGAATCTAAGGCACATAGAGCCTTTTCACACAATTTGGCATACCAATCTTTATTCGAATTTGACTTGAAGTCTAGGCATTTTTAGCACATATTCCATGTTTTGAACACATCCTAAAATGATAAGATAACATGATGAAATCATTGGAATACATATTGCACATATATTTTTCAACGCAAGCACATTCGGAGTAGCAATTTCTATGACGATCAATTTGAGACTTACACCGATTGCATGAATACCATGGGATACAATTCTAAGAAGAGGTGGTTTAGCCAACATACCTCAATTGAGCTTCCTTAAACTCTACAATATTCTGGAATTCTTAGAAACTTCAATCTATTTTAGAAATATAACAAGGTGAACTAAAAATTAGAAAGATGGTCATGGTTCTAGTTCATTGGGCATTTTATCAACCACTAAGTGTGCATTAAGGTTCAAGGTCCTTTTTATGGAAGATTTCATCATCCCACAACCCATTCATCACCATTTGTAGCTCACAATCTTCCTACACTCTTTTATCACACATGCATGCTAGATAAACAACTCCCCTACCCAGGAATTATCTTGCTAATTACTCATTTTAGTTAATTTTCGAAATGAAGGGCTAGGGTATAGATTCTTACCTCTTAGGACGAAGACCTAGTGTATTCTTCTTACAAATTCCCCAACTTAAGCAAGAATTGATGAATGAAGAGCTTAAGGACTCCCCTTCTCACTCTATGGTATTCTCTCTCTAGAAATATAAGGCTTTGCCTTCTGAAATGATCCCCAAAGGATTTATATTATGATGGGGTCGGGTTCAAAAATTAGAAAAATAGGAGCCCCGACACAGATCTGCTGTCGGATATGCGACCGCATAATGCTTCTGCGGTCCGCAAAGTGGACCGCATAATTGGCCCTCCGGAACTGACATTTTCTGCTTCAGTCTGCGGTCCGTAGACCTGTTCTGCGGTCGCATAATGCACCGCAGAACCTCCATCTGAAAAGTTTCAAGGTTGGATATGCGATCAGAGTGCGGCCCGCGAAATGGTTTTGCAGTCGCATAATGGGCCGCGAAAATGACACCAAAAATGGCCCAAAAGACTGCCTCACTCTGCGGCCATTCTGCGGCCCGTAGAGTGATTCTGCGGCCACATAGTGGGCCGCAGAAATGCCTTTCGCTGCCAACATTTTCCTTTAACTCCTCAATGCACTGTTCAACCCAAAAAGTCTGTACCGCGACGAGCAAGCTCGCCGTGAAGAATCTTTACAATCTTTAACACATAATCCTACCTCGGCACCATAAAATTTCGAGTTTTTAGGTAAAATTTTACGGGGCCTTACATAAGAGATCGCCCAAATGAGGGTTCAATATAAAGAGGCTAAGGCCAAATGGGTTGAAGTTCATAGTGTCGTTCTTGCTGCATCCGACCGTGAGGCTGCCTCCGCTGAAAGATTGATCAATTTAGAGGCAGCCTTGAATTCCAAGACTGAAGAGCTTGCTGCTGCGGGGATGAAATATGACCGATTGGAGGAGAAGTATAAAAAGACCATTGAGCATAATAGAATTTTTAGCTCTACTGTCCGCGATCTTGACGTTAGCCTCAAGTCCATTAAATCCGCCCAGGAAAACCTTTCTGCCAAGGTAACCCAACTCAAAGAAGAACTTAAGCGCCGAGCGGCTTCCCTCATTGTTGAGAAAACTTACGCTATGTACAGCATGAGGAGAAAAACCTTTGAAGAGGCCAAAGCTGGTATCATTGACTTTGATGCTGAAATTGCTAAGTCCCGTGAGCTTGAGTTAGCTGCTAAAAATGGTCTCCCGACAGAGCCTGTTGCTTCTGGTTCTTCTCGTTCCGGTTTTGAATTTTTGCGAACTAAAGAAGAATCGGAAGGTGATGATGTTGAGGGTCAAACTATTGAGGGCCAGAATGTTGAGCCATCGGCGAATCTACCTACTCCCACTGGGGGCGCGACCACTTCTCTTCCTCCGGGTTCCGGAGAAGCAGCAATTTAGTTTTTTCTTTCTTTTCCCAACTTTTGTACTTGTGCTATTTTGGCACATTTATTCTAAATAAAAACATCTTCTTCTCAATTATTTCATGAGTCTTTCTGCGTTCTTTCGTTTGAACATTTATGCAAGTTTTAACCTTTGCATTCTTTTTTGCTTAAGTGTTTTCGCAAGTTTTACTGTTTGCGTCTGATTATACAAGGCCTTGGGTGTATTTTTTCCCCCAAAAGCATTTATATTTCAGGCACAAACTCGTCCGAAATCAACCCTTTAGTGTGAGGGTTTTTGTAAGTATTTGCGCAAGTTTGCTTTTTGCGTCTTTTTGTGCAATACTTCGGGTGTATTTTTCCCCGAAGGCATTTTTATTCCGGGCATAAGTTCTTCCAAAATCAACCCTTTAACGTGCGTTCTTATAAGAGATGGCCATCTTATAATTACGGTGCTCTTGAAGAGGACGTCTCCTGTTCATTAAGGCACTAGCATTTGAAGTACTTGTTTAACTTTCAAATGACAAAGTTAATTCATCGCTCAGATAAGAAACAAGATAGAAATAAAAGGACTTCATTCTATTCCTTCCATTTGCAAAAGTACATAAGCATTTGTTATGCTAAAAAAGAAATTGTCATTACTTGTGGCTAACATGTAAAACTTGTTTCTATGGGGCTCGTCGCACAGTCCCCGGTCTTGATGATACAACTATGTTTTCGATTTTTGTTTACCGGTCGGCGTGGTAGTCATTGTTGTCGTATTCTCATATCATCCCCCCCCCCCCAAGTGTTCGAATGCAAAGAATGCAAATTGGAACATTGGAATTTTTGCACCTTTGAGGACCCCACTAATGAATTGCTAGACAATCTTATGCTCGGTAACAAACTTCGCTTCCTCTTAGGAATTTATGCTATCGAGCAAAAGACTATTTAACAATCCTTTAGTGGTTTGAACTTGTGAACGGTCGGGTAACCTTTGTCCGATAGAAAACTTAATTTCCCAGTAGGAATTTTGCTATCGAGCGAATAATTATCTAACCGTCCACGTGGTTCTTCGCTTGTGTGCCATGTTATTAAAGGTCTTATTGCTGCTGTTGAAACTTTCTTCGTAGTATGCTTTTTGTTGTTGCCACGTTAAAACCTGGCCAGAAAAATCCAATGCGGACAAAAACTGGACGAAGGAAAAAGAGTGCAGCACATACTTTCAGCACGGGTGATGTTCATTAGCAATAATATCTTTTGAGGTGTGCCACATTTTAGTTGCTGGGAAAATTTTCTCCATCTTGATTCTCCAATTCATATGAACCTTTCCCGGTGACAATTGCGTAGGGCCTTCCCATGTTGGACCTAGCTTCCCTGCGTTGAGCTCCCGGGTGTTTTGAGTTACTTTCCTTAGGACCAAGTCTCCTACTTTGAAATAACGGAGGTTGGCTCTTCGATTATAATATTTTTTTCATTCTCTGCTTTTAGGCTGTCACTCTTATATGCGCCAAGTTCCTGCGTTCATCGAGTAGCTCCAAGTTGACTAACATTGCTTCGTCGTTTGACTCTTCATTTGCTTGGAAATATCTCAAGGTGGGTTCCCCTCCTTCCTCCGGGATTAAGGCTTCTGCTTCGTACACAAGAGTAAAAGGGGTTTCTCCTGTGCTAGATTTGGTTGTTATTCGGTATGCCCATAAAACTCCAGGTTGTTCCTCGGCCATTTACCTTTAGCTGCTTCCAACTTTTTCTCGAGGTTTTATATAATCACTTTGTTCGTTGACTGTACTTGACCAATTGCGCTCGGATGGTAGGGTGAAGATGTTATCCTCTTTATTTTCAAATCTTTGAGGAACTTTGTGATTTTTGCGCCGATAAATTGCGGCCCATTGTCGCACGCTATCTCTTTTAGTATTCCGAACCTGCAAATTATGTTTTCCCATAAGAAATCCACCACCTCGCGTTCGCCAATCTTCTGATAAGGACCTATTTCCACCCACTTAGAAAAATAGTCAGTCAAACTCAAAAGAAATCTTACCTTACCGGGAGCCGGCGGCAGTGGTCCGACGATGTCCATTCCCCATTTCATGAACGGCCAAGTAGACAGAACCGAATGCAGTGGTTCTACCGGTTGATGTACCAGTGATGTGTAGCATAGGCACTTAACGCATTCTTGTACGAAGGCTTTGGCATCTTGTTCCATGCGGGGCCAATAATATCCCGTCCTTACCAGTTTTAACACTAAGGAATCTGCGCCTGAATGTTTTCTGCATATCCTTCGTGGACTTCTAGCATAACATAATTAGCTTCAGATGCCCCCAAGCATCGGGCCAGCGGGCCTTGGAAAGATTTTCAGTACAGTTGGCCTCCTTTGAAGCTATATTGTGCTGCTTTGGCGCGTAGTGCTTGGGACACCTTGGAGTCTTCGGGCAGCTTCCCGTTCTCAAGATAATCAATGATTTCATTCCTCCAGTCCTAGACCAAATTAGTCGTATTTACCTCATAGTAGCTATCTGCATCAAAGACTGAGTGCATCAATTGTACTACCATCCTAGACTCTGATCCCTTCATTTTCGTTGATGAACCAAGGTTAGCCAGTGCGTCTTCTTCTGCATTTTCTTCCCTCGGGATATGAGTAATCGACCACTCTTGAAATCGAGCCAGCAGAGCCTGGACCTTTACCAGATATTGTTGCATGCGCTCCTCTTTGGCTTCGAAGATCACGTAGACCTGATTTACCACCAGCTATGAGTCGCACTTGATTTCTATGACCTCGGAATCTAGTCCCCGGGTCAGTTCGAGTCCAGCAATCAAAGCCTCATACTCTGCTTCATTGTTAGTTAAAGGGACCGTTCTGATGGCTTGCCTTAGGGTTTCTCCCAAAGGCGTGATTAAGACTATGCCAAGCTCGGACCCTTTTACGTTGGAGGCTCCGTCCATAAATAAGATCCAAACTCCCGATGTCGATTCTAACACCATTACTGCCCCTTTGGTTGCTAGAGGCAACAATCCCGGACTGAAATCGGCCACAAAGTCAGCAAAGACTTGTGACTTAATCGTAGTCCTTGGTTTATATTCTATGTCGAACTCACTCACTTTGACAGCCCATTTGGCCAACCTACCCGAGAGTTCAGGTTTGTGAAGGATGTTCCATAGAGGAAAAGTGGTCACTACGGCTATCGGGTGACATTGGAAGTAGGGCCTCAGCTTCCAAGCTGTGACTATGAGAGCTAAGGCCAGCTTCTCCAAATGCGGGTAGCAAGTTTCTGCTCCGGTTAAAATTTTACTAACATAATAAATGGGAGATTGCGTACCTTCGTCCTCACGGACTAAAACTGCACTTACCGCTACTTCGGATACTGCAAGGTAGACTAACAGTGTTTCACCTTCCTTTGGTTTCGAAAGTACAGAGGGCTTGACAAGTACCTTTTCAGATCTCTCAAAGCCTGCTGGCACTCCAGGGTTCATTCGAAGTTGCTTTTCTTTTTGAAGAAACGGTGACATTTTTCTGATGACCGGGAAATGAACCTGCTCAAAGCTGCCAATTTCCCAGTGAGCCTTTGGGCTTCTTTCACGCTTGACAGCTTGTCTGGGATGTCTTCGATGGCCTTGATCTTATCTGGGTTTACCTCAATCCCCCTTTGCGATACCAAAAATCCTAGGAACTTGTCATAGCTGACCCCGAACGCGCATTTCTTGGGGTTAAGCTTCATATTATGCTTCCTTAGGATGTCAAAAGTTTCTTGCAGATGCTTAAGGTGATCACCTGCGTCCAAAGACTTAACGAGCATATCGTCTATATAAACTGCCATAGTTTTTCCTATTTGTTTTTCAAACATCTTGTTTACGAGCCGCTGATAAGTGGCTCCGGCGTTCTTCAACCCGAAGGGCATCACATTATTGCAATATGTGCCAAAGTTTGTTATGAACGAAGTCTTTTCCTAATCCTTCGGGTTCATCTTAATTCGGTTGTACCCAAATAAGCATCGAGGAAGCTCATTAACTCGTGCCCGGACGTCGTATCGATCATTTGATCGATGTTTGGCAATGGGAACGAGTCTTTCGGGCATGCTTTATTCAAGTCCTTATAATCTACACACATGCAAAATTTATTGGTCTTCTTAGGAACTACGACTACATTAGCTAGCCAGTCTGGATACTTTACCTCTTGGATTGAACCGATATCAAGTAAGCGAGTTACCTTTTCTTTGACGAATTTATTCCTGGCCTCCGCAATAGGGCGTTTCTTTTGTCTTACCGGAGGTATGTTGGGATCCAAACTTAAATTGTGTATGGCTACCTCCGTTGGGTTACTTGTCATATCCTCATGCGACCACAGAAAACAATCGGCATTAGATTTAAGAAATTCAATAAAGCCAGACCTGAGCTCGGGGAGCAGTCATGTCCCCAAGTTGAATTTCATTCCTAGGAACTCTTCAAACAATGCAACTTGCTCGAGCTCTTCCGCCGTGGATTTTGTTGCATCAGTATCTTCTGGCACCTGGAAATATCTTGGCACCTGATAGGATTCCGACGCTTTTACCCCCGGGCTAACTTCATTCGATTCGGGAGCGGGAACCGGTTCCTGTAGTTTCTATGCCGCGTGTTCCTTCCCTTTGCTACTGGAGATCGAAATCGCATTCATCTCCCTTGCTGCCGGTTGGTCTCCCTTATCTGTTTAATTCCTTAGGGCGTCAGGAATTTCAGTAATTGATGACGTTGATGTACAGGCCTCATCTCGTGTAACCATGGTCTTCCCAGAATAATATTATATCGCATATCACCATCTACCACTTCAAAAAGAGTCATTTTCATCACTCATTCGGCGTTCATGGGCAACAAAATCTCTCCTCGGGTTGTCACGCTCACGAGGTTGAATCCGGCGAGGAGTTTTGGCTGGAATGATGCTTTTAGTGAGTTTAGCTTGCTCGAGTACTCTCCATTGTATGATATTGTCTGAACTTCATGGATCTACTAGAACACGTTTAATTTTAAATTCTAGTACATTTAAAGAAATTACCAGTGTGTCGTTGTTCGGTAGCAGCAGTCCGTCTGTGTCCTCCTCTGTGAAAGTGATGTCATCTTCGGCAACTTCCCGGAGTCTATTGCTATGGGTTATTGATATATTCGTCTTTTTTGTTGTCGAGAAGGTGACCCCGTTGATCTCGTTCCCCTCGAAGAACATGTTGATCATCTGGAGCGGGGGATCTTCCCCTACTTTCGAGGGTTCCGCGTTGTCCCAGTTGCGACCATAGTTGTTCTTAGCCCGGTCACTCAAGAATTCTCTGAGATGACCATTCTTCAACAGTGTCGCCACTTCTTCCTGGAGATGTCGGCAGTCCCCAGTCCAGTGTCAATTCGTCCCGTGGTATTCATACCATAAGTTGGGATTCCTCTAGCTAGGATCGGATCTCATTGGCTTCAGAAACAGTGCTTATTTGATGTTTATCATAGCTGATACCAACTCTACTACGCTGATATTGAAATTATATTCTGATAGCCTGGGGTAGGAAGGATCCCGCGTACCTGACGCTTCCTTGTCCTGTAATGATCAATTGTTTCAACCGCGATCAGACCTTCTATCGGTAGCGAATCTATCTGCTAACCGAAAACTTCTGTTGCGGCCTTCAGTCCGTTCATAAGGCAAAAGCTGGCCCCTCGAAGACCGTTTGTCCGTGTCGAAGTCGTCTTTTGATTTTTCTTTATTTTTCTCACGTCCCTTTGCCGACGACGGGAAACCAACCTTATCATCTTCGATCCTTATCTTTGACTTATACCGGTTAGGGACATCCGCCCAAGTCATTGCTTGGAACTCAAGCAAGCTTTCCTTCAGTTTCCAGGAAGCGTCTGGACTTCTCGGATTTGGTCCCTTGGTGAATGCTTCAGCCGCCCATTCGTCCGGAACAGCCGAGAGCAACATCCTCTCCTTTTGGAACCGGGTAACGAACTCTAGCAGTAACTCGGATTCTCCTTGTGCAATTGTGAATATGTCGGCCTTTCGGACCTACACCTTTCTGGCTCTGGCATGAGCCTTAATAAAAGAATCCGCGAGCGTCTCAAAGGAATCTATGGAATGCTCGAGTAACAGTGAATACCACGTCAAGTCTCCCCCTCATGAGAGTCTCTCCAAATTTCTTCAGCAAAACAGATTCAATCTCGTAAGGAGCTAAAATCATTCCCCTTCACCGCCGTTGTATAGGTGGTAATATACTCCTAAGGGTCTGAAGTTCTATCATACTTTGGCACATCGGGCATTTTAAACAGCTTCGAAATTAATTTTGGTGCCGCGCTTGGTTTGTACAGCAACTGAGTATACTTCTTCGAGTCCGGTCCTTTCAGCACTAGTGGTGCTCCCGGGATTTGGTCCATGCGAGTGTTCACTTCTCTCATAAACCGCAAAAGTTCATTCTTGAAGGGATCGTTTTCGTTATTGGGGCCGGATCCACTCCCCCCAGCTCCATCGGAACCAACCTCTCCCCTTGGGGTGTTATTATCGACCCTCTGCGTTGTTTGATTTATGGGAGCGCCGGGAAGAACTGGATCTCATCTATTCGCGTTATTGGAAGCCCCCGATAACACCTGTTTCAACTCCTTCATAACCTTATCTTGCCGTGTGAGGTGGCCTAGAATGATCGTCTGTTGCTCTTGTAGGACCCTTACCGCATCAACAATATGTTCCTCCTCTGCATCATCGGGAGTTATGCCTCCCGAACATGTCGCGGGTATCCCATGTCATGGACCGGTGTGGCATCGTTTCCCTCATTGTGGATGTCACTGATTGAATCCTCGAAATGAGGTTGGGCTACTCGAACCTCAGGATTGTGTGTGTTGTTAACACCGTTATCTGCCATTTCTTATGATTTTTTCTAAGACAAATAAGCAAAACACGTTGGTAAAAAAGACAAGGATCAACTTAATTACACGGCTGTCTAGGTCCCACGATGGGCGCCAAACTATTTACCCGTAAAACGGTACAATTGAATTTATACATAATTTCTAGACAAGTGAATTAATTCGATCCTGAAATAATAAAATAATTGAAGAAATATATAACACTAAATATATGAAGACGAAAAAATAGAAATAATGATTCCGGTGACGAGGCCTTCGGGCACAACAGTAATAAGAACAAAAAGTAAGAAGATAAAGTTGTATAGAGCTTTGAATAGATTATAGTATCAGTTTGCCAGAAAATTCGTGTCCTTTACAATAATAACAAAGCTCATTATTTATAGCTACGTCTAGGGAATAAGGTCCTAGGGTCGTGCCCTTCTTTAATGTCAATTATGAGGGCCATTGATGAAGGTGTATCGGTGAGCATAAATGGCAAATTCTTTGTAACGGGCAGTGCACTTAATGCTATGGAATATTCTTTATTAATGCCAACAAAAATATAGTATAATTAGACCATTTCTAGAACTATAATAAGTGAAAAAATGTAGATTAATTAACAGTACAAGTTTAACGTAATGCAAGGGTAATTAATGAATTAGTCTAGATTCACAAGCAGAGGGGTCAAATGTGCATATGTTTTAATTAATTGAAGGTTAAATATGTTACAATGAAATGACCAAAATCAAAAATTGCCAATATTTCAATCATGAAGATGAAGGAATCCATTGATCGCCTTGAATGAAATTATGGACAGAGTATGAATAAACATGTTGAGCTGGGATTTGGCTACTCCACAACACTCGTTCTTTGGCATTGGCTGCAGCTCCACCAATATTTTCGAATTCTCCGTAGTATAGAGTTTTCAATGCAAATTCACCACTCCAAGGCATCCATCCAGCAGGATTAATAAGATCCCCCAGTTTACATTGTATAAAAAGTGTCCTGGAATACTCCTTCCATGGCCTTCCAAGGAAAGTTTTGTGTACACTAGCATTACTGTAGTACAACTTCATATATTCTTCAGTTCCATTGATTGAACAATTGTAGAAGACGAATCCTGTTGATTGTCCTGGCTCTATTCTACCATGAGCAGTTACGGCATTGGTTTCGCCATTCTCTGGATTTACTAGCCGAGGGGCAACTAGGATGTCACAGTCTTGGAAAAAGGCGGCCGCGTTTCCAAAAATGAAGTCTACATTGCCTTGGATGCGACATGATTTGTAATACTGTCGCAATGAATTGAGATAAAGTGTGTCCTGATTGCCCAGGAATTCGCAGTTTTCTACGATAGAATGATCACTGCTGGATCGAAAAGCTACGGCTTGTTGAGCATCAGGACCTGCTGTGTTTTGAATGGTTAGATCCCTAGCCATGAATCCATCACCAAGTACTCCTGTTTTACAACTCCCCAAAAAAAAAAGGGAACATCAGAACAACTTATGAAAGCACCAAATTAAAGATCATAAAGTATATGTTCTAAAGCAGATGTTCTACAGATTACATCATAATTTTTGGACTGCTAATATATATTCCTTGAAATCATGTATAGTAGACTCATTAATGAACGAAGCTAGGAAAAAATGTTAAAACACATTTACAGTATGAAATGTAAAAGTAGTATGACCATTTATCTCAGAAGTATTTGATAACTTTTCGTTTTCAAGTTTTTATTGGAAGTGTGATAAATTTCTTGATAGTGTAGCATGATTTTTGTAGCATCTTACTTTATAAGGACAATCACTATATAAGAACATCCTTCTATAAGAGAGAGTCTTTAGTTGAGCAAACTGGTCAAAAATAAATGCAGCCACAATGGACTGTATACAATTGTACTACTTCGTGTTCATATTAATTATTCCTATTTTAAGAACTATAAATGCAAACCATACCCATTAAGAAAAAAATTTAATTATAAGGATTATTATATTAAGTTACCATTTTACCTCTCCTGAAACTTTTTAGATCATTTATTGAAGCAAGAGTAAATTTGAAGAAAAAAAATTAGTGCTTTCTTGATTTTAAACACTTATCTACCAAATTAGAAAAGCACATTTAAAATGGACCGTAGGACAGTACAGTTTTATCCACTAGTTCGGCGAGATGTTCAAGTTTGCCGGTGCATGATTTATGAGCATTAAATTCTAACACGGAGGCGCCAAGCTCATATTTTTTGTCTATGTTATGCATAAAATAAAATAATTAAAACATTAGTAGATGCAACTGTTTATACTGTATTTGTGGTCTTGAAATTAAAATTAGAAAACTTTAGCCTATATTCACAATTGTCGATTTTTTAGGATGAAATTTGAACTTGATTAATTTAAAGAAAAATTGGTAGAATTATTAAATAAAGATTTACAAGTGGAATGAACCACCAAGATCCAATAATTCACTTACCGACCGTAGCAGATTCAAAAGTGGTGACTCCACGGTTGCCCATGTGACCAACATTTAATGATCCCGTAATAACAGTTTTGCCCATTCCATCTCCCAAAAATACCACATTTCTCTTCGCCAAAGGGATTCTAATAATCTCATCATACAATCCTGCCTTGATCCATATAACAAATTTCTCATATACCAAGTAGTTCGGCGCTGCATTCACCGCCTCCTGCACGGTTTTATAGTCACAATTTCCAGCCTTGCAAACCGTCACATTCGACTTCAAACTCCAAGGTACCCCGCCCTTGATATACATGCTGACCATGAAACATTAAGTAATTAAAAATATATTTTGTCTAAATAGGTGAACACACAAATTCAATATATATATATATATATATACCTGGTCCCCCTAACACCTTCCCAAAATCCGTCACGCTCTGTCTTTGGCGGACCCCATGATCCGGTTTTGCTCCCGTGAATGTCGTAATTCATGATCATCCCCAGAGTATTGCTGGTGAACCCAATCAAGGAATCCACAAATACTATAGTTTTTCTCACTTGAACGGTGTCGTTCACTTTTTGCAAACCCGACGAGCAGCCGTGTTGGTACCCCAGCGTGGCACTCATCCATGCACGAGCGTCCTTCATTTTACCACCTGCCAATGCATGATCAGCTGTCTGTTTGAATCTGTACTTTGAATACTCGAGTCCCTCCATGCAATTTTTCGCGGCGACCGTAAGGTTCAGATTTCCAGCCGAAACATTCAAGATATCCTTCACCATGGCCTGGGCCTTGGTAAGTTTTTGTGAGGAGAGGCCTAAGGCCAAATGGATTATTTGAAGTGTTGTAGGGTTGGAAGGCAAGTGATGATGGAATGAAGCCTCGCATGTTGATGGTTCGCGTGAGGCCTTGCAGGCTCCTCGAATCTCAGGCGGAAAATGGAGGTGATGGTGATTTTTGGCGTAAGACAAGGTGAAGAATAAAAGAAGGGAGAGAATTGCCAGAGAGAAATGAGACGCCATTGAATTGGATGAATTGCGAGATGGTTTGGAGTTTGTAGGAAAGAATGGTAGGTTTCTTTAAGTTTGGTATTTTTCATGGTTTAATTTAGTGGATCAATTCAATGGCAAGTGTTTGACCAGTGTTGAATTTGGTGAATGGCGAGGAATGTGAGGATTGGGTGCTGTTGAGGTTTTGGGGTGCAGGGACAGAGGCTTGGTGAGAGTTACACGTGATTCAGGAAAAAAAATATTTTCATGGAAAATGAGTGATTTTATAATTTATTTTTTTTTGTTTGGTTGGTGAGTGGAAAACTTTTTTTAAAAAATATTTTTTAGTAGTATTTGGGTTTAGAGAGTAGAAAATATTTTTTAGGAAAATAACTTTTTATGCTACTCTCTTCACCTCCTTCCCCTAAGTCCCCATGTTTCATGTGCTATCCTCCCCTCCCCCCCCCCCCCCAATATCCAATATTTTTAGGACTTTATTTTCTTCAAGATTTAGTGGGCGTTTGGTCATAAGAATTGTAAAATTCCAAAACATGGTGAAACATTTTTTCAAGTGAAAATGATATTTGAAACTTAGAGTTGTGTTTGGACATGAATATAATTTTGGGTTGTTTTTGAAGTTTTCTGAGTGATTAGAGTGAAAATTTTGAAAAACAGCTTTTTGGAGTTTTTCAAATTTTCGAAAATTTTCAAAATGCATCTTCAAGTGAAAATTAAAAATTTTATGAACAAACGCTGATTTCGAAAAAAGTGAATATTTTTTGGAAAAAAAGGAAAAACAAATTATCTCCAAGCGGCTCTTAATTATTCTTCTAAAAGTTCACACAAACTCAAAGGAACTAATGTGTTGCATTACTTTTTTACCCAAAAATAACATTGAAATTTGTGCTACATAACTAAAAAGAAAATACTTTTTGGTTCAAAAAGAAAGTACTCTTTCTACAACATGAAAATAAAATACTTAATTTGTTGAAACGAAAGAAAATACTTTTCCTACATCATAAAAAGAAAATGCTCATCTTGTTGAAATAAAAAAAAAATCTTTTTCTACATCATGAAAAGAAAATATTTTTTTTTGTTAATAGGGGTGGGGCTGGGGGTGGGGGTAGGGGTGGGCGTGGGTTGATAGGGGGTGGGGATTGGGGTGGGTTGGTGGGGATGAAAAATAAGGCGGGGAAGGTTAAAAAAGAGTTTTGGAAAATGTTTTCCCTTCTCTTGATAGGGAAAATATTTTTCTCCAAGAGGAATATGAGTTCATGAGGAAAATATTTTCCAAAACATTTAATCCAACCAAACTAGGGCTGTTCATTTGGATTGGATATCCGAAATCCGAACCGATTCAATTTCGGATTTCAGATTGTGTTTATTAAAATTTCGGATTTCGGATCGGATTCGGATTGGTATAATTTTAATCCGATCCGATCCGAGATTCGAAATTATTAAGGCATGTATAAACACTAAACTTTAATTTCGAATAGTCGGTACTTCCTTTACATCTTCCTCCAAGTTATTACCTTTACAATTGCTGGATTTAGCTATATTGGCACCATAGTACTCTCATAATTGCAGAAACATGAATTTTTCTTACTGTGTTGCCTCTTTACAAATAAAATATACATATGAGTTTGCAACTTTGAGGCATAATTATCTTATCCGAAAATCCGAACCGATCCAAACTTTAAAATCCGATCTGATCCGATTTTAATTTGGATCGAATTCGGATTGCATTTTTTAGAATCCGAAATCCAAATCCGAAACGTGCTAAATCCGATCAGATCTGATTCAGGCACAACCCTAAACCAAACATGAGAAAAATCGAAAATATTTTTCACAAAATTTTCTTCGTACAAAACACACCCTTATTTCCAAAAATTTTGAAAGGTGACATGAACTGTGAATGAAACAACGAAAAACAAGACCATTGAAAGACTACGCGTTAAATGATGCGGCATGGAATTGTTCAACTGCCACTATGGTCTATGAAATTAATAAGGAATTTTTACATTCCTATACACTATATGAAATTATATTACTTTCCCCATTCAAGTTTTATTATAATTATATTTTATATACCCAATTATTATTTATGTACATTATAAGGGAATTAATGACAATAATTAGTATCCTAAAATCACTCTAACGTATCTTCTACTCCCCCCACGTTTCTTTCTCCACATCCCACCCCCTCCCCCACGTATCTTGCACAAGAGAGCATCAATTCCACCATTGACAACCATTAAAAAGCTTTGAAGCTTTGAATTCGAATTTGGGTTTTCAAAAAATATTATTTGTTTGAATTGGGTGCTGTTGCAAAGAATTGGAAATTCTCTCTATGTCTCTCTCTATCTCTCAATCCCTAATTTCAGTAATATAAAGCAAAGGAAAAGAGAACAGCAATTCCACCATTAACAGTCATTAAAAAGTTTTGAAACTTTGAATTCGAATTTGGGTTTTCAAAAACCATTATTTGTTTGGATTGGGTGTTGTTGCAAACAATTGGGAATATGGTTTGAAGTTTATATCTCAATTTTGAGGGTGTTTTGGTGAAGATTAGACTTGATTTTGGCTGAATTTCTGACTGAAACTCGAAGAAGAAGAAGAAGAGAACATGATATACATTATATTTACGAAATTGTAGTAAAATTGTAGAAAAATTGTATTCTGCTGTTTATATTTATATTTTTTATTTAACTATTATATGAAAGTTGAACAATATTGTATAAAAATTATATTTAAATTGTATGATATTATAGTTGTATATAACTGAGTGAAATAATGTATGAAAATTGAGATAAGTTGCAGATAAGTTGTATATAAGTTGTATAATATATAATTAGTTGTATGAAATTTATTTTTACTATGTATAAATCAAATACAAAATATACAAAAGACATATTGTATAAATTTTGAATAAAATTTGTATTTAAGTTGTATGTTATTGTAGTTGTATTTAATTGGGTAGAAATAATGTGTGAAAGTTGTAGATAAATTGTATTATATATGCTTAGTTGTATGAAATTTATTTTTACTATGTATAAATCGGATACAAAATATACAAAAGAACATATTGTATATAATTTATATAAAATTTGTTTTTAAGTTGTATGATATTATAGTTGTATTTAACTGAGTAGAAATAATATATATTTATAGCCTAAAAAACACACAGTTCTTCTACCAATTAATGCATTACCCTTTCTATCTCCCCTCGATTGGAATTTCCCTCTATATATTTATATTTCTTTTCTGTTATTTCCTTTCCACATCCTTCATCCTTATTAAAACTAAATACAGTCTGCTTCCTTCTTTGCAAACAATGTTAGGTGAAGACATTAGCAGCAGAAGCGGAGAAGCAAAGGCACCTACTCGTTTACCAACTTTCATCGTCGATTCCAACATTCATGTGGTTGAGTAGAATTGTATCCAATAAAATAGGCTCCGTGAGATCAAAGGAAAGATTACATTCAAAGCTCAAAACTTAATTTCATCTGAAGATCCATCTATTCTCATATTTTATGTTAGAGACTTTATAATACAGTTTTTTAAGGATAAAAAAAAAGGACCGAAACAATTAGCAAACAAAAATTCCTAATAATAAGTTTCGATCGGGAGAGTAGAGAAAAAATGAAAAGGGTAAATCCCTTGATTGAAGGCACAAATAATGGATTAGGAGCCTTTTAAGGTGAATTATATATATTTTTTAAACAAAACTTGTTTATGCCGTGTAATTAACTAAACATAAACATTTAAGGTAATAAAGTTTCCAATAGTATATAGGAATGAAAAAACCCCGACTAATAATAATACATTGTGTTGAAGCGCAAATGCTTTAGTCGAAAACACAATGTGCCAAATTTGCTTTTTTAGGTTGAAAACTCAGTCAAAGTTCAAGTGGAAAACGTTTTTTCCTACATCGAGGATTTTAGCTGCTAAAGCATGTTTAAGTTCATTTCACAAATATTACAAGGGATCGTTTAACTTATAATCTAGATATAATGCACTAATTACTGTTGGTGCCATTGGTGAATAAAATGCATGAATTGTTATGTAGATACTGCATAATATAAGAACGTTTTTGTCTTCAGTACTATTCCTATTCCACATGTTATCTCGTATAAAATAATACGTAACCGTACAAGTTATCTCGTACAATATTAGAAATGATGATATCCGGGAGAAGGTGCATGTGGCTCCCATTGATGACAACATACGGGAAGCGAGGCTCAGATGGTTCGGACATGTACAGAGGAGAAGCCCAGATGCTCCAGTAAGGAGGTGTGAGCAACTGGTTGTGGAGGGCACGGGAAGAGATAGAGGGCGGCTTAAGAAGTATTGGGGAGAAGTGATCAGGCAGGATATGACGAGGCTTCAGATTTCCGAGGTCATGACACTTGATAGGAAGTTGTGGAGGTCGAGTATTTCGGTTGTAGGCTAGGAGGTAGTTGAGTCTTGCGTTACCTTGTTCTGTTGTAAGCCTAGTCTGGTTGGGTTTTTGTCTGAGATAGCTAGGGGCATTGTCGTGTCTTACTATTTTCTCTTTTCGGTGCAGGACCTATTTACTAGCCATCATTTTTGTTTTTGTTTTGCATTTTTCCTTCTGCATTTTATGTTCCTATTTTTCCTATGATCTCTGTGGTGAAACTAACATTCTCTCCTTTTTGTTTTTCTTCTTATCTTGAGCCGAGGGTCTTCCGGAAACAGCCTCCCTACTCCTTCGGGGTAGGGTTAAGGTCTGCGTACATACTACCCTCCCCAGACCCCACTTGTAAGATTTTACTGGGTTGTTGTTGTTGTTGTAACCGTACAAGTTATATTGAAATTAATACTACAGTTTCTAGTTTCCGATATCAAACTCCACATAACCATTAGTATAATATCAAAGATCAAATGTTGTATTAGTTATGCATAATTATATTAGTAATGCAGCATTTTGTACCAGAAACCAAACGCTATATAAGTAATAAATAATTTATTTTCTTATACTGCAAAACAAATGACCCCTAAAAGTATTGGGTTTGGATGGGTGAGCGGGTGAGTGGGTGAATATGCTAGGGGCAAGAAGAGAAATGTAGAACATAAAGGAGCAATACCGTCAAAAAAAGCAACTATTGGCTACCTAGTTTTGCACTTCAAAAAAAAAGCTATGAAAATTCCTAGGGAGAAGAATTTCTAGTACCCACTAACATATCCAGTATCAGCATTTATGTTGAATTCCATGGCTTTCTGTAAAGAGAGCGCACTCCATTCCCTCAACACTTTGAGTGCCAACTTCTTGGAACAATCTGCAAAAATGAGCTATGTCAGTGTGTTAAAATGCTACAAAACAGGAATCCAACTTCCAGCTGCTGAAACAGACCTCTTTTCTTTTTTCCTCCTAAGAAACTGCAGCTTCAGTATTCCATGTGTCACCAATTAATGTGCCAACCATCTCTCCTTTAATGGCTTTAGCAATGTTACCTGGTTTATTGAGATTAAAAACGACAACTGCATAATGAAAAATAAGATTGGAAAAGGTCAGTACTTAATTAAAAGGGAAAGTCTCGTCAATGACACGTCTTGAATCATCCACAAAAAGATAAAGGGATACAAGGGTAGGAAACCTCGTACCTGGAATGTTGTTCTCTTGGCACAAAGTTATTGCAGTCAGATCCATCACGGAGAGCTCCTTAGAAATTACATCATGGTAAGTCAGGTTATCCTGAAGTCGAGCGTCAGGATTATGCCTAGGGTTATCATCATAGACTCCATCAACGTTGGTTGCCTTCAACACCACCTCAGCATTAACTTCAATGCATTCAAAATTTTATTGGTAAGAAACAAAAAAAAAAAAAAAAAAAAAAAAAAAAAAAGAGACGTGCAATCTTATATATGTTCCAGTAGTAGAGTCTCATTTGTCTCATAGACCACATCATCACTTGGACGAGAACCATATGGGGACAAACTATTCAATCAGGTCCAATGTTATGCAACATTCCCATTTAATGGGAAATAAGTATTACTAGTTAACATTTAGGAGCTGAAGTGGGCATACAATGAACTTAGTATATTCTTAGCCGAATAGTTTTACATGATCCATGAAGCATTGATTTTAAGAACATTATCACCTCTGAAGGAACTTTGGTTATTATCCACTCCGTTTGGAATGTCTTTCAAATATAGGACAGTTTACGTTATGGAGAGCTTGTAACATTTGCTTCTTATTTTTGCTTTCTATTTTCTCCAATTTAGAAAGGAAGAATGATAGTTTGCAGAATCCACTTCAATTTGCAAGTATGTCAAAGTTCCACGCGTGTAGAAAATCTGAATCAGGAAAAAAGTAGAACTCACTCTCTGCACAACGCAAAGCTGCAGCAGTGTCTGTTGTGAAGAAGGGATTCCCAGTTCCTGCTGCAAAAATTACTACCCTCCCTTTCTCGAGATGCCTAACAGCCCTTCTACGGATATATGGTTCAGCAACTTCCGACATTCGAAATGCAGTCTGGACTCTTGTAGGGATTCCAATGCTCTCCATTGTAGCTTGTAAGAATATTGCATTCATAACAGTTGCCAACATCCTGAAAGGTAAGCGATAAAATTTTCATATTAAGAGTAATACCAAATTGTCTCAAAGTGATCTCTCTCCCATTCGTCTTCAGCACGCACTGATAACTCATAGGACAGGTTAAACAAGAAGTGATCCACCATTCAACGGAGTTTCAACCTGACCAACTTAAAGAACTGATCTACTCACTCCAGAAGAGCATCAACAAACAAAAGCTTTGTTTCAAGTATATGAGCCTGAAGGTCTGAAGTCCCTAGCAATGCGAATCTTGGTTTGAACACAAATATAAGGAAGACATTTGGACTGGAATCAAGAGTTGCATCACCAGATTCTGCAGAATCTCGGGCTCATATACTTCAAAACGAAAGCATTTGTACCTATTACATATTAAGAAAAAGCAAAATGCATTTGACAAAATACAGATTTTATTTCATCTCAGGCATAGCCTACTTAGATTGTTGAGAACTGACATCTAAAAAGTATTTAATCTTGTTTTATGTTCCAATCAGTTCTAATGCTACCTCATTGTAATATGCTTATATAAACTTCATCTTGGCTAAGAGTTATATAATTCTTAAGAATTTTCCCGAGATCTGGAGTCTGGACTAGGGGCACCGTGCACAGCTTAGATAGTTTAGAGTACAGCTTAGCTCTCCACTTCTAATAGCATCGAGTTGTTGCAAGTAAATGTCCTAGTAATTAGGACTTTGTAGTATAAATAGATGGTTTAGCAGAGAATATGAGTTGCCTGATACAGTTAATTCAATGGTTATCTTCCCATGTTTTTAAATAACTTCAGCTTTCAAAAACTAACTACATCACTATTTTACAATTGGTTTAACAGCCTATCAGAATCCTCTTTGGCCAACAACTTTGAAGCTACTACACCTAGTATATGATACAAAATTACTGTAAAAGCTGCATAACTTTCCTTTCTTAGCTTCTGTAATCTACAATCATCATCTATTCATGGACATGCTTAAATCATTGGAAGCACTTTTTTATAAATTTAGACACCAACACCAAAGCCCGAAAAGGAAAAAGGGGCCTCGAAACCCCGCTCTGATTTGTTTAACTGCTATTTTGTGTAACAGGAAAACAACCAAGCCTGTCCTACATCAAAATCTTTTTTGGAAATAGGAAGTAGGAACCCATTAAAATAACTTTTTCTACCCATTGCTGCCTCAAGTACATTTTCTCAAAGCTATCAACGAATGTGTACTTACGCATACTTTTAAGTTAGAGGCATGTCTGTCTAAAGCATGCTAAATTGCACAGACAACACTACAAAGCCTGGTTACACCCTTGAATTGTCAGTGATATACCCAGTTGCATGCAAGATCACCAAGTACAGAAAGAAAGTTTTCTTTGAGCAAGAAAAAGTGTCAAATTAACCCAAAAAAGACAGAAAGGTAAACAAATCCATATTTAACTTTTGAAAGCATTTGAAACTAACTTTTTTCAAAAATAATTCAAACTAACAGTAAAACAATAACGAACATACCCAATATAATCAGCAGATGAACGATCCAGTCCACTGCTTCCTGCCCATGAGGATCCACGAAAAATATTACCTCCACCAACCACTATTGCAACCTGCTATATTGCTAGAACAGCTGAGAATCCATGAAAAACCCGAACAAGATCGCCATCAAGGAACTCATAGTAGTCTTATACTGATTTAATCATGGCACATGATCAAAAACAAGAAGTTCGAATAACAACTATGAAAATGAATAATTGAACAGCAGATGAACAGATAGCAATCCAGTCCACTACTTCCTGCCCAAGAGGATCCACCAAAAATATTACCTCCACTAACAACTGTGGCAAACCTACCACAATTTCTAGAAGATCTGAAAAATCTATGAAAAACCAGACCAACATTGCCATTAATGAGCTCATGGCAGATTTATTGATTTAACCGTGATATAAGATTGAATATAAGAAGTTAGAATAGCAAATATGATTTCATGCAGCTTGATGCTACTCCTCTATAATTTACTGCCATTTCACGGTTTTTCCCCAAGGTTCGGCTCCCTGGCCATGGAAAACAATCTGGATAATCTGTGTCCCTTACAAGGTTTAAATTTTTCTCATGGATTTTGGCTAATGGCAAATGCCTCACTATTGACAACCTTTGAAATAGGGGACATTCTTTATGCAACAGGTTTGTGAGAACGACAAAGAAGATGTTAATCATTTATT
The DNA here is from genome assembly GCF_001879085.1 of Nicotiana attenuata. Taxonomy (NCBI): domain Eukaryota; kingdom Viridiplantae; phylum Streptophyta; class Magnoliopsida; order Solanales; family Solanaceae; genus Nicotiana; species Nicotiana attenuata. The sequence continues at coordinate 36,506,821 of NC_031993.1, forward strand.
TCTTCACTGCAAGATCACATCCAGCATCTGGAATTTCATTTTTTGCATCTAGGACATCCGGTGTTGGATGTCAAGATCTACCTTGGATTCCTCCTAGCTTGACATAAAAAGGATGACTAAATCTTCCTCCGAAACATGGAACTCCATCCATGCAGCTGTTTGGTGGGTTATTTGGAAGGAAAGAAATGCTCGAGTCCCTTTAGACCAAAAGCACAGTGTAGTTAATCTTAAACTCAACTGAATATCCCTGCTGGGTTTTGGTGCACTACGGGTCTGGACAATTTGTTAGAGCCGAATGCCACAACTGAGTATCTAAGTTCACTACATTTTCTGTAATGTCTTTATTCCCTTTTTTGGATGTACTGCTAACAGCATTGCTCTTATGATGTGTGAGAATAGCACGGAAAAATTATATTATTGATATTAATTTACTATAATACAAGGAACCCTATTTATATAGGGTGTGTAAATATACTTAAAACCTTCACTATCAATGTGGGTCACTAATACAAACACACTCTATACATGAACTAACTCTAACACACTGTTTTCTTTTTTTATTACATCAATAAAATTCATAATTTACCCATCAAGAAAAAGAGCAAATATGAAATTCAACAACTGGTTCATATTTTCAAACACATTAATAATTTGCAAGTTCCCTTGAATGCAAGAAAGTTTCATTGCTATAAAATTTTAACGAAATAACAATAGTCCTTTTAGTTCAATCTCCTCAAAACGATCTTGATCACTAACTAGTAGAAAATTGGGTAAATATTTACTTCAGACAGCACAAGAATCAAAAATGTACAAATGATTGTGATAAGAATCCCAAGGTTGATGCTCCAGGAAAACCATGAATTATAGAGAAAAAAATAATAAAACAATAGTCTAAGAATCCCTCAGAAATAGGGATTGATAATATGGGACAAGTAAATGAAACAAATTCAAACACTCAGATGATGCACCAACTTCATATAATAAAAGAGTAAGGATCTTTAAGCAAGAAATATTTGATTTATTCAAAAACATTACCTCAATTCCAAGACGAGTGACAGCTGCCACCTCCCTTGCGATGGCCATTGTGATCTGTATAACAACATGAAAGCTTTATGAAAGATCAGAAATCTAGAAAGAAGAACAGAACAACACAGAAACATGGAGACAAGTGAGCAGCTTTCCTATTCTGACCTTGGGATCAATGTTTTGTGCTTGATCTCCTGCTAGTGCTTCACCACTAACTTTAAGCAGCACTCTACGCCATCTATATGATGGTTTAGAAGTCCCATTATCTGTCATCGTGACCCCAAAAGAAGCTATAGGAGATAACTCTGGTTTCCTATCACAGAACATGTATACAAGGAAATTGATATAAGGAACACACAGCTTCATGGAAAGCAAAGCACAAAATTAAACTCCAAGGGCTAATAATACATATAACAGGTTACTGTTACGGACTATTAAGTTATACCTAAAGTGACACTGCATCACACGAGTGTTGTCAAAGGCGAAACGCTCTAAAAAGCGCTCCAGGTTATTGGGACTTTAAGCGCAAAGTGCAATTAAAGTGCGGGCTTTAGTAAAAAAAGGTGCAACGAAGGAAAAAAATAAAAATATATATGTAATTCAAGAGAAACAGAAACAAATTTAGTTTTAATGTTTTCCTCAATAACTGATATTCTTATTTGCCAATTATATTTGTTGTTTAGTACTGCTCGATTCAAGATAAAACTCATGGGCTACACGCCTTAGTGCCTTGCCTACACTAAAGCGCTGCTTAAGCGAGGCAAAGCGGCCTCATTGAGCTTTCCTGAGCTTCAGGGCTTAAACGCGCTTAAATGAGCCTTTGACAACACTACACACGCATAAGATAGAACATTGATGTTATTAAAAAATGCAAGGTCATACATAAGGTATCACTAGCATGACGAATAAAATGTCATTACTGATGTTAAAATACCAAGGATTACATGTAAAACATTTTGGTATTGGTACTAAAGCATTCAACCCAAGGTAAATAGGATAAACTGCAGTTCTTGCAATTAGTGATACATTTACTCAGTGAAAGAAAAAAGAAAGTTGGAATAACTAGCCTATTCAACGAAAAGTAAAAAAGTATTGAGATTATTAGCTGACTGAACAGACAGAATGACCTCCATCTGATCGAAGATTTCACACTTAGGCTGCTAAATTTATAAATTCTACTCTTAGTATGAAGTAAAAGACTTCCTAAACCCTTAAAAATCAGATGCAAAAACGGTTGTGCTCGTCTTTAACAACTCATAACAGTCCCCGGACAATCTGTTTCTCTTAAAATGATATGAAGTAACAAAAATGAAAAGAACAAAAAGGGCAATAAGGCAACACAGAAAGGAGCGTTAACACTACCCAATTGATTACAATACCTGCCATTCAAGTTGTCTGGAGATTTGTCCGTGTGAGATGAACAACATTTTACGACCAAAGAATGAAAAGAGTCATCAAGTTTGAAGTGGTGGTGTAGGGGTTTGAAGAAACAGAGAGACGGCGAAGAGATAGCATTGAAAGATGAAATGGGCCGGCAAAAGGATGTAGAGATAGCCATGGAAGAAAAAAAAACAGCAAATTACTCTCAAAGGAAAACCGAAATTTGAGAAATTGCAGCGGAATAGGATGTTCAAATCAAAGCCTTTTAGTTCAATTCTCCTATGCTTTTGTACAAGGTGGGAATGTTCTTTGCGGATAATGTTAAATGTTTGGGCTTTTGAAACATGTCATCTCCCGAGGAAAATATCTCTTGCCGCACTCCAAGCAGAAAAGAAAAATTTGAGGTTTGCTCTTTTTCAATTTATGCTTCTAATCCATTAGGCTTTCAGATATCTTTTTACTTAATTTGAGCAACATTTTGCACGTGCATTATTCATAATTTTTATGCACTTATTATATACTTTAAATAGGAAAAAATCAAATCACAGGTTTTTACCCAATAATGAAATTCCACGACAAAGGCTCCGTTTGGTCATGAGTTTTGTCAAAATAAATTTGGGATTTATTTTTAAAACTCATGTTTTGCCATAAATTTTGTCCATATTTTGGCCGAATCCCAAATCTCAAATTCCAAAATCAGTGATTTTGGGCCAAAATCCCAAAACTTGAAAATTATATACATGTTTTTCCAAAATAAAGCTGGAAAATATGTTTTGAAAACGTATGACACATTTTTATCTTCAAACCAAACTTCACCTAAATTAGATTTTTCAAAATAAAGTATTACTTGAAGGAATCATAATCCAAAGCTGTTCCAGATATTAAAGTATTACTTGAAGGAATATTTGCATCTACAACCAAAGAAGCATCAACAATGTTAGCATAATAATTATATAAAGTTTGTAAATGTATGTGTAGATCAGAAATACAAGTGTCAATATCAGGAGTTTCAGTTGGTCCAATATTCATACAAGTATATAAAGACTAATTAATTGGCGAAACTTTATTATTTTGATAGTAAGGTTTAAAATAACACCAATTAGGTAAATATGAGGAATTGGGTAGAAATATTTTTTAAACTTATCTAGCATAGATTAAACAAGAAAAGTATATCCTTCTTTCTTCTTCAAATTATGTAGTAAAAGAGAAATTTCAGCAATATGAACTAAACCATTTACAATAGTAGGATAATAAGCTCCAGAAAACTCAAGTGTAGCCACATAAAATTTTTGTAAAAATTGTACAACATCTTCTATGATATCCCAAGTTCTAGATGTTAACAAACGGCTAGGATCGGTACAATGAGAATTAGCAACTTCAGTTATAGGCATTCTATATTATAACAACATCTTAAGAATAAATAAGTATATTTCCACCTAGTAACTATTTCTTCAGGCGTGANCTTAGTTTCAAATACTGTATTTTAAACCCCTTTGTACCATTGACCAAGCACTATGTGGCAAAAATAGGTGATCAGCTGGACAAAGTACGGTATAATTCACGCAGATAATGAGCGTGAATATGAACATTTTGAACCAAAATAATTAAATAAAAGGAAAACCATTAAATAAGAATAAAAATAAATAAGTTAAAAAAAAAAGACAAAGAGATTCCGTTCTTCCCTTTCGTCCCCCCTACCGCTCTTCTTCTTCTCCCCCCCCCTCCCCCCACGCTTCTTCTTCTTCTTTCCCACTGACTCCCCCCCCCCTCCCCACCACCACCACCACCAACAACAACAACAACACCCCCCTTTTCGTTCCCCCCTGTATGCTTCTTCCTTCTCTTGATCATTGGTATATCCGCTTTAAAATCACTGCTGTCTAGGTGTGAACAAAGAGCGAAATCAACACATTGCACCTTGTTGATTGTCTTTTCATCTCCATTAGAAGCTTAAAAAAAGACTGGTCTGGATCAATTTGATGAGATGATTCTATCTTGTTTTCCATTTGCTTTAGAGCATTGAGGTTATCTTTCATTACTTTCTTTCTACAATTAATATATTCATCAAAGCAATTTTGTGTGCTTGAGTCTCCTACTTTTCTCCTCAGTGCTGATTGAAGATCTTGCACTTGTTCTTTCATCATCAAGACGAACTCCCTCGTTGGCCACACTTTAATTTTAGGGAAGAGAGATGAGATGGAGGCATTGATTTTCTTTTTCTCTTTTCTTTAAGAAAATAGTATATAATAAGTATTTTTAGTAGATAAAATATAAAAAATGATGTGGAATATGATGTGTTATCCACTTCAAGCAAGTGAGATACACACACGGTCAGAGGGGTTTAAAATATAGATTTTGAACAAGTTAAAGTGTCTGGATGAAAAAAAGTAAAGTAGGAGGATCGACATGACAAAGTGACACAAGTATAGGTGTCATTTAGGCCATTCTGCCTATATATTATAAATCGTTTTAGTACCTTTAATTTATTTCCAGAAATCAATTTGCTATTTTTTTTTTATAATTTTAAAAGGGGAAATTGGCTAATTAAATAATAGCCCAAATTCATTTCAATCACAGCCTAAATCTTACCCCAATTTTAACCCAATTCTCGACCTAATTGAACACATCGGACCAGGCCTAAACCCAGTTTCATAAACCGCCCCACTTACCCGTCTTAATCCAGGCCGTTGATCATCAGATCAACGGCCAATACTCGCTCTTGCCTTAACGACCCCAAAACCCTATCATTTCCCACTTACCGCCGCCTTAGAACCCCCTTCCTCTCACACACTCTCTGCAACACCACTCAAACCCTAGCCGCCGTCATCCTAATCCACCCTAATCCATGGCCTTCCAGGTTCATCTGAGACCTGTACCAGCCTTCCATGGCTTCTACGTGTTTGGTTCTGTGGTCTCATGAACAGATTTTTGAAGGAATTTGGTCCAGTCCTTGCTAGATGACCTTTCTCCGGTCAGCCATGGCCATTCGAGTCAGATCCTTGACTCTCCTAGTTAGATCGGGAACTTTCAAGGCCTTTCTCAGTGCTTCTGGGTTTTCTAAAACCCTAATCTCTAAGATTTTTTCGATTTTCTTTCAGACCTACCTTAGATATGTGCTTGCCATGAACTTTTAAGTGTTTCTCAAAGTTTCTTTCACCTTTCTTTCAAAATGACTCTTCATTTTCCGATTAGGGTTTTCCTTCAAGTTTTCTTCTCTGATTTTTAACATGTTCCTGATTTTGCTATGTTTTGTTCATGTTGTTCTCCTGTCTGAGTTAGCATGTTGAAAACCCTAGTTCCTTTGTGGTCTCATTCGAATTCTGAAACTGTTTGCTAGTACTTGTTTGATCTATTTGTTTATCATCTTTAAAACTCGATTGTTGTTGAAAAGCCCTAGGTCTTTGGGGTCTGAAATTGTTTGTTTGAGTACTTGACTCGACTGAAAGCTTCGTTTTAAACTCTCTTTTCTCTATGTGACTTATCTAACTATGGTTGAAACCCTAACTTTTCAAAGGGTTTCCCCACCTGCTATGTGAGACCTTTACATGTCCTGATACTCTGTTGATTCAATATGACTTGACCTACTTGATTACTATGCTTCGAAGGTTTGCTTTACTACTGAACCATGGTTTATTTCTGCCACTACTGCACGCTTGTGATTATCTCTTTTGCTAATATGCTTGGCCTCGCACGTTTGATGTTTTCTGTTCATTCTGTTTATATACTAAAGTGCAGAAACATGTTTCTTCTTTGACTGACCCTAATCGTGTGATTAATTTCAAAACTCTTCTTTTATGAACCCAAATTTGACTCGCCCGTTCAAAATTGATTGATTCTTTTCCATTTGTTGTAATATTTACCTTGCTGAATCTATTCCCAAAATAAGTATATTTCTGTACTTAGACTCGATTCCTTACTCAATATTTTTACTACTTCTTTTATGGCAATAATCAGGCTGTCCCTAAAATTGATTTCCTTCCTTATTTGAATCTGTTAAACAGTGATTCCTTAATTAAAGGAAATCACTTGTATAATTGATTCAGACTATTGATTGTTTCCATATTTGTACTAGAATTTTACTTATTACCTTTCCTTCACTCGTTTTCAAAGGCTATAAATACCCTGCACCCCTCTTCTTTCAAACACGAACAAACGAACACAAGAAACAAAACACTTGAGTTCAAAACACACACTTCACTAAAAACTCTCTTTCTTTGCTCTGTTACTACTTGTGTTGCTGCCTTGTCTAGCCGGCTGAAAGCCAAGGCTAGGCTGTGGGAAAATTGCTTCTTTTTCTTTCTGCATTTGCTTCTTTACTGGTATGTTCTAATTAATTTTCCAGCATCAACAACAACATGTTTCTTTACTACTTCCTTCCCTCTTGCCTGTTTCCTGCTTGTGTTAATAAATTTCCATTACTAAGCATGTTGTAATTCGCCCCTTTCTCTTCTGAATTAATGTTTTTCTGATGTATGAACTCTGTCAGTCACTTATTGTGACTTGTGAATCCCAAACCTCCCGTACCCCCTATGTGTTGTATTCCTTGGTTGGTTTGGAGGGCATGTCCGTATTAGGCATTGCTGTGCATGACCCCAAACCTGACCCTCCCTGGGGTCATAACCTTATATCCCCTCTGTGTGTTGTATTCTCTGGCTGGTTCATGGGCATGCCAGCACTATCTATTGTTGTGTATGCCCAGACCTGACCCCTTCCTGAGGTCATATGTTTCCTGCAATGAATTCCCAAACCCCTAACCCCTTTGTATAAATAAAAGATGATTCTGTGTAATGTTAGCTTTACTGCTACTATTTTTAAATCATCCTTACCCCTCTATATTCTCCACTCAGTTTTAATTTTTTATTCCTGCACTTCCACTATACTCTTAGACTTAGGTTATGCCCCTCTTGTGTGAGCCTTGCCTATGGATCCATGAGCTCCCTCTGAACTTGAACACATAAGGGCTGGCCCTTCCACACTGCACTCATCTCTATCTGGTTATGCAAACTTGGGTGTGAGCACTGCCCGGGGTCCGTTGAGACCCTTAGGGAGCTTCGACACACCCAGGTCTGAGAAAGGCTTCGAAACAAGTGGTATTTGAGGTGTTTTGTTCCATAACTCAGAGAGGAATTCAGAATCAGGCTTCCTATGATTGTAATTTCTTATTTTTACATATTCTTGATGTAATTCAGCAACTGGTCTGTAATAATTTGTAATAAACATTTGGGGTTGGTTAGTGAAAAAGGGCTGGGTAATTATGCATGTTTATCTATTAGAAGGGTAGATAACATGCCTATAGGATCTGTTTTAAATTCTGCATGTTTTAATTCTTCATTTAGATACTATGCCTATAGGATCTGTTTTAAATTCTTCATGTTTTAATTCTTCATTTAGATACCATGCCCATAGGATCTGTTTTAAATTTTGCATGTTTTAATTCTTCATTTAGATACCATGCCCATAGGATCCGCTTTAAATGTTGCATGTCTTATTACCACACTAAGATACCATGCCTATAGGATCTAAACGGCTACAATCAGGCATCATGCTCATAAGGTTAAAATCAGTACCTTTTCATAGAAATCATGCCTACAGGAATTTCAAGTAAATCCTGCCTGCTTCATTACACGTTCAACTAGATATCATGTCTATAGGGATTAAAATCAGCAATAATAGATGCCAACGTCTGTAAAATCTGAAACTAGTCTAGTCTAAAAATCAGCCTATCTCATAATGTTCTGAACTAGTCTTTTAAACAACCCACTCTCTTCTTATTAACCAGTTTAGCAAGAATGCTTATAGGGTCTCAAATCGCTCGTTGTAAAATTGTTACTGCTTTGCCACATTCCGAATCAGTAATAGCCATCATTTTTATAGGATCTCACCCAAACACCTAGGCAAGCCTTAGGTAATAATAACAAAACTGAATCCGCTTTTGTTAATCAGTAATTGCTACAACTAGCAGGCAGGCCTGATTCGGACTTCTTATCTGAGTTATGTTAATAAATTGGTCTATTTCAACAGCTAAACTCCCCCCCCCCCCTTTTGTCTTAGTATTTTAAATTCTGACCTTAAATGTGTTTTAAGTCATGCTACTTTTTTTTGCTTTGCTTGAGGAGGTATATTTGAGCCTCTTAATTGTTTATATGTCTTCCCCATTATGCAGTCCTATATGTTATTGTTTGTCGCTTAGTATTTGCCTTTAAACCTGAGAGTCAGCCTAGAACCTCCTTCTTATAGGAATAGTAGTCCTAAATTCCTCCGGGACTGATAGGAACGGGACGGGTAATAGCATGCAATAGAGGTCGAGACCAATCCGCGCTTTAATACCTTGACGGGGTGGGAAGGGTAGATATGGATATGATGACCGGTGCGCTAATACCACGTGTAGCCCCTCTTTGGAGGAGTGATCACCAGGTATTGCATTGATGTGATCCATATTACAAATAAACCTAGGACCTTTCTTGTATTCGTCAGCATGTTTAGTTATAACTCTTTCAAAACTTTGTTTTATTTTATCATTCCCAAACATTTATGTATTCGAAATCCCCTCTTATTTGAGCCTTATTTGATTACTTGCTAATTGCACAAATTAACAAAGAACTGTCTGGCCGGGAACCACACTAGTGGATCCTGAGGGGTGCCTAACACCTTCCCCTTGGGATAATTTCAAGCCTTTACCCTATCTCTGGTTATCAAAAATGTAGTTGTAGTTGAACCATATAGGTGTCCTAATGCACCATAAATCATTAGGTGGCGACTCTTCAAAAAATGCAAAACCCAGTTCCCAAAAGGAATGTGTTGTCCCATACCCAAATGTCATAAACCCGATTTTCCGATGCAAAGAGGGAAAAGGGGGCGCGACAGTATCACTTATAAATGCATCAATATGACTTTGATCTTCATCATATTTAAAAGCAATAATACATTTTTTCATACAAAAATTATCATCTATCCAATGGCATGTAACAGTCAAATAATCTTTTCCATTTACAGCACGATCAATCACAAGTACGAGAAACTCTACAAGAAAGACCGGCGAACGAATAATGTATATATGTCTGATATTGTCCAAAAAGCCTAAAGATATCAGCTCTACAAGTACTTCTAGGAATACCTTTAAACAAAGAGTTATAAATTCTTTGAATATAAGTAACAAGACACGGTGAAGAAGTAAAACTAAAAGGTAAACAACCTAAAATAATTATTTTAGCTAATTCTTCCCGATCTTTCTTAATATCGTATTTACCCATTAAACCCCCAGTACTCGGGTTAAGTTTTTGTTGCCCATTTTCCTCGTCTACTCCCGAATCAAGAGGGTGGAGCTCTACCATATGCCTACGAAGTTGACCCGTTCCCCCTCCCTTACCGGGCTCATGTTTATAAACTTCATTACAAATTCTACATTTGACATAATTTTTCTGATCTTCTAGTCTGTCAAAAAAATTCCAACTCTTACTTCTTAATCTTCGATTCTTCTTAATAGGGAAGGGGAGGCATACTTGTTCCACCCCTAATATTTTGAGTTTGACTAGCATTATCAGGTGTAGCTGGTGGTGTTTCAAGATTATCGTGTGATTGAATATCATCTAAATCATCATCTATACCATAATTTTCTTGCATTCGCTCATAACTACATTTAAATTTTCAGGTGAACTTTCAGAAATATGTGTAAAGCTACTAGAAGAACCAATACCACCTTTTGATCTTTTGAAAGTTTTCTTACTACCACCTCTACTAGTACACATTTTTTTGGTTGCTCTAAGTAAATTCATTATGTAAATTAAATTAAAGAATTAAATTAATAATTCTAAATAATAAAATAAGTATACACCAAAGAAGAGAAAGAGATGGAACGAGTGTACCGGGATTCCAGGTGCCGCACTAATTTTTATATCAAAAATCAAACTTCAATTGATAGACTGATACTTGACAGTTGATAGTACTTGATACCACACTTCACTTGAATACTTGATATTTGATAATAACAATTTTGTAATGGCTAAACTAAATATTTGATGAACTTTGAAATAATAAGTAACTGAGAATTTAAGAACAATAATCAATAATATCAAGAGAGAATTAGAGTAGTAAGAGAGTGAATTATGAGAAAAAATGAAGAAGAAGGGGGGCTATTTATAGTTTTTAAAAGGTTAAAATTGTAATTTTTCTATTATTAGGGGTGGACGGGCTATTTTTTTAATGGGGGAGGCTGAAATGGCCATTTGTGCAAAATCTGGTCGTTGCCCAACGGTCATTTCTGAATTTGACCGTTGGCAACCGTCCAAAAAATTAAAAAAAAAATTTATAACGGATACCGGGCTGTAGCCCATTAGCAACCCGTTAATGGGTTAGCGGGCTTAGCAGGTTCCGCTGCACCGGTATCCATAATTTGTTCGTCTAAAACTCGGCCCCGCCCAACCCATCCCAGCCCGCCCCAATATGCTACAGTAACGGGCTGACCCAGGCTGACCCGGACCGAAGAGGGTTGAAAACGGGTTAGCTCGGCCCGATTAACAGGTTTAGTCTAACACGATAAAAAATTAATCTGTGATTTTGAGAAGGATTCATGTAAGGTACATCCCATATGTTGAAAGACATAATTCAATTTTGTTATTTTTCTTACATAGAGACTTGGGTCGATGTATCACATTTATCTTCTTCTAAACTTCTTAGAAGACCTGAATGGTATTTCTACCCTTAGAAGTTCAAGAATGAAAACATATCGTATGAAATGCATAAATATAAGTATGAAACTTAATCTCTTATGCCAAAGTCATAATTAATACATTTTTCGGTTCTCACTAGTTTCTATATGGGTCTCTATTATTTGAGCTATGATAAATTGATATCCCAAGGTTCTAATTGGTAAACAGTTCTCCAGTAGTTTCTAAATGACATGTTTTTTTGTAACATCTGGCTAGATTTAAAAGCTAACAGAGCAATTTAAAAATAGTGATTGCCATGAATTAATAATTGTTAGAGAAATATATATTTTTAATCATTCCCAAAAATAATAGGATAAAATATATACTTTTATATATAAATGTGTGTGTGTTTTATGTACATATAATATACATATTTATATACTTTCTAGCGAATGCAATTAGTTTTGGCCAACCGGCCAATTGTGTAGTTTGCCCATATAAATTTCCTTAATTTGACAGTCAATCTCCTATTTCTGAACTTGTTTTTTACATGAATGTTAATAAACTCTTACTTGCGAATGGGCAGTTTATGGATCTTCCACACGAGGATCCACAACAGCACATCATGGACATTTTGGAGATTAGTGATACTTATATCACTAACGGAGTCACTCCAGACCATGATAGTAAGGTGTATAAAGTGTGTTAAAAGTAAGTAGTAGCTTAATTAAGTTGAGATAATTCTTAATTATGTGGGTATCGGTTAATGGAAAATTAACAAGTTATTAAGAAATGGGTGGATAACTTATTATAATCTTTTGGATAACCTTGAAAATGTGGCAGCAAAATATGGCAATTAAGACGACTCTTAAAAGTCTTGCAAGATGTCATATTTTGGTCAATTAAAGTGGCTTAGTCACCACTTGAAGTGGGAACTCACCCATTTAGACACACTTAAGAATTGTGTGACCAATTTACTTCATTTGGCCTCTTAGATTTTCAAGAGATTCAAGTAAATAGTTCTTTCCGTTAAGAACTCACATTAGACCACATTGAAGGAAATCATAACATTTTTCTACTCCAATACTAAATAACACATGATGAAGCACTTAGTAGGCAATGGATTTATGTTACTGTTGTGAGATTTTGCAATTATAAGGGAATACGGTGCAATCTTTCTCAAGAAAATCGGTTCAGGTATGTTAAGGCTAACCCTTCTTTCTTTTGGCATGATCTATACGACATGAACGAAACGAGCAAATGCACAACTACCATAAATGACTCTATTTATAGAAGTATTAGAGGTGCCTATGTTCTTGAATTTCCATGTGTCTTATTATTACATCTTCTGCTCATGGGTCTCAGAAAAATACGTAAGTTGAAAAAAGTTTACTTCATGATATTGCTCAAAGGCATAATGGTCTTATGACATTCCAAGAGATTTTATTAACGTACTTCTCATGCATTGCATTCATTTACATGTACATTGACCCATGACCAGATGGTGTTATATACGCGTATATATGTATGTATATATGTATATGGGATATGGAAAAAAGTTACGACATTATATACGTACCACCACCTGATCAGCTGGTATACGTTGATGATTTTGCCCACAGTGGCCGAGATGATATGATGGGATGCCCTCAAAGGCTTGATGATATTATGAACACATGTACCTATGCACGGCATGACATTCATACGCATATGCATGACACTATAAATATTTCATGATTTACAGAGTTATCTAGACTTACAGGTTAAGTCATTTACTCCATGTTTCTTTTCATGACTTTTATATACTTATTTATGTGCCCTACATACTCGGTACATTATTCATACTGACGTCCCTTTTGCCTGGGGACGCTGCGTTTCATGCCCGCAGGTTCCGATAGACAGGTCGAGAGTCCTCCAAGTAGGCTATCAGCTCAGCGGAAAATGTTGGTGCGCTCCATTTGCTCCGGAGTTGCTTGTTTGGTCAGTATGATTTAGACGCGTATTATTTAGTATGACGGGGCCCTGTCCCGACCTTTATGATATTTATGTACTCTTAGAGGCTTGTAGACATATGTCGTGTACGTGAAAGATTGTATGGCCTTGTCGGCCTATGTTTAGGGTACGAGTAATCATTTTGGTCTTATAGGCCCGTATGTCTTATGTATAAGTTGGTGTTACTTGTTCTGTTCTAGCTATCATACGGCAGCCCTTCCGTCTGACTTACCTATGATAGCATGATACGAAAAGATACATTATGTTGGTACTCGGTTGAGTAAGGTACCGGGTGCCCGTCGCAGCTCATCAGTTTGGGTCGTAACATATGTAATAACCCTTAGGCTTGTGTCATATTCATTTAATTGTGATGTGGCATATATTCGAGGTGACGAGCGCATATCAGGTGCTATATATGAAAAATGATCGGATTAGACTCTAAGTTTCTACTGTGACTTGATTTGATTGTGGCCTCTCTTTGATACATGTATAATTTATTGTATGACTACACGAACTTAACCTTTTCATGCTAGAGATTATGTTTTAGGATTTTCATTTCCTAAATTGACCAAGTGGGCATTTATGGGATCATTACTAAATTGATTTGGCCATAGTCATGCTTTATTTGTTGAATCTTCATCCACATTTATTTATTTCCATGCCCTAGTGCACTTGTTGACAAATTGTGAGCGTGAGTCTTTATAAATGATTTGCCTTATTGCATTATTGTGATTATGACACATGCAAACATGTTGGGTGGATTGTTTGGGTGTTGACACGAGATTTCGCCGTGCAATTGTGACTGATATTGCTATTTTATCGGGTGCGGAGCGACAATGGTGGATATTACTATTAAGTGTGGAGCAATAAGAGGTGATATTGCTATTGTGTCGGGTGTGGAGCGATAGGTGCAAATATTGCTATTGTGTTGGGTGCGCAGCGATAAGGGCGAATATCGCTATTGTATCGCATGCGAAGCGATAAGGGTAGATATTACTATTGTATCGAGTGCGAAGCGAAAAAGGTAGATATTGCTATTGTGTTGAGGTGCAGCGTGTTTGTAAGGCCCGTAAAAGTTCGACGCGGATTTAATATTTTATGGTGCCAAAGTCAAGCTATTATGTTCGGAAGGTTGTAGAAGCTCGTCGCGGTATGGATTTGTGGATTTTGCAATGCATCGTGAAGTGGGTAGAAAAATTGGCAGGATAGGGCGATTTTGCGTTCAGTTATACGGACCCGAGTCGGTTCCTTCCGTAGAATCATCTGAGATTGAGGCAGGAGTTACTAAATTTTGAGGGTATCTCGCGGTGGGTTATAAAGACCGCATAACTGTTTCGCAGATCGCATATCCATCACGGAATCGGTAGGGGGCACCTGGTGAATTTTTTAAGGAGAATTCGTGGTTCAATCTACGGATCCGCATAACCATTTGTAGATCGCGGATCCACCGCAGACCTCTCAAGTTCCAACTCGAAATCTGGAGGGCTATTTCACGGACCACATATATGTTTCTCGGTCCTTTCCGCAATCGCAGACCCGACATCGGAGGGGCATTTATGGAAAATTTTAAACCCAATTCTATTCTAATAAAAAGGCCTAAGGGGCTATTTTGGAAAGGAAATCATATTATTTTGAGGAGAGGGCATCACTTTGGAGAGAGAGGGAAAAGCTCCAAGCTTCCCTTAACGTATAACGTGTGTAATACATGTGCTATACATAAAATTATGTCAAGTTTTTTTAAACACTTATTTTTGTCTTTTGAGTCCCAAAAATTGTTACTCAAGTTCCGGACTCGTGTTTAGAAAGTCCTATTAGAATTAAATTGTATTTACAAAAATACATTCAATCTCATGTCTGTCAAAATAATATTTTTCAGATTGAAACAAGTAAAAAAGTAGATTATTTTAACTTGACTAAACAAAAAAAATTTAAAATTGCAATTGATTTTTTAAACTCATTTTAGTGAGAAGATATTATTTATTATTTAATACATTAGATACCTATAATAATTTAAATTAATTTTAAATATTTGAAAGTAATTTTAATATCCAGCAGATACATGCATATAGATATTATTAGCGAATAAAGCTTATTTAATATTCGTATACTTATTTAAAATTTTTATAATCAAAATGCTTATTTTTTNAATTGCGATATCGCAATTGCGAGCCCAGTGTCGCAATTGCGACATCAGGGAGCTGGGAAGAGTTTTAAAAAACGGGACTTAAGAGCATTTATTTCATTTCTGCACTACACTTGGGCGATTTGAGAGCTTCCAAAGAGGGATTTCAACATAACCTTGTGAGGTAAGTTATTTCCACGCATCGTTAGTTTAAATACATGTATATTAGGTATATTAAACACTAAAAATTAGGTGAAATCAAAGGGTTAGATCTAGACCTTGGGTTTTAATAAAACTAAGATTTGACCACGAAATTTGTTATGGAATGAACTAGAAATCATATATTATTGATCCTTAGGTTGTAGAGAACAATTTCCTTCGAAAAATCTCGGAATCCGGGCAAGTGGGCCCGGGGTCAGAATTTAGGAAACTTGTGAAAAAGGTTGGGAAATTACTTAAATAGTTAGAATTCGACCTTCTAAGCCTTTATTGACTAGTTCTTACTTTATTTAACTAGAAAGTAATTTTAATATCCAGCAGATACATGCATATAGATATTATTAGCGAATAAAGCTTATTTAATATTCGTATACTTATTTAAAATTTTTATAATCAAAATGCTTATTTTTTAAAGTAAAAAAATATATAAAACTGTCTAATTACTACTTGTGTGTTGTGAAAACATGACGTGCGAAAAAAGAGAAAGAGACGAACAAATACGTAGGTGGCTTATGCGCCCTAAACTTAATTACGATACTACCCCTTTTTATGCTATATAAAAGCGTAGGCACTTATCTCCGCCAGTAGGGTTTGGAGCTCACATCTCTTGAATACAGAAGAAGCCGCCGCCGCACAGAGCAAGATTTGAAACCTAGCAATGGTTTGCCCTAAGCACTTACTCTTTATTCTCTTCGCTAATATACTGCTGTGATTATTATACTTATCAATGTTTTGGAACGTATTTTCTGATTTTTGGCTGTTGGATCTCAGTCGCTCGTTGCAAATGAAGAATTTCAGCACATTCTTCGTGTGCAAAACACCAACGTCGATGGTAAACAAAAAATCATGTTCGCTTTGACCTCAATCAAAGGTATCGGTCGTCGTTTTGCCAACATTGCCTGCAAGAAAGCTGATATCGACATGAACAAGAGGTTAGCCCCTTTAAACTGACAGTTGTTTAGCTCTAACTCAAGATTCCTCAAGTGTATTAAATGTCTATTTGCACTGGTGTTTCTATTTTCCTCTTTTAGCTTATTGCCTTCTTAAAGATTTCACCTTTTTATACTATTGATTTGACAAAGAAATATTAGTTTTGTTTGCTGGGTTTTTAGATGTATGTTGCTTTTTAACTTTTCAAAGATTAATTGGTGTTTTATTTTGTAATTGTTTTTGTCTTGCATTATTGAGTAAAAAGATTGAATTAAATGCAAAGGTGTCCCTTCCACTGCCTTGAGTTAAACATTAACCAGAAATTTATATTAAGTTATAGTCATGAATAAAGATGATAGAATGTATTTTGCCTAGAGCCTGATGGCGCTTTGTTTTTTCTTTGGGACCGAGAGTGATTATTAAGTGTTGTAGAACAGAATGGCTTTAGCAGGGAATCTGAACTAGCCATATCTTTAATTGTTTTTTATCTCTCTAGTATATAGCATGTGCAACATCTTTAAGACATTTTTAACAGTTTCAAGCGGGGAAAATTCCCACCCCCCCTTTTCTTGCTAGCAAACAGTCTTATTTGTTCTTACCTGTCCAATCAAATTTTGGCCGAGGATTAAAGATTCTCTTTCAGCTCTGTGGCTTTAGCTTTAGAATTTTCTGTGCATTGATCTTTGAGATTTCTGTGAAGGTTGATTTCATCTGTGTAGTTTGTTGGGCATGATATGAGGGTAAAACAGGAGTTAACAATCCTATAGATTTCTTACTGCTTTATATTTATTTCTTGAAAAATTACCTGAGTTTGCTTTTATGCGCTGTTCTGCAGGGCGGGTGAACTTACTGCTGCAGAGCTTGACAGTGTGATGGTGGTTGTTGCAAATCCCCGTCAATTCAAAATACCTGATTGGTTTTTGAATAGGCAGAAGGATTACAAGGATGGAAAGTTTTCACAAGTTACCTCTAATGCTCTTGACATGAAGCTTAGGGATGATCTTGAGCGCCTGAAGAAGATCAGGTAGTTTGCCATTCAATGCTTTTGCTGTTTAAGTATTCCTCTTTGTCTTTGGTAATCAAAATATGGTGAATTCTCACTTGTAGTTCTCAACTAAGGAAAACATATGGTCGATGAGTAGTAGTTTTCTAAACCTTGCTTCGCTGTGTTTGCTTTTTATTTTTTCATCTTTATTAAATTTATATCATCTGATGGTTACAGGAATCATCGTGGTTTACGTCACTACTGGGGTCTCCGAGTGCGTGGTCAGCACACAAAGACCACAGGGCGCAGGGGGAAGACTGTTGGTGTCTCCAAAAAGAGATAAATCATCTACTTGCCAGTTTCAGTTTGTTATGTGCTTTCTCTTTATGTGCTCCGGGCGATATATGTTTAAGATATTTTAGGGGATTTTGTGTTGGTATGCTTAAATTTTCTTTTCCGTTGGTGGATTACAGTATAATTTTGTTCGATAGTGACAAGGATTTCTCTGCTTTATGATCTAGGTTTTGCAGATTGCTCTTGAATTAAATTGAATGAGTAGTTCCTTAAATGTACTCTGTTCTTTCGACTGTTTGAATGACGGTTGGGGGGGTCTGAATTTGAGCATCACAATGTTGTTTCTACGTTAGTCCCATCACTCGGGTAAACTAGCTATTAGTAAGACTAGTATTAGAGCTTACGGTACTGAATGATTACCCCGGTGTGACTTGAATCTATTTCAGTAGAGAGCTCTTTGGATCCTTTGATTTACCCCGGGGATGTTTCGGTTAAACCATGCACTACCAGGG
>NC_031993.1:36529925-36547015 GCF_001879085.1 Nicotiana attenuata
CTGAACTTTACAAGTCTATTCTTTAGTCGATGGTGTAATTTCGTTTATCGTAAGTTTTATTCCATTCTATCAGTACAACCTGCATATTAATAATCATAAAATTGTAAGAACAAACCACCCCACATTAGAAAGATGAGGCAGCAAACATACATTTTTGGTGACTAAATTCCATTTTTCTTCTTTTCCTATACCAAACACCTTAAGAACATATCTCTTAATTGCTCAAATCCCTATAAGATCCCAGCTCATAAATACTTAATGATTTACCTATGGTCTAGGGAAAAGATTAGTTGTGGTGTACTTTTGGTTAATTAATTTCATTTCAAAAACTGCGCTGCACTTAATTAGTAGCTGTTGATATAACCATAAAAATGACATTCATCAGGACAGCTTTCCCTTTTCCTAAGTCTTGCTTTCATGATGCAAATGCTGCAAACTTGTATTGCAGAGGAAGTTAGGTTGCTCCAATTTACAAAAGCTAACCCAACTGATAAGTTTGGTCGTTCAAGAATTTTTTCAAACACATAAATAATGGACAAGACAGAAATATGCATAAGAAATTTAATAGATATGGTAATTCATTGAAGAATTTTCTCAAACACCTAGAGAACTTTAATAGAAATGGTAATTCATTCAAGAATTTTCTCAAATATTCCTTAAGACAAATTACTGATAAAGATGAATCAAAGCGATAGTAGAAGGGATACCCAGCACAAAATACAATCCACTGAAGAAAATACACCCAGTTGCAAACAACAGGAGATGGTGAGCAGATGGTCTGGACTCTGGATGGCGTTAGAGGCGCAGAGTGTTAGATTGAACTGAAAACCCAGCGGTGACTGACACATGTTAAAATTAGAGCTCCACGTGTTAAGTTTTATAGTGAGAGCCAAGGATGGACTTAACATATTTGAAATGAAAAAAGTATATCCTCAAACTAACCTTTGATTCCAAAAAAGCACACATATTGATGTTTGCTATTCCCTCTTATTTATTGATAAGTAGTAAGTATATGAACTTGAATAAGAAAAATAGAAAAAAATACCGAAGAAGGAAAATTGGTAGTGTAAAAATCTGGAGGACATGCAAATCAGAATCTTTCTTCCTTATCTAAGGCCGTTTTCTCGCTATTTGTTTCCTAGTATGAATATTATGCTTTTTGGATCACGTTTTAACTTATATCGGCTTTGCAAAAGAAATTGCAAGCTTACCCATTTTTTCGCGTAACTTCAGTATACTGGCCTGAAGTAGCAAAGACAATCACGCAAACTTCAGTATTCTAGTAGACGGGGCTGAAGTAGCAAAAATTGCTGAACCAAGTGTGCTGAAGTTTTTGTTTGTTAGCTGAAGTTGTTCTCTATTTGCTGAAGTTTTTATTTGTAATTGCTGAACTTAAGCATTCTAGTAGCTGAAGTTTTGTTCTCTATTTGCTGAAGTTTTTGTTTGTAATTGCCGAACTTAAGCACTCTAGTAGCTGAAGTTTTGTTCTCTATTTGCTGAAGTTTTTGTTTGTAATTGCTGAACTTCAGCATGTTTTAGCTGAAGTTTTTTACGTAAACTTAGTGTTGGCTGAAGTTTTTGTTTGTAATTGCTGAACTTAAGCATTCTAGTAGCTGAAGTTTTGTTCTCTATTTGCTTAACTTCAGCATGTTTTAGCTGAAGTTTTATATTATTAATGGAGAAAGTTGAGGTGGCAGCCTTCAGCTCCTCCAAACTATATTCTCTAAAAGCTGGCAAATTCAACTGCTCATTCTTCGCCCATTTTTCTGAATCACACAAACAATGCCAACAACAAAATTAAGATTGATTCTTGAAAGCCTCACATTATCAATAGAATGAAAGAGCTTACGGATATCAGAGGTATACAGAACATGGGACTTGATGTTTGAAAGCCATAAACAGAAACACAAATTGGAACAACGTGCACCCATTGTATAACTTTTTGTAGAATTCAGATATATTAAATTTAAGAAGAAAAAAAAAGACCTTTAGGGAGATAAAGAATGCTGAAAATACTATTATCTTCTTCAAAACTTACTTTAGAAAGTTATTTATAATTTATTTTTAAATAATCTGATAAATATACTTATGGCAATCATCCCAATGAACTGAAGTTTCATAGCAGCACCAACAACAGCAGAAGAAAGAAGAAGAAGAAGAAGAAGAAGAAGAAGAAAAGGAAGGAGGAAGAAAAAGGGGACTGAAATTGTTTAAAAAGTGAGTGCAAGTTAAAACTTTTAATAAAATTGGGTATAGGTTAAATGGGGGCGACCAAATAGGACGCCCCGTGCGATTTTTACGAATATTTGATCCCTATGTTTTTCCCCTTTGGTGTCATAAGGTTGATATATCAAATGAAAATTAAACAAAAGCTAAGAAGTAAAGGAAACAAAAAAAGAAATAGCAAAGGCAAACGGATGAAGAAAAAGAAGAAAAATCAATCAAACGCACATATGTTTCTCCTATGCCTTTTTTCTCCTGTTCTAAATTTCTAATTGCAGCAACCCAAAGCGCCTAATTCTTTCATGAATGTTTTAGTTATTTTCCAACGATTTGATTGTTTAATACAGCTTAATTCTGAAAGCAAAATGTTTGATTATTGATCCGTGCTATTTAATTTGCCATATATATATTATTATAAAAGCATGAATAAAATGTTCGATTACAAAAATAACATTTTAATATTAAGCATAATAACTCACAGTAAAAGGATATAATCGGAATTCTAGATATTAAACTTGTAATCCTATTAGTTTTAGGACATAATACTAAACATAAGGAATCCTACGTGATTACCTTTAGGAATCCTATTAGTATAATTATTTTCGGGCATTAGATATAAAAACAACATGTTAGCATATAAACCTAATACCTTCAGGAACATGATAGATTTTCTATTAGTTCACAAAAGGAGATGAAAATATTTTATGTTAGTATTGTTAATCACAATAATTTCATAATAATTATGAATTATATAGACTATTTCGGTAAACGAAGAAAATTAGAGTTCTAAATAGATTCTACCTTAGTATTTTGGTTTCAAAATAAAGAGCGGCTACATATTATCATTTGTTCTGGAGTTGGTTGCATTAAACATTAGTTAAACGCCAATTAAATTGTCTACTTCTTAATTTTTTGACACTAATTACAACTTTTTGCTTTAGTTTCATTAGTTTCTTTAGTTAACTGAATTTCTTAAAGCAAAAGTTTTCATTAATCTATAATCTAGAAACTCTCTGAATAAAGTAATGGCGACATTATGTGAATAGCTTTGACCTAAAATATTATTTTGACTATGTTTGTAATCTATACATATGTGGTACGGTAATTGTTGTTAAAAGTCCTCAAACAAGTTCTATAATCGAAGCTATATGTTCATATATATATTGGAAGAATTCATGAAAAGGTGCAAATCGGTAGAGCATGAAAGTAGTTATACAAAGGTAAGGTATATCATATATGGATATTGTATATAGAAAAAGCACATATTACTTTATTGTATTGAATAATAAATATATGTATAAATCACATAAATCTTGTTCATTTGTTAGATACAAAATATCGAGTTCTAATAAATCTCTAAAAAAATATTCTAACATCAAAAGTTTGCAAGTCGTATTAGCTCGATATTTTTCCTACAAAAAGTTTGCTTTAGATGTCAGGATATTATTCAGAAGGATTCTCTTGTATACTAATTGTATTATACTAAAAAATATTTCAGGAGATAGCTAGGAGTTGATACCTCGAAAATCATAGCTTTCTTTAGTTGAAAGATTTGGAAAGGCATAATCGTGAAATTCATTAAATTTTGGACTCTTTAAAAAAATTAAATGATTCTTTCAAACAAGTAATTCATATCGGATAAAAATAGTGATTCACAATTTAATTTGTTGAAACTTCGGCTATAAATCAAGCTCTAAGGTGTACTGATTACTATCTCATATACTATATTAGGACTTTGAAACAAAATTAGTAACTTACTTTACTTATACAAGAATTTCTTCTGGGATCAATAATGAAGTTTTGAGAAAAGTAAATCACTAAATCAATATTTAAACTAAAAACTTAAACACAAATTATCAACACTCAAATAATTTTAACAATAACAATCACTAACTTTTAATTTTTACCAAAGACAAGAAGTTCAAGTTTCCAAAATTAAAAAAACTAAGATGTTCTAGGTGTGTTTTTGGTGAAGAAAAACAATTACGGCACATATAACTCAAGAAGACTATTTTCGCAATAAAGTAAACGAATGGATAATATCTAAAGACTAATCTCTTAAGGGGACAATCGAATCGATGACATAAAATCATCGAATTCACAAGAGTCCCATTTTATGATATTTATGCTACGCCAAACCGTTTGGACGAACTTATCAAAATCATCAGGTGCAAGAATCAACAAAAGCAAATTGCTATATGGATCTGTAACTTACTATCATTTCTATATGCTTTCCTCTTTACTTTAGGTTGTGGAGTTCTGAGTTGTTAGAGATTTTTGAATTTCTTGGAAGCCAAATCTACAAGACATATGGCTTTAATAAGTTTTTACTCTTTTTTTTTAAAAGAAATATGTTCTTCTCAGTCTATAGTTTGTAATGTGTCAGGAGAAATTAGTACAAGAAGCTGTGGATACACTTCTTGATAATGGAATCCGGGGACAACTAATGAGGGACGGTCATAATAAAGTTTACAAGTCAATTTTCTGATGTAATTGAAGGCAAAGAGGGAAGATTTCGTGAGACTCTGCTTGGCAAACGAGTCGATTATTCAGGACGTTCTGTCATTGTCGTGGGTCCTTCATCAATTGCAATGATTCGATAGACGGCTCATTGGGATAGATGTAGATGAACAACACCCCCCCTAGAAACGTATAGGAAGCTTTCTCCTCGTACGACTCGAGAAAAATGATTGATTTGCGGTTTTGTTTCTGTATGGAATTCTATCTATTATGCAATTTTCACACATCTTTTGCCTATCTCGATAATGTTTTATTTTCGGACGACACGATTAGCTAGAAAATAAATAATAGTAAAAAGAATTCATTTTGAACAATAAATGTCTTTCACATCCAGCTATAACAATGAGTAATTTTTTAATTTCTAAATGGCAGTTCCAAAAAAACACACTAGCTATATATGTGCATTTAGTAACAGATCTAGCTAAAGATAAGAAAGAGATTCACTCAGTTAGAAAGATGGCAAAGTATTGTGAATGGTGATGCATAATATGGAAGATTATTTGTAATAAGGGTTGAAGTAAGTGTAAATTAAAAGTGATAGGTCATTCAAATTTCATAAACTAATTAATTAACTTACGGGGTTTAGCATTACGTGGCTACTTTGTAACTGCTATGTTACCTCAAAATCGAAGTGAGATTAATTAGTTTGTGAAATAAGTCCATACATGAAGGATGAACAATGTAAGAGTTACCATCCTCCAGTATGCAGTAATAAATCAATGTACAAAATGATGGACACTATTTATGGGAGAAGAAATGATAGGAAAATTACAAATGTTCCTTAGCATGATAATGAACAACCAAATGAAATGAGCCATATAATCCTTCTTTACTAACTAGATACAATTGCAACATTAATATAGAAACTTGCACCAAGAGTATAAAAATAGTAAAGTATCTATATAATTTATACAAAGGTCATGATAGTTGTGTTCTTTATATCATGTTAGATAAGGAAAAAATCAGTTTAAGTACTCGTACAAAGATAGTATGCAAAGATTTTAACAACATATGTGATACCTACATATTGAACAAATATGGCTCCAAAACATGTGTACTCCAAGAATCAACTTTCTCCTCTAATAAGTGGATATCCTTTTATATTTATTTGGAAATAAGTACATTTTTTTTCAACAACAAATGCTCATACGATTCTCAATGTTGTACTATAATTACGGCGACTTATTTTCTATCCGAACAACTTTATGTTGCATTTTCAAGAGGTATATCAATATAGAGAATAGAGTATTAAACATGACACAGTAACTACAACAACATAAGCATCTAACTAACTTAATTAATTTGATTATTTTTGCAAGTTCAAACATTATTTAATCATTTCAAATTTAGGTATCACGTTGACTAAAGATATACGTGCAACGCGCGTACATAGAAACTAGTATATATATATATATATATATATATATANTATATATATATATATATATATATATATATATATATATATATATATATATATATATATATATATATATGAAAGAGTATATAAATATAATATATATAGCGCAATAATCCATCTTTTTTTAATATATGAAAATACCTAATTAACCTAAATAAGAACTTCTCTATAAAGTAAAACTGGAAGGTATTAAGATAAATTCTCTTTCTTGTTATATTTTATGAATTTAGTACTACTAACTACTAAGTGATGAACACAAAAATTAGAAAAATGGCACGAATTTGAGATTTTCATCGTCAAAATTTACTATATGATTTATGAAAAGGAAAAAAAAAAAATTGAAGGAAGAGAAAGCGAAAGAAAATTGCGACTTCAAGATCAGCAGAAGACCGAGAATCAATTTGCATCAAGTTATTTCTTTTTAGCAAAATTTGCATGGGCTCATCAATTTTTTTTTTTGGGTTTTGACACAGTTACCCACAAAAATAAAATTATTTATTCTTGTCTACTCATTTGTTTTCCTACCCATAAACTAATTACATTTCCTACCCATAGTAGGTTTTGTGGCGAATTTTTTCTTTATTCTCCAATTCTTTTTTATTTCTATGCTTCTTTCTTTTCTTTTTTCTTTTCTCCTTTTTTTTTCTCGTTTTATTCTTATTTTTTACTTTTTTCCTTTTCTAATTTCACTTAACTTCTGTTTATTTATATTTTTTTTCTCTTCATAATCTAATTTCATTTACTATTTGCACTATTTTTTATTATTTTTTTTATATTATTACTAAAGAAAAATCAAATTGTGTACCAATTAAATGTAGTTAATACAACCAAAAAAATATTAACTAACATATGATACCGGTATAGTATATAGCTATACCAACAGGTTATACAATTGTACGCAAAGAGTTAAAAAAAATTTAATTCAATTATTAAACTGAAATAATATCAGTTGTCAAAAAAAAAAAATTAAAAATTCTAAAAGGACCTAATTGTAAGAGTAAACCGTTACATCATATAGCATACTATATTTATTTTTTTTCGCATTTTCAATTTACCCCTCACACTAGGTAAAAGCTTAAAACAAATTAAAAGGGAAAAGACAAGTGAATTTACGGGTAATAAGTATACTATTATAGTATATTGTATGCTATTACAGCATATTGTTACAGTATCTTGCATATTATTACAGTATACCATAACAGTATATTGTATACTATAATAGTATACTGTTGCAGTATAACTATATACTCCTATAGTATATTAGTATACTGTAGCAGTATACTATTTTGTAAATTATAATAGTATAGTGTTGCATTATAACTATATACTCCTACAGCATATTGTATACTGTAGCGGTATATTGTAGCTGTGTTCTTCTTTGATTTTCAACTGAAAATTTCGATCTCAATCACCTCAAATCAGCTCCAAATGCTATCAAATTTCAGTATGAACTTCCAGAAGGTACTATAAGCAATATTTAACAACATCCACTTTGAATCAAACAAGAAATCTTTAAAATAATTAGATCTAATTTCTTTTTGAAGAAGGATATAAGGGAAATGGAAGAGTTTGTCCAAGTCTTCTTCACGGAGGCGAACTTTATCCAAGTCATTTCTGGGTGTGTCAAAAGGAAGAGTTTGTGTGCAAGAACTAGCTCGGGTTGTTGTGTTCCTTCTTCCGCATCCATAGCTACCTTTCTTTGCTATTTCTTGTTTTTTTTTGTTTCACTGTACTTTCAAATGCCTCTGTGAAGAAGAAGAAAACGAGAAAAGGAAAATACCGGGTACTTTCAGATGCCTCTGTGAAGAAGAAGAAGAAAACGAGAAAAGAAAAAAAACGGTTACTTTCAGATGCCTCTGTAAAGAAGAAGAAAACGAGAAAAGGAAAAAAACGGGTAAATAGTTTGGGCCCCATGGGTAGGAGTAGTAAATAGTTTGGGTCTGGGCATTAAAGGGCAAATAGTTTAGGATTAATGGGTATAAAGTGAGATTTTTTTTTTTGAGAAAACTACCCTCTATAGCTCCTCAAAATTTTAATAGCCCATGTTTTTCTTCACTTACACGAAATGGCCCTTCGGCCCAAATATATTGCATCTAATAGCCCGGAATGTCTATTTTGTATATTTTTTGTATAGTGATAGTCTATTTTGTATATTTTTTGTATAGTGACAGTCTATTTTGTATATTGACAGTCTATTTTGTATAGCGACAGTCTATTTTGTATATATTGTGTATAATAACAATCTAGTGTATATAAATTGTATAGTGGCAGTCTATTATAGTATATTTTTGTATAGTGACAGTCTATTTTGTATGTGACGGTCTATTGTATATAAATTGTATAGTGATTGTCTATTTTGTATATTTTTTGTATAGTGACAGTCTATTTTGTATAATGACAGTCTATTTAATATATATTTTGTATAGTGACAATCTATTTTGTATATTTTTTATATAGTGACAGTCTATTTAGTATATATATAAATATTTAATTAACAACTGAATAATTAAAATGAATTAACACCCCGCTTAATACTTGCCACATTGTTCCCGGCATAGTTACAGATCTTTCACACGTGTTGTAAACACGTGGCATTTTCACTTATGTCTTCTCTTTGTTTTGTTTTTTGCTTCTTCTTCTAGAGGGATACACTAATTCTTTCACACTTAGTACCTAATTTGTCTATCTGAAGAACCCCTTCTCTCTATATCCTATGATGCAGCCAAAGGTAAGACTTTCTGCCGTTTCACCGGCTGAGATTTTGTACTGGGCACCGCCAACTTCATATCATTTCTCTGTGTCTCTCTTTCTACTGAGGAGCAAGCTAAGGTGTCTGCATTTCTCTCATATATATTGAATTTGACTATGTGCTGTTTATAATCCTGGTGTCCAAAAAATCTCTGCACACAAATCTAGGCAGATGGAAGAAATAACTCAGTGTTTCATTTTGCAACAAACACCACCTTTCTCTTCACAAACTCACGCATTTTCACTTCTCTACCTTCCCCTTTTCCCATTCTTTAATTCTCAAAAAATCATAGATCTAACCAATAATTCAGATCCTGAAGCTATGTCTCCGCATCCATTAAAAGCAGTAACACTGACTCAATAGGCCAAGAATTAACATCAGAGCAAGGGAAAAAATTGAAGAAGCTAAAATCAGAGATGAAAAGAGGTGGATTGCTTGTTGATGGTGAAGCTTCAGAATTTGGAAACAATAATTGATAGGTTAAAACAGTCGATGATGGCGGTGATTGAAGCGACGGAGCATCTACGACGATCGGCGGTGAGGTCTGTCTTTGCAGCCATGGCGTGGTCGCCTCTCTTTTCGCATTTCTCTGCAGATCTGAGCCTCTTAGTTAAGTACTTTGGGCTAGCCTAAAGAATTACTTTTGGGCTATAAAATGTATATTGCAATTTTTGGGCTAGCGGGTGATATATGTTTGGGTCGATGGGCTAAGAATGTAGTTTGCTCATTTTTTTTTTAAAAATAAACTAGAGGACACAAATCTTTCATCTATAATAAGGGTAGTCCGGTGAACTAAGCTCCCGCTATGCGCAAGAGCTCCCGCTATGCGCAAGAGCTCCCGCTATGCGCAAGAGACTATTTCCAAAGCTTGAATCCGTGACCTCCTGGTCACGTGGCAACAACTTTACCAGTTACGCCAAGGCACCCTTTCAGCAAATATGTCAAAACATATTTGGCCTAATCCCGAAATAAGATGTACTACTAAAAATTGTTTACGAGATGGATAAATCATAATAAAAAAAAATGTCATTTTCTATTACAAAATTTATGTACGCACACACTATGCGTTTCATCTCTACCTGAAATGAGCAAAGACATGAGGATCAAATCCAAGAAAATGCATCAATTCATGTAGCAAAGTAGCTTTGATTTGGTGCTTTTAGAATAAATGACACAGCACTACATACTGGACAGCTTATGTTCTGCTTCCTTCCGGCTGGTCCTTGCATATAAACCTAATAAATCAAATGAATAACAAATGCTCAAACGAGGAATACAGTAATGAAGAAGAGAAGGCGAAAAACACTTGAAAGGCGATGCAGACTTTTCAATTCTCCATTATTATACACAAACTAGTGAATTTATGCGCGGTCATAAAATTTAAGTAGTAAATATACAAAATATTTCTTTTGTGTAAGCTTAATGAAGATAGAATCGATTAGAAAATTCATGTATATGCATATAAAATTAAATTTATCAATCATTTAAAGCACAAATATAAAATCTTTCATTATAAAAGCCTTCTCGCTGAAACATTCCAGCATTGTTTTTTTTATTGTATTGTCAAACCCAACTTTTTAAGTACATGTCAAACACAAAATCTTCAATTTCACCAATAACTATTATACTTATATCAATAAGTATTCTTCCATGTTGTCACGACCCGGATTTTTCACCATCGGGAGTCGTGATGGCGCCTACTGTTGGAGCTAGGCAAGCCAAACATTTAAACATCTTCGGATAACAACACAACAATAATAAAATAACGAGTCTCTAAATAAATGGGGAAGTCTTTTAAAACATAAATAACTGAAAACCCAAAATGCGGAAGTTTAATATTTCTCTATCCAAGACTGGAGTCGCTGTCTCACGAACCACTAAAGAGTGCTACAAACAAGTCTGAATAGAAAAATACATAATGTCTGTCTCGGTACAATGAAAACAAATGGAAAATATGGAAAGGGACTTCGGCCTGCGAACGCCAGCTAGGCTACCTCGTAAGTCCCTGGACTAAAGAGGGCTCCCGATCAACTACTACTGTGGTCCAAGAGCTGCTCCGGTACCGTAATCTGTCAAAAAGCACAGAAGTGTAGCATCAGCACAACCGACCCCATGTGTTGGTAAGTGCCTGGCCTAACCCCGACGAAGTAGTGACGAGGCTAGACAGGACTACCAAGTCAACCTGTGCAGTTCAATATATATATATATGCAATAAAGGAAAGAATACCGAAGATTAAACAGTTAACTAGGGAGGGAAGCATGCTATGCGAGAGTACGAACCGGATATAAAGTCATCAACTTAAGTAAGAAACAGGGCAATAACAAAAATTAACAAAAACAGGAGAATCAACAGTTGCACGGCATCAACCTTCGTGCTTTTACTCTCATTCTCACCAAAAACAATCAAATAGAATGCACGGCATCACCTTCGTGCTTTTCCTCATAACTCTCATTTCATGGCACGGAATGATCCTTCGTGCAATTATAGTCAAGTCAGAGCACGGAATGTCCCTTCGTGCATAAATAATTAAAACATGGCACGGAATGACCCTTCGTGCAAATATAATCAAAACATGGCACGGAATGACCCTTCGTGCAAATATAATCAAACATGGCACGGAATGACCCTTCGTGCATTATCACTCTTCCTCACCCAACCAACAATCACAACCAAACGGGCGAGGGAATAAGCAAATAATAAGAAATGTCCCGGCAAGGGAAAACACAATTAAACAGCTAGATCCCGGCAAGGGAGTAACAACAACAACTTTCACATCCCGGCAAGGGAGGTAATCAATGTCTCTTTCCATTTCTTTCATTTCTTACTCAATAGTATTTTTATTGTTCGAGCCAACGCTCCAAAGAATATACAAACTCATAACCAATCCTCAAACTCTTCACATTATGTAGAATTCATCAATTAGCATAGAAGAGTCTCAAAAATATCAGAAATACGTGCAAACAAGGACCCACGGTCATGCTAGACACCGGTGTATAGATACTCGTCACCATGCCTATACACCGTACTCGATCATTTAGAAATTAGCAATTAATAACACTCTAATCCTATTCCCTCAAGCCAAAGTTAGATCAAACACTTACCTCGGTCCAAAGAATAGCAATCAATCCTCAAATACCGCATTTCCTCTACAATCCGACTCCGAAACAATGATATCTAGGCATAATTAATTCAATAGTATCAATAAGGACTAACTGGCAACATCCCATAGCCTAGATATGAATTTCCTAACATTCTTCCAAAAATACCAAAAATTGACCCCGGGCCTGCTTGGCCAAAATACGAGGTTCGAACCAATTCCATGTCACCCATTCCCTCACGAGCCCGGATATACAATTTATTTTCAAATTCGACCCCAAAACGAGGTCTAAATCAAAGAAAATTAAAAAGCCCTAATTCTACCCTTTTCCCCCAATTCTTACCATGAACTACATGATTTAGGTCTAGGAATTGATAAATGATGATAGAAAATGAAGAAAACGAGTTAGATAATACTTACCCAAGAAGCTTTGATGAAGGATAACTCTAAAAATCGCCTATGTGCTGTGGAGAAGATGAACTCGTGTGTTTTGGGTGAAAATCCCGTTACTGGTCTGTTTTTAGGCTTTAAAAATAACTGGGCGAATTTGCCCTACGCGATCGCGGAAATAGGGGTGCGATCGAGAAAGGTCCCACTGACTGGTCATCGCGATCGCGTGGATGGTAACGCGAACGCGTAGAAGAAATACTGGGGGTCCAAAAGTTTGGTCTATGCGAACGCGAGTCTACTGATGCGAACGCATTGAAGGAAATGCTGAAGCTATGCAATCGCGTGTCCGAGTACGTGAACGCGGAAGAGGAAAAAGCCAAAGGAACGCGAACGCGGGCTGAAGATTGCGATCGCGAAGGAGGAACAACTGTGCAAAAGTTGCAGATTTTCTGCAACTTTCTCTAAAGCCAAAAACATCCCGAACCACCTCCGAATCACTCCCGAGCCCTCGGGGCTCCTAACCAAACACACACACTAACTCAACAACCTCATAAGAACTTACTCGAGCGATCAAATCGCCAAAACAACATCAAAATCAATGAATCAAACCTCAAAATCATCATTTTTCATTCTAACTTCACAAACTTCAAACTTTAGATATTTAGGTCTGAAACACGCCAAATGACGTCCGTTTTTGACCAAGCTTTACAGAAAGCGCTTAACACATATTTAAGACTTTTACTGGGCATCGGAACCAAAATACGAGCCCGATACCCTAGTCTTTTAATCAATTTTTATTTCCATTTTCCTTAATAATTTCAGAAGGACAATTTCACAGAAAAAATTCTTTTACTCGGGTTCTAGACCTCAGATTTTGACTCCGGGCACATGCCCGAGTCCCATATTTTTCTACGGACCCTCCGGGACCGTCGAATCATGGGTCCGGGTCCGTTTACCAAAAATGTTGACCGAAGTCAACTTTAATCATTTTAAAGCCACATTTTGAAATTTTTCACAGAATTTAACATATAATCTTTCCGGCTACGCGCCTGGACTGTGCACGCAAATCGAGGCAACTAAAGGTGAGGTTTTTAAGGCCTCGGAAGCACGGAAAAAGAGAGAAATCCGGTGATGACCCCTTTGGGTCGTCACATTCTCCACCTCTAAAATAATCGTTCATCCTCGAACGGACAAAAGAAAGAAGTACCTGAGTCGGGAAATAGATGTGGATAACAGCTCCGCATATCAGAATCGTACTCCCAGGTCGATGCCTCAGGAGGCTGACCTCTCCACTGGACACGCACTGAAGGAAAACTCTTCGACCTCAACTGTCGAACCTGCCGGTCTAGAATAGCCACCGGCTCTTCCTCATAAGACAGATCCTTGTCCAACTGAACAGTGCTGAAATCTAACACGCGGGCTGGATCGTCGTGATACCTCCGAAGCATGGACACATGGAACACTGGATGCACGGCTGACAAGCTGGGCGGCAAGGCAAGTCTGTAAGCCACCTCTCCCACACGATCGAGAATCTAAAATGGGCCAATGAACCTAGGGCTAAGCTTGCCCTTCTTCCCAAATCTCATCACGCCCTTCATAGGCGACACTCGAAGCAAGACCCGCTCACCAACCATGAAAGCTACATCTCGAACCTTACGATCCGCATAACTCTTTTGCCGCGATTGAGCCGAACGAAGCCTGTCCTGAATGATCTTGACCTTATCCAAGGCCTCCTGAACTAAATCTGTACCCAATAACCGAGCCTCTCCCGGCTCAAACCATCCGACTGGAGACCGACATCGCCTACCATACAACGCCTCATATGGAGCCATCTGAATGCTGGACTGGTAGCTGTTGTTGTAGGCGAACTCTGCTAAAGGCAAAAATTTGTCCCACGAGCCTCCAAAATCAATGACACAGGCTCGGAGCATATCCTCCAATATCTGAATAGTCCTCTCGGACTGGCCGTCCGTCTGAGGGTGGAATGCTGTGCTCAACTGAACCTGGGTGCCCAACTCCTGCTGAACTGCTCTCCAGAAGCGCGAAGTAAACTGCGTATCCCGGTCCGAAATGATAGATACCGGCACCCCATGAAGGCGAACAATCTCTCGGATGTAGATCTCAGCTAACCTCTCCGATAATAAGTGGCTGCAACAGGAATAAAATGCGCTGACTTGGTCAGCCTATCAACAATGACCCAAATAGCATCAAACTTCTTCCGAGTCATCGGAAGTCCGGTAACGAAATCCATAGTCATCCTCTCCCACTTCCACTCGGGAAGCTCAATCCTCTGAAACAAACCACCAGGCCTCTGATGCTCATACTTAACCTGCTGACAGTTCAAACATCGAGCCACATATGCAACAATATCTTTCTTCATCCTACGCTACCAATAATGCTGCCGCAAGTCCTGATACATCTTCGCTACCAATATCTTTCTTAATCGCTCTTCAGCGTTAGTGCGACCGGTGGTTTGGAGGTACGCCCCAAATATTATTGCGGTAGGTTGTGGGAGTGTGTCCCACTGGAAGATTATATAAGTGTGGCATGTAGTCACTTTACTGATTAAAGATGTAAACCAAGTATCAAGGTTGTGATGGTGTCGTTAAATTGAGGAATTCATGCCTGGAGGGCACTTGGCATATTGGGTTGTGAATTGGGAAGGATTACCCCGATTGTGATGGTTGTCCTTGTGTGTTATGTGAAAAAGGGAGTTATTATGGACCCTTGAAAGGTTGTCAAACTGGTTCATTGTGAGCAGAATCGGCTTGAAGTCGGTGGATGGACTTAATGTGAATAATGGATCTATATCAGTCCAGATGTGTGCATTTTTGTAACGCGGTCCTCATGGAGGAGTAGTTAGCTTGATGCTTCATTGCCAGATATCTCACGTAGTGTTGCATTACGCCGTGTGATTTGTGAAATGACTCGAGAAAATGATTATGTGTTGAGGATTCGCGTGGAAATGATGTCCATGAGCAAAATGGCTCTCGAGATTCAGATTGTACATCACACCTCAGTTGAGCTTGAGTTTTGGTAGCTTATAGCGCTATATGTCCCCTCAGGGACGGTATTGTGCACTTAGCATACTTGTGACCGAAATTCGAGATTTTATATTAATGAGCAATTTAGCTTGATGTACACCTCTTTAGGTGAGTGTTATGTGTGGATCGGGTGGCACGCCGCCATGAGTGTGTTATTTGGATCGGGTTGCGCGCCGCAACAGTGTGAAATCGAGTATAGTTTTCTATACGCTATCTTTGTATGCCTTGCTACCTGTTTTCCAAGGAAAGTCTGTATTAGTGCGTAGGATTTTGTAATTCCTTCCAGAGCTCGTTTTCTTTTGTATTGTGTTCGAATTGGTAGCCTATTAGCACATTGGGGCATCATATACGACTTATAATTATGTCTGGAGTGGCTTATTGCCCGAACAGTTCGTACTGGGTAAGACGAGATCATTGAATTTGAGATCAGTGCAATCTGAGTATGTGCAGTAAAATTAAAGAGCTAAGACCATTGTTTGGCTCAGAATGAGGTGATAGTCCTTGCCAAGAGTATAGAACTAATGAATTGTTGTTTTGGTAGTAGTTATGAATGTGTACAGGTCTCATCCGTCGTGTCAGTATTGTAAGAATTTGAACAAGACATGTGTATGTCATGCAGAGCATGGGATATGTAGTGATTCCTCCTAAGTGATTAGATAAATGATCTTCGGATGATTGGGGAAAATGATATTGCTAAGTGGAAGTGATTTGATAAGAGTATATGTCTCAGAAAAGGTAACGTGATTAAACTGATTATATTTCGGCAGTAGTGCGGTATCTTCTTGTTGGGTCCACTGGTGGTATTCGAGTTTGCTCGGTAGCACAGGTAAATATCGAGTATCTGTCGTGGAATGAAGGAGTATCAAATGTGTGCATGTACTCGCACGGTGGAAGCTGGGATCAGGTATGATGATTTGTGTGTTATATGGAGTTATGATGTACAGGCTATGTTGTGATGTTGGAATTCAGACTGGTTCTCTTAGTGTTGGAAGATTTTGAACTATTTCATTATGGGCTATGTCGGAAAATGCCACAGGTTGCGTGGCAATGTGTATTAGACTATGTTCTAGTAGAATGGTTTATATTTCAAGGACCAGCGGATGGCTGGAAAGGATTGATGTTCTTGATTGGGCCTTCGTGGCGGATGCCAGTGCAGAGGCTTCTACCATTGATTCAGTTCCAGTATTGAGGGACTGTTCGGATGCATTTCTTGTGGCCGGACATATCGCCGGGTGAGATTGTGGATTTCGGTACTTAATTGGTGCCGGACACCGTATCGTACGGCTCTGGCAGGGGTTATAGTAGTGGAAGGAGCAGCTTCGGACTTCTTAGTACTTGAGTTCGTTGGCAGGCCAGCGTGGCTACGTATGTAGCTTGAGTTAGCTTGGTTAGTCCCAAGTTGTATTGTTGAGGGATAGGTTAATTCGATCGTTATTGATCTTGTTAGTGAGCTGAGGAGATCTAGGAGTTACTTTTTTCAGTGTCTTGAGGCGCTTCATGTGTAACAGTGTTGGGATAGGATCGCGTATTGTAGCAAGGCTACGTGGAGTTGTGACCTTTCGAGGTAGGCTCAGCTGCTATATTTCTACGATGCGAGATGGAGTCTCAGCCTTGTGTTGTGATGGTATTGATGAGCTTGAGGTACA
>NC_031993.1:36672823-36687410 GCF_001879085.1 Nicotiana attenuata
CGACTCCAATGGAAGAAAAATGCGGTTGAAATGAACTCAACCCCGAACTTAAAAGACCTCACTGCTTCAGCTGTTTCAGCACCTGCGGTTCCTTGGCCGCTTCTGCGGTTCCGCAGGTGCCGTTAAAATGCCGCATCTTTTAGCCGCACCTGCGGTCTTCCCTGAGCCACCCCTTTCTCGCTTCTGCAACTTGCCACCCGCAGATGCGGTCCCGCTTCTGCGGAACTTTGACCGCATCTGCGGTCCTCTCCAAGATACTCCCGTCCGCTTCTGCGCCCCTTTCTCCGCAGATGCGGTTCCTCTTCTGCGATACTTTGACCGCATCTGCGGTCCTCAAGCCTTAGACCAAAACCCGCTTCTGCGGCTCCCTGTCCGCTTCTGCGGTGCCGCTTCTGCGGTCAACCCAGCGCAGAAGCGAAAATACCAGCAACCAGATTCCTTCAGCTGTCCAAAAATCCAAATTTCGATCCGTTAACCACCCAGAATCCACCCGAGGCCCCCGGGACCCCAACCAATTATACCAACCAGTCCCAAAACACATTACGGACTCGCTCGAGGCCTCGAATCACATCAAACAACGCTAAAATCATGAATCGACCTCCAATCTAAACTTAATGAACTTCAAAAATTCAAACTTCTATTTCCGATGTTTAAACCTATCAAATCACGTCCGATTGACCTCAAATTTTGCGTACAAGTCATATTCGACATTACGGGCCTACTGCAACTTTTGGAATCGGATTCCGAACCGATATCAAAAAGTCCACTTCCGGTCAAACTTCTCAAAAACCTTCAAATTTCTATCTTTAGCCAAATGGCTACAAAATGACCTACGGACCTCCGAATTCACTTCCGATCGCGCCCCCAACTCCGAAATCATCATACAAACCTGCTGGAACCTTCAGATCCCGATTCCGAGGTCGTTTACTCAAAATTCCAATCCTAGTTCATTCTTTCAACTTTAAGCTTCCGAAATAAAAATTCTCTTTCCAAATCAACTCTGAACTTCCCGAATCTTAATTCCGACCACGCGTACAAGTCATAATGCCTGAAATGAAGTTGTTCATGGCCTCAGACTGCTGAACGATGCGCTAGGGCTCAAAATGACCGGTCGGGTCGTTACATTCTCTCCCACTTAAACATACGTTCGTCCTCGAACGTGCTGAGATCTACACTGAAGTAGTCCGAAATCACTGGTTAACTTCTCATGCACCTTCCCGTGCTGCCACAACTCAGTTGAGCACATCCGCTCGATCAATTATGAAGATATTCCCTTTTATTCAAGCAGATAGGCCTTAGAGCCTAATTCCAACATCCGGAATTCTCTGTCAGGCCTGCTTCCAACATACGAACACCATATCAATCACTACACGCTGTACCCAAACATGACTGCATAACTTGCTAAATTCACACCTTGCATCATTTTACTCACCGAACCACAATAACATTTTCTGATCAACTTAGTCAAAATTCCACGAATCTGATACTCCCATTGTACCCCATGACATACACAGGTCTTACTCTAACTCTTACAATACCGCCACAACGGAAGAGATGTGCAGAAATTCATAATCAACTGCCGAATCAACCAATCATTTGGGTCTATACTCCTGACAATAACCATCACTTCATTCTGAACCAAATAATGGTCTTAGCTCCTTAATGTACTTCATATAGTTGGATTGCACTGATCCTAAATCCAATGATGTCGTCTCACCCAGTACGAACTGCTCAGGCAATAAGCCACCCCATACATTATCAAAAGCCCCATAAGATGTTACCATGTGCCAATAGGCCACCAATTCGAACTCGATACAAAAGGAAAACGAACTCTGGAAGGAATTTCCTAACTCACGCACTAATACAGACTTTCCTTAGAAACAGGAAGCAAGGCACACAAAATAGCCTATAGAAAACTATACTCAACATCACACTGTTGCGGCGTGCAACCCGATCCACATATAGATCTCACATAAGGAGATGCACATCGAGCCAAATTTGCTCATTACAACACAATACCGAATATTGGTCATAAGCATGCTAAATGCATAATAACATCCCTGAGGGAATATATAGCGCCATAAGCTATAAAACTCAAGCACTACTGAGGTGCGATATACGATTTTAAATCTCATAAGCACCCTGCTCATATAACATCATCTCTACGCGGATCTTCAACACATAAGCAATTTCTCAAGCCGCCTCCCAACTCACACGCCGCGACGTATCACTACATGAAATATCTGACAACAAAATAACACCCTGACTACTCCTCCGTAAAGAGCGCATCACTAAACTGAACACAACTGGCCTGACATAGGGCCCATATTCATGCTTAAATCCATCCACCGACCTCAAGTCGATCCTGATCGTACCAAACTAGGCCAATAACCTTTCAAAGGTCCATACTAACTTCCTCCTTCTTATAACACACAAGAACAACCGTCATAACCGGAGAAATCATCCGTAGTCCGTGACTCAATAGACTGAGTGCCTTCCAGGCATATATTCTCAAATCAACAATATTATCGCAACCTTCATACTTAGACTAAATCTTTAATCAATCATGTGACTACCTGCCACACTTATAAAATCTTCCTGTGGGACACACTCCCACAACCTTCCGAAACACATAACAGGTCCACACATCCAAACCACCGGCCGCACTAACGCTAAAAAGCGATCAAGAATCATCAACCATGACACAAGCCCCTTTTTACAAAACACCAATCTCAGGTGACGCTGAAGACAATACCAACTTACCTTACACATCGAACTCCTTTCCTGCTCATCTGAGCTCGTGACATACTTGTCCACACCGAGCTGCTACCTTGATCTTCACTGCAAATTCCATACCACTCACTGCACTCAACATGCCGGTATACGATAGAACTCGTTTTTCATCATAGCTTCGGAACCACTAATAGGTTAACACTTCATCATATAAAAACCCTTCACTTGACTCACTTCAGGAGATCCATAGTATCAGACAGGTGAATTCCCATAATCGTAGAATATCCAAATCTCTAAGTAGTGGCCTAAGCCACAATTGCCCTTCCGGAAATTCTGCTTTCACATAACAAGCCATAACAGTAGAATGCTTCTGAATAACATCAATTGCGGCGGCTGACAAGCCTGATACGTACCATCACAAATCACTCGCATAACTCGATCACGCTGAAGGAAATGATCACTAACACTAATATGCCAATTCAACTATGGCTAATCAATCTACCTTCTTCCAGTTTATCCTTGATTGCCTAAGAGATAATACTAACTCCATCCAACACATCACATGCTCCATCTGCACCCATCTCGAGTGACCTCGAATCACAAGACTATGTTGTCCCGAATCCCGCGAACCACTTCATACCTTCCTTGCGCGCATATTCGCACCCTTAACTAATATGCCCATTCTGCTAATCCTTCTACGAATCCGAAATCTGTTCCTTATCTTTCTCTCAAGTGCTATATTGCAAGTCAAAACATCATAGAACATTCTGAGCCTCCACTCATAAGCTGCTGCAAGCTTGATTCTTAAATGTACTTATAGGCTCAAAATCATTAGGCACCATACTTTACCTCTTTTGAATCCATTAGGACCGCTACTGAGAGCCACCCGCTCTGACTTGGTCCCGAATATAATCAACTCCATAAATCTTATAACACATGAATACCCTATCGACGAGGCACCCGACGGAATTACTTCCTTTGAAACCTGCATTTTTACAAAGCGCAATCCTGAATCCTCCCCCAAGTCTGAACATGGGTCAATAAGGTCAACGATAGCCCACCTTTAATAATTTCCTTTGCTCAAATTACCACTTATGGTCTTTTCTCGTAGCTGAAATAACCCATCAGTATGCTAATCACCAGAACCCTCGCAAGTAATTAACCATGCAACCCCATCATAGGCGGTGGGACTCTCCCACTTAGCTCGAAGCCACTATTACACAACTCTGGAATTCACCCGCCCTGTTTATCTCTTATTGACATAACCTTGCGCAATCAATCGCCAAAATTCTCGAAATCTTTTTGTAAAACCCCCTTCTTATATTCTGACTCATCAAACACATTTGCATAACCGATCTCTTTGCTATACAACATATAGAAGTCTTCGCAGAAGCCTCGCCAATCACGCGACCGCTAACCTGCTCACTTGGGTAACCCACCTATAAAAGCTCTCCCCGGCATCTTCCAATGCTGCTGCACGGGGTACAACCATTACGACATCAATAACCCATCCTGAGTCCGAGCTCACTCTCTAGCGGCATAGGTCCATTGACCCCTCGTGGACATCATTTAAAATGTGCGGCAACATCCTTCCAAATTCTAAGTTATGCTGCATCCTTCTTCATTTAAACGGCTCCTTTCCGTTATATCAAATCTCCTGCCGCATAATAGCCCATACTTCTAATTAATCCGTAGGCTTCAATCGCCAGCCACTATAATCCCCAAATCATTCCAGACTTTCCTTAAGGTGCGTAATCATCCTACCACCAAGCCCATATGCAACATCCGCCGCTCTCCCACTTTGGGCAAACTCACTTCTTTAATCAGCTACCTGACCTTTGCTTCATACACCTGGCCTTTTAGAAGTTTAAAACTCCGCCTGACACTTCCCGCACGCATTTCTCATCTTTTGCTGCTCGGTTGTTGCCTTAATAAAATCTACATTCATAGCACTTGAGTCCACAAATCGCTACTAACTTTAAACCTTTCCGAAGGTCATCTTTCTCGAACCGCCAACTTTAGAAATACTTATTCAACCCTGAACCACCTTGCCTCGCGATATCTAACAGTCGCCTCTTTAATACTAACCCGTAATATCCTGCCCCAAAGGCGAATTGTAGAAGATCATAACACCGGCGAGCATAGTACAGTCATCAAGGACAATGACACCTCATCACAGATGAGAATTCCTCCACGCTTACAAATACCAAGCCTCGTTACTCCATCATTGCAAATCTGCACATTCTTAGTCCGATTGCCTTTCCCCCGCCGGAAGTAAAATACTGAATCTCTGAATAACGCACTGAGTAAACTTCCCTTCAAGTCATTCACTGCCCCGACACGTGGGCAAACATCCTACCATCATATCACTACTGCGAAACAATCGTTCATAAGCATCATGGCAACTTGTGTCTAGCCCCAGAGCCCTCAGGAGTACCGCTACTGGGCTGAAACAATAAAATATCCTTCTACAAAGCGACGATAATAATCCGATCAGCTATACCGGGAGAAACATCCCGCATCACATCTGTAGTACCATTACGGTTCTTCAATTCTCGATTTATAACAAGCGCTTCGCGTCGCATAAGATTGCGTAGGAAAAAAACAAAGGCATAGGCCTCACAGGAATCAAATCGCACGATAAGGAATCAAGAAGGGAAGTACTCCTAACAGCCCTGTAGCCTCCCGAAGATAAGTACAGACGTCTCCGTACCCATCCGCGAGACTCTACTAGACTTGCTCATGACTCGTGAGACCTA
This sequence comes from Nicotiana attenuata, assembly GCF_001879085.1. Taxonomy (NCBI): domain Eukaryota; kingdom Viridiplantae; phylum Streptophyta; class Magnoliopsida; order Solanales; family Solanaceae; genus Nicotiana; species Nicotiana attenuata. The sequence continues at coordinate 36,678,316 of NC_031993.1, forward strand.
AGGGAACCTAGTGCTCTGATACCATGTTGTCACGACCCAAAATCCATTAAGGGTCGTGATGGCGCCGGACACCGCTGTCAGGCAACCCAACCAAATACTTAATTAAACTCCAATTTTAACAATTTTGAAAACCAAGATTTTCCTTTAAATTTCATAAGTAAAAAGATAACTACTTCAATTCAAATTAAATACTAGCAATCAATACAAAAATATTTAAAAACCATCCCAGAACCTGGTGTCACAAGTGCATGAGCATCTACTGATAAGGAAATAAAATACAATACAACATCCGTCCGGAATACAGTGGACGGAAAGAAAATACAATTTACTGGAAGGGACTTTACTAGCTACGGGCCGCCTCGAATAATGCAACTCACCTAGTCCCCGAATCATCCGTGCTGCTATGCCCAATGGGCTGCTAGAGATAAATATACCTGTGCAACAAAAATGCACAGAAGTGTAGTATGAGTACGTAAACAACGTGTACTCAATGAATATCCCGTCTAATCTCGAATAAGTAGAGACGAGATGGTCAACTTCGAAACTTACTAGAGGTCAATTGACAATATACTAAAAATGTGAGGAAATCATGGATTTATATGGCAGTCCTAATTCACGAAGCCAGAAAACAGGTAAACACCTTCAACAAATAATCAAGGATTTTCAAGATTTACTCTTTATTATCTTATCAATATATATCAAGCCACGAAGGACAAATTTCACATTTTAAAATTCTCAAGCAACAATATAACATGCGCAAGTCACACTGAGGCGACGACCCGATCCAACAGAAATAAACTGTGCACTTGTCGAGGGTCGACGGCGCGCCTATAGATGCATCTATTTAATCTGCCGAGGCGTTTGGCCCGTTCCATAAATAAACACATACCCTGCTCGCGAATCATGCATGCGACGCAGGTACACATAGAGATACATTTTCAATCAGTCAATTAAGAACTTATCGGGAATATTTATCCAAATAAAATAATTTCTTTTCTTAACAATTCAGGAAAAATGATGCTCAATCTCCTTTTAAATTCATTTACTAATCCAAGGTGATTTAAGCAATTCAAGCTATCAATGGGTTCATAAATAATCCAAGAATAACATGTTGTGGGTTCTAACAACCTGGACAATAGCATAATAGTAGCTACGCACGGACTCTCGTCACCTCGTGCGTACGTAGCCCCCGCAATTAGGAGCACATAATCAATTATTTCACCTATGGGGACAATTCCCTCTTACAAGGTTAGAAAGGAGACTCACCTCGCTCCGAAGATCCATAACCAGCAATCCATGCCCTTCCGGGGACTCCAATTGATGCACCATGCTCCAAAACTAGCCAACAGTTACGCAAATCCATTAATTTATGCTCAAATATTCATTACGAACTAATTTATAGCAATTCTTAACTCCGATCGAAAAGTTGACCAAAACGCCCTCGGGCCCACGTGCCCGGAATCCAAAATTTTTCGAAGATAAAGGTTACCCATGACCTTAGGAACTCAAATATATAATTTTCTCTCAATTCCATACTCAAAATCGTGGCTAAATTCCAAGATTACTAATTTTCTAGGTTTTCCACCAAAACCTCAAATTTATACAATTTTCCAAGTCTAAATCCATATATAAACCTTGTATTTAACTCCGAGCTAACATAAATTACTTACCTCATGACAAGTGACTAAAATGGCACCTCAAAGCTGCTCCCTATCGACTCCAATGGAAGAAAAATGGGGTTGAAATGAACTCAACCCCAAACTTAAAAGACCTCACTGCTTCAGCTGTTTCTGCACCTGCGGTTCCTTGGCCGCTTCTGCGGTTCCGCAGGTGCGGTTAAAATGCTGCATCTGCGGTCTTCCCTGAGCCACCCCTTTCTCGCTTCTGCGACTTGCCACCCGCAGATGCTGTCCCGCTTCTGCAGAACTTTGACCGCATCTGCGGTCCTCTCCAAGATACTCCCATCCGCTTCTGCGCCCCTTTCTCCGCAGATGCGGTTCCGCTTCTGCGGTACTTTGACCGCATCTGCGGTCCTCAAGCCTTAGACCAAAACCCGCTTCTGCGGCTCCCTGTCCGCTTCTGCGGTGCCGCTTCTGCGGTCAACCCACCGCAGAAGCGAAAATACCAGCAACCAGATTCCTTCAGCTGTCCAAAAATCCAAAATTCGATCTGTTAACCACCCGGAATCCACCCGAGGCCCTCGGGACCCCAACCAATCATACCAACCAGTCCCAAAACACATTACGGACTCGCTCGAGGCCTCAAATCACATCAAACAACGCTAAAATCATGAATCGACCTCCAATCTAAACTTAATGAACTTCAAAAATTCAAACTTCTATTTTCGATGTTTAAACCTATCAAATCACGTCCGATTGACCTCAAAATTTGCGTACAAGTCATATTCGACATTACAGGCCTACTGCAACTTCCGGAATCTGATTCCGACCCCGATATCAAAAAGTCCACTTCCGGTCAAACTTCTCAAAAACCTTCAAATTTCTATCTTTAGCCAAATGGCTCCAAAATGACCTACGGACCTCCGAATTCACTTTCGATTGCGCCCCTAACTCCGAAATCATCATACGAACCTGCTGGAACCTTCAAATCCCGATTCCGAGATCGTTTACTCAAAATTCCAATCCTAGTTCATTCTTTCAACTTTAAGCTTCTAAAATGAAAATTCTCTTTCCAAATCAACTCTGAACTTCCCGAAATTTAATTCCGACCACGCGTACAAGTCATAATGCCTGAAATGAAGTTGTTCATGGCCTCAGACCGCTGAAAGATGCGCTAGGACCCAAAACGACCGGTCGGGTCGTTACAATTAGCTTAATAATTAAATTAATGTCTTTCTTATTATTATTCTTTTAATAGTTTTTAATAAATAGAAATGTTTTATTCTTGAAATTTGGTATATTTTTATGCTTGTATACTTTCATTCAAAATTTTTTAATCAATTAAATTTATTGTAACATTAATAAATACTATTTAATTTTTTAATTGATTTATTTTTAAATTAATTTAATGTATAAGTATCCTCACACTATGTCTATTTTTATACATTCTCTTCCCTACTATAAATTTTAATTAGTTTTTACATTAATTTTTTACCTATAACTAAAATAATATCATATTTTGTTTTAAATAGTAAAATTGATGTAGGCTAAATATTAATATATAAGTTATTTGATGATTATGTTCCAAATGTATTGAGTTCTCTTATAATTATTTTTGATCTAGATGCAGTTATATTTCTTGTTTTTTTGTTGCTTTAAGATATAAATTTAATTTTTAATTTCCGTTAATAAAATTACTTATATTAAAAAGTTATTTTATATTCTTAAAATTTTATTTTAATATTAGAAAAATAATTTCTTAATTGTTTGAACATATTATATTTATGTAGTAATATGTTTACTGTCACTTTATTTCTTTCCATAATAATTTCCAAAATAAAAAAAAATCTCATCTCAAATTCAAATAATTCTTATCATTTTATTTTCTAAATTGGAACGCAGTTTCAAAAAATTATGCTATGCTTTCAAACTTATACTAACTGCACTCAATTCAGATATTAATCATAGAAAAGTATTTTCTTAGTTGTTTGAACACATTATATCTAAATGTTGTAGTAATATTTTCACTGTCAGCTTATTTCTTATGTAAATTTCTTTCTTTTTAGCTTTAATACAAATTTAATTTTTAATTTTCATTAGTATAATTACTTTTATTAGAAATTTATTTTGTATTTTAGTTATTTTTTTCATAAATAAGACTTCAATTTCTTGATAGTATCCATAGTTTGAGCATTCTAATCATAGTTTTAACAACTTTCAAATTTCAAATTCAATTATTTCTAATAGTAAATTTTTAATAATTTAACATAATTTTGCTAATTTTTTAAGTATTGTATATTTAATTTTAACAACTTTCTAATTTCAAATTTAATTAGCCTTTCCCTTTCTAATTTTTAGTTTGTATATTTAATTATTTTATTTTCTAAACTTATGATTTATAAATATCCTTATATTATCTCTAATTTATTTCTATTGTTCAATATTTTTAGTTTTTGATTTTGTTTATTAAACTTGAGTTACGTGGACCTATTCATATCATGACTTTTCTTATCATAATATAAAAAACTTGGTCATCTCAAATTTAAATAAGTTTTACTGTTTTTTTCTATGATAGAAAATCTATAAAAAAATCACTATTTATTTTTTATTTTTGATATTATATTATTAATACCTAATATTATTACATTGTCATGTGGATTTTTATTAGCTTGTTTGAATTTAATATCTATTTATACCACACTCATTCTATATAACATAGACAAAAATTTAAAAACTTTCTCAAATTCAAATAAGTTTTATTATTCTATTTTCTAAATTTGACCGCATTCTCAAAAAATTATGTTATGCTTTCAAACTTAAACTAACTACACTCAATTCAAATATTAATCACAAAAAAATATTTTCTTAATTGTTTGAACGCATTATATCTGAATGTTGTAGTAATATTTACGTATAAAATATTCGTTTGCACGATTTATCAATATTAATATGACATTATTATTCTTGTTATTAAAATATTTTTTACTAATTATTTAAGTTTTTTCTTACCTTATAAATAATTTATATACTTTACGTAATATCTTATTTTGCCGCTTGAATTTATTCAATTTTTAAACTTAATAAATTTTTAATATCTTAAATAAATTTTAATTTTATTTTAACTTACTCTAAAGTATAAATAGTCACAGGTTATCTAAATCTACGTCTTTCTATATTTTTTTATTTTTTTCTATTATAATATTTAGTTATTTTTTTACCTCCATATTTCTAGCTAACATAGAAAAATATCTATGGGTGGAACAATATAGATATAAATAGAGATATAGCTACAAATATATATATAAATAAAAATTTAAATGTAGATATATAGATTAGATTTGTCTAAGATTTATTTAGATTGAGTATAAGATTTATTAAACTACTTACATTAATTATGTTTCCATTTATAATTCAAATTTTTAATGTTGTCTTAAAATTGCCAAGTGGCTTCTTTTTAGCTTGCCACTGGGCTTAACCACATGCTTCACTACTCTCCTTTTAATATAATATTGATATAAAATATTTGTCAATATTAATATGACTTTATTATTCTTGTTCTTAAAATATTTTTTTACCGATTATTTAATTTTTTTCTTATCTTATAAATAATTTTATATTTTGTGTAAGATTTTATTTTGCTGCTTGAATTTTTTTAATTTTTATAGTCAATCAATTTTTAATATCTTAAGTAATTTTTTTTATTTTATATTTTAATTTAATCAAAAGCATAATTGTCATATGCTACCTCAATTTACGTCTTTCTGTCTTTTTATTTTTTTCTATCATAGTTTCTCAATTTACTTTTTACCTCTATATTTCTAGCTAATATAGAAGAAAATCTATGAGTGGATCAATATATAAATATAAATACAAATATACATAAAAGTATAATAAGTATAAATATAATTATAAATACAAATGTACATATATAAATTAGATTTGTCTAAGATCTATTTAGATTATGTATAGGATTCATTAAACTATTTCCATTAATTATGTTTTTATATATAATTTTTAATTATTAATGTTGTCCTAAAAATGCCAAGTGGCTTCATTTTAGCTTGCTACTTGGCTTAACCACAATGTATACTACTCTCCTTTTAATATAATATAGATATAGATTACACCGCTAGTCAAATAAAAAATATTCATTAAAAATATATATTATATACTCCTTATTAATATATAAAAGATATATTTATCGGCTATCAAACGATTTGTGTAGATTTTCTTAAATAAATTGGTTAGGTTCTTTTCTTGGGAGAGAGAAAAAGAATCGGTCTTGTTTTAGTTTTGAAATTCATTCACTAGATCAAAAGTTCTTTTACGAATTAATATTTGCACTGACGTCTTTTTCCTTTGAAAAAAAATGTTTAGGTTAAAGAATAATTATTCTATTTTACTTTGAAATATTCATGAGTAGAGAAAAATTTTCAAAAAAGCTTCAATGTTTGTGAAAATTTCTCAGGTTCAAATTTACCTATCGCAAGTCAGCTATTTATGTAAGAAAATTTATAAAAAATCTAGAATATCACACTTGAAGATCACCAAAGGTAATATTTGTTCCCTATTTATCACTGTAGACGGTTGGGTTTGTTATTTAATAAATAATAACAAAAGAGTTGTGAATGGAAAATGGTGGGAAAAGAAATTGAGAGATGACCCGCGACCCGGTCCGGTCTAGCCCGTTTTTCTTTCCCGAATTAATTTAAATTCGTGTTAAATTTCTCACAAAAATTTCCAACAGCCATGACTGTTCTGAAATAGTGTCACACCTGTTCCAACAGCCATGACTATTCTGAAAAGTTGCAAACCTCTTCAGAGGGTCACACCTGTTCCAATAGCCATGACTGTTCTGAAAGGTTGCAAACCTCTTCAGAGGGTCACACCTGTTCCAACAGTCATGACTATTCTGAAAGGTGCAAACCTCTTCAGAAACATCACCAAGTTGGCTATAAATAGACCTTCAAATCCCAGAATATTTACTTACGAAATTTTCTGAATCTTCTTCTTCTTCTTCTTCTGCACAAAATATTCCAGTGTGTTTTACGACCATCGAGTGGTTCGCCGATCACCAGAGTTTTAGGTACCGATACACTGGTGAGTTAAATCGTTCTATCCTGGGATGATATATTCCAAAACCTCGGGTACTTGAGGGAAATAATTTCCTTAAGGACACACTGTGTATTCGGTGGACTCGATTTGTTCCTATAACGTTTTCCCAGAATTTATTTTGAAGAAGTTTACTGTTTTCGGAATTTAATTTTTACTAACTTTCTGTTTCTATTTTCAGAAAGATTATTATTTAATTTAGAACAATACAGATGAGTAACATAGACTATACTAGAATCTTCTTTTATGTTAAAGGAATTTAATATTTTATATGTAGTTAAAGTTTTTATCATGATATAATGTTTCGAAAAAGGAAATTCAATTGAACTCCTGCTCTATATATCTCAATCCCTTCTCACATGTCCCTCCACCTCTTTTTCCCTCTAGTTGCACCACAAATAATAAGGAAAATTACCCTACAATGCACCCAAAAGTGAGACCAATTTGTTTTTTTTTTAAAAAGTCAAAAATAAACCAACATTTCGTAAATTTTTAAAAGTAATAGGAGTAAGAAGGATAGAAAGTTCCTGAAGGATAAAAGCAAAAGGAGAAAAAATACACAAAAGGAAAGGCCACTATGTGTTAACCAGTCGTCGTCGACAGCGACCCGTCACCGACCCCTCTCTCCTCTACCCCCCCCCCCTCCCCCCTCTCCCCTCTCCCACCTTCATTTCCATTTCCATTTCTTCAAAAAAAAAACAAAAAAAAAAAATCCGCTCCCTTTTTCCCCTATTCTTATATGTTCGGTTTGATTTTACGATTCTCTCTCTACAATTTCTTTGATTTCTATTTCAAAAGATTCTGTCTCAAGAATTGCTTCCTATCCACGCCATAAGAATATATTATCTAAACCCTGAAAAAGAAATTGATTTCGAAGAAATTCAGGTGATAATGGATCGTTTTAGGGACGATGAACACAGAGAAATCCAAAAACCGAAAGCATCGATACTTAACCGATCGATGACGGTTCATACTGCCGTTAACCCAATTGAATTCCCAGAAAAGCCCGTCACATATTTCTACCCTTCTCCTCCTTCAATCGAACGTAACGGCTCCGTCAAAAAACTGCACAGCTCATCCATATCAATGGGAAGTTCCTTCAAAGGTACCGTTAAAAAGCTATGCTCTCTTTTCGAGTCACGTAAACCGTCAAATTTACAACCTCAAAGCCCTACGAAGCATTTGAAATCCTTCAATTCCGATTCTAGGGTTTCGTCATTTTCTGATTTGGGGATTTTCCTGCCTGGAACGGAGGACAGTGTAGTAATTTACTTTACGAGTCTTCGTGGGATTCGGAGAACGTTTGAGGATTGTTATACTGTGAGGATGATTCTTAAGAGTTATAGGGTTAAGATCGACGAAAGGGATATTTCGATGGACAGTGCGTATAAGAAAGAATTGCAGAATGTTTTGGGCGAGAAGTGTGTGACTTTGCCACAAGTTTTCGTCAAAGGGAAGTACATTGGAGGAGCTGAAGTGATCAAGCAAATGAACGAAGTGGGCGAGTTGGCGAAGTTGTTAAGAGGACTTCCCCTTAGGCCACCGGGTTATACTTGTGAAGGATGCGGAGACGTGAGGTTCTTGCCTTGCTCGAATTGTGATGGAAGCAGGAAGTATTTCGATGAGGATGAAGCACAGCTCAGGAGATGTCCCGATTGCAACGAGAATGGCTTGGTTCGTTGCCCTCTTTGTTGTTCTTAATTTTCATAGTGTATGAGTTAATAATAACTATTACAGCCTGCTCACTGCCAAATAGGTTTTGGTTTGTGCAGCTAGTCGTCTAAGGTTGAATAGCTTTTGCGTATCTAAGGCAAAAGTAATGTTTGTTTAGCTTCTTTAATTGACATGTGAATGTTTGTATATGTACATAATGCTTGGAAAACTTCATTCTGTGGGATGAAGGGGCTTTTTCATCCCCGTATAGTCATGTAAATTTGCCATCCAATATAAGGTATGGTTTTGATTGAAAACCTATTTACTTTCTTTAATGAGCGACCTTGAAAATGAAATAAAGATCCTTGTTGCAAAGGGCAATCATAGTTTGCATCAATTATAGTGAACATTTCTATATTATGCCCAGGCTGCTAGCAGCGGCATTTGAACCCTATAATATGCCAATGGTTACGATCATATAGCACATGCATGCGGTCACACCCAAGGGTGTGGGCTAGTGATCAATGAAGTGAGATGAAACGCAAGAAGACAAGAGTTCAAATCCCAGCACAGAGGGAATATGCTGGGTGATTGTTTTTTGATCTGCTTAGGCTCTGTTGCATAGAGTTATGCAGTACCTGTATTAGTAGAGGTAGCAGGTACCTGGTGGAATAGTCCAGGTGCATGCAGGCAGCAGGCTCAACCATTACC
>NC_031993.1:36687430-36730013 GCF_001879085.1 Nicotiana attenuata
CACTAAAAAAAACCCCCCAAAAAAGGAAAAATAAACACAAAGACAAAGAAAAAAGCACATGCCTGCAATTTTTAGGCCTGGTGATGTAACAGATGCAACACGATCTATCATCCTTGGAATCACTTATCGACCTTACACAGCACCTCACAGTTTGTTCAAAACATGAGTATCTTCCCATGCAGCGCCGTGATAGTCTGCTCCTACTACAATTTGTGCACCGTTTTCCACTTCTGTTGAAAGATCTGGCTTTTATTTTTTCTCCTTCCTCTGTCCCTGGAACCTTAAGATCCTCTTTGCTGATCAGTTGAACTTTGTTTTGTTGTGTCCTCTCAATGGTTACAACTTAAAGTTATTTTCACTATAGCTGCGCATATAGTTGTATTTTTAAGGTCTTGAGTAGTGATATTCTAGTAAGGACTAAATTTTGGTTCAGCCATATTTAAGTTTTATTCAAAATGGATTATACTGTTAGGATGGGTAAAATTGGTTAATTAAAGATAAATGTGTATCTTGTTGACATCTCTCATGTTGGATCTGAGATGAGCCTGACTCTGCATAACCGGGATGAGACGAGATGTCACTTGCTTATGCATTATCCACTTGGGAAAAAAAGACGTCTCCTTATCCATGTATTAAGTCCATTCGGTGAGGCAGCATCTTTCCTCTCTTTTGCTTCTTTCATAACTGTTGTCTCTTTCTCAATTCTTTCACCTGTCTACATGTCTCCTAAGCTCCATCTATACATGCTTATGACATCTGCAAGTAGTTAGACCTTTTTAGTTGAGTGACAATGAGCTCAACGTTGGCCTTTTATCTTCCTTCAGCTAGTCTTAAATTGAGTTTTACATGTCCAGACAAAACCTTTTAAATTGATTAAGCTATTGAAAATCTTGCTGGTTTGGATTGGTTTCTGTGTTCTAACTCTGGTAATATTACTTTGAATTGTAAACTTTGTTGGTCAAGCGTGGAAAATGTTAGCATCTTTATCTGATGCTAATATATCAGTATAAAGTAGAAGCTGGAACTCTTTTGATGTGGTCAGGCAGCATTTGTTTGGTATTGTTGCATTTACTCAACTTTTTATTTGAATGTATTTCAAGTATGTTCCTATGTTTGCTGTTTGTTTATGTTCGTTGAAGAGGCAATGAGCACCCCAAATAGCAATTGAGATGGTTCTATTGTGGGTGATGGAATGATATAGAAAAGCCCCATATGCCAATAGGCTGCAGAGTTCTGATTAAAAATAGTCTGCAGATTTAAGGAAAGCATAAGGTGAATATTTGTCCCCAAGTAATTGCTATATTTTGTTTCCCATAGGGTAAGGCTGCGTACTATACACCCTTGTGGTCCGCAACGCGCTGGAGCTTAATGCCCGGGCTGCCCTTTTTATACGGTATTTACCTACTCAAGTATATTTACTAAGGAATAGTAGGCTTGATACATATTTCAGTAGAATTGCTGGTTTTATGTACTTTATGTTATTTTTTGGACACTTAAACTTTCGTGATAGGTTCTTTTAGATAATAAATTAAATTTTTCTTAAGTCCCACCTTTTCATTTTTTATACGGACAAGGGTCAAAAATATCTCTCTACTATTATAAAATGTTCACTTATACTCTCCGTTATACTATTGGTCCACAACAACCGTTGACGTTATAAAAATGGTGCAAAAATACCCCCTGCCGTTTAGACCCTCCCCCATGGCAAAATTATCCCTGTGGCCTGACATATCGCTGAGGTGGATGCCACGTGGCATGCCACCTCATCGCACTTATCCCATTTTACTCCCTTCCCAACTTTTCATTCACCGCTACCTCCCTCTTCACTCAACCACCACCAACATCACCTCCTCCTTTACCACATGCACACCTATTCTTCCACCACCATCAAATCACTAATTTTGACCATTATTCTTTCACCAAAATCAAATTGAATCGAACATTTTGAGTATGATGCAATATAAATATGAAAAGAAAGGAGTATGGGATGATGGGATAACAAGGATAAATTACAGAACATGCACCTAAAATGGCCAATATATAAGAAAACGAGAGATAAAGATATTGCTGCTTCAAGGATTACTTTATTAGTTGAGACAAAGTGTTTATGGTTAGAACATGGAAAAATTGCAGAATTAGAATTCCAGTTTTAAACATCAGTAGGTGCTCGCTAAGCCAAATTCAATTTTGACTTAGAAATCACATATATCCTGAACCCATACACTGCAGATCCTGGATTGCGCCCACTATAGGTTCGCTATCCATAGTTACCAAACCATATAAGTATTTTTATCGAAAAATCAAAGGCGAGAAAGTGTCGTCCAAAGAAAACATTGTTGTTCTAGTTTCCTAATTAAACTAGCTAACTGTATCTGTCACCAATGTGACTTTAATTAGATTTCATACTGTTTTGTTTGCATACTTATTTTTTAATAAAAAATACAGGATTTGTTTCTGAACCAGATACTGCATACAATACTTTTCGATTCAGTTTGATTTTTGGTAGACAAATGGTGGTCAAGACTAGTGGTTTGATGGTGGTGGAAGAATATGTGTATGGTGAAGGAGGATGTAATGTTGGTGGTGGAAGAAATTGGGAAGGGGGTAAAATGGGGTTAGTGTGATGAGTTGACATCCTACATGGCATCCATCTCAGCATATGTCAGGTCACGTGGGATAATTTTGCCATGGTGGAGGGTCCTACCGGCAGAGGGGTACTTTTGCACCAGTTTTATGACGTCGGGGCTATTATGGACCAATAGTATAACGGAGGGTATAGTGAATATTTTCAAATAGTAGAGAGATATTACCCTTTTCCGTTCTTAATATTACATGTGAATCAGCTTGCTTTCATATCAACCCAAAGGTTGCAGGCCTTAAAAGCTTAAAATATTTCCTGCTTCCATTGAGATTTCCTTATAAGATCGAGTAGTCAAGCTGTAACCTTTGAATTGAATGCTTGTAGGAGAGGAATTTAGTGGTAAGTAGCTTATGTAGGGCCTGTTTGCCTCTGTTATATTAATATAAAACTATCGAGTCTTGATATCTTAAAATGTATTTTCTAAGTCCAACTTCAATTGGGAGGTTGATGAAGCAAAAAGGGAGAAATATTTGTACAGATAATTTGGCACATCGTTTCAAGTCAGAACAAGAATGTTGGAAAAGCAGGAATGTTTAAAAGCAATTTGCCATTTTTCTTGGCCAACCTGAGTCCATCTCTAGGAACCAGTTGCCTTTTTGCTGTGTCTGTGCTTCCGCTTTCTACCTGAGGTTTATGTTACTTTTACTAGTTAATGGAATGATGAGCCTTATGTTAGTACTTGTTACGTATCATTTACATCGAAGTTTTTTAGTGTCTTCTCTATTATCTTCTGGTTGCCATGTGTAATAGCAGAGTTATGCTGTTGTAATACGACAGCAAGTTTGGCTGTAAGGAGTTGAATTAAGAAAATGTTCTTTTTCTTCCTTTTCCAATGAGGATGCTAAAGTTAACAGCAAATTTCCTTTGTGACAATAATTTATGTTGATCAATCGCCAAATGATCCTTTCTTTGTTACATATACATATACATACATACACTATTAATAAGGGAGAGTTTGAGGAGCTTCCGGTTAGCTGCTGGTCTGCTCAGGGGTAATTTCGGAATTTTGCAATATCGGTGTTAGGAGTTATTAGGACATGTGATTCCCCCATTAGCTCCAGGTTTGAGGCGTGCTTACAAAACTCCATTCAAGTCAATTCTCATCTTTATCAGCGATTACTCTGTTTTTTTGTGCAAATATTTCATAGGTCCTCAAATTCCTGCGTTGTTTGTGGAGCTTTCCGGTGAGTTTAGTTCTGCACTCCTTTGTCTTCCTTTTGTTTTTTATTGGATCAGAATTGTGGGTAAAATGGTTGGTGCTTTGGAGCTGGCTGCACAGTTTTGAATTATTTATGTCCGAGTTTAGTTAACTGGGTTTCTAGCTTAGAACGGAGGTGAAATTGGACACTAAATCTGAATATTTATTCCATAATGACAATAACCTTAGATGAGAACTTTGTTTTTCATGGGTGTGTCAATTTACCGTGATTCATCATTCTCATAGTTATTTTTATCAGATATATATATATATATATATATATATATATATATATATATATATGAATGTGAAGAGATGTCAGATGAAAGATTTATTAGTTTTTTCCATGTTCTTATCGTGTTCGATAGTATGATTTAAAGAATTAAAGAAATCTATGGCATAGCTGTTGGGTGCCATCATATTCTTTACATTGCACATTTTACTGGGTGCATTCGGATAAAAAAGATCATAAGGTTTTTCGTTAAAGTTCTTTTTCTATTCATGTATTTCATGTCTGTTGTTTCAAAAATAGATGATGTCGGTGCTACTGCAGTTAGTCCGTAGAGGCAGATGAAAAGAATCTTCTACTGTCTATCCTTTTAGTATAGAGAAAAGTCTCAAAATCAGTATTGTTTGACTATAAAGTCAATGAGGCAATGTAATATATAACTTATAGTTGGAAGATGTTGCAGTATTGCCTTGATATGATGAAAAGAAGAGAACTAAAGCCATAATTTGCGCAACTTTTATATGTTTTATGCTATTTATTTTTTTCATTAGTTCATTGACGTACTTGAACTTTTATCTTCCACCTCTTTGGTTAGCCAATTAAGTTCTTTAAGGCACTGTGAAGTAGAACTGGCAAACTCTCTCTTCATAGCCTCAACAGGACTTCTGTTAGGGCACAATGAGACTGTCCAACTGTAAGTATGAGTTTTTTAGTCAACAACTTCCATTTTATTATTTCCTTGAAAGTCATTTTTACTTATATGTTTAAATTCATATATGTATGACCAATTTCACATACCACAAGTATTTTACGGGCAAGTATTTTCTCTTCACCAGCACTTCCATAAAAGTAAAATCCCACTTCTATTATTATTTTAATTTTTCTTTTTCCCAAAACGGCACTGTAGCTTGACTTTGTTTTTCTCAACTATTTTCTAGATTAAAAAAATCTTTGAATATGATATGGCTAGCAGTGTAATGCAACAAGTGCACAATTTTATTTTACTCGACTTCCTTCTTTTGTTGCTTCGCCTCATGTCTCCTTGGTATTGTATTTAATCTCCATGTGAAATTAAATACCACTGACAAGTGTTGCTTAATGTTTTTGAAGGAGAGGATACAACGACTAATACATTAGGAAGTAAAATAAAATCTTAATATACACCTTTAAATCACTCTCTGTAAAGATGATAGTTCTGATATTCAAGTAAGCTCCAAATTTACAATTGATAGTTCTCAACTTTGGCAAAAAAAACAAGGAAACCAAAGCAAAAAAAATGGAAAACAAGAAGAGGAAGGTTCCAGATTGCTATTGAAATAGCTAATGAAAGAAAAATAACAAGTTCATTCCTGCTCTTCTAAGTGAGCCTTCTGTCTATTTATGCCTTTTGCGTAGCTGGGCTGGTGTCGTTTTCTCTAATGACTTGGCAGATGGTATTTGTCTTGGAGTTTGGGACCACGTATTGGTCCAGGTGTCTTGGCATATTCTTATCCCTAGTACTGCCACTAAGGCCATCAGATGTGTGCAGCTGATTTGTTACAATGTCGCCCCCGTGAAGACGAACCTTGTCCTCAAGGTTCTGTTTTGGAAACTTTTGCAAAAGCGTTTGAGTATCTTCCCATGTTGCATCAGAATGAGGAAGTCCTGTCCATTTGATAAGGCACTGATGCACTTGATCTACCTCTAGTAATTGTTCGTGTTTGTAGCACGCCCTCTGGTTGTAGGTTCATAGGAATTATCTAAAAGATCAATGGGAGTGATCTGATGGGAAGGGTCCCCCAAGCATCTGCCAAGAACAGATACATGAAAAACCGGATGGATCTTCGAGGATGGAGGAAGTTCTAGCTTGTAAGCTACCTCGCCAATGCGCTGAACAATTCGAAAGGGTCCAAAAAATCGCCGACTGAGTTTGGTGTGGCGTTGTAAGGCAGTGAGAGTTAGCGATATGGACGGAGATGAACACACCCTGTCTCCACCTCAAAGGTTACTTCATGTCGATGCTTGTCTCTTGAACCTTTCATACGAGTCTGAGCTTGTAAAAGATTGGCCTTTAAAACAGCTAAAGTATCATCACGCTGAATGAGAGATGCAGCCACACTAGGATTAGTAGAACTATCCCTGATATACCTAACAATCATTGGAGGGGGACGCCCATACATAACTTCAAATGGTGTCATTTTAGAGTTGTGCTGATACGAAGTATTGCACCAAAATTCGGCCCATGGCAAAAGAGGAAACCAAGTGGTGTATCAGTTGCAAAACAACAAAGGTACATCTCCAAGCATTTGTTTAAGGCCTCTGTTTGACCATCAGATTGAGGATGATAAGCAGAACTTATAGACAATTGTGTACCGTGAAGTCGATGAAATTATTTCATGCCAAAATTCAGATAAGAAGAGAGGGTCACGGTTAGAAACAATTTTTAGAGGAAATCCATGAAACCGAATGAACTCCTTAACAAATATTTCAGTAATCTTCTGACTGGTGAAATGGGTGGGCAAAGCAATAAAGTGATCGTATTTGGATAGAGGATCCACAATAACCCATATGACAGTTTTACCATGAGAAGAAGGAAGACCTGTGATAAAATCCATGGAAATGTCTTCAAATATGGCATTAGGAATTGGCAATGGAGAAAGCAAAACCGGCAGGTTTCAAGTTAGAGTCTTTCATTTGTTGACAAATCTGACGCTCCATAGTATGTTTCTTAGCGCCCAATAAAAATTGGACGAAAGGCGATGAAATGTATGGTATATGCTAGCACGACCCCCGAGCTTAGAAGAGTGAAATTCATCAAGCAATAAAGTGCGATGTTGACTATTCTGAGGAATCACTAACCGCTTCTGGAATAAGAGAAGACCCCCTTGGAAAGAAAACTGTGGTAACAATTCTTGATTCTCTTGTAACTGTTTCTGCAATGCAACTAATTCAGAGTTGGATTTGTTTAGTTTGCGCAATTGATCAATTAAAGCCTGCATTGCAGATACTCGATACTGCATCAGCAGCGACATTAAGCTTTCCTGGACGATAGCAAATGTCAAAATCATATCCGATCAATTTGCTAAGCAATCTTTGTTGTTCCGGAGTTTGAATGACTTCAACGGTTGGTGATCCGTATGATAATGAATCTGCGTCCCTAAAGGTATTTGCGACATTTTTGGACATCTTGAGTTATAGCAAACATTTCTCTGTTGTAAGTGGAAGCCGCTTGCATTCTCGGGGATAACTTCGGACTAAAGAAGGCAACAGGAGCCTTCTTGTGATAAAACTGCACCAATCCCTGTTCCCCAAGCATCGGTCTTCACAGTAAAGACTTTAGAAAAATTCGGTAATGCCAAAACAGGAACAGAGCTTAAAGCCTTTTTCAGTTGGAGAAAGGCAGCGGAAGCAACATCAGACTACACAAAAGAATCCTTTTTTAAGAGATCTGTGAGCAGTGAAGACAATTGAGCCTACCCTTTCACAAAACAGCGATAGTATCCCTAAGCCAAGGCACCACACACATCCTTGACATAAGTAGGCAGAGGCCATGATAAAATAGCAGCAATATTTTTCGGATCAACTTGAAAACCTTTCGAAGAAAGGATGTGGCCGAGATAGGCGATTAAAGATTCGCCAAAATGACACTTGGAGCGTTTAACAACCAAGGAATTTTGGCGCAGGATATCACACACTGATTGAAGATGATCCTACCGTAACTGACTATACACAAGTATATCGTCAAAGAATACCAACACAAACTGGCGGAGGAAACTCTTGAAAATAGAGTTCATGGTTGATTGAAAAGTAGATGGGGCAATGGACAATCCAACGTTATGAGTGCAAAAAGATATCTTCTCAATATCAGGTGGATGAAGACGTATCTGATGATATCTTGCCAAAAGATCTAATTTGGAGAAGAAGGCAGCATTATGAAGTTCATCAAATAACTCATCAACGGTAGGAATTGGGAAGCAGTCCTTGATAATTATGGAGTTTAAAGCTCTATAGTCCACACAAAGCCAGGTTCAATCCTTTTTGCGAACCAATAGGAGGAGAAGAATAACGATTGGAACTATGGTGGATGATCCCAGATTTAATCATCTTAGAAACTTGCATTCAATCTCCTCCTCCTGAAAGTGAGGGTATCTGTATGGGCGAACATTCACTGGATTAGCGTCAGGAATAAGAGGTATCCGATGGTCCTGAGGTTGGGATGGTGGCAATGAATCAAAGGGTTGGAAATGTCATTGTAATTGTCCAACACAAATAATAAAACGAGTGAATATTGTAAGCACAAATCGGCACCATGTGATGGAATTTCCAATCTCAGAAGGTAAGAAATAGAATCTGTCTTTGAAAAATGGCGGAGAGTGGAAATATTAACTTGACTTGGGATTGAACAGGGATCCCCAACCCAACAAATGTGTTCACCATCCACATTAATTCAAATAAACGGTTAATATAATATGAGGTGCTAGGACTCAAGGTGGCTAGCCAAATCACTCCAAAAACCATATCAGACCCATGTAGATAAATGATAAAAAAATTGGTTGAGAAAGAGTACCCTGGATGGTTAAAGTTATACCTGGGATGACCCGAAGACTGGGTAATTGCTGACCATTTCCTACTAGCACATAGGACCCAAAAATGGTTCAACCATCAAGTTAAGCTTTTGGCGACACGAGGGTTAATAAATTTGTGGGTGCTTCCTCCATCAATAAGAATCTGACTTGTGAGGCCCTTCATATGGCCAGTAAAATGGAGAGTGGAGGGGTGAGGTCCGGGCGTGTATACTGATGGTGAGAAGAGAAGGGTTTGCAGCTGAATTATCTAGAGGTGGAGAATCCGAAGGTAGAGGAGAAGATTTTTATTGCAGTTCCTCCGTGGGGTCATGTTCAGCGAGAAGGAGAAAAAGTTGAGGTGTGGAAGAACAATGGTGGCCCTTTTGGTATTTTTCGTAGCAATTGAAGTTGCGTTGAACTTCTGCTGGTGTCAGCTTTTTAAAAGGAAAATGGCCAACTCCGGGAAGAGAGGCAGTCGAAGATGGTGAAGAAGGAGAAAGCGGTGGGGTCGATTTAGGGGTTAAATTGGGTTGTTGGGTCAGAGAAAAGGGATGTGGTTTAGTAAAAGAAGTGGGCCGGGTTGTTGGTTTGGGCTGGGCCATATATTTTTGTTCTTGCAAGAAGGCCAAGCCGATGGCCTCATTCAAGTTTGTTGGACGAAAGGAGAGCACATCAGCCTTAATCTCTGGCTGGAGCCCTGAAGTAAAACAATATTTCAACATCGGCGGTGACATCTCTGTTGTACGATTAGCAAGTTTTTCAAAATGGGAAAGATAGTCATGAACAAAAGAAGGCATTTGTAATTTTGCGATCAAACTCTCCGGTGACTCCAATGATTTCGTCCCAAAACGAGTCACAAAAGCTCTCATTAAGTGAGCCCAACCACATAACTAATGATTTTGGTACATCCATTGATACCAATCTCCGGCGTCACCTTCAAGGAAGAAGGAAAATTGATTGATACGTTCTTCATCAGAAATATTAAATATTGTAGTGGTCAAAATTTTGACGGGCTTGAAAGATTCAACTCTCTGCAGCGTTACCGTCACACTTCGGCAAATCAATCGCTCTATCTCTGCTTAAGTGATTAAAGGGTGGTTGTTACTATGGTTGACGGAAGTTAAGAGCTGGGGTTTGCGGTGTGGTTCGTTGGTGATAACCAGTTTGTTGTTGCAGCGTACGTGACTGACCCAACACAGAGTAAGAAGGGATAGCAACGGTTGGTGCCGGCGTCGGGGAAGGTGCTCTCTGAGAAGCAATGTGTGCAACAATCTCCTGAAGGGTACTGTTAATGGAGTCCAAAGCTTTAGTGTGAACAACTGATTGTTCTTGGAGCTGTTTCACAGCTTCCTCCAAGGATTTCGACCGAGTGTTATGTGCACCATCACCCATTTGTAGAAGGAGGGTCAATGAAAGCACCAAATGTAAAGATGATAGTTCTGACATTTAAGTAAGCTCCAAATTTACAACTGATAGTTCTCAACCTTGGCAGAAAAAACAAGGAAACCAAAGCAAAAAAAAATGGAAAACAAGAAGAGGGAGGTTCTGTTGGTATTACTGTGTTCAAAATCAGAAAAGTAAACAAACGTTAGTTCAATAAACAAAACGTAAAATAATTCCGAGCCCACTGAATGCACAGTGTGTCCTTAAGGAATTTATCCCCTTACTGTTGCCCAAGGTATACGGATTAATTCCTCCCAGGATAGAACGGAATAACTATTCTGTGATAGCGGCACTTCAAATCACAGAACTTCAGCCAACTCAACAAACGGAGCAAATCACACTTGACACTTATGTTTATTTAGAAAATAATGCAACATTGTAGAAAAGAGGGAAAAAGATTTCAGATTTTTCATGTCTGATTTCATGTCTAAAAAATGAGGCTAAACCTCTAAATTTATAGACAAAGGAAGGGTGATATGGAGAGGTGCAATCTAAAAGGTGCCTCTTCCATTTCCCATTCACACCCCTTAATAAAAACGGAACAATCCCCCACATGAATGGGGAATGGTCATATGAGGAAAAACATGCATGAAAATACTGTGTGACTCACAAATAAGGATTAATCGCATCTGGATAAGTAGGTTTCCCTTTGAACTTTCCGTAGTGAACTTATGTCGGATATACTCGGTCAATTGGTAGATTTGATATCTTTGAACCGTCGAACTTTGGTGTATACCTAGACAACCATAAGTCACACAATTAACCCTTAACCGTCTTTGGTTCTCACGGTTGTGTTCGTTTCAGCCATGAACACCGCCTGGTTTCATGAGTGCTTAGAGAATGGGCCTTTACTTTCATTCCCCTTAAAGCGGCTTACACTTAACACTCACATAGGTGATTTCTAAACGTGTAATCCTATAGACACACTATCTAGTCATATCCTGCCAGACTTAGAAAATCATTAAAAAGCTTTAAGCTTTATTGACTCATCAAAAAGCCTTAATGCTTTGCCTTGATTTCTGAACATTGTCTTCATCACGAGAATGGGTTGAGTTATTTGACAATGTTGAACCGTCATTCATAACTTTGTTTGATCTCTTTTGTGAGGCCCCGTGAAGATTTCCACTCTAAACCCGAACCTCGTAGTGCCAAGTTAGGGCCAGGTGCTAGAAACTCATAAACTCGCCGCGGCTCGGACCCTTTGAGCTGATCTATGCATTTAAAAATCAAGAATCAAAGTTCTCCAGAAAAGTGCAAATGTACGGTTTAGAATGCGGTTGCATACCAGGTATGCGGACCGCATTTCTGCCGCAGAGTGAGTCAGTGTGTTAGCTAATTTGAGGTTAAAGATACGGTCCATTATGCGATCGCATAACCAATATGTGGACCGCATAGTCGTTGCATAATTTCCTTGGGATCTTGTGAAGGTCAGTTCTGCGGTGCATAATGCGATCGCAGAACGGGTATGCAGACCGCATTTCCGTCGCATACCCAAACCGAGTGTTCAGATTTTGGGAACTTTGTTGCGGTCCAATCTGCGGCCCGCATTTCCATTATGCGATTGGGAATGCGATCGCAGATCCGACTCGGGGCTCCAATTATCTAAATTTTAACCCGACCCCCCTATCGTTATATTCGGTATTATAGCTTATTTTGAGCATTGTTCTGAGCATTTCTAGAGTGAGAGAGAGGAGTCTTAGAGAGGAAAGTCCTCCCCATCAAATTACTCCATGAAACCTTGTTGAATCCTTGAAGATAATCAAGCAATGGCAACTGAACTTTTCATCCCAAGAGGTAAGGCTTCATCACCTCAGTCAGCTACAAGGGGTCATTAGTAAGGTAATTCATAGGTATAAGAATTAATTCCTTGCATGCATATCAAAACTTAGGGTATTGGAAGCTAGTAAACTAAAAAGGGAGCAATTGGGGTATAAAAGGATAGAAATTTCTCTCAAAAGGATCCTAAGATCATAATGCACCTTTAGTGTATGATATTATACACGAACCAAGCTAGAATCTCAACTTCGTCTCTAATTCTCGGATTAATTTGTAATTCTTACAAAATAGATCGAAGCGATAAGAGTTCCGGAAATTTGTAAAGAGTAAGGGAAGCTATATTGAGGTATGTATGGCTAAAACCCCCCTTTATTAGAAATTGAGCTCCGTAGGCGTTTACGAAAGTGTGGTAAGCTTTGAATTGGTTAATGTATTGATTGTTATTGTGCATTAACTGATTTGTAATTATCTACACATATACGTGAAGGATGTGCCTCAATGTGATGTAATGTACCATTCTTGAAAATTTAGAGAAGTATGAAAAATACAATTATGTGTCGAAATGCTTAGGCTAATAGGCCAAGATTGAAACTGAGAATTATTCATGCTAGCTATGTGCTCACTTACCTGTGCTTGCAACTTAAACTACTCGTGTATATGTCTATGATCACCACTTGCAAGATGAATATTGAAAACGGAAAACGATGTGATAATGGTGGCCCTAAGTGCCAAGGAATTGATATGATATATGTGAAATGAAGAATCGTATGTGATGACTAATGAGAAACGAACAACGTCTAGATAAGGCGACCTAGCCGATCGGGTTGGATCGGACACTATGCCGCACACATGGTGGTAATGTGCTGATATTGAGCTCCGGATAGAGGAAATGAAATAGTGATTGAGATACATGCCTCAAGTGAGGCAACCTAGCCGGTCGGGTCGTGATCAGACTCCGCTCAAGGTAGCGGTGGTATTGAGAACAGTGATGAACGTAGGAAAGGAATGCCCCAAACTAAGTTATGGGAATTATGTGAATGATTTTATGATTTGCATATTTGATTCACCTATATGATTTACTTGTCATTGCTTGGTAGTTCTTTTCTAGTAAAATGTTGTTTAGTTATACATACTAGTATTATTCCATGGTACTAACGTCCCTTTTGCCGGGGGCGCTACATTTTCTTAAATGAATGTAGGTGGCTCCATAGCAGATAGTGCCGATCGTGTGTAGCGGAGCATCCTCCTTCCCAAAGATCTTGGTGAGCTCCTTTCTTCTTCAAGGGGCTATATTGCACATCTTCTTATTTTGGACTTTCACTTTTGAGGTATAGCCGGGGCCTTGTTGCCGGCGTTGTCACATTTATTTTTGTATCCTTAGAGGCTCCGTAGACATGTATATGGGCTATGCGTGGGCATTGAATGGGCGTGCTGTCCATGTTGTAACTAAACTTACGTTGCCTATGAATTGAAACTCTATGGGAACCTTGGAAACTAACTTATCTACAGTTAATGTGGTGATCTAAAATGAACTAAAAATGTTGAATATACTATCTTCCTTTGATGAATATATGAAAGCAGGGTCCCCTTATTTGTATGGAGTTGGGTAGGTAGTGTTTGGTAAGGCTTGCTCAGTTGGGGTCACTCGATTGAGCGCCGGTCGCGCCTCCCGAGTTTGGGGCGTGACAGTCATAAAGAAACCCTTGGATTTTCTTTATTTTTTTTGCAAATCTGTTGTAAAGAAAACAGTTATGGAAGAGTAATAGAAGATATTTAAATACATGTAAGATGTTATTTAAACTTGACAAAGTTTGAATGAAAACTTTATTATTTCAAGAAACATGTGTGTTCCTATTTCTTTTCCGTATGTTTACACCATTATGAAGTTGAGACGCCTTCTTCATTAAGTGTCATATATAAAAGGGCCCTCTTTTATAAATTCATGTTTGATTCAAAGATCCATGAAGTTAATAAAGCATTTTTAAAAATGCAAAAAATCAAAAGGGTAAGACAAAAACCCACGAATTAAAAGCAAGACCTTGGACTTATGAAAAACAAGGCAAAACGAGTAAAACAGAAACTCGAGAGAATTGAGTTAAAATAGAAAATTTATAATATTAAATTTAAACTAAGTAGGAACTTAGTCATAAACTGATTGTCAATTTTTTACAAAAAGCCTCGAAAAGACCTGGGGACTTGTCATCACCAAAAAACATGACCCCCAAATGGGACCAGGGGTAAAACCACCACATATTCCACCAAAAAAAGTGTCAAATTTCACAAGTAAACTTTCACTGTGGAGCAGGAGAAGGGTTCAAAATGGCATCATTAGCAACAGAAGGCTCGACTTGGTATGAAGGAGCCGGGACATCCATCGCATTAGGGTCAGCTTCAACGTGGTCAGGAGTATTGGCCATGGGAGAAGAAAAACTTTGGCCTTGCTGAGTTTTCTCAATGGTTTCTTTTATCTTTAGCTAACTCAACATCCAAGTTAAAACCCTCTTGGCTAGCTTACACAAGAGTGTCATGACGCGTATTCAAAATAGCTCAACTCACTTCAACAACTGCTTTGTCCTCAAGAGCCTCATAATCTCTTTTCCATTGATCAATTTCACTCTTGAACTCCTCATTTTCAGCCAAAGCAGTATCATAAGAAGATTGCAAAGGGGCAAGTGAACTCTCCAAAATTTGGACCTTATCAGAAGACACACGAAGATCTTCTTGGGTCTGAGTGAGTGCTTAAACAAGTTCACCTGCATAAGCTTCTTTTTCGTTCAACAAGGCCTTCAAGTTTCTGATCTCTTCGGAGGCTTTAGAGAGTTGTTCGGCAAATGATGACTCGAGGAAATTTCTATCCTTACTTGCCTGATTGGAAGAAGCCTTCTCAACTGCCATCTCCGAAGTCACAATCTTCAACTGCTACTCTAAGGTACATTTGTTTTCTTCTAAAACTTCCAATTCAAGCTAGAGACTGTCATATTGTTCTTTCCAGTTTTCTGCCTCGATCTGGTAATTATGCATCAATTGTTCCGTCTGGGAAACCCTTTTCATCATCTCCGTGCCGACGAGATTGATCTAAAAAAGGGGAATTCATAAGAATCTTAGTAAAAGAAAAACGGTATACAATATGAAAAGAAATTTATACCTTCAACGATGCTTGCACGATGTCATTTATCCAAGTCAGAGAACTATGACTTTCCAGCTTGGATTTTTCAACTGGACCGATCAAGAGTTTCAACCACACGTTAGCTTGACCTGACTTCTTTAGAAGATTACCTTCAGCAGGAACCTCAATGGTAATTTGTTTCATCACTCTACCTCCACTTGAAGAACCAACTTCGGTTCGAGAAACATTTGTAGCGGGGACTGCAGAGGAATCATAATAGCTTGAGGCGGAGCAGAAACAGTAGCAGTAAAAACTAGCAAAGTATGTTCCATAGGAAAAGACACGGGAAAGGAGGTAAGAGGTACTTCATCAGACACCAAATCGAAACCTTCACTATCAAACCCATGAGAAAAAAAAATGTTCATCAGAGCCACGAGCTGCCATAGGAGTATCATCTTCTGAACTCACTAAGGTGGCTTCAACAGGCTCGGTCACGGGAACCGAACGGGGAGGAGTAACTTCATCATCTGAAATAACGCGCCTTCTAACACGCGGCCTTTTTATCAAGGATCCCTCATCTCGTTCCTCTTCCTCTTCCGAATCTTGGGATTTGTCGGCTTTCCTTTTTGATGAATAACTCAGAATTATCTCCTGAGCCCTTGCCAAAGAAAGTCTGGAAGCTGTGATCGAATCGACACTTACACCACGAATAGGAAACCTTGATAAAAATAAGGGTCAAATATATTCTAAGGGAAGAATGAACGAAAATAAAAAATAAAAAGAAGCGGGGTAAAGCATTTACCATGAGTTTTAACCTTCCAACCAAACCTGTGAGAAAGGTTTTTCCAAGACCTACCTTCCATCGGAGCAACATTCAACAATTTCTCTACCCAACCACGAAAATTGGGAATCTCGTCAACAGTTCCCATGGTTGCTGAAAAAAGAGAAAGTTAAACACTCACGGAAAAACAAACCCCTTCAATATAAAAATGGTGAAAAAAAGAAGAAGAGAAAGTTGCAAAAGTAAACTTACGTGCAAAATTCCACTTTTCAGGGAATGGTGTATTTTCTTCACCTACTAACCCTACAGTAGGAGCAGCAACAAATCTGAATACCAGCCACGGTCCTTGTCATCCTCAGGGCTGACTAAAACTCTCTTACTCCTCGCCACCAAAGTAAAGATCCCATGTCGGAATAGGTAGAGGTGAATAATATGAAAAAAGGTAAAAGGCAAATTAGCCAAGCTAACTAAGTGCCTTAGACAAGCAAGAGCCCTCCATACAATGGGGCCAATTTCTCCAAAGACAAATATTGAAAAAACGACAGAACTCGATGATAACAGGATCAATCGGAGGTCTAAAATTTAGTGTAAAAGGATATGTATACATGAAAGAAAATCCAGTCATGTAGGATGTGATTCTTTAATTTGCATTAGGAGTTATGATGGGGAAGTCAGATTTCCAATGGCAATCCCTACAGACGATAGAGATTAAACCCTCGGTAATATAAGAAGGTTAGACATCAGCACGATCAAGAGAGGACACAGAGGAAACCTGATTCCTAATCGATTCCCTATCAGAATAAAAGAAAGTTCATAGGGGACAATTTCATCTACTAAGGGTTCACGAACTATTTCATTGGAATCTCTGCTTTTAGAGAAGCTCTATATGGAAGAGAACCCTTGGTTCTAGAAGAAGAAGGAGGAGTGGAACTAGGTAAAGATGAAGGCGAACCTCAAATGGATGTCGATCCTAAGCTACGTAAACTACCTCCTTTCCTGCTCCTAGTTGGAGCAAGAGGAAGTTCATCTACAATAAGAACTTTATGAGGATCAGGGTTTGAAGAAGACATGACTGAACAAGGAAGAAAACAAGAATGAATATTCAAAGATAAGAAACTTTTATGAGAAAGACAAGACAAAGGTTATATTTGTACTCAAAAGCAACCGTCAAACAAAGAAGGTAATGATGGGGGAGTCATAATGAAAACTGTCACTTCGTGGTTGGTGCAGCCGCAAAAAAGTCCTAAAAGACGCTGAAGGGTTGCAGGCCCAATCAGAGGATGCCACGTGTCACGAGCATTAAATGGAAGTGACATACAAAGCGTCAGTTCTGAAGAAGGTATAATGGCGGCAAAAATTCCCGCTTTAATAAGATCCACTTCCCAAATATTCAATTGTTGAATAAATGGCAAGTGGGGGGGGACTATCTGTACTGGGAAAATCAAGTTAACATATTGAATTAATTATGTGATGATATATTAAGACACGTGGATCAATAAAAGAGTGACAATTGACAAAGGATAGCTGAAGAGACATGAGCTTTGACAGGCACGGGCAAAGATTCAAAAAAACAGGGAGGAACAGTTACTCGGGCTTCTTGGTAATATGAAGAGGCATCAGAAGAATGAACCTAGATAGAAAAAAATTACAAATACGTATTATCCGTAATTAGTGAGCATCAATGATGTAAAACGTTATAGAATATTCACGAAACAGTTACGGTTACCAATTATAACGTTATATTAAATGTCATTAATTTCTCATAATGGCTCTATTATGAGAGGAAAAGAAACGTATTACTGAGAGATAGCTATAAAAGGAGAGTACCATTTGTAAAGACACACAATATTATTGGAATACACTGATTTACTTTGATTTCTTTTATTCGGCTATCATTTATTTTGATTCTTCTTATTTGTTCTAAATTTGATTATCAGTAACCCGAGTTCTTCTAAAAAATAATCTTTGACCTGAATTTTCTATTTTCTGGTTAACCACACACGAAAGAAACTTGAAACAGACACACATTATACAATGGTTATATACTTGGTTTAAATAGTACCTTAACCAGATAATAACCTGAGCCCCTTTACAATTAAACATTGTACGGAAAAGGCCTAAAAATACCACTCAACTTAAAGAAATGGCCTATCGATGCAACCCATTAAAAGCTCGCTATTTCCATGCCACCACCGTTAAACATTTCGCCTATCTATGCAATTATTTGCCTAATGGCTGAAGTTTTTATTTTTTTAAATATTTATAATTAGTGAATAGACCCCACATTTCCATGTGTATGTTCATTATTGGTCTGTCTTTACCCCTGCCCTACATTAGTTTTAACCCTGGTTAGGTCTATTTACCAATACCCAACCCGGTTAAAACAAACCCAAATTTTAAACCCAAAACCTAACCTTTCACTCTCCAGTCGTCTCTTTCATCAAACAAATCCCCTTTCTCAAAAATTCCTTTTTAGTCTTACTAGGTTTTTGAACAGAAGCAAGGTTATTGTCGACGGTGGCTTCGAAATTCAATTTTGTAGGAAGATTGATGTAACTTATCAAGGTTAGTAGATCGAAAAACTTATTTAATTTGGTGGGTGGGATTTAATAGGGTGGGTGTAAATTCTGTTCATGTGGGGATTGTTGTGCATGTGGGTTTACTTATTTTTGTCTTTCATAAATGAAGTGTAAATCATTGTTTATTCTCTAGTTCCATCCTTTTATGTTTTTGTTCTTTTCTATTTCGGTCCCCCAAATAATTATCTTTCTACGGTTTTGTTATTCTTGTATTTTTTAATTGCCGAAATGAGTAATTCTGATTTATCCCCTCAATTTTCTATTTTGTTTTCCTTTTGCATGTGAACTTTATTGAAGCATGACTGATACAGTGGACGTGTATTTCAACTATGGGGGTGAATGGGTAATTTCTCCAGAAATATTGTATAATAAGAGGCTGGTCCATATGTGGAATAGGTTTGACCCGGATATGTTATCTTATAAAGATCTATGTGAAGAGTTCACAAAAGAGTTAGGGTTTACTGAAGTGAAACAACTTTTAGTTGTTGGGCCGTCGGGTAGGTTCTATATAATTGATGGAGATGATGGTATCAAGGCATTACAATGTCTTGTTATAGGTTCTATATATAGGTTCAAAATCATAAACTTGTTTGTTGTAGATGAGTTAGATTCGACTGTCCATACTCAAAGTATTCTGCATCATACTGAAACATTCCTTGTAGATGTTGAAGCAGTATCTAAAAATGAGCATGTTACTGGGGATTATGATTTTGATGTTGATGCTCCATCTGATGTTGAATATGATTTTGAAGGACTTGAGGTTATTAGCAAACAAAGGAGGAGGGTAGTGAGTGATAGGTTGGAGAACTTTAAGGAGTTGGATAAGGGCATGACATTTAAAGATATTGTGGAAGCTAGAAAGGTAGTGAACTATTATGCAATTGCTAATGGGTATGGCTTGAAGACTGAAAAAATAGATCCTACTAGGGCAAGATATATTTGTGATGTTGGATGCCCTTTTAGATGTTCTATATAAAAAGACTAATGAGTTTAGTATCAAAAACTTGAAGGCATAACATAATTGTAATCCTTGTTATAAAAATCCAAGGGCTGATGCTAAGACATTAGCACAATACTTTAAGAATAAACTATAAAACAATCCCAAGTATACCATTAAGGATATGAGAGGGGAATTAGAGAATGATTTTAAGCTTAATGTGACAATATCTAAGCTTAAAAGGCTAAGGTGATGATCCTAGATAAGTTAGATGGGAGTTTCAAGGATGACTATAACAAGCTTGAAGCCTATGGTCAAGAACTAAGACTGTCTAATCCCGAGAATGATGTTGCAATCAACATATCAAAGGATGCTTTGGAAGAAGGAAAAAGGAGGATCTTGAGATTGTACATATGTTTCCAAGATTTGAAGCTAGGCTTCAAAAGTGGTGGATTGAGACCACTTATTGGTTTGGATGGTACTTTTTTGAAGGGAAAATGCAAGGGTCAGCTATTGGTGGCAATGGAACAGGATTCTATGAGTCAGTGATATCCACTTGCTTGGGTAGTGGTTGACAAGGAAACAAGCAGGACCTGAAGTTGGTTTGTTGAACTTTTAAAGAGGTCTTTGGACCTAAATAATGGGGCTAGAGTGACATTTATATCAGACATGCAAAATGTACCATTTCTATTTTTTCTTCTGCTTTCAATTCTGCTTTTTCTTCTGTTTTTTCTTCTGTTGTCAACTCTATTTTTGCTCTGCTTCAGTTATATTTTTCATCTGTTTTCATTTCTGTTATCACTTCTGTTTCAACTATTTTTTCTGTTACACTTCTGTTTCAACTATGTTTAGTTTTCAACTCTATTTTTGCTCTACTTCAGTTCTTTTTCAACTATATTTAGTTTTCAACTCTATTTTTGCTCTGCTTCTGTTTCAATTCTGTTATTTCTTCTGTTGAGGTTCTATTATTTCTGTTAATTCTGTTATTTCTTCTGTTGAGGTTCTGTTATTTCTGTTAATTCTGTTATTTCTCTTTCACTTCTGTTTCAATTTGCTGATTTGCTATCATCACAGGGATTATTAGATGATGTGAGCATTGTACTACCTGATACTCATCACATGTATTGTGCTAGACACATTGAAGCCAACTGGTTAAAAAAATGGAGGAGTGGGGAAATGAGGAGGTTGATATGGTGGTGTGGTTGGAGTACTTATAAAGAAGAGTTTAAAGATCAATTGTTAAAGCTTGGTGGGATGTCTGAGGATGCTGCAAGGGACTTGATCAACTATCCACCAAAAGCATGGTGTAGAGCCTACTTTAATACACAATGGAAAAATCTAATGGTGGATAACAATTTTACTAAGTCCTTTAATGCATGGATTCTAGATGCTAGACATATGCAAATTATGAAGATGTTGGACAACTTAAGGATCAAGGAAATGGAAAGGATTGCAGACTATGAAGGCAAAGCTATGAGCTGGAATGACAATTTCAATCCACCTTGTATGAAAATATACAATGACTATAGGGATATATCACATGCTTGCCATTTGAACTTTAATGGAGACAGTGGCTTTGAAATCATAGAAGGTAAAGACAAACATACAGTGAATCTTGAGAAGAAGAGATGTACCTGTAGGTTGTGGGATTTATTTGGAATACCTTGTCCCCATGCTATTTAGGCATTGATGCATGATAAGATTGAACTAGTGACAAAAATACACTGGTGGTGTAGTAAGGAGTCTTCCTTGCTAACATACAAGTACAAAATTCAGCATGTTAGAGGGGTGCAATTCTGGAAAGTTCTGCCTAGTCAGGCGATGGAGCCACCTGAAATTGTCAAGATGGTTGAAAGACCCAAAGTAAAGAGGAATAGGGTTGCTGATGAAGCTTTGAAGAGGAAAGGTGAGTGGAGTAGTTCAAGGAAGGAAATTATAATGACATGCAGACAGTGTGGTGATGAAAATCATAATGCAAGAGGATGTTATAAGGTAAAGATCTATATTTCTTACAGTTTATGAAATACTTACAATTTTTGCAGATTATGTACTAACTATTGTCTTTGGTTGGCAGGGTAGTGGGGATGGACTTAGTTCAAAAAAGAGGAAAGATGTGGACAATACCCCCACATTGACATCTTCAGAAGATGAAACATGAGAGCTTGGACAGATTTCAATGTCTAGTGAAACATTCGTTGAAACTGAAGTGGGAACACAACAGTCACAACAGTCAGTATTTAACACTCAAGCTGGAACACAAGAGTTCAGTAGTTATGGACCTGATGTTGGAGATGATGAAGACCCAACAATTAGGTCGACAGTTATATCTGAGATTGACACAAGACTAGCCATGAGGAAGGTACAGATGAATCCAACTGGTACAAGAAGGATCCAATTTACTGGAGATGAAACAGGTGCAGCAACACCAATGAACCTGCCTTATTCACCAACAAAGGCTACTTGGAATGGAAAACCAGCAATTACTTCAAGCTAACTTCAAGCAGAAGTTAGAAAAAAGAAGTACAAAATGAAGGCAAGGAAAGGCCAAGGAGAACAAGCAGATGATTGAAAGCTACTTTAGTTTAATCTAGACTGTTGAAACTACTGTTTTTGTAATGTTCAGTTATGCAGCTAGACTGTTGAAACTACTATTTTTGTAATGTTCAGTTATGCAGCTAGACTGTTAAAACTACTATTTTTGTAATGTTCAGTTAACCAAACTACTGTGGGTTAGTATTATGTTCAGCTATGGGTTCAGTTAAGCAATACTATGTTCTGCTATGGGTTCAGCTATGGTTTAGTTTTGAATAGAGTTTGGTTAGTTTGAGTACACTTTGGTTTAGCTTCTATTATGTGAGTATTTTGGTTTTGAATACAGTTTGGTTAGTTTGATATCACTGATTTGTTCAACTGATTTGTTCGAACAGTTTGGTTTTCCTTCAACTGATTTGTTCAAACAAACTTTTGTAACAATTCCTTGATAAAACAATTATTGGCTGCGACCATAAAGCAAACAGGTATTCCTTCTAACCGTTTCAGATGCTGGTAGACAAGAAGCCCTTGTCAAATCCAACCTCTTCATTAAGCAACTTAGTTCATTATCCTAGTGACTCTCATAGTGATAACACAAGGTCAGACCAAGTTCAGAACATAGACTATTACATGATTTTCTTTGGTAGTTTAACGTACGGTCGCCCCTCCAATAAGAAAAGGTATAAATATGGAAACTTCTCTGCCATTTGGATTGGAGAATTTATGGAGGAAATCGGGTTTTAAATTCCCATAAATCGCACGATTATATAGCCAAAGGGAATAGGCCGCGCCTAAAATCATCCTAAGCGCTGCTAATGTGGCTACTAAGCTATTTCTTTGGAAAGCTCCTACTAAGATGAGAAATTCTCCGTGATTAGAGACAAGTTCACAACATAGACTATTACATGATTCGGAAAGATTGGAAATAAGTTCACAACATAGACTATTACATGAAGTCAAAATTACATCGCACCACCATATACCTAACAAAAGACCAAACTATAGAATTCTAAGCAATGATCATTACATGGATCGTTTCGTAGCCCATGCTGACATAAACACAATAAGGCAAGTGAACAACAAAATCAAAAAAATCGACCGTCGGAATACTTTTCCCCTCAACTCCACAATCTTCAAGTTATCCGTAATAGCAGACGCTTCAAGTGCATCCAATCTTTCCCTCAACTCTATTATCGTTTCAGCATCAATAACAGCAGCAACTTCTAAATCATCTATCTTCTTCATCAACCTATTTCTTTCAATTTCAAAAGCTTCCAATTTTCTCCTTTCAGTGCTAATGACGATTACAGCTCAAGGGAGAAATTCAACACCATCCAATTCCCAATACCCACAGCCTTGTTTCTGCCAAATAATTACACAATAAAATCATCGATTATGTTCCAATAAAATATTACACCATAAAATTGTGAATTGCATTATGTAAATTATACTTACTTCAAGCAATGGACACTTGTAAAAATGTCTCCCAAAGTTCATAGGAGTCGTCCCTGTAAAATGATGTGCGACAAATCCACAACGACACTTCCTCTTTGAGTCAATTGAGCCGCTTGACCCTGCAGACATTTTGAACTCTTTAACAAGAAAAAGTTACTATGAAGATGAATCATAATTGACGAATAAAACTAAACCCTATTAGGAATTTCAGAATGATAATGGAGAAACTGAATTTGATGGTGGATAGAGGGTTTCTGATTTGGGGGAGACGACGGGAGAGTGAAGGGTTAGGTTTTGGGTTAAAAATTTGGGTTTGTTTTAACGGGTTGGGTATTGGTAAATACACCTAACCAGGGTTAAAACAAATGTAGGGTAGGGTAAAGATGGACCAATAATCAAATAATGCATGGAAATGTGGGGTCCTAAAACTAATTATAATTATTTAAAAAAGAAAAAGTTCAATTGTTAGGCAAATAATGGCACAGATAGGCCAAATGTTTAACGGTAGTGGAATGGAAATAGCGACCTTTTAACGGATGACATCGATAGACCATTTATGTAAGTTGAGTGGTATTTTTAGGTCTTTTCCGAACATTGTATTTAATAACTTGAAGAACATACTGTTGTCGACAGTGGCGTAGCTGCATAGTAGAATTTAACATGGAAAATTATGTTATGTTATAGTAGAAAATCATACTATGTTATATGTAAAAACACCCTTCGCGAAAGTCCTGGGTTCGCCACTGACTGTTGCTCGATGTGAGGCTATAAGACTTAAGAATCATTCATTTTTGTTTAAGAGGTATGATACGGGGCGTATCTATGTGTTGGAGTATGGGGCACGTGAACCCATGATCTTCTCTCAATACCATATATAATAATTTTATATTTCTTAAAAATTTCTTAAATATACATGTGTGCACCCAAGCTCAAAGAATCCTATGTTTTAATAATTATCGGATGCACCTTTACAAGTGAAATTAAAGTTCAATTTCAGTTTGTATACATGTCTAGTGTTCCCTCTTGTGTTTTATTTAAAAATTTTTCTTTGGTTTATCCATTCAAAATTCCCAAATATAGCACACTAAAATCCTTGCTGTCCCTTTTTCATTGCAAAATTTGTGTAAATTAAAACTAATAGCAGTGGATGATGTAGCATGGTTAATGATTTCAGTATTTTTATATGGAATATATGTTAATATGCTAAAAAATTACTAAAATTGTATGAAAAAGTTTAATCTTAACCTATAATTTCGAAATGGTAATGGATTCATGGTAAGAATTTAAAAATTGAATCCGTCAAATATAAATTTTAAATTCACCTATTTGTAATAGTGCACCTATCTTCTTGGAATTCTGGATCCGCCTCTGGTATGATATAACTTGCTAAGCTAAAATCTACATTTACTCTGGTCTACATGTACCATAATAATTAATTAAAAATGATTTTCATGTTCGGGCGGGGGGGTTGTCTTTCGGAGGCCAAATTCATAGTCATTATTAGGAAGAAACAACGTAAGGCCTAAAAATTAGCCACAAATATGGTTGAAACACGTTTATGTTAAAAAGAATTATCATGAACTCTTGCTATACTTCAAGTATTGTTATATTCTAATATCTAAAATGAGTGATCATATGTGATAATACTATACTTTAAAGAATAAAAAATAAGTATAAAACATAAATGACTTTTAAATTTCTATTGAACACGTGTAATTCATACTGTATCAATAGCTAGTACAAAATTATTAACCTATCGTGTAAGTTGTACGTGCGTGCGGCAATTAAAAAATATATTTATATACAAAAGTTCCAACATGGTTCAAATAAATGCATATTTAATAAATAAAATTTTATTGATTTTAATGTCCTAAATAAAAAATAAATATTAAAATATTAACACGTGAAACGGTTGTAGTTATGAAACAATCTAATAAAATATAATTTAACAACCAAGCAGATAGTTTCAAATGAAAAGGAAAATAAAGAAGCTAAATTTATCTTGTACGATAAACTACAAGGACAAAACACACAAATTACGCAATATCTTATCGTGGAGTTTCCTTATGTGGAAAAAAAACTTATATTTTACTTCTTTGTATTCTTTTCTATTTCTTTAATATTTTTTGTACTTATTTAGTTGATTCCGAATTGCACCGAACAAAATTGCATCTAATAGTAGTGAAGTAATCAAGTTGATAATGTTGGATATTGGATCCGGATATCGGATTACTCCATGAGGACTGACCCAACCCATTTGGAAAAGAAAGAATTTTAGAAGAGATATGGTTTAAAATAGGATTAGTTACCTCCTATAGCAAATGTTGATACCTTATTTATTTTAAATAAATACCCTTTTAAAAAGTTTTATTCCATAGCTACCTTATGATTTTTTATAGCCAAATATCTACTTATGGTTACCTCATACCTTTAAGCCATAAAATAAGCTTTGTATTATTTTTCTCTCTCATTCTTTCACATTTTTCTCCATTCTCTCTCTCTCAACACCAGTTTTTTCCATGAATACAAACTCATGGATTCTCTCTCATTAGTTCCTTCGTCAATCGTTCTTCTTCCTAGAAAGCTTCTCCGCCACCACCACCATTAGCGGTGAATCTCTGATAGAATTGGAGAAATTGGGATTGGAGAGAACATAATTTGGAAGCTTTGATAGCAAAAGCTTGCTGCTCTTCTGTTGTCGGAGCTTTGCGTGGTCTTCCGTGTATTTTATTTTCACACAGAATTAACACACAGATGAGTTATCAGGGGAAGTTTTTGCTTTGGGGTTAAGGAATTCTCTGCAAAGCTGCAATTTGGTTGTTGTGAGGTGGTTTAAATAAAGGTTAGATGTGATCTGCAAATTGTAATTCTGTCGATTCGTTTGTTCTCGCATAACTTTGCTTTCTATTGCCGGAATAGTATCACAGTAACGGGAACAATAACGCTTCGAGTCAGAATCGTGCCCCTCTCGACGATATGACATTAGGGTTGTTCTTGAACAAAGACGACAGAGTTTGGGGCTGAGCAACTTGAAGATTCTGTTACCTTTTTTTTAAGTGTATCTCGCTGTATTTCCATGTATTTCGTTGTATTCATTATCTTATTTTTTTTGTATTTCAGTGTATCTCGTTGTATTCCATGTATTTCATTCTATTCACTGTCTCACTATATTCCATGAATGTATTCATATATATTTTTAATTAATATAATTTATGTATTCAGATGTATTATATAATTTCTCTGAAGATTGCTATATTTTTTGGGTGTTTTTCGGTTGAGAACCTTTTTTATAACTGGAAATACAAAATTTGTGTGTTATAATTGAGTTTGTTGAGTTATATTAGGAGTCTATTATGTTAATTGATTCACTTTCCGTTTAAAAGCAGTGTAATCCCCTGTTTCAGGCCGTGAATACAGTCGAATATAATAATCTGCCCAGCTGTAATCCCATGTTTCACGCCATGAATACAACCGAATACACTCAAATACAAAAATTTGTCTAGCTGTGATCCCCTATTTCACGCCTAGAAATGCTACTGTATTCATGAATACAGCAGCTTAAATACATCGAATACACTCTAAAAAATCTGAAAACATAGCTATTGGAAGTAAATAGTAAATGGTAGCTATAACTAGCTAATTGTCACGACCCAAAATCCACTAAGGGTCGTGATGGCGCCGGACTCCACTGTCAGGCAAGCCAACAACAAATAACTAGTAACTTCTCGTTTCAAATATTTTCTGAAATCACTTCTTTTATGCGTTTGAACAATACGTGATAAATTCAACTAAATAAATGATAAAACGTTTAACAATTTTAAATTTATGAATAAACCCATAGACATCCCCAGAACCCGGTGTCACAAGTGCATGAGCTATTTCTAAGAAACAATACAGTATAGCATCTGTCCGGAATACAAATGGACAGAAAGTAAATACAATATACTGGAAGGGACTATACTAGCTGCGGGCCGCCTCGAGTAATGCAACTCACCTAGTCCAGTATCATCCATGCTGCTACGCCAGTAGACCACTAGTAGCAAGTGTAGTATGAGTACAAAAACAACGTGTACTTAGTAAGTATCCCGCCTAATCTCGAAGAAGTAGAGACGAGATGGCAACTTCGACACTTACTAAAGGTCCAATAACAGTAATATTAACGCGATGACTCACGGATTTATTAAGAACAACAGTAGATTGAAGTAAATTACTAAACATGTAAAAGTTCCTCTTTATTAAAAGTCTCCGGATTCATAATCCATTAATTAACAATTATCTCAAGTCGGGAGAGCAGGTACTAGTATCAACAGATATCAAAGCAAGCAATGCAAGCATGCGCAACTCATGCCGAGGTCGTACGGCCCGATCCAACGATATTTAAAATGTGCACTGCCGAGGGTCGAGCGGCCCGAACCACAGATGCTTCTATTACCCCGCTCGCGAATCATACATGCGACGCTGTCAAATTTAAATAAACAATCACCCTGCTCGCGTACCATACATGCGACACAGGTACACATAGAAACACATGCTCAACAGCAAATTAAGAATTTTACGTGGAATATTCATCCCATTAGAAGCCAATTCTCTTTTAATGATTTAAGGGATAAAGTTTAATTCTCTTAGAAATTTGTTTACCAATTCGATAGGATTACAGCAATTCATACTGTTAATAACATTACAAGTATTCCAAGTACAGCATGCTTTTGGGTCCTAGACTACCCGGATAATAACATAATAGTAGCTACGTGATCGCGACCGTCTCAACACTACACACTGGTAGGAAGAGTGGGTAGCAATAACTAATACCCGAATAGTGGATCGGGGTCGAAATTCCACAGGGAGCTAGTAAAGGAGTTAGAATATCTGTCTAGCCTAGAGTTGCGGTTGTGCTTCTAATGTCGCTTCACACATTTTTGGGATTTTCTTTTTAAACTACTCTTGTAAAACTAATGATCAGTAGAAGATTCGGCAGCTACCGCGGCCCCTGCTTCTTCAGGTGTTTAAACTAAATTATGCTAGGAGAATATTGCTAAGCTGTGCTTAATATAGGAAAAAGGCACTAGGGTCGTGACACTACCTAGGTGGCTAGCTAACGGGTAGAAGCTACTAAGGGGAGATTGATAAATCTGGGTTTATTGCTATAACCGTTGCTCAATTGCACTCATTCTCACACCTCTCGGTAGAGAGAACGATTTTGCCCAATTGACTCTCTCGAGACCAGTTGGGTAGGCCAATTAGACCGAGCAACTAGGGCTCAAGTAGGGTAGTTACTCTTTCGAGGTTTAACCCGTTAATTGGGACTACATTCTCATGGGTCCATCCCAATTCCTTGTTAGGCCAAATTTTAGGGTCATATGACTCTCTTTCTCAAGAAGAGTTAGACCCACTAAGCTTGAATTCATGTTTGCAACCACAAATTCTAGATTGAAACACAAAATTAACCCAAATAACAAATACCCAATCTCAATCTCGCCCTAGAATGCAACACCCATTAACTACCCACACTAGGGTTGAGCCCCAACCTTAGCTAATGGGTTTAGCTAGACATAATTAAAGAAGAAACAGTAGAAATATAAGATGAAATGAACATGTTAATTGATTGCTAATTAGAATCTATGATATTCAAGAGTAAAAATGCCAAAATAGGCTACACAACACGTCTCACGAGCGCAGCCTTCGCTCAAAAGCTAAAACATAACCTAAAAATGGTAAAAAGATCTATTATACCGAGCTGGAAAATCTGGACAAAAATACCCCTGCGGGGTCAGCGCGGACCGCGCAAAAAGGTAGCGTGGCCGCGTACTTTGAACTCTCAAATCTCATCTCTGATGTTGGGGGCCGCGGACAGCGCAGAAATGTAGCGCGGCCGCGGCGAAGGGTCGATGCGGACCGCGCAGAAATGGAGCGCGGCCGCATGGCTTGCACTGGTGGTTCTCTGAACTTCCCTTGCGCTGACCGCGCAGAAATGGAGCGCGGCTGCGTGGCTTGCACTTCAATTTACCCCTCTCTGAATCTCCTAGCGCGGCCGCGTGGCATATCAGTGCGGTCCGCGCTAGGTCTTCCTGTTCCTCAACTTCACTTGTCCTTGACACTTGGCAAGTTTCACTCCGTTTTGAGCCGATCTTTGACATTTGTCACCTTTTCGCTCAAACCTGCAATCAAGCACAACTTGTAAGCCTTTTGGGATTATTTTGTGGCAATTTGTAACAAAAGCAATAGCAAGTAAGGGGTATAATCATGGTAAAATCCTAACTTATCAACTCCCCCAAACTTAAACCTTTGCTTGTCCTCAAGCAAACAAAATAAGACCCACCCCAAAAAGAGTAATCCAAGAATTTCCAGCTATCCTAAAGTAACCTCAACAAGCATCAATTGGGACTAACAATTGCCCTCAACACGAATGCATCATTAACACATTTTAGGCTTTTGAAAACTATGGATCAAGTATGACACAAGAGCATCAAGGGTTGACACATTTCATCAAAGGGCTTTTCTCAAATACCTTGGTCATTGTGGAACCCAAACTCACACATCCTCAACTCTCGCTACGCGAACCTCACCTTTTAGAGTATTGACACACAAGCTGAGGTTGAAGTACTTTCACTCATTTCTCTCACAAAGAAGGTCACAAGTCCGGCTCTAGGTACCATATGCTTGCCCCTTATGTAAGTATCCACTAATGTAGGTTCCCTTTCAAGATCCTATAGGGCTTTTGGGAAGTCAATTGTGAGGGCTTTTGGGTAAGGGGTAGGACATGTTTCTTGTTCAAATGGGTTCAACCTTCCCTTAAGCACTTTCTTTGATTCATTTTGGCACACTTTCTTGACTCATTTGAGTAATTCACTTATTTTCAAGGGCTAGAGGGACATATTGTCACTCTTTCTTAGGCAATTCAAATCATTCCTCCTTTTTCTACTTTTGTTTCCACACCTTTTTCACTTTTATTTTTCTTGACCCCTTTTTATTCTTTTTCACCTTGTTCTTTCTTTTTATCCTTTTCTTTTTCTCTTTTTCATTGCCTTGCCTTTCTCTTTTTGCTTTAGTACCTTTTTCCTTTTTTGTTTTCCTTCTTGTCTCTCCCCCAAACTTTGACTTTGCCATTGCTCAAGGGAAGTGTGGGTGCCAAGAGAGGGTAAAAACGGGTATAGGCTTGTAACATTGGTTCATGAAAGAAGAAGGTTTAAGGCTCAAAAGGGTTAACTAGGGATCATTTTATTGGTATGCCATGGAATTGTTCATTTTACAATTGAATCAAGGAGAGCCTATAGTCACTTCTCAAGTCAAACTTCACCTATGATTTTGCCTCAACAAACACTCGGGGCAAGTTCTAGACCATTGGCTTGGGACTTGGACTCAAAATTCTATTCCTCACCACACATGCTAGGGGATTGCTAAAGATATCGAGTCGAGGGCCTACAACGACCTTAGTCATGATTCAAGCGCACAATGGTCCAAAAAGACCACATGATGATTGTTTGGTCAACACAAGAGTCTCAAGGCCACGACTTTCATCATCCTAAACACAACATTATGTCTTTGATCATGGGATCAAAGGCAAATGTGTTAGGCCCAAGTGAAGCTTTGCCTGAGGTACCCTTAACTACGAAATATCAAAAACAAAAGAAAAATCAAAGAAACAGACTCAAACCCTTAAGAAGGTAGTCACTCCATCTATCATCGGGAAGAGCCACCCAGTTCGCACTATACTCTACCCTTGGAAAGAATCGTGGCATTAAGAAAACCAAGGGTTTATTGAAAATACCAAAAACAAAACGAAAGTCTACGAGCCTATCTACTAAGCTAAAAACGAAATTTTTTTGCGAAAATAGAAAAATCGAATGAATATGTACACTAGGGGAGTAGAATATACAATGAGGGATGAATATCTACCAAAAGTACTTTATATACAGACCAAAAGAGAATAAAAATACGAGAAGAGTAGTTAAAATGTGAATTTATATACAGACCAACTAGAAATAGAAAAAGACATAAAGTAAGAATCTAATATATACAATCATCCAAATAATCCAAAAAGGTAGGGCACACCCCCACGAATAAGAGCTGGCATTGTCCCCAATGCCAACTACACAAATAAGCACAAAATAAGATTAAAGGATTCCCTAAGGCTGATCCGTCTGCATGGGCTCCTCAGTGGTCCCTTGGTCCTCTGTACTGGCGGGGACCTCAGACTGGTTCCCGGCTTGTTGCTGCTCTGCTGCTGGGACAGGGGCCGGGTCATGGACCGCTGAACATCTGGTGCAACACTGGAGGGACCCTCCTGAACCTGTGCTACCTCGATCACTACACCCTCAGTGCTAGGAAGCTTCCTCTTCTTTCTTGGGTGCCTAGGCTCCTCCTCCTGCTGTGGCTGAGATGCTGCTGGGTCTAGGGCTAGATCCCCACATAGCAAGTCTAATGGCATTTGGTCTGCCAATAGCTTGTCTACGTCAGCTCGAAGCTTCTTCACCGACTCCCTCGACGCCCTTGACTTTCTCATCTTCTTATGTTCCTTGGCAAGCTCCTTCAGAGCTTTGCCATGCGCATCAACTGCCTTAGTCAAGGTGGCCTGAGTCTCCAATATCTTCTCCTGGTTGGCCAGGAGCTTCTTCAATGTCTCCTCAATAGAAGGAGGAATCTGAACAGTGGCTGGTGCTGACTGGGCCTCAACTGTAGTAGCCAAGGTGGACAACTTGGATGTCGCAGCTGACATCCAGTTGTTCAGACTGGCTAAAGACTGACTGAGCTGGTGGGCAGTGAACCGATGAGTCTTTGATGAAGGGACTGCCGGGTCAGCTGAAGTAGAAGGACCTAGGGGCAAGGGCTCACTGGTAGTAGCAGCAGGAATGGTGGATGGCCCGGTAGAAGGCTTCGCCGCAACCGGCTCCTCAGACTGGCCGGTTGGGGCAGAGGTGGGTGGCTGGTATTTCTTTGACTTTGGGTTATCCGAACCCAACTGGCTATACCATGAGTAGGGGCCACCGGCTTGGTTGTGACATCAAATCGTTTCTTCTTGACCTTCAGATCCCTAAAGTACAGAGACATGGTGTTGGGGAAGGGGTAATTTGTGGTCGTCTCCTGTCCCACAGCAGAAATCACCCTCGAGATGATGNCTTGAAGATAATCAAGCAAGGGCAACTAAATTTTTCATCCCAAGAGGTAAGGCTTCATCACCTCAGTATTATTTCTACACTCAGCTATAAGGGGTCATTAGTAAGGTAATTCATGGGGTATAAGAATTAAT
Source organism: Nicotiana attenuata (assembly GCF_001879085.1). NCBI lineage: Eukaryota > Viridiplantae > Streptophyta > Magnoliopsida > Solanales > Solanaceae > Nicotiana > Nicotiana attenuata. Next base: position 36,719,896 of record NC_031993.1, read on the forward strand.
TCCTTGCATGCATATCAAAACTTAGGGTATTGGAAGCTAGTAAACTAAAAAGGGAGCAATTGGGGTATAAAAGGATAGAAATTTCTCTCAAAAGGGGCCTAAGATCATAATGCACCTTTAGTATTTGATATTATGCACGAACCAAGCTAGAATCTCAACTTCGTCTCTAATTCTCGGATTAATTTGTAATTCTTACAAAATAGATCGAAGCGATAAGAGTTCCGGAAATTTGTAAAGAGTAAGGGAAGCTATATTGAGGTATGTATGGCTAAAACCCCCCTTTATTAGAAATTGAGCTCCGTAGGCGTTTACGAAAGTGTGGTAAGATTTGAACTGCTTAATGTATTGATTGTTATTGCGATTGATTTGCAATTATCTACACATATAACGTGAAGGATGTGCCTCAATGTGATGTAATGTACCATTTGTAAAAAGTTTTAGAAGAAGTTAATGTAAAAAATACAAGTTATGTGTCGAAATAGCTTAGGCTAATAGGCCAAGATTGAAACTGAGATATTCATGCTAGCTATGTGCTCACTTACCTGTGCTTGCAACTTAAACTACTCGTGTATATGTCTATGATCACCACTTGCAAGATGAATATTGAAAACGGAAAACGATGTGATAATGGTGGCCCTAAGTGCCAAGGAATTGATATGATATATGTGAAATGAAGAATGGTATGTGATGACTAATGAGAAAGGAACAACGCCTAGATAAGGCGACCTAGCCGATCGGGTCGTGATCGGACACCATGCCGCACACATGGTGGTAATATGCTGATATTGAGCTCCGGATAGAGGAAATGAAATAGTGATTGAGATACATGCCTCAAATGAGGCAACCTAGCCGGTCGGGTCGTGATCGGACTCCGCTCAAGATAGCGGTGGTATTGAGAACAGTGATGAACGTAGGAAAGGAATGCCCCAAACTAAGTTATGGGAATTATGTGAATGATTTTATGATTTGCATATTTGATTCACCTATGTGATTTACTTGTCATTGCTTGGTAGTTCTTTCTAGTAAAATGGTGTTTAGTTATACATACTAGTACTATTCCATAGTACTACGTCCCTTTTGCTGGGGGCGCTACATTTTCTTAAATGAATGTAGGTGGCTCCATAGTAGATAGTGCCGATCGTGTGTAGCGGAGCATTCTCCTTCCCAAAGATCTTGGTGAGCCCCTTTCTCCTTCAAGGGGCCATATTGCACATCTTCTTATTTTGGACTTTCCCTTTTGAGGTATAGCCGGGGCCTTGTTGCCGGCATTGTCACATTTATTTTTGTATCCTTAGAGGCTCCGTAGACATGTATGTGGGTTATGCGTGGGCATTGAATGGGCGCGCTATCTATGTTGTAAATCTAAACTTACGTTTCCTATGAATTGTAACTCTATGGGAACCTTGGAAATTAGCTTATCTACAGTTAATGTGGTGATCTAAAATGAACTAAAAATGTTGAATATACTATCTCCCTTTGTTGAATAAATGAAAGCATGGTCCCCTTATTCGTATTGAGTTGGGTAGATAGTGTTTGGTAAGGCTTGCTCAGTTGGGGTCACTCGATTGAGCGCCGGTCGCGCCTCCCGAGGTTGGGGCATGACATCTTTGAACTTAGCTCTTGGGATCTCCAGTCTGCTAGGTAGAGTTACCGCCATGATGACTTGTCCTAGGCCTTAGCCCCATTCCCTTCAATGATATTTCAACTGCCTCTCTAGATAGGCCTTTTGTAAGTGGATCCGACACGTTATCTCTTGACTTTACGTAGTCAATCGTGATAACACCACTAGAGAGTAGTTGTCAAAGGTATTGTATCTCCGTCGAATGTGACGAGATTTTCCGTTATACATAACGCTCCTTGCCCTGCCTATTACTGCTTGACTATCACAATATATATACATATGTGCCAAAGGTTTGGAAAATGGAATATCTTCCAAGAAATTCCGGAGCCATTCAGCTTCTTCACCGGCTTTGTCTAAAGCTATAAACTCAGCCTCCACTGTAGAGCGGTCAATGCACATTTGTCCGGACGATTTCCAAGACATCGCTCATCCACCGACTGTTTAGAATCGGTTGAACCGGTGATTTAATTTTCATCACTATACCCCTCTATTATTGCGGGATACTTATTGTAGTGCAAAGCATAATTTGGAGTATATTTCAAATACTTCAAAACTCGTTTCATTTTCATGAACATTTACTGCAAACTTCCTTATGTTGTAGACTAATATGTCTACTTTCGATTGCATATCATATTATTGACTACGCTTAATGTAGTAATAGTATATTATAACAACAGCTGGAATGATTGGCATCAGTTGTGACCACAACCTTTTAATATATAACACATTTATCAATCACTCCGTCATTTCCACGCATTTGTATGTAATTTATTCATACGCCTATATGATATACAAATTATAGCACCTCCATTCATGAAACAAATCCAACTTGCGATGGATTTTGGTCATGTTCATCGGTTGGTTCACCTCATTATAGACCAACGTATTAATACATTCGTTCTTGAACGATCATGTCCATACAAAAACGTACAAACGTATCTTTCTATGAAAAGTCACAACTTTCAAAGTGACATCATTTCATAAAAGAACTAAACAATATAAATTTTCAATAAAGAAGATGATCTTTCGAGAAAGGCACGTGACCAACTTCCGAATTAGTAGTTTCATCAACTAGTCTGCATTAAGACTAAACAGTTGATGAATTTACCAACTAACATATCAATGGGGTTAAAAAATTATATCATTTAGACATTACGTCTAACATTGGCTTTTGTCATGCATAAGCTAAAGCCCCACATTTTAAATATTTCATCAACATATAATCAAATAATGACTATATGATTTGAAGTATTCTTAACGTAAACACATGTATTTACACTTATTAATTTTTGAAATCATTTGACAATATTATTTGGTCAAATCTCGCATGTTATTGTTTGGGTGCTTGTCTTAGTCTGTAAAGTGACTTAACAAGTCGACACACTTTCTTTTCTTTTTCAGGAACCACGAACCCTTCAGGTTGTTCCATGTAAATTTCTTCCTCCAAATCTCCATTTAAGAAGGTTTTTCTTTAAGTTCATCTGATGGATTTCAAGGCCATACACGACGGCTAACGCTATTAACACCCGAGTAGATGTAATCCTCGTTACCGGCGAGTATGTATCAAAATAATCAAGACCTTCTCGTTGTCTAAATTATTTGACAATTAATCTTACTTTATATTTGTCAATAGTACCATCGGCTTTCATTTCTTTTATGAAAATCCACGTAGAACACAAAAGTTTATTTCCTGGAGGAAGATCAACCACTTCCCAAGTATGATTACTTAATATGGATTCTATCTCACTATTGAGTGCCTCTTCCAATATTGTGCTTCCGAGGAAGACAATGTTTCTTTAAACGTTTGAGGCTCATTTTCCAACAAGAATGTTAGAAAATCCGGTCCAAAGGAAGTAGTTATCCTTTGACGTTTACTACATCTTGGAATTTTCTAATTCAACGTACTTTCCTTTGCTTCTTCCCGATTTCGTTTAGATATTTCACTAGACGACACACATTCCTTTTTATACGGATAAATATTCTCAAAGAACTCAGAATTATCTGATTCGATAACCGTATTAATATGAATGTCGGGATTTTCTGATTTATGAACCAGAAAATGATATGCCTCACTATTTGTTGCATATCCTATGAAAACGCAATCAATAATTTCCGTACCCTTTTGGGTTTAAGAACTTGCACTTTACCCAAATATCCCCCCACACTTGGAAATATTTCAAATTGGATTTTCTTCATTTCCATTTTTCATATGAAATGGATTGTGTCTTGCTATGGGGAATGTGAATGAGTATTTGGTTAGCTATAAGCATAGCTTCCCCCCCCCCCCCCACCAAGTTTTGGGTAAACCAGAACTTATCAACTAGACATTCATCGTCTCCTTTGACGTTCTATTCTTTTTCCGCAATTCCATTAGATTGCGGTGACTAAGGGGCGATCGTTTGGTGAATAATTTCATATTCCAAACATATTTCATCAAAAGGAGATTTATATTCGACGCCCCTATTACATTGTTGAGCCAGCCACAAGAACTGTTGTTTATGTCACGACATTGCCAGAATTAATAAATGGTGAAGTTTTTAATCTTCAAACCAATCTGACACATTGAGAATTAATAAACAGTGGTTTTTAATCTTCAAACCGAGTAACATCTGATACAACTAGTCTAATAAACGATGAAGTTTTTAATCTACAAACCGAATAATATGTGACACAATCAAATTTAATAAACGGTGAAGTTTCTAATCTTCAAACCGAATAATAAATTGGAGTAGAATATCACTTAGATTTTAATCTCCAAAATGAGTATAAAGTCACTTAGACTTTAATTTCCGACAAATGAGTAGAAAGTCACGAAGACTTTAATCTCAACTAACGAGTAAAAAATCACGCAGATTTTAACTCGAAGCAGGTGTAGAAAATCACGAAGATTTTAGTCTCCAAAATAAGAGTAAAAAATAATGAGGATTTTATCTCTTCAAATGGTTTTCCAACTAAACCATTATACTACTTAAATAGTTTGATCTCTTACTCTAATCAAACAAGTATAGACATGTACAAGATGGGAATATAAAAATTTGACAACCACCAAAATTACGAACACAGCTAATTCTTCCATACCGATGACGGCAATAATAATCACACTGCCGATTATTTGGAAGTATAACCAAGATGAGTTTCTCCAAAACTCCAGCAATTAATGCAATATCAAACGCTATTATATTCAAACATCACCATAGCGTTCTATACCATTGAGTTTCCGTCTTCTTTTCAGAAGTTGAGTTTGGCATGGAAGATAGATATTATGGTCTAAAACCAAATATATTTTTAGTTGTAACGAAATCAACCGCAAGTATTACCAACAGTCACAACTTTCCATACCACTATGAACATTACCCATGCAGCTATCAAGTGGGTAAAGGAACTTTTGTTTGCTCCTGGAGTACTTCGTGCTCAACATTTATGCTGTTCCTTTCCGAATTTTCTCTTTCTTGTTTAGTCTCCAACAAATAGATGTTAAAACGAACACATAAAATAAAGTAATAAATTCCTTAATATTGTTGGTATTATTGTGTTCAAAATCAGAAAAGTAAACAAACGTTAGTTCAATAAATAAAACGTAAAATAATTCCGAGCTCACTGAATGCACAGTGTGTCCTTAAGTAATTTAATCCCCTCACTGTTGCCCAAGGTATACGGATTAATTCCTCCCAAGATAGAATGGAATAACTATTCTGTGATAGCGGCACTTCAAATCACAGAACTTCAACGAACTCAACAAACGGAGCAAATCACACTTGACACTTATGTTTATTTAGAAAATAATGCAACAATGTAGAAAAGAGGGGGAAAAGATTTCAGATTTTTCATGTCTGATTTCATGTCTAAAAAATGAGGCCAAGCCTCTAAATTTATAGACAAAGGAAGGGTGATATGGAGAGGTGCAATCTAAAAGGTGCCTCTTCCATTTCCCATTCACACCCCTTAATAAAAACGCAACAGGTTCCAGATTGCTATTGAAATAGCTAATGAAAGAAAAATAACAAGTTCATTCATGCTCTTCTACGTGAGCCTTCTATCTATTTTTGCCTTTTGCGTAGCTGGGCTGGTGTCGTTTTCTCTAACGATTTGGCAGATAGTATTTGTCTTGGAGTTCGGGACCACGTATTGGTCCAGGTGTCTTGGCATATTCTTTGTATACGGTGAAAATCGGGGTTACCCGATTTCGTTCTGCAATAGAAAAAATGATACCACGTCAGAAGACCAGGACGCGAGCTCGGGGTCGAAGAAGTTCCTTTCCAAGGTCGAGGTCGATATCACTTACCGAGGTCAGAAGAAGGCATGCTTTAAGATGATGCCGTTATGATTCAGTAACGAAAAGAGCGAGATACCCGCAATGGGCCGGAGATCACGGCGTGAATTTCGGAATGGATTGGTCTTCGGCGGTTAGACGGTTGTCAAATATGATTTCCTACTGTAATTAGAAGTGTACCTTAGTTAGGACTCCCCTATTATGTAAAGGTGGATCCCATCCATTTGCAGATCCATTGTTCACTGATAAGAAAATATACGCACATTACTCTCTTGCTATTTCACTTACTATTCATCAGAGTTGTTTTATCACTTGTTATTCCCATTATCATACCTCGAGATTATCACAGATCGAGGTCGAGATTTAGCTTGCACACTGGTTTGATCTGTTTTATTCTTTAATTTATCTATTTAATTCCTTATTTATCAATTGGTATTGGATTAAATCACATATCCTTAAAACCACAATATAAGTTTAATTGTTACTCAAATTTTAGGGTAAACAGTTTGGCGCCCACAGTGGGGCTAAGGATAATAGTGATTGTTTCAGTGCTGATTCTAATAACACACGTTATTTTCACACTTGTTCTTGTCGAGTATTTTTGCTCTCAGGTTCAAGCATGTCAAACTCACAAAATGCACCCGTACATGGTGATGATGGTCTCGGATTTCGCGGGGAAAATGACAATGTAATTGCTCCAGGAGCCGGGGTGCCACCGGCTAATCTCGGGGGAGCACCGATTGCCGGTCCAGTCGATATCAGTTCGCACGTTGCTCTAAATGCAGACCCCGAAGGGAGTGTGCGCAGGGAAGGCCAATCTGGTGGCCAAGGTACACAGGGCAGAGAAGACGGGGGAGTTCGCCTCCAGATAAAATTCGAGATGCTACAGGCTCAGCAGGCCGCTATTGCTCAATTGCAAAATCAACATAGGACTCCAAGTGTGGTCGAGCCAGAAATCACTCGCCGTACCAAGCTAGTGCCAGAAAGGTCGAATGATAACGAATCAAGGACTGATCCTGCAATAATGAAAATCTTCGAGGAGCTCACCAAAAGAATTGAGTCGGGAGAGAAGAAAATCGAAGATAATGATAAAAAAATGGAAACATACAACTCCCGAGTTGATCAGATATCGGGGGCACCCCCGATCCTAAAGGGTTTGGATTTGAAAAAGTTCGTGCAGAAGACTTTTCCTCAGAGTGCGGCTCCGAAGCCCATTCCTAAGAAGTTCCGTATGCTGGATATACCTAAATACAGCGGGACCATCAATCCTAATGAAAACATCACTTCATACACGTGCGGAATAAAGGGAAATGACCTAGAAAATGATGAGATCGAGTCCGTTTTGTTGAAAAAATTTGGGGAAACTTTGTCAAAGGGAGCAATGATTTGGTATCACAACCTGCCACCAAATTCCATCGACTCATTTTCTATGTTAGCAGATTCTTTCGTGAAGGCACACGCTGGGGCCATAAAGGTCGCAACAAGAAAATCAGATGTTTTCAAGATAAGACAAAGGGATAACGAAATGCTGAGGGAGTTCGTATCTCGATTTCCAATGGAACGCATGGAGTTGCCACCGGTCTCAGATGATTGGGCCGTTAAATCTTTTACCCAAGGGTTGAACGAGCGGAGTTCGATAGCATCACGACAGTTAAAACAAAATTTGGTCGAGTATCCAGCTGTAACTTGGGCAGATGTGCACAATCGATATCAATCGAAGATCAGGGTCGAGGACGACCAATTAGGAGCCCATTCCGGTTCAATACATCCAAACAGGTTGGCAGTTAAAACCCTGAGAGACGTCGATAGGGAGCCAAGGTCGAACAGAGAACGATATCAACCATATACCGTAAATCGAAGGAACGATAGTTCAGGACGCAATCCCTCCCGGGATGATCGAAGAAGCGATCGCGGGCATAATTCTTGGGGACTTATGAGCAAAAATGGTTTTGATAAGCATGCCGATCCTATGGAGGCACCTAGGTTAAAGGAGTATAACTTTAGCATCGGTGCATCGGGCATTGTATCAGCAATCGGAAGGATCAAAGATACTAGGTGGCCCTGACCCATATAGACCGAGCCTTCCCAAAGAAACCCAAATTTGATGTACAGGTATCATGGCACGCATGGTCAAAAAACCGAGGATTGCAGGCAACTGAAGAAAGAGGTAGCCCGTCTATTCAATGAGGGTCACCTTCGAGAGTTCCTCAGTGATCGAGCTAAGAATCATTTCCGAGAAAGGGACGCCAACAGGGAAAATGAACATGAGGAACCCCAACATATCATTCATATGATCGTGGGTGGGGTCGATGTTCCACAAGGACCCATATTCAAACACACTAAGGTGTCATTCACTAGGGAAAAGCGAACCCGAGATTATGTGCCCGAAGGCTCCTTATCATTCAACGACGAAGAAGCAGAAGGCATTTCTCAGCCACACAACGATGCTCTGGTAATTTCTATCTTATTAAATAAAGTTCAAGTTAAGCGTGTTAGTGGATCCAGGTAGCTCAGCGAATATCATCCGATCGAGGGTCGTGGAGCAACTCAACCTACAAGATCAAATCGTGCCCGCAGCTCGGGTCTTAAACGGCTACAACATGGCCAGTGAAACAACTAAAGGGGAGATTATTTTACCGGAGAACATGGCTGGAACTATTCAAGATACCAAATTCCACGTGATCGAAGGAAACATGAGGTATAAATCCCTACTCGGAAGGCCTTGGATCCACAACATGAGGGCAGTCCCCTTGACTCTCCACCAAATGATGAAATTTCCGACGATGGACGGTGTAAAAATAGTATACGGGGAGCAGCATGCCGCAAAGGAAATGTTTGTGGTCGATGAGGTAACACCGAAATCAACACTATCTACTTCGAAAAGGTCGAACATCAAAGGTAAACAAGAAGCCAAATAGCAATCACAGCTACCAGCCTCGACCGAATCGGGAAATCAGGAGATAGAAGAAGAAGAGGAGGATTTTCTGACCCCTCGAACCTTTATTGTTCTCGAAGACTCCGACGCTACCAAATCAACGGTCGAAGAGCTGGAACAGGTTATATTGATCGAGTACCTGCCCGAGCGAAAAGTATACCTAGGAACGGGGTTAACCCCCAAACTCAGAAAAAGCTTATTCAATATTTTATTGATAACATGGATTGTTTTGATTGGTCCCATTTAGACATAACAGGGATCCCACCGGAGATAACAACGCATCGGCTAAGCCTTGACCCCACGCTCAAACAAGAAACAAAAGATAAGGCCCCAGTTCGAGGGAAAGCACGCATTCATTAAGGACGAGGTAACTAAACTTCTCAAAATAGGGTCCATTCGGGAGGTAAAATATCCCGAATGGCTAGCCAATGTAGTCGTAGTCCCTAAAAAAGGGAACAAACTTTGAATGTGTGTAGACAATAAGGATTTAAACAAGGCATGCCCCAAAGATTCTTTTCCACTGCCTAACATCGATCGCATGATCGACACCACAGCTGGCCACGAGATCCTTACCTTTCTTGATGCCTATTCCGGGTATAAACAAATTCAAATGAACCCAGAAGACCAGGAAAAGACTTCATTTATCACCAAGTATGGAGCATATTGCTATAACGTAATGCCCTTCGGGCTAAAAATTGCTGGAGCTACTTACCAATGCCTAGTAAATAAAATGTTCGAAGAACAAATAGGTAAGTCAATGGAAGTTTATATCGATGACATGCTAGTTAAGTACCTGCGCGCAGAGGACCATTTGGCTCATTTGCAGGAAGCGTTTGAGATTTTGAGCAAATATAACATGAAGCTCAACCCCGAGAAATGTGCTTTCGGGGTCGGTTCGGGCAAATTCCTGGGCTTTATGGTATCGAACCGGGGGATTGAGATCAACCCCGACAAAATTAAGGCCATCGAAGACATCACCGTCGTGGACAGTGTAAAGGCCGTGCAGAAGCTAACTGGACGGATAGTTGCTTTAGGTGGATTCATCTCGAGGTCGTCGGATCGAAGTCATAGATTTTTCTCTTTGCTTAAAAAAGAAGAACGATTTCACCTGGACCCCGGAGTGCCAACAAGCATTAGAGGAATTAAAGCGATACCTATCGAGCCCACCACTGCTTCACACTCCAAAGGCAAGGGTGATTGTTGAGCTTGCAATTTGTCAGTGCCGGCTTAACCATGAAACAACTAAAACTATTGCTTTAGGCTCCCAAATTTGGGAAGGGGGGGGGGGGGGC
>NC_031993.1:36730033-36875311 GCF_001879085.1 Nicotiana attenuata
GGGGGGGGGGGGACTATTTTTAGAAATAATAGGCTTATATTTTTTCTTGAAATTTTTTAATACTTTACCGTCTCTTTCTTAGTTTATGCAAGAGCCATGATCTTTTGTTTCACCTTTTCCATCAACTTACATACTTTATCTTATATTTTTCTAAGATCAACTATTTGTTGTTTACCAATAATATATATTGCTTCTATAAAAATATAGTTAACATTTACTTCCGATACAATATATTATGTCTCATTTCTGTTCTTTCTCACGTTTAAAGCTTGCGGGAAATATTTGAAGCAACAATAAGAAATTTGGAATTAAGTCTTCAATCTTCTTGAATCAGGTTCTTTCATTCTAACTTTCTAGTATTTTTTATCTTATATTAGTTATTATTGTTATTTTTACTTCATAGCTATAATTTAAAATTAGAATTAAAATAAGTCAACTAGAAACTATAAATCTTGTTATCCCCCCAACCCCCCACCCCACCCCAAAAGAAAAAGAGAAGTGTTGAAGTTTAATATTCTCTTGTAACTACCCGACCGGTCATTTTGAGCTTTAGCATTTCATTCGGTGGTTTAAGACTTTGAATAGCTTCATATGATATATTATGACATGAGTGCATGGTCGATTTTAGTCTTCGAGTGGTTCGGGATTGATTTGGAAGAATGACTCTTGATTTGGAAGCTTTAAATTGGAAGAGTTGACCAAGATTTGACTTTTGGATAACGGACTCGAAATCGAGTTTTGATTGTTCTGATATGTTTGTATGATGATTTTGGACTTGTATGTATGTTCAAATTTTGTTTCGGAGGTCCCTAGAAGAATTCATCACTATTTGTCGAAAGTTGACAATCCGAAGAACTAAAGAGTTCATAAGTTTGACCAAGAGTTGACTTTAATGTTATTGGACTCCAATTGGTGTTCCAAGACTTTACATATGTCTATACAGTTGAAATGAACTTGTGTGAAAAGTTTGAAAGTAATCCGAAATGTTTAAGTGTGATTCGGACACTCTTTTGAAAGAATGAAGATTTAACAACTTAAGAGAAATTTTATTCGGTTTGAACCTCGATTCTTCGTGTGATGTTCCCGTGGATGTTTTGAGGCTTTGTATAAATTGGATAATGTATTTGTACTTGTTGGTATGATTGGATGGCGTCTCAAGGGGCTTAGGTGTATTTTGGATCATTGGTTGAGAAACTAGTTAAGTTAAGGATTTGGAGTTTGACCAATGTCAATATCGGTTCAAGATGACCTCTTTTGGTGTTTTGAGTACAAGAGCAAGTTCGTAGTGTGATTTATGATTGAAACGCATATATGATTTTTGTCCGGGAGGTTCCGAATGAGTTTCGGGTGCTAAAACAAAGATTTTTTATTGCCGATTTTTCTGGTATAAATAATTAGAAAAATATTATTTATGTCCCAAAATTCAGACTTCCTTTAAAACTTCAAAATATCACATCTCCCTCGTTTTAATGACAAATCGGGTGATTTAAAAAGCTATCTTAGGTGTAATCTCGCAAGGATCATATTGGGCTTATCAAATATTAGTTTCGGGATCATCTAGGATCTGATTTGGGCTGGGACAACTGCTGCGTTATATAAGTTACTTTTTCTCACAAGGTTTTGGAGATCAAGAAGAGGCGATTTTTAGGGAGTTTTCATCTATTTCATTGGGAAAAGTATATTGACTCGGATATGATTACATTATGATCACGTCCAACCTAGTCCTACAAAGAATAAGCGATCGCTGGAAATATAATCTGGTCTAAGAGTCTGGGGTCAAATTGTAACGACCCGGCTGGTCGTTTTAAGTATTTCAACCCCGATCGCCTAATTTATGCTTCATCTATGTTATATTGTGGTAACATAACTTGTCGGGGTGTTTGGTTTTGGTTTCGGGTGAGTTTCGGAGTGAAATGTGACACATAGTCCCTAAGTTGGAGGTTTAAGTTGAAAGAGTTGACCGTAGTTTGACTTGTGTGACGACTACTCTGGAATGGAATTTTGATGGTTTCAATAGCTCTGTATAGTGATTTTGGTCTTAGTAGCGTGCCCGGATGTTGATTTGGTGGTCCGTAGGTCGTTTCAGTGTGAATTGACGAAAGTTGGAAGATTTTAGAAAGTTTGACCGGGAGTTGACATTATTGATATTGGGGGTCAGATTTTGATTCCGGAAGCTGGAATAGGTCCATAATATCATTTATGACTGGTGTGCAAAATCTGAAGTCAATCGGAGTTATTTTGGCATGAATCAGCATTGGTTTCGGGATTCGGAAGTTCATAGTTGCATAGGCTTGAATTTGGGTTGCGATTCGTAGAATCGATGTTGTTTGATGTGATTTGTGGCCTCGATAAGTCTGTTATGTGTTTTGGAACTCGTTGCTATATTCGGACGGGGTCTCAGGGGCCCCAAATGTGGTACGGATCGAATTCGCACCAATTTTGGACTTAGCTTCATTGCTGAAGTCCCAATCCTGCTGGTGTCATCGCACCTGCGGAGGGATTGACCGCAGGTGTGGAATAGCAGATGCGGATGATGCTGCGTAGATGCAAAAAAGAGAGCCTAGGGTTGGGCTCGCAGGTGCGGACACTTGGGCACAGGTGCGCCTACGCAGGCGCGAACCATCTTGCGCAGAAGCGGAGTTTGAGGAGGCTTGGGCTGGACCCCAGGTGCAGTCACTTTTTTCGCAAAATCGAGCTCGCAGGTGCGAGCCATTCTCCGCAGAAGCGGAATCCTTGGATTTAAGTGGAATCCGCACCTGCGATGATTTTTCTGCAGGTGCGGTGTCCTAGAAGCGACCCAAAGGCCGCAGACGCGGAAGTCACCGAGCCGAAATATGAAATTCAAGGGTTTTAATTCATAATCCATTTTGGACTTAGAGAGCTCGGTTGGAGGCGAAATTTCGAGGGTTTTTCAGAGAGATCATTGGGGTAAGGAATCCTAACTCGATTTTGGTTAATTTACAAGAATCTTTTGTAAATATTTAATTAGTGGTTTGGAGTTGGAAATTGGGAAAAATGGTATAAACTTCTTAGACTAAATTTTTGAGTTTTGAAAGGCGTATTGAGGTCGGATTTGAGTAATCATGTATGGTTGGACTCGTTATTGAATTGGTGCTCGGATTTTGTAATTTTGGTCGGGTTCCGAGATGCGGGCACGGGTTGACTTTTTTGGTTGGCTTTTCAATTCTTTGCAAAGATCGTAATTTCATTATTTGAATTAATTTCCTATAGTTATAGTTATAGTATGAAATTATTTTGGCTAGATTCGAGCCATTCAGAGTTAGATAATCGAGGGAAAGGCCTACTAGTGGATTGATTTAGCGTGGTTTGAGGTAAGTGGTTTGCCTAACTTTGTGTGAAAAAGTTTCCCCTTAGGATTGGTGTTGTTTGTGATAATTGTGATGTTTAAGAGCTATGTATGCAAGGTGACGAGTGTGTACATGGGCTAAATGTGGAAATTATCGGTTTTTAGCTATATAGATTCCATTCATGCCTTAATTGAGTTCCCTTAACATGTTATAATTATCATTTTAATCTAATTTCACATGTCTACTTGTCTTATCTCTTACTTGCTAATTGCTCTACATGTTTAGTTGAAGTTCTTGTTTCCTTTATTTCGTATTCATTATTTAACGGTTGAATTCTTTACTTTAAATTTCTATTCATGCAATATCTTGTTGTTGGAATTGGTATTAAGTTGCAAAGTGTAAGGCCCCGGACCTTCGGGATTGATCTGTGCATTAAAAAGTTAAGGAAAACTATTTTTCAGAAGAGCGCGTTTCTGCGCCCATTATGCGGCCGCATAATAGCAATGCGGGGCGCATACCTGCCGCAGAGTGAGACAGAATGTTGGCTAATTTTGAGCACAACTATGCGGCCAATTATGCGATTGCATAATCGATATGCGGGCCGCATAGTCGTCGCATAACCTCCTTGGAATTTTTTGCGAAGGGCAGTTCTGCGGTGCATTATGCGACCGTAGAAAAGGTATGCGGACCGCATATTGGTCGCATACCCGGGCAGAATATTCAAGTCTTGAGGGCTACTTTTGCGGTTCCTTTTGCGGGCCGCATATTAGTAATGTGGTCGCATATGCGACCGCAGATTGAGTCGGGGCTCCTATTTTCTAACTTTTAAAATCCGACCCCATTCCGTTAAAAAACACCCCATTAGACCCTCTTGTGCTATTTTCTACTACATTTAGAGTGAGAGAAAGAGTTCTAGAGGGAGGAAGTGATCCTCACCAAGTCCCTATTCAACCCTTGCCCAAATCTTTGAAGATTATCAAGTAAAGTTACTAAGCCTTCATCCTAAGAGGTAAGAACTTGGGCCCTAACCTTTGATTTCAAAATTCCTACTAAAATGAGTAATTAACAAGTGGGTTCATGGGTATAAGGATTGACTATCTTGCATGCATGTATGATAAAAGGGTATGGGGAGATTGTGAGCTAAAAATGTAACAAATGGGGTGTAGGATGATAGAATCTCTCACAAAAAGGTCCTAAAATCACAATGCACACTTAGTGCTTGAGAATGTGCCCAAATGAGCTAGAATCTTGATTATCCCTCTAATTTTTGGTTCAACTTGTAATTCTCATAAAATAGATCGAAGTTGCAAGGAGTTCCGGAATTATTGTAAGAATTTAAGGAAAGCTCTATTGAGGTATGTATGGCTAAAACCCCCTCTTCTTAGAAATTGAGCTCCTTTGGTGTCCATGCAAATGTTGTAAGTCCGAAATTTGATTGATGTATTGCTTGTTATTTCAAATGAATTGGTGTTGCAAAAATATATGTGAAAAGTGTATCTCAATGTGTTCAATATGCTATTCTTGGTGAATTGAGGATGTGTGAAGAATGTGAACTATGTGCTAAAATGCCTAGATTTCAAGTCAAGTTTAAACTGTGATTATTATGCCGACTATGTGAAATCCTCTCTATGCTTACAACTTGAATTGCTCTAGTATATGCCAATTATCTTAAATTGCAAGATTAATGTTGAAAGTGGAAATGATGTGAAGTGTGGGGGAAAAGGATTTGAGTTATGAAATGTGGCCTAGTGCCAAGTATGATGTGATAATTGTGGCCCCAAGTGCCGATGAACTGATATATATAAAACAAAAATTGAAGTGAGATGATTGATGGAAAAGGGAAACGTCTTGGTAAGACGGCTTAGCCGATCGGGACGTGATCGGATGCCATGCTGCACACATGGTGGTATTGTGCTGATATTGAAATCAGAAAAGCGAGAATGAAATTGTGATTGAGGTATATGTCTCAAATGAGGCAACTTAGCCGATCGGGTCGTGATCGGACTCCGCTCAAGAAAGCGGTGGTATTGTGAATGATGATGCAACAGTATGAAATGTCCCAACCTAAGGCTATGGAAATTATGTGAAAGCTATGTGATCCCTTTTATTCGATGATGTGGTGATTGTTTAAAGCTTTTGTTAGTTCTTATGATTTCTTCATTCTTGTATGGTTGTTCTTTCTAATGAGATGGTGTTTAGTTATACATACTAGTACTATCCATGGTACTAACGTCCTTTTTGCCGGGGGCGCTACATCTTTGAATGGATGTAGGTGGTTCCATAGCAGACAGTGCCGATCGTAGGTAGCGGAGCATCCTCCTCTCAGCAATCTTGGTGAGCCCCTTTTCTTCCAGGGGTTATGCAGTATATCTTTTGTTATAAATTACCACTTTTTGAGGTATAGCCGGGGCCTTGTTGCCGGCATTATCATAACTGTCTTTTGTATCTTTAGAGGCACCGTAGACGTTTGTGTGGGTTATGTACGGGCGATGGATGGGTCACTGGACTATGTTGTAATTCTAAACTTTTGTTCTTCTAAACTGTAACTGTATGAAATTTTGGAGACTTAACTATGGTTTAGGGGTTGTAATATGAAATGAACTAACAATGTTACATGTGCGATCTTTCCTACTGTCTAAATAAATGAAAGCATGGTTTCTTGATCTTAGTGAGTTGGGTAGAAAGTGTCCAAAAGGCTTGATCAGTTGGGTTCACTCGATTGAGCACGGTCGCGCCTCCCGAGGTTGGGGCGTGACACAAAGGCCGTGATTTCTATTGAGGCAAAGTGTTAAGTTGTGAAATATCATTCTATTGAGTTATTCTTCCGGTTGTTATTGTTGAGACTTTGTGTATATTGTGGTTGAGTCGTGGGCTCCTGATTGTGAAATTCTGTTATTGTTTGGTTTTCTGGCAAGTTAAGATATTGGGCCCTTGAGGTGCGATTTGTGATACTTTGTGATATTGATACGCATGATGTGGTATAAGGCCTGGGTGTTGAAACTCATGCAGTGAGATAAGGTGGGCTTAATATGCGTGGCTAGTAGGGGAACTACTAGAAGCCATGTGGTATGATAAGGTGGGCGAAAACGCGGGATGCTATTTCGGGTAAATGATTTTCAAAACTAAATATAAAGTCTCCCGCGGTGATGTAAGGAAATATTGTGATTTATTTTTTGTGATTTGAGACTATGAGGCGGTACCTCAGTAGTGACTCTTGTTGACATTTCCCCATTCTTTTACACTTGTCTTTGATCGTTGTTTCCTTAGGATATTATTAATTGTCTTTCTCTGTGTTGCACTATTTGCTTAGTTCTGTGTAGCTAACCTTGTTATGATATTCGTTTTTTCAATTTCATTAATGTCATTGTTACACTGCCTACTATTGTTCTGTCTTTTATTTATATCTAGTAGGGCCCTGACCTGATCTCGTCACTACTCTACCGAGGTTAGTCTTGGCACTTACTGGGTATCGTTGTGGTGTACTGATGCTACTCTTCTGCACATCTTTTTGTGCAGATCCAGGTACTTGTTACCAGCCCAGGCATTAGCTGGGATTCTACTACTGAGACTTCAAGGTATACCTGTCGGCGTCCCCAGGCCTCGGAGTTCCTCTCTCTCTAGATCTCTTTATTCATTTCCTTTATAAATAGACATGATGTACATGATTATCCAGTATTTCTACTTAGAGCTTGTGACTTGTATGTTGCCGGGTCTCAGGATTTGTTTATGCTGAGTTGTAACGTTTGTATTATACAACTATTGAGTTTGAGACTTATATTTATCATTAATTCAGTTATTCCGCATGTTTTTACGCATGCCTAGTCTTAGAGACTAGGTGCTGTCACGACATCCTATGGA
Source organism: Nicotiana attenuata (assembly GCF_001879085.1). Classification (NCBI taxonomy): domain Eukaryota; kingdom Viridiplantae; phylum Streptophyta; class Magnoliopsida; order Solanales; family Solanaceae; genus Nicotiana; species Nicotiana attenuata. Next base: position 36,737,200 of record NC_031993.1, read on the forward strand.
GGAAAATTTGGGGTCGTGACACGAATCCCACAGAGAACTAAGGTTTCGCTATAGCTGTTCAATATCACTAAGAAGGCAAACTCGAATAATTTCTAAGTTATAAATAATATGATTCTTATGTCTAACTAATTAGCTAACAAATTAAAGTAGTAAATTAACAACTAAAGATACTAAGGGTTGGAGACTAAATTAAGGAGGTCTAGAGTTATGATTTCCCCAATTGTTAGAATCTTTCTCGCTATGTCTTTTATAATTTCGCCTAATTAATTTCTACCGACCGTGAGCACTTAATGTGTCGTAGTTCTCTTTCAAGCAACTACCACAATTTACTAGACATATTCTTTCGAACTACACTAGCTGACACTAATTCACCGCTCACTACGATTGTACCAAGGTTTTGTTATATCTAATCCCACCTTTAAACCCTCTGTATTGATTTCTCACATACGTTAGGAGTGATGTTGTTCAACAATTACCTAAATGTGTATCCTTTTTCAAGCAATACACACTACATAGGCACACTCAATTGATGGTCATTATCAACAGCAGTAAACACATAGTTGAACAATTAGAGAAACCCAATGGCTCAATTATATTAAAACATAATGAGAATTTACCCTCCAAAAGGTTCTATAAAAACCCTAAATAATAAATTAGCTATTCATAATAGTATGAAAGACTACAATACTAGATGCATAACCAATAATGGAAATAGGAAGAACAAAGTGAAAAACTCGTAGAAGAATTCTCCGCCTTGCTCCTTGTGTGTTATTGCCTCCTTATGTCAAATTCCCCCTCCTAAAGTGAGTTTAAAGACTATTTATATCGGATAGGGTTAGCATGGGGCAAAATAATACAAACCAACTTTGGAATAGACTTTTTAGGTTAGCTCGTTCACTCTCTCGTGCGCACGCGAGAGTGAACGAGCGTACTTCTCTTTTTCTTTTCCTCCCAAATCTCTTGTGCCCTTCACCGCCATTTTAGCTTAGTTCACTATTTCTTTTCAAGATTTTCTCAGCTAGCTTGTTCACTCTCTCGTGTGCACGCGAGAGTGAACAAGAGAATTTCTTCTTTTCTCTTTTGGTCCCGAATCAACTTCTTTTGCTCATCTTTCGTCCAACTCGCTTTTACACATAAGAATGCACGTAATTAGCATAATTCACTAAAAAAACTCATGTAACCTCCCGCAACAAAACAAGTTATGAGATAAAAGTAGACCAAAAAAATAGGCATTTTTAGCCGTTTATCATATTACATGATTCCATCTTCGATTTTGACATTTGCTTGGTGAATCTAAAAGAGAAATTGGAGGTTTGTGTCTAAAATTTTCTAAAGTGAATAATTGAGTTTTGAACATCAATTCAAAGTCGGAATTGAATGAAATTAGTATGGTTGAACTCGTATTCGAATGGGTTGTTAAAATTTGTGAGTTTTATCAGGTTTTGGGTGCGGGATCGGGTTGAATTTGAGTATTTGATTAAGGATACGACCTTTATCGTTTGGGTTTATTTCCTATGGCATTATTCGATATTTTTGAGTTGTTTTTGTCTAGTTTCGACCCGTTCGGTGGTCGATTCGCGCGGGATGGCATTTCTAGAGTATTGTTTTTGCTTGTTCGAGGTAAGTAACATATCTAAACTTGGATTTAAGGGTAATTTATCCTTGAGAACTATGATATTTGAGATGTGTTGGGGGTGACACACGTGCTAGGTGACAGGCGTGTATGCGTGCGCCAGGGTACTCATGATCCGGGTGGATTTTAGACTACTATGAGACTTGTTTGCTATCATGTCTTGTTATATCCGTGCTTTCTCTACTTATATGATTATTTGAGCTATGATTCAAATTATAAATTACGTCTAGGCTATGTGCTTATTTGTTTGAGGCATGATAGGGCTACTCTTGCTATTTTGAGCTATTTGCCTTAATTTTAAACATACTTTCAGTCAAGATGTTGTATCTGTGTATGATATCTCTGTCTCAATGCATTTTTATTTTGATTTCTCACATGTTGTTGATGATCATATGTGTAACACGATTGAACTAAGTACTGCGCGAATTGGTTAATTAAGACTTGAGCGGTTAATGACCGAGCTTTGGCCATAGAGCCGATTTGGTATTGATTTTGAGGTGACGCGTATGCTAGGCCTATTGGGCTAATAAGTACTGATTAGGAGCGACGCATCCACCAGGCCCCACGATTGGGCTATGTGATATTGATTAGCGCTTGGGCCAGGATCCGCCCCTCCGGAATCTAATATTATAGTGAGCGCAGGCACAGTGATATATATGTGCTTTGGTGAGGGGCATTTGTGTCGGGCACCCATACAATGCTGAGTGTGGTTGTGTGTGTGATGGTGAGGGGCATTTGTACCAGGCACCTTGAGCATGCTGAATGTGAGTATGCTTGATGGCCTTGATAGGCATAAAGATGTATTTTCTCGCGCTAGGTGGTAATTGAATTGCCTTACTTATTGTTGAAATTTGGAAATCACGATTTTTTCTGATAAATTCATGTTTTAGTGATTTCGGTGGTAAGATTGAGGCTTTGACCGTGATACTTGAAAAACATGTCTTATTTTTTCATATTTGTGAACGAGTTGAACAAGATATCTCTTGAGTTGTTTCTTTTGTTGTTATCATTATATCCTGTACTGTAATTGATTATTGCTTTTGGACACTGACCTTCTTTCGAGATCGTCACTACTTCTAGCTTGAGGTTAAGTTTGTTACTTATTGAGTACATGGGGTTGTTTGTACTCATACTACACTTCTGCACCTTGCATGCAGATCCTGGAGCTGATGCTGCTGTGAATGGCGGGAGCTGGCATTGAAGCTGTACCTGCTTTCGGACATAGCTACCACTTGTCCTTGGTAATTTTAGATTCATATTCTATTTATGTATATTTCAAACAGATGTTGTATTTATTTTTATACCAGCTTTATAAATCTAAGTCTTAGTGGCTCATGACTTATACTACCAATCCTTGTTTTATTGAATAAAAATTCAGTTATTTCACTTCTCTCTTATCATTTTAATTAAAGTTGGGTTGATTATTGCTTGGATTACCGAGCGGGTCGAGTTAGGTGCCATCACGACTAAGTGGAATTTAGCTCGTGACAAGTTGGTATCAGAGCTCTAGGTTTATAGAATCTATGAGTCATGAGCAAGTGTCTAGTACAGTCTTGCGGATTGGTATGATGATGTCCAACCTATCTTTGAGAGGCTACAAGGCATCTAGGAAACTTCCCATCTTTTTTTTATCATGCGACATTGATTCATCTTGAAGCATATATCTTTGATTTTATTCCATCCACTTGTAGATTATGGTGAGCACTCGGTATCAGCTGGGCATCGACGGCTTATGATATCATGGAATGTGGTATGAGATCTGTTCTCTGTGTTATGGAGGTAGGCCAGCCTGGAGGACCTGAGGCCAGGATCACACCAAAGCTTAGGATCGGTAGTTTCAGTTGTGTGAGTATGTGCATTTAGACTTATATGTCCGATAGAGTTCCTAAGAGTAGGATTGATGGCTCAGTGAGTTGCAAGATAGCTATATTATGAGTATTATGCAACTGAGGAATATGGTTATATGATTTGCGAAGTGACAAGAAAGATTTTTCTTGGGATACGAAAGGACTATGGATGCTTGATTTCTACCTTGATGTGTTGTATAGTCTTGAATTATGAGTATGCTAGGGATCTTTTAGTTGCACATTTGTAGGATGAAGTATATTCTTATGTCTTGTGAAGAGTTTAGCCTTGGGAAGATTAAGTAATTGCATAGTGGTGGTGACCATGATGGGGTCATAGAGAGATGCTAGTTTGAGGCTAAACAGGTGGATTATCACATATGGGGTGGTCTACATATGTGTGATTCTTATGATGTTTTCATGGAGAGCTTTCTTTCTACCAGTGAGTTATATGTGTTGCAATTAGAGTTTGGATCGCTTGAGGAAGTTCGAACAACTGTCGCAAGGATGGATATGCGCTTAGCAGATGATCTGAAATATCTTATGATTAGGATACATGAGTTCATGAAGGATTTAGTTGAATTAGGGTGTAAGATCATGGAAGTTATGGAGTAAGGGTATTGTGGGTTATCACATGTTGTGTTATATGGCTTCAAGCTAAGTGAGAGTGTCTACTATCGATAATTAGACTGCATGGTCATATGTTATATTAATTTTGGTCTGATGCATAATTGTGGATCAACTACGACTTGAAGGGGGCTGACTTCGAGGTTAGTGCAGGAAAGGAAATCGCCCGGTGCATGATGTACTATACTTTTGGCCATATGGAAATCTTGGACTGATTCGGGTTTGTTATTCGTGGCAGATGTAGTGTGCAAGGAGAAAGGATTCACTCGGTTTCTTAAAGGTGAGGTTACTTCTTTAGGTGTTTATGCGCTAATGGATCACAAGTCATTCGGCCCATATTGGCGGTGCATTGGAGATTTGAGCAGAGTGGATGACTTTTAGGAAGGTTCTAATGAGTTCAAGACTCATATGTGGTCTTTTAGGGTTCCCCGTAATTATATATGGCTAAGATCTGAGATTTGTATTCGATGGTACCGAGACTTGTGGTACTTCTACATCATTGGTGATTCTACATTTCAGTATCAAAGAGGTTAAAGAAGTAGCTTCAGATTCAAAGAAGGTCTCTTTAGAGTGGGCATTTCGGTTGCGGTACTATTGGGTGCTTAAGAGGGAATACAGTGGCTTATAGGCTTTAGAACGACATGGTTTCATGCTAGGATCTCTTTGGGTGAGCTTTATTTAAGGATCATGGTGTACTGGCAAGGACAAGTATTAACTTGAAGGCAAGTCGGGGTGGGGGGGGGGTAGGGGAGGGGGAGAAACTCAAAAAAATTGACCAAGATTTGACTTTGATGTTATTAGACTCCAATTGGTGTTCTGAGAATTAGGCTTGAATTGGCGAAAGTTGGAAATTGGCGATTTTGGTCGGCAGTGGAAAGTTTGATATCGGGGTCGGAATACAATTCCGAAAGTTGGAGTAGATTCGTGGTGTCATCTTTGACGTGTGTGCAAAATTTCAGGTCATTCGGAGGTGATTTGATAGGTTTCGGTGTCGTTTGCGGAATTTGGAAGTTTAGAAGTTCTTAGGCTTGCATCCGCGGGTAATTTGGTGTTTTGATGTTGTTTTGAGTGTTCCTAAGGTTCGACTAAGTTAGTATGTTGATATATGACTTGTTTTGAGTGTTCCTAGGGCCTCGGGTTGATTTCCGGTGATTGATGGAACAAGTTTGGAATTTGAAGAATTACTGAAGTTGAACTCAGCTGTCATAACTGCACCTGCGGAGAGGGAACCGCATGTGCGAGCCCGTAGAAGCAGGGAGGGAGCCGCAGATACTGCCAAGGCTGAGGTTGGCTGGAAGCGCATGTGCGAGATTTGAAGCGCACATGCGAGACCGCAGGTGCGATATTGTGACCGCAGAAGCGGATTCTGAGGAATAAGTGGGAACCACACCTGCGATGGATTCCGCAGGTGCGGCATCGCAGAAGCAACATTTGGACCGCAGATGCGGTATCTCTGGGCAGAAAGTATAAATTGTGGGCTTCGCGAATTTTGGATCATTTTCCACCATTTTCCGTCGGTTTGAAGCTTTTCGGAGCGGTTTTGAGGAGGGATTCAAGGGATTATCAGTGAGGTAAGTTGCTTGAGCCCTAATACTCATATATGTGGTGATTTCCCATTGTTTAATCATGTAATTAGTGAATATTAGGAGCGAAAATGAGGGGTTAGGGCTTGGAATTTTAGAGAGTTTGATTTGAGGATTTGAGGGGCCAAATGGAGTCGGATTTTGATAAATTTTGTATGTTTGGACTCGTGAGTGAATGGGCTTTCTAGTTTTGTGATTTTTGTCGGATTTTGAGACGTGGGCCCGGGGCCCGGGTTTGGATGAATTTCGGGATTTTGGTCTAAGTTGATAGTTTTTCTAGTGGAATTCATTCCATTAGCATATATTGATGGTATTGTACTGATTGTGAATAGATTCGAAGCATTTGGAGGCTGAGTCGAGAGGCAAGGGCATCGTGGAGCAGGATTTTAGCTTGATTGAGGTGAGTAACGCTTCCAAACTTGGTTCTGAGGGTTCGAAACCCCAAACTATGTGTTGTGTTATTAGTATTGAGGTGACGCACATTCCAAGTGACGGGCGTGCGGGCGTGCACCGTGAGAATTTTGGCCTGGTTCATTCCATGGAACCGCTTAGTGACTCTTTCTTGCTGATGTTCGTGTTTCTATCATGTGATTAAGTAAATGAGCTGTAAATCATGCTAGATATCATGTTAGGGCATCACGCCGATACTGTTGAGACCCGAGTGGTCCTTTCTTGCTGTCATCTCATTAGTTTCATTGATATTCTATATTCAGTGTTATTCATGCATATCATATCATGTCTCTGTATCTGTTGTATTTGGCACATCATATCATTTGTTCCGGGCTAGTTTCATGGCACTATGAGCCCGTGTGTGAGACTGGAGAGTGATGACTGAGTGAGGCCGAGAGCCTGATTATGAGTGAGAGTTATGGGATCGGGCTGCGCACCGCAGTGGTTATGTTGATGATTATGATAGCGCTTGGGCTGTAGGAGCCCCTCCGAAGTCTGTAACATACCCCGGTGAGCGCAGTTGATATTATTGAGGGATGGATCTTCCCTGGAAATAGATCTTGTCTAAAGTATTTATACCTGGAGATGGATCTTCTTCATAGGACTGGAATGGCCTTCCTCGGTACTGGTTGACTATTGTCAGTGATGTGTATATATTATGGGATGGGTCTTCCCTAGGCCGGATTGCCATATACAGTACCGAGTAGTTGAGCACTTGAGAGTGGAGGTACATGGTACATCTTCATGCATTCTGTGCATTGGCACGTAGAGATTCCAGATTTGTATTTACTTTACTACTTGAGTTTAATACTTGAATTGAAAGCATACCTAATTTATTGCACAGTTAAATTTTTTTCACCTGTTGAGGTTTAGTTCGTCCCTACCTATCAGTCCATAGTTTGGACTTGTTACTTACTGAGTTGGTGTACTCACATTACCCCCTGCACCTTGTGTGCAGATCCAGGTATCTCTGGCCACGGTAGCGACTGTTGACTATTCCAGTTGCAGACTTCCATCGGAAATAGCGAGGTAGTTGTCTGGCGATCGCAGTCCTTCTTTTCTCCTTTTTTATCTTCCCTTTAGTGTATTTTGGCTACTCTCAAACTATGTTAGTCTTTCTATATTTCAGAACAGTTGTAGTAGTTGCTCATGACTTAGTGACACCCCCGATGTCGGGCTATTTATTTCTGCATTTTGTTTTCGAGTTGAACTCTTTTATAAAATTTCAGTATGAAAAAGGCTTTTACCTATCTTTTAATGAAATATCGAATTGTTTGGGAGTGTGTCGGCTTGCCTAGTTCCATGATAGGTGCCATCACGACCGGGTTTAGTTTTGGGTCGTGACAAGTTGGTATTAGAGCCTAGGTTACATAGGTCTCACGAGTCATGAGCAGGTTTAGTAGAGTCTTGCAGATCGGTACGGAGACATCTGTACTTATCTTCGAGAGGCTGCAGAACCTTTAGCAAAATTTTACATTCTTGAATTCTTGTTGTGCGAATCTGTTAATTCTAGTAACTAAACTTCTGTTATTCTATTCTCTCACAGATGGTGAGGACACGTGCTACCGGTCAGGATGGATGGCCACCAGTACCACCAGTTGGGGTCACGAGAGGCCGAGGTCGCGGTCGAGGCCGTGGTAGGGGTAGGGGTGTAGCCCGTAGAGTAGCTAGGGTAGCACTTACAGATCCACCAGCCGCCCCCCTTCATGATCAGGTCACAATTGTCGATGCACCAGCGGGACCATCTCAGGCACCGGCTGTGCCTATTGTTATCCCAGGTCTTCAGGAGACCTTTGCTCAAATTCTGACCGTGTGCACCAGTCTTGCGCAGGCGGTCTCTGTTATTACTATAGCAGCTACTTCCCAGGCCCGAGAGGGACTCAGACTCCCGCTGCCCGTACACCCGAGCAGGTTGTTCAGGGACTTCAGACACCGGGGCCACTACTAGCCCAGCTGGTTGCACCTGCTCAGGATTATGTGGTTCCAGTCATGCTTGATGACGAGCAGCGTAGATTGGAGAAATTTGGTAGACTTCAGCCTCCGACTTTCAGTGGTGCAGAGGGCGAGGATGCCCTGGGTTTCTTGGATAAGTGTTAGAGGATTCTCCGTACAACGGGTATTCTGGAGACCAAAGGGGTACCGTTCACTACCTTTTAGTTCTTGGGAGTTTCCTTTACTTGGTGGGAGGCTTATGAGAGGCGTAGGCCTGTTGATGCAACGCCCCTTACCTGGCAGCAGTTCTCCGTTCTCTTTCTGGAGAAGTATGTGCCGCAGTCCCGTAGAGAGGAGCTGCGCAGACAGTTCGAGCAGTTGCGTCAAGATGACATGACTGTGACACAGTATGAGATGAAGTTTTCTGAGTTAGCCCGTCATGCTGTTTGGTTGGTTCCTACAGATAGGGAGAGGATCAGGAGGTTCGTAGATGGCCTCGCATATCAGCTACGAATTCTTATGACCAGAGAGAGGGTGTCTGGTGCTTCTTTTGAGGAGGTGGTTGACATTGCCTAAGAGATAGTGTCGGTTCGCCGCCAGGAGCGAGTTGAGAGGGAGGCCAAGAGGCCTCGGAGATCTGGTAGTTTTGGTGGTGTTCTTTCTGGAGGTCAGTTCCAGCACGGCAGAGGCCGTCCATTCAGACATGCTCAGTCAGCTCGTCATGGTCACCGTGGTGGATTATCTGGCCATGGTCCTCACAGTTCTCATCAGGGCCACTCATCTCTCAGTGCCCTTCCAGCTCAGAGTTCGACTCATGCACCATCAGTTCAGGGCTCGTCTATGCCTGGTTCTTCTAGTGGGTATCCTGATGCTCGGGGCTCCCATCAGTCCCCACCGCCATTTGCGGGGAGAGGTTTCTTTGAGTGTGGAGATTTGGGTCATATCAAGAGATTCTGTCCCTGCCTTGCGGGAGGTTCATCCCAGCAGAGGAGTCAGCCTTCTGCTTCAGCACCAGTTACTTCCCTACCCGCCCAGCCAGCTCGGGGTGGAGGTTAGTCAACTAGGAGTCACCCTAGAGGGGGAGGCCGATCAGGTGTCGGTCAAGCCCGTTTCTATGCACTCCCTGCCAGACCGGATGCTATTACTTCAGATGTTGTGATCACAGGTATTATCTCAGTTTGCCACAGGGATGCCTCTATATTATTTGAGCCTGGTTCGACTTTTTCATATGTGTCATCATATTTTGCTCGTTATTTGGATCGCCCCATGAGTCTCTTGTTTCATTTGTTCATGTATCTACTCCTGTGGGCAATACTATTGTTGTAGACCGCATATATTGGTCTTGTGTGGTGACTATTGGGGGGTTTGGAGACGTGTACAGACCTTTCATTGCTTAGTATGGTTGACTTTGATGTGATATTGGGCATAGATTGGTTGTCTCCGTGCCATTCTATTCTGGACTGTCATTCTAAGATGGTGACATTGGCTATGCCGGCAGTGCCACGGATTGAGTGGCGAGGTTCGTCTGATTATGTTCCCAGTAGAGTGACTTCATACTTGAAGGCCAAGCGGATGGTTGGGAAGGGTTGTCTGTCCTATTTGGCCTTTGTGAGGGATGTCAGTGCAGAGACTCCTACTATTGATTCAGTCCCGGTGGTAAGGGCCTCCCCCGGCCCAGCAAATGTGTTTCTTGCAGACCTACCGGGCATGCTGCCGGACAGGGATATTGACTTTGGTATTGATTTGGTGCCGGGCGCTCAGCCCATTTCTATTCCATCGTATCGTATGGCACCGGCGGAGTTAAAGGAATTGAAGGAGCAGCTTCAGGAACTCCTTGATAAGGGGTTTATTCGGCCTAGTGTCACCTTGGGGTGCGCCTGTTCTATTTGTGAAGAAGTAGGATGGCACTATGAGGATGTGCATTGATTATAGGCAGTTGAACAAAGTCACAATCATGAACAAGTCTCCTTTGCCTCGTATTGATGATTTATTTGACCAGCTTCAGGGAGCAAAGGTGTTCTCCAAGATTGATCTCAGGTCAGGGTATCACCAGTTAAAGATTAGGGAATCGGACATTCTTAAGACAACTTTCAAGACCCGATATGGTCATTATGAGTTCCATGTGATGTCTTTTGGGTTGACTAATGCCCCAGCAGCGTTCATGCATTTGATGAACACCGTGTTTCGGCCTTATCTCGACTCGTTTGTTATTGTATTCATTGATGATATCTTGGTGTACTCTCGTAGCCAGGAGAATCACGCCGAGCATTTGAGAGTTGTATTGCAGCGATTGGGGAGGAGAAGCTTTATGCTAAGTTCTCCAAGTGTGAGTTTTGGCTCTGTTTAGTGGCATTCTTGGGGCACGTGGTGTCCAGTGAGGGTATTCAGGTTGATCCGAAGAAGATAGAGGCGGTTCAGAGTTGGCCCAGACCGTCTTCAGCCACAGAGATTCGTAGCTTTCTTGGTTTGGCGGGTTATTACCGTCGGTTCGTTTAGGGATTTTCATCTATTGCATCACCCTTGACCAAACTGACCCAAAAGGGTGCTCCTTTCAGGTGGTCAAATGAGTGTGAGGCGAGCTTTCAGAAGCTCAAGACCGCCTTGACCACAACTCCAGTGTTAGTTCTGCCATCAGCTTCAGGTTCTTATACAGTATATTGTGATGCTTCTCGGGTCGGCATTGGGTGTGTGTTGATGCAGGAGGGTAGATTGATTGCTTATGCTTCTCGTCAGTTGAAGCCCCATGAGAAGAACTACCCCGTTCATGATTTGGAGTTGGCTGCCATTGTTCACGCGTTGAAGATTTGGAGGCATTATCTCAATGGTGTGTCTTGTGAGGTGTTTACTGATCATCGTAGCCTCCAGCACTTGTTCAAACAGAAGTATCTCAATTTGAGGCAACGGAGATGGTTGGAGCTGCTAAAGGACTATGATATTACTATTTTGTATCATCCGGGTAAAGCCAATGTGGTGGTTGATGCCTCAAGTAGAAAGGCAGTGAGTATGGGTAGTCTTGCGTTCCTTCCTGTTAGTGAGAGACCTCTTGCAGTTGATGTGAAGGCCTTGGCCAATCGGTTTGTGAGGTTAGATATTTCGGAGCCCAGTCAGGTCCTAGCTTGTGTGGTTTCTCGGTCTTCCTTGTTTGATCGTGTAGGAGAGCGCCAATATGATGATCCTCATTTGCTTGTCCTCAAGTACAAGGTTCTGCATGATGATGCCAGAGATGTGACTATTGGTGATGACAGGGTATTGAGGATGCAGGGCCGGATATGTGTGCCCAATGTAGATGGGCTTCGGGAGTTGATTCTAGAGGAGGCCCACAGCTCGCAGTATTCCATCCATCCGGGTACCGTGAAGATGTATCAGGATTTGAGGCAGCACTATTGGTGGAGGAGGATGAAGAAATATATAGTTGGGTTTGTAGCTCGGTGCCTCAATTGGCAACAAGTGAAATATGAGCATGAGACATCGGGTGGCTTGCTTCAGCAGATAGAGATTCCAGACTGGAAGTGGGAGCGGATCACCATGGATTTCATAGTTGGACTCCCGCGGACTTTTAGGAAGTTTGATGCTATTTGGGTGATTATGGATCGGCTGACCAAGTCCGCGCACTTCATTCCTGTGTGTACTACCTATTCTTCAGAGCGGTTGGCTAAGATTTATATCTGAGAGATTATTCGCCTACATGGTATCCCAGTTTCCATCATTTCAGATATAGGTACTCAGTTTACATCGCAGTTTTGGAGGGCCGTGCAGCGAGAGTTGGGTACTCAGGTTGAGTTGAGCACAACTTTTCACCCTCAGACGGACGGACAGTCCAAGAATACTATTCAGATATTGGAGGACATGTTGCGCTTGTGTCATGGATTTTGGGGGTTCATGGGACCAGTTTCTAGCGCTCGCGGAGTTTGCTTACAACAACAGTTATCAGTCGAGTATTCAGATGGCTCCGTATGAGGCTTTATATGGGAGATGGTGTAGATCTCCAGTAGGTTGGTTTGAGTCGGGCGAGGCTAGGCTTTTGGGTACAGACTTGGTTCAGAATGCATTGGAAAAGGTAAAAGTGATTCAGGAGCGGCTTCGTACAACGTAGTCAAGGAAAAAGAGTTATGCTAACAGAAAGGTTCGTGATGTGTCTTATATGGTTGGGGAAAAGGTCCTACTGAAGGTTTCACCCATGAAGGGTGTTATGAGATTTAGGAAGAAGGGCAAGCTGAGCCCTCGGTTCATTGGGCTTTTGAGGTGCTTCGGAGGATTGGGGAGGTGGCTTATGAGCTTGCTTTGCCACCTCGCTTGTCGGGGGTGCATCCAATATTTCATGTTTCTATGCTCCGAAAATATATCGGCGATCCGTCTCATGTCTTGGATTTCAGCATGGTTCAGTTAGATGGTGATTTGACTTATGATGTGGAGCCAGTGGCTATTTTGGAGTAGCAGGTCCGAAAGTTGAGATCAAAGGATATAGCTTCAGCGAAAGTGCAGTGGAGATGTCAGCCCATGGAGGAGGCTACTTGGGAGACTGAACGGGAGATGCGGAGCAGATATCCACACCTATTTGAGGCTTCAGGTATGTTTCTAGACACGTTCGAGAACGAACGTTTGTTTAAGAGGGGGGGATGTAACGACCCGACCGGTCGTTTCGAGAGTTATAGCCCCATTTCCCCATTTCTGCTTCTTTTTGTGTCCTTCAGCTATATTATGATATGCTGGGTCAGTTGGTTCTGGTCTGGAGTGGATTTGGAGAGGATTTGAGACACTTAGTCTCTTTTGTGAAGGCTTAAGTTTGGAAAGTTGACAAGATGTTGACATATGTGTAAACGATCTCGGATGTGAATTATGATGGTTTTGTTAGCTCCTTTAGGTTATTTTGGACTTAGGAGCGCGTCCGGAATGTGATTTGGAGGTCCGTGGTAGAATGGCTTGAATTGGCGAAAGTTGGAAATTTGGCGATTTTGGTAGGCAGTGGAAAGTTTGATATAGGGGTCGAAATGCAATTCCGGAAGTTGGAGTAGATTCATGGTGTCATTTTTGACGTGTGTGCATAATTTCAGGTCATTTGGAGGTGATTTGATAGATTTCGGCGTCGTTTGCGGAATTTGGAAGTTTAGAAGTTCTTAGGCTTGCATCCACGGGTAATTTGGTGTTTTGATGTTGTTTTGAGTGTTCAGAAGGTTTGACTAAGTTCGTATGTTGATATATGACTTGTTGGTATGTTTGGTAGAGGTCCCAAGGGCCTCAGGTTGATTTCGGGTGATTGACGGAACAAGTTTGGAATTTGAGGAATTGCCGAAGTTGAACTCAGCTGTCATAACCACACCTACGGATAGGGAACCGCATGTGCGAGCCCGCAGAAGCGGGGAGGAGACGCAGATGCGGCCAAGGCTGAGGTTGGCTAGAAGCGCAGGTGCGAGATTTGGAGCGCACCTACGAGACCGTAGGTGCGATATTGTGACCGCAGAAGTGAATTTTGAGGAATAAGTGGGAACCGCACCTGCGATGGATTTTCCGCAGGTGCGGCATCGCAGAAGCAACATTTGGACCGTAGATGCGGTGTCTCTGGGCAGAATTGAAAGTATAAACTGTGGACTTCGTGAATTTTGGTTCATTTCCACCTTTTTCCGTTGGTTTGAAGCTTTTCGGAACGATTTTGAAGAGGGATTCAAGGGATTATCAGTGAGGTAAGTTGCTTGAGCCCTAATACTCGTATATGTGGTGATTTCCCATTGTTTAATCATGTAAATAGTGAAGATTAGGGGTGAAAATAAGGGGTTAGGGCTTGGAATTTCGGAGAGTATGATTTGAGGATTTGAGGGGCCAAATAGAGTCGGATTTTGATGAATTTTGTATGTATGGACTCGTGAGTGAATGGGCTTTCCAATTTTGTAATTTTTGTTGGATTTCGAGACGTGGACCCAGGGGCCGGGTTTGGATGAATTTCGGGATTTTGGTCTAGGTTGATAGTTTTTCTTGTGGAATTCATTCCATTAGCGTATATTGATGGTATTGTACTGATTGTTAATAGATTTAGAGCATTTGGAGGCCGAGTCGAGAGGCAAGGATGTCGCGGAGTAGGATTTTGGCTTGATTGAGGTAAGTAACACTTGCAAACTTGGTTCTGAGGGTTTGAAACCCCGAACTATCTGTTGTGTGATTAGTATTGAGGTGATGCACATGCCAAGTGACGGGCATGCACCGTGAGAATTTTGTCCTGGTTCATTCCATGGCATCGCTTAGTGACTCTTTCTTGTTGATATCCGTGTTTCTATCATGTTATTAAATAAATGAGCTGTAAATCATGCTAGATTTCATGTTAGGGCTTCACGACGATACTGTTGAGACCCGAGTGGTCCTTTCTTGCTGTCATCTCATTAGTTTCATTGATATTCTGTACTCAGTCTTATTTATGCATATCATATCATGTCTCAGTCTAAGTTGTTATTATTTGGCACATCATATCATTGCGGGCTTTCATGGCATTGTGAGCCGGTGTGTGAGACTGGAGAATGATGACTGAGTGAGGCCGAGAGCCTGATTATGAGTGACAGTTATGGGATCGGGCTGCACACCGCAACAGTTATGTTGATGATTAGGATAGCGCTTGGGCTGTAGGAGCCCCTCCGAAGTCTGTAACACACCCCCAGTGAGCGCAGTTGATATTATTGTGGGATGGATCTTCCCTGGAGATAGATCTTGTCCGAAGTATTTATACATGGAAACGGATCTTCTCCATAGGGCTGGAATGGCCTTCCTCGGTACTGGGTGACTATTGTCAGTGATGTGTATATATTCCGGGATGGACCTTCCCTGGGCCGGATGGCCATATACAGTACCGAGTGGTTGAGCACTTGTGAGTGTAGGTACATGGTAAATTTTCATGCATTCTGTGCATTGGCACGTAGAGATTAGCTGAGCTTTATATTTCACATTGTCCAGATTTGTATTTACTTTATTGCTTGAACTGAATACTTGAATTGAAAGCATGCCTACTTTACTGCACAATTAAATTTTGTTTAGCTGTTGTGGTTTAGTTCGTCACTACCTATCAGTTCATAGTTTGGACTTGTTACTTACTGAGTTGGTGTACTCACATTACCCCCTGTACCTTGTGTGTAGATCCAGGTATCTCTGACCACGGTAGCAGCTGTTGACTATTCCAGTTGCAGACTTTCATCGGAGATAGCGAGGTAGCTACCTGGCGATCGCAGTCCTGCTTTTCTCCTTCATTATCTTCCCTTTAGTGTATTTTGGCTACTCTCAAACTATGTTAGTCTTGCTATATTTCAGAACTGTTGTAGTAGTTTCTCATGACTTAGTGACAATCCCGATGTCGGGCTATTTATTTCCACATTTTGTTTTTGAGTTGAACTCTTTCATGAAATTTCAGTATGAAAAAGGCTTTTACCTATCTTTTAATGAAATATCGAATTGTTTGGGAGTGTGTCGGCTTGACTAGTTCCATGATAGGCGCCATCACGACCGAGTTTAGTTTTGGGTCGTGACAATCACATGTGTGACCTAAGTCATGAGGCCTTATTCAAGTTTTGGTATTATAAGTTGTTAAAACAAAGCTCCATTATGTCTGAAATCCTACTCTTAACCTGCTTGACAAATTTTTCCAAAATTATAGCCTCCCTATCCTTTTTTTGAACCCTCTGTGTTGACACTGTTAGCTTAATGATGATGGCATTTTCATTTTGAGATAATATAACTTCATGTTCCCTGTATTGGTGGTCCTGCACTCATTTGATCCTTCAATAATTGTTTATTTGCTTTCCACAACCATGTGCATGTCCTTGTTGTTCTTAGAGGTTCACTAAGCCTACATGAACTAGGCAGACCTAGCTTATGAATTTCAGATGAACTTTCGGTTGTTACTGATAGAGTTTAACATCATGCTTTGTCAATATGAAATTAAAACGTCTTAGGAAGAAATAGTCATGTCTTGACCTTTAGAAATAAACAAAGTTGGTAGCTTAAGTTTCTTTAATACTCTTTTGGAGGCCTTAATCTGGAATATTAATTTGTGACTATGTCAATAATCTTTAGAGATCCTGACCAGATAGTAGTTTGTATCTCTGTTGACATTCTGGATTAGCAAACCTGTTAACATTCTTAGAAGGTCTGACTGAGGTCATAAGTCTGTGACCTTTGCTAATATCTTTGGAGCTCTAATTGCAATTGTTAGTTCATAATTCTCTTAGTATCCCTTAGAAGTGATAATTTGTAATGGTATCTCTGTCATCATTTTTAAGGAACTCAATTAAAGTGGTTAACTTGTTTCTCTGTTAATACCCTCAGAGGTTGTCAATAAGGACTGTTAACTTATATACGTGTTAGAAGTTTAGACTTGGGTTATGAATAGAATATATCCATACTCATGAACTTCATAGATTTAAATCATGCAACTATTTTATCCTTTTGGTGCTTGATCTCAAGTGTTTCATTTTTTAACTGTAGTATGTTAATACCACTGCCTCTATATGTGTGTCACGCCCCGACCTCGGGGAGCCCGACCAGCGCTCAACCGAGATACCCCAGTCAAGCAAGCCTATACAATGCATTCTACCCGAACTTACCCCATGATTAAAGAGAAGATATATTTCATTAATTAGACAATGAGAAGATCATGTGAACAACACCAATTCATTTTCATTAGTTACGTCATTTATAAGTCTCCGAAATATTACATTATACATTCATATTCTAGAAGTGGAAACTTGTGATACAATTACAACATCTTTAATTCGGCTTTCCCAACACCAATATACAACCCACACTATGTCTACGAAGCCTCTAACGGATACAAAAGGGTACTGTGATAGTGTCGGCAATAAGTTGCCAGCTATACCTCAAAACATAATACACAAGGAACAAAAGATACAAGACCCTAAAATGAAATGTGGCTCACCGAGTCGGCTGGGAAGAGGGTGTACCGCTATCACAATGTCGCCTGTTGTAGAACCACCTGCATCCATTAAAGATGCAGCGCCCCCGGCAAAAGGGATATTAGTGTCACGCCCTAACCTCGGGCAGCGCGATCGGCGCTCAACCGAGTGGACCCGATCGAGCAAGTCTGTTAGACACTTTCTACCCAACTCACTTATGATCAAGAGAAGGCACGTTTCCATTAGTTAAACGGTAGAAGGATCATATATATAAACATTACTAATTCATTTCATTTTTGCTACATCATTTCAAGTTCCCAAAATACATACACTTTACAATTTAGTGGAACAAGAGTCCAAAACACAACATAATCCGACTGACCTTTCTAGCACCAATAAACAACCCACATAATATCTACGAAACCTATAAAGATACAAAAGATAGTGATGACAATGCCGGCAACAAGGCCCCTACTATACCTCAAAACGTGGTAAAATATGAACAAAAGATACAATACATGACCCTGGGATGAAATAGGGCTCACGAGGACTGCTGGGAAGATGATGATGTACCACTAACTACGATCAACATTGTCTGCTATGGAACCACCTTCATCCATTTTAAAGATGCAGCGCCCTCGGCAAAAGGGACGTCAGTATTGTCGAGTAGTTCTAGTATGTAAAGCAAAAACACCATCTTAATAGAATGGACAGTAACACAAGGGGAAACAACCATGAGTACAATAAGAGATTCAAACAATACTAAAACATCAAGTAAGGATCACATAAGTCCTCAAATCAATTTCAATCTCAGTACGTTTGGTGATGTTTAGTGCCGGTATGCCACAATCCATAATACCATCGTGTTCTTACACGGAATCCGATCTCGACCTGATTGACTAGGTCATCTCATTTAAGACATCAACCACATCCACTGTTTCAATCAATCATTTTCCAGCACATTTACCACCATGTGTGCGTCATGGCGTTCGATCACAGCCCGATCAGCAAGGCCATCTCACTTGAGACATCATCCTTCCAATCAATCATCTTACTTCATATTCCTTTTCCATCCTTTCAATACATTAGCACGAGTGGCCTCATTTAAAAAATCATTTATTTCGCACTTGGCCGTATTTCACAATTCAAGTTTCCCTTTTTTACACATTCAAATAACATTATCGTCAACAACAACAAGGCCTATCATGTAAGGCATTTGTACACATAAGGGAAAAAACCTTGGGAAATCCTAAGCACATAGAGGCTTTTCATACAAATTGGCATAACAACCTTTATTCAATTTTTGACATGAAATCTTAATCTTTCTTAACACATATCCCACATTTTTAAACACATCCTCAAAAGGGCAAGATGACAGGATAAGCATTTAGAACAAATATTGAACATATATCATTCAACACAACACATTAGGGATAGTCAATTCTAGTATGATCAATTTGGGGACTTACGCCAACTACACGAACACCAGGGGTTTCGATTCTAAGAAGAAGGGGTTTTAGCCAAACATACCTCGATTGAGCTCCCTTAAACTTTATGATGTTCCGGAATATTAGAAACTTCAATCTATTTTAATAATATAGCAAAATCGAATAAAAAATTAGGAAGGTGATCATGATTCTAGCTCACTTGAGTATTTTATCAAACACTATGTGTGTATTAAGGTTTCATGGCCCTTTTTATGAAAGACTACACCAACCCACACCTCATTCTTTTCCATCTTTAACTCACACCTCCCTACATACCTTAAGAATACATGCATGCAAGGTAAGCACTCCCATCCCCATGAATTACCTTACTAATGGCCCATTCTAGTTACATTTTGAAATTAGGAGTTTGGGTGATCGAACCTTACCTCTTGGGAAGAAGACCTAGGTGCCTCCCTTGATAATCTTCAAGGTTTAAGCAAGAATTGAAGAGAATTTTTTTGATGAAGAACACTTTCTCCCTCTTAGACTCTCTTTCTCACTCTAAAGATATCAGAATATAGGCTCAAAATGGTCTAAGATGGGTGTTTTAACGGAATAGGGTTGGGTATAAGATCCCAAAAAAATGAAGCTTCGGAATAGGTTCTGCGGTCGCATATGTGACCACATAATGATTATGTGGCCCGCAAAAGGTGGCCTTGGGAGCTGGGCTGGTCTGCTTCACTCTGCGGTCGTTATGCGGCCCGCAGACCTGTTCTGCGGTCACACAATGCGCCACAGAACCTCCCTTCGCAAAAATCCAAGGACGATAATGCGACCAAGGTGCGGCCCGTGAAATGGCTATGCGGTCGCATAATTGGCCACGAAACTTACCTCAAATTTGGCCAAAAAGACTGCTTCACTCTGGCCATTCTGCGACCCGTAGAGTGATTATGCGGCCATATAATGGGCCGCAAAAATGCCTACTTCTGCAAAAATATTTCCTTCGACTCCCCAGCGTATTGTTCAATCCAAAAAGTCCGAATTCTACTACTATTAACCTCTACGCCCCTTTGGCATCACGGAATTCGGGTTTTAGGAAAAAAAATTACAGGGCCTTACATCCTCCCCCACTTAAGATCATTCGTCCTCGAATGAGGATCAAGGTCTGCCATTAGCACCTTATGCAACTCAGTTTTCATACCACACACCAGAAGCCTCTAATTTGACTTACTCCATAAATTTCCAAAAATTTTGCCAGAGTTCCCTTTGTAACTAGGCCTATCCAACCTGTCAGAATGCCCCAGAAACACATCTTACAAGTATATGCACAACCCAACGACGTAAAAGTACTCATAACTATACCAACCATGGCCTCATAAGCAACATATAATCAAGAGGAACACCTTTTCATTAACTGAATAAGTGATAAAAAATTCATAGGCACAAGTTTATAAAAAGAAAAGATTATATAGCTATTCAAACAAGTAAGGATACTTCTTCTTCGTTTCTTCCTCGGCCTCCCAAGTGGCCTCTTTAACCAGCTGGTTTCGCCATAACACTTTCACGGAGGCAATTTCTTTATTCCTCAACTTTTGGACTTGCCTATCAAGAATGGCAACTGGAATTTCTTCATATGACAATTATTCATTAACCTCAGTGGTCTCAACCAGCGAAATAGCGGACGGATCTCCAGCTACCTTATTCAACATGGACACATGGAATACCGGGTGCACTAATGACATCTTGGGTGGTAGCTCAAGCTTGTACGCCACCTGACCGATTCTCTAAACGATTTTGTACGGCCCGACATAACTCAATTTCCCTTTTCTCCCAAACCGCATAATACCCTTCATGGGGGGAACCTTCAAGAATACCCAATCATCTTCTTTGAACTCTAAGTCTCTGCAACGAACATCTGAATAGGATTTTTGACGACTCTGAGCAGTTTTCAACCGCTCGTTTATGATCTTAACCTTCTCCATGTCTTGATGCATGAGGTCTAGCCCTATCAACTCAGCTTCCCCAATCTCTAACCACCCAATGGGAGATCTACATCTCCTACCATACAATGCCTCAAATGATGACATCCGAATACTAGCATGGAAGCTGTTATTATAAGCAAACTCTATGAGGGGAAAATGATCATCCCAGCTACCCTTGAAATCAAGAACACAAGAACGCAACATGTCCTTAAGCGTCTGAATAGTCCGCTCTGCTTGCCTGTCGGTCTGTGGATGGAAGGTTGTGCTAAGATTTACCTGAGTACCCAAACCTTGCTGAAATTTCTTCCAAAAGTTGGCCGTGAACTGAGCCCCTCGATCGGAAACGATGGAAACTGGAGTTCCATGAAGCCTGACTATTTCCTTGATATATAATTGAGCATATTGTTGCACTGTGTCGGTAGATTTAACTGGCAAGAAGTGTGCTGACTTCGTGAGTCGATCCACAATCATCCAAATTGAGTCAAACTTGTGTGGAGTGCGCGATAGTCCTACCACAAAGTCCATATTAATCATTTCCCACTTCCATATTGGAATTTCTATATTCTGTGCCAACCCGCCGGGCCTTTGATGCTCGGCCTTCACTTGCTGACAGTTTGGGAATTTTGCCACAAAGTCCGCCACATTCCTCTTTATTTCATTCCACCAATAGACTTCCTTGAGATCATGATACATTTTCGTGGAACCTGGGTGCACGAAATACCTAGAAGTGTGAGCTTCAGCCATGATTCTTTCCCAAAGACCATCAATATCTTGAACACATAGTCGCCCTTGGCACCGCAGTGTACCATCATCCATGCCAAGAGAAAAGTTGTGGTCTTATGTTTATGAATCCCCTCCTTCATCTGTACCAACAATGGATCATTGTATTGCTTCTCCTTGACCTCTGCCACAAGCGATGATTCAGCCCTATTCTGCACAATTACCCTCCTTCATTAGAGTCTAGAAGACGAACTCCCAAACTAGCCAACTGGTGAACCTCCCTGGCCAACGACCTTCGACATGCCTTCAGGTGAGCCAAACTACCCATAGATTTCCAGCTAAGAGCATCCGCCACAACATTGGCTTTTCCCGGGTCATATAGAATATCAATGTCGTAGTCTTTGAGTAACTCAAGCCATCTTCTCTGCCTCAGATTCAACTCCTTCTTTTTGATAATATATTGAAGGCTTTTGTGATCTGTGAAAACATCTACGTGGACCCCATACAGATAATGACGCCAAATCTTCAATGCAAAAACCACCGCCGCGAGTTCTAAGTCATGTGTTGGATAGTTCTTTTCATGATTCTTGAGTTGTCTAGAAGCATAAGCTATAACCTTGCCGTGTTGCATTAATACACACCCAAGCCCGATCCTTGAAGCATCACAATATATCACAAACCCATCTGCACCCTCTGGTATAGTCAACACCGACGCTGTGGTCAATCTTGATTTCAATTCTTGAAAGCTCCTTTCACAAGCATCAGACCATTTGAATTTAACCGCTTTCTACGTCAATTTAGTCAACGGAGAGACAAGAGTAGATAACCCTTCCACAAATTTCCTATAATACCCAGCCAGACCCAAGAAACTGTGAATCTCTGTTGGAGTTGTGGATCTGGGCCAATTCTTCACTGCTGCAATCTCCTGAGGATCAACCTTAATTCCTTTGCTGGAGACGACATGACCCAAAAAATATAACAGACTCAAGCCAAAATTCACATTTTGAAAACATCCCATACAACTGGTGCTGACGAAGAGTCTGCATAACCGCCCTGAGGCGATCGGCATGGTCCTCTCGACTCCGTGAATATATGAGAATATCATTAATGAAAACTATCATAGAGGAGTCAAGAAAAGGCTTGAAAACCCGATTCATAAGATCCATAAAAGCTGTTGGGGCATTTGTTAGCCCAAAGGACATAACTAGAAATTCAAAGTGCTTGTACCGGGTCCTGAAGGCTGTTTTTGGAATATCCTGCTCTCTGATCTTCAATTTGTGATACCTGAGCGTAAATCAATTTTGGAGAAGTACCTAGAACCTTGTAGTTGATCAAATAAATCATCTATTCTTGGTAGGGGTACTTATTTTTAATTGTGACTTTGTTGAGTTGCCGGTAGTCCATACACATCCGTACCAACCCATATTTCTTTCTTACAAACAGAACCGGTGCGCCCCAAGGTGACACACTCGGTTGGATAAAGCCCTTCTCCAACAAGTCCTTCAATTGTTCTTTTAGCTCCTTCAATTCTGCCGGTGCCATCCTGTAAGGTGGAATAGATATAGGTTGCGTGCTTGGCATCACATCGATCCCAAAATCAATCTCCCTGTCTGGTGGGAACCCAGAGAGCTCATCTGGAAAGATATTCAGAAATTTATTCACAACTTGCGCAGATTCAAGTATTGGTGTTGCAGCATCGGTGTCCCTGACCCGGACCAAATGACAGATACACCCCTTGTTAATCATCTTCGTGGCCTTAAGGTAAGAAATAAACCTACCCTTCGGCATCACATTATCCCCCTTCCACTCAACAACCGGTCATTTGGAAACTCAAGCCTCATAGTTCTAGTTCGGCAATCGAGCTTGGCAAAACATGAATAAAGCCAATCCATCCTCATTATTACATCAAAGTCAACCATCAACAATTCAATGAGATCGGCCATGGTGTCCCGACCACGAACCGTGATAACACAACCTCTATAAACCCGCGAGGCCATAATAGACTCACCAACCGGAGTAGATACAGAGAACGGCTCATGAAGCTATTTCGATTCTATCCCAAAATTCTATAGCAACATAAGGAGTGACATAGGATAAAGTGGAACCAATCACGAGATTGGACAGTCAATATACCTGTGACAACATCTGGGGAAACCTTTGCAGTCTGGTGACCACTCATAGCATAGAAATGGCAGGGTCCTCCCGAACTCTGTGCACCACGCCTTGCTGGTGCTGGAGTGCCTCGAGCTGGAGGGGGTGTTGAAGATGTAGCAGTTGCAGAACTGGATGGTTGTGTCGTGCCCTTGCCCGTACCCTTGCGGGATGCACGACACTCTCTCTGAATATGGCCTCTCATCCCGCACCCTTAACATACTGGTAGGTCCATGTAGTAGATTCCCAAATGCATCCTCCCACACTTGGGGCATGGGGGCCTCCGCTGCTGCTGGAATCTCCCTCCTGATCGACCCTGCTGGTGGGGTCCCTTGATGCCCTGATTGGGCCTAAAATGACTCGCCTGCTGCTGACTAGCCCCTACTGGCGGTGCACTGGCTGAAGATGCACAAAATACTGGGATGGTCCTGATGATCCTCCCCTAAAAGCTGATCTTCCCCCACCAAATGAATCTCCAGGATGGCGCGCGGATCGGGCCTTACTGCTACCCTCTCTCTCCATCTTGCTCTTCAACTTGTGGGTCTCTCTAGCTTGAGAAAACTCTACCATCATTCCATAGTTCATATCAGAGTTTAAGGCAGTTATGGCAGCCTCATTAATAACCAAATGGCTAAGGCCCTGCACAAACTAGCGCACTCGGGCCTCCATACTAGGCATCATGTGAATAGCATACTTTGACAGGCCCACGAACTCCATGTGATACTCCCACACACTCCTACTACCTTGTTTAAGGTTCTCAAACTCTGCGGCACGGTCTGCCCTAGTATCAGCAGGCAAGAAATGGTCCATAAAGGCGTCGGCAAACTCACTCCACCTCGCCGGAGGGCTCCCCTCCCCCCGAGAGTCCTCCCATATCTCAAACCAAGAATGGGCCACCCCTTTCAGGAGGTAGGTAGCCAACTCCACCCCTTACGCATCTCATCGATAAAGTCCTGTGGGTTCTCCTCGGGATTAGCACCCCAGAACACCAGAGGAACCAACTGAAGAAACCTATTCACCCTGGAACCACTAGAATCCCCTTGTTGGCTAGAGGAAGTGGGGGCATCATTCGATCTTTGGGCCTGGGAAGCCACTATCTGTGTCAGCATTTGGATAGCTCCCTTAAGATCCCCATTAGAAATACCAGAACTGGAAGCTAGGGATGGAGGTGGAACCAGAATGTCAGTAGGAGGGATCGTTGCACCCTAAGTAGATGTAGGGACTGGTGCAGTCTATTCAGGTGTAGTGGAATCAGGCAGCATAGTAGTCGGGGGATTATCCTCACCCCTCGGGTGCTCACCCGCATCAGCAGGTAGAGAATCAACAGCCACTCCTGGGGTGGCATCGACTCCTTAGCCAATTCCTGCTCTCTTCTTAGGTGCCATATACTGAAAGTGAAAGGAATGCACGAGTAAGAGGAGGAGTAGTTGCACAATCAGTTTCATCGCACGAACCAGAATATCAAAGAAGGGTATTGTTCCTATATGTCCAAGTAGCCTCCAACCTATAGATGTGGTCGACAACACACCGATAAGAAGGACTCTACTAGACACGGCTCTGAGACATCCTAGGACGTTTTAAAACCTTAGGCTCTGATACCAAGCTTGTCAAGCCCCAACCTCGGGGAGCACGGTCGGCGCTCAGCCGAGTGGACCCGGTCGAGCAAGCCTGTTAGACACTTTCTACCCAACTCACTTATGATCAAGAGAAGGCGCGTTTCCATTAGTTAAACAGTAGAAGGATCATGTATATAAACATTACTAATTCATATCATTTTTGCTACATCATTGTCAAGTTTCCAAAATACATACACTTTACGATTTAGTGGAACAAGAGTCCAAAATACAACATAATCCGGCTGACCTTTCTAGCACACATACACAACCCACATAATGTCTACGGAGCCTCTAAATGTACAAAAGATAGTGATGATAATGCTGGCAACAAGGCCCCGACTATACCTCAAAACGTGGTAAAATATGAACAAAAGATACAATACATGACCCCGGGATTAAATGGGGCTCACCAAGACTGCTGGGAAGATGATGATGTACCACTAATTGCAATCAACACTATCTGCTATGGAACCACCTGCATTCATTTTAAAGATGTAGAGACCCGGCAAAAGGGATATTTGTACTGTCGAATAGTACTAGTATGTAAAGCTAAAACACCATCTTAATAGAATGGACAGTAATACAAGGGGGAAACAGCCATGAGTACAATAAGAGATTCAAACAATACTAAAACATCAAGTAAGTATCACATATGTTCTTAAATCAATATCCATCTCATTAGTTTGTGTGATATTTAGTGCCGATATGCCACAATCCACAATACCATCGTGTTCTTACATGGAGTCCGATCTCGACCCGATCGGCTAGGTCATCTCATTTGAGACATCAACCATATCCATAGTTTCAATCAATCATTTCCAACACAGTTACACCCATGTGTGCGGCATGGCGTCCGATCACGGCCCGATCAGCTAGGCCATCTCACTCGAGACATCATCCTTCCAATCAATCATCTTACTTCATATTCCTTTCCCATCCTTTCAATACATTAGCACGAGTAGCGTCATTTATAAAGTCATTTATTTGGCACTTGGTCGTATTTCACAATTCAAGTTTCCCTTTTTTACACATTCAATTAACATTATCATCAGCAACAATAAGGCCTATCATGTAAGTCATTTGTACACATATGGGAAAATAACTTGGGAAATCCCAAGCATATAGAGGCTTTTCATACAAATTGGCATAACAACCTTTATTCGATTTTCGACATGAAATCTTAACCTTTCTTAACACATATTCCACATTTTTAAACATATCCTCAAAAGGCAAGATGACAGGATAAGCAATTGGAACAAATATTGAACATATATCATTCAACACAACACATTAAGGATAGTTAATTCTAGTATGATCAATTTGGGGACTTACGCCAACTACACGAACACTAGGGGTTTCAATTCTAAGAAGAAGGGGGTTTAGCCATACATACCTCGATTGAGCTCCCTTAAAATTTAAGATGATCCGGAATATTAGAAACTTCAATCTATTTTAATAATATAGCAAATCGAACCAAATATTAGGAAGGTGATCATGATTCTAGCTCATTTGAGCATTTTATCAAACACTGTGTGTGTATTAAGGTTTCATGGCCCTTTTTATGAAAGACTACACCAACCCACACCCCATTCTTTTCCATCTTTAACTCATAACCTCCCCACATACCTTAAGAATACATGCATGCAAGGTAAGCACTCCCATCCCCATGAATTACCTTACTAATGGCCCATTCTAGTTACATCTTGAAATTAGGAGTTTGGGTGATAGAACCTTACCTCTTGGAAAGAAGACCTAGATGCCTCTCTAGATAATCCTCAAGGTTTAAGCAAGAATTGAAGAGAAGTTTTTTAATGAAGAACACTTTCTCCCTCTAGGACTCTCTTTCTCACTCTAAAGATATTAGAATATAGGCTCAAAATGGTCTAAGATGGGTATTTTAACGAACTAGGGTCGGGTTTAAGAGCCCCAAAAATGAAGATCCGGAATAGGTTCTGCGGTCACATATGCGACCACATAATGATTATGCGACCCGTGAAATGATCGCGAAAGGTGGCCTTGGGAACTGGGCTGATCTGTTTCACTCTGCGGCCGTTATGTGGCCCGCACCGCAAAAATCCAAGGACGATAATGCGACCAAGGTGAGGCCCGCGAAATGGCTATGCGGTTGCATAATTGGCCGGGAAACTGTCCTCAAAATTGACCAAAAAGACTGCTTCACTCTGCGGCCATTCTACGGCTCGCAGAGTTATTATGCGGATGCATAATGGACCGTAGAAATGCCTACTTCTACAAAAATATTTCTTCAACTCCCCAGCGAATTGTTCAATCCATGAAGTCCGAACCGCGGCTCGCAAGCTTGCCATGAAGAATTTCTACTACTATTAACCTCTACGCCTACTTCGGCATCACGGAATCCGGGTTTTATGAAAGAAATTTACGGGGCCTTACAATTAGTACATATGAAATAGTACTAGTATGTAAGACTAAATCTCCTCTCAATAGAACGAGTGACAATACAAGGTGAAACAATCATAGGAGCAATGGAAGCCTCAAACAATACCAAAGCAACAAGTTAGGAGCAAGATAAGTTTTCAAGTAAGTTTCATTATTTTAGGTTGAGAGATCTTTAGAACCGATATATCACCGTGATTTTAGAACGGAGTCCGATCACGGCCTGATCGGCTAGGCCATCTCACCACAATGTCATGTGGATCGACATCACATTCCACCAGCAATCATCTCATCCCAATTAAGGGGAACTATCTCAACACATCAATCTCATCCCATTTAAGGGGAATATTCTCAACACATCAGTTTGGGGATTTGCCCCTCAATCACGCCTACATTGGAACATGTAGTTTCGGGGTTAGGTTATTTCGACCTACCCTTCCTCGATGACTAACGATACTCCCAAAATGTTTATTATGTAAAGGATTTTCATCTCATTTCATAACCTTTTACACATCTTGTCATTTCATCGGTACTAGTGGCCACAAACGTAATATCATTCCTGGCACGTTGGCCATATTTCATATTTCAAGCTCACCCCTTTCACTTTCAAACATCATCGAGGATTATCAACAACAAGGCATCTCTAATCACGACTTTTAGTACACATAGAGCAAATGCGAGTCTTGGGCACATTGAGTTTTCTTCCACAATTTGGCATAATAACTCGCAATTGAGACATGACTGAATTCATAATATTTCGACACATGGTCACATTTGAATACGTTATTGAAGGATAACACAATATGATATGAGCATTCGGAACACATTTTGAACATATGTCTTTCGACACAAAGTTTATTTGGAATAGTCAAATTTATAATGAATAACTCGGGACATGAGAAGTAAGAAATTGGCCCATCATACTTGAGACTTACGAGAACATCGTGGGATTCAATTATAAGAGAGAAGTTTTAGCCAACATACCTCGCTTTGAGATTTCCTTAAATTACTACAATGATCCAGAAATCCTAGCAACTTCAATCTCTTAGGTGAAGACCCTATGAATTCTCCAAGACTTGAGCAAAGATTGATGAACAAAGCACTTAGGGCTTCCTCCTCTCTCTTTAAAACACTCCCTTCTCTATAAAATGGCATTTTGAACCATCTAAAATAACCTTCAAGGTCGTTTTACAAAAATGGGATTGGGTTATAAAAGCAGAAAATGGACCCTCCGAACTCAACTCAGCGATCGTACAGTGCACCGCAGATCAGGTCTGCAGCTCGCAAAGTGGACCGCAAAATGGTCCTCCACAATTGGGCTGGCTTAGCCTAGTCTGTGATAGATCTGTAGTCCGCAGATCAGTTATGTAGTCGTATAATGCGCCGCAGAATCTTCCTCCAAAGTTTTCCCATGCTGGTATTGTGACGGATGTGCGGCCCACAAAATGACTATGCGGTCACATAGTTGACCACAAAACGACCTCCAAAATTGACCCATTTTTCTACTCCACTCTTCGGCGGATCTGCGGTCGCATAATGGACCACAGAAACGCCATGTTTTGCAACAATTTTCCTCCAACTCCCCAACGCATTGCACAACCCAAAAAGTGTTTTCTACAACTTCCAAACACATTAGCCTACCTCGGCTCCACGAAACCCCGGGTTTTATTAAAATTTTACGGGGCCTTACAGTGTACCAATTGTGCATAGCATTGGCACTTATCGCATTTTTGTACGAACATCTTTGCGTCCTGTTCCATCTGAGGCCAGTAGTATCATGCCCTAACTATTTTTAGTACCAATGAATCTGCTCTTGAATGGTTTCCGCAATTTCATTCATGGACTAATCTCATTAGGTAATCTTCTTCCGAGGCTCCTAGACATCGGGCCAATGGGCCTTGGTATGATCTCCTATATAACTGTCCACCCATTAGGCAGTATCGAGCCGCTTTGGTACGTAGTGCCCAGGAAACCTTTGGGTCTTCGAGCAACTTGCCATGCAGAAGATAGTCGATGAACTCGTTCCTCTAGTCCCAGACTAGATTGGTTATATTTACTTTGCAATAGACATCCACATCCAGTACCGAATGCATAAGTTGAATGACAGTACCGGAGCTGAAAACTTTCTTCTCCATGGACGACCAAAAATTGGCCAATGCATATGCTTCTACGTTCTCTTCTTTCAGGAATGTGTGTGATCGACCATTCTCTGAACCGTGAAAGCAAAGTTTGAACTTTAATCACATAATGTTTCATGTGTTCCTCCTTTGAGTCAAAAATCCCGTACACATGGTTTACCACTAGCTGGGAATCAAGTTTGATTTCCACAACCTTGGAACCAAGTCCCCGGGCCAGTTTGAGTCCTGCAACCAAAGCCTCATACTCGGCTTCATTGTTAGATAAGAGAACAGCCTTAGGATTTCCCTCGAGGGCTTGATTAGGAGCACCCCATGCCCGGACCCTTTCACATTGTAAGCTCCATTCATGAACAAGGTCCAAACTCCTAATATCATTTCCGACACCACCACCGTTTCTTTAGGCGGCCGAGGGTAATAACCCAAGACTAAAATCGGCAATAAAGTCGGCCAAAACTTGTGATTAGATTGCAGCCCTAGGCTTGTATTCAAAATCTAATTCGCTAATTTCAACTTGCTATTTGGCCAACCGGCCTGACAACTCAGGCTTTTCAAGAACATTCTGCAAGAGAAGGTCATGACAACGGCTATTGGGCGGCACTGAAAATAAGGCCTAAGCTTTCGAGAGGTGACTACGTGAGCAAAGGCCAACTTTTTGAGGTGCAGATAACGAGTCTCTGCTCTTGACAAATATTTATTGACGTTCTAATCAGTAAAGAGCGTACTTTCACCCTCCTGAACTAGAACGACACTTACCGCTACTTCCGAGACCGCCAGGCATATTAGTAATTGTTCACCTTCCCCCAGTTTTGATAGTAGTGGGGGACTTGATAGATAGCGTTTCAAGTCTTTTACGGCATGTTGACATTCTGGAGTCCATTCAAAATTATTCTTCTTCTTCAGAAGTGAGAAGAAGTGGTGACATTTTTTCGAGGATCAAGAGACGAACCTGCTTAATGCATTCAATCTTCCGGTTACCCTTTGTACTTCTTATATGCTAGTTAGCTAATTTGGAATTTCTTCGAATGCTTTGATTTATTAGGATTTACCTCGATCCATTTCTGTGAGACTAGCAATCCTAAGAACTTACCGGAGCCAACTCTGAACGTGCATTTTTCGGGTTTGAGCTTCAAGTTTTGCTTCTGCAAGATATCGAAGGTCTCATGGAGGTGTTTTAAATGATCACCTGCAACCAAAGACTTGACCAACATGTCATCTATGTACACTTCCATTGTTTTACCTGTTTGTTTTTCGAACATCTTGTTCACGAGCCTCTGATAAGTGGCTCCGACATTTTTAAGCCCGAAGGGCATAAAATTATAACGATATGTGCCAAAATTTGTTATGAATGAAGTTTTTTCCTAATCTTCCACGTTCATCTTGATTTGATTGTACCCGAAGTAGGCATCGAGGAAACTCATTAACTCGTGCCTGGTCGTTGCATCAATCCTTTGATCAATGTTTGGCAATGGGAACGAGACTTTAGGGCACGCCTTATTCAAGTCTTTATAATCTACGCACATTCAAATTTGTTATTCTTTTTCGAAACCACAACTACATTATTTAACCACTCAGGATACGTTACCTCCCAGATTGAACCGATTTCAAGTAGTCAAGTTACTTATTCCTTAAATAACTTGTTTCTGACCTCGGCTGTTGGGCGTTTCTTTTGTCTTACCATAGGGAAGGTCGAGTCCAGGCTTAGCTTGTGCACGACCACCTCTAGTGGGATACCTATCATATCCGAGTGTGACCATGCAAAACAATCAACGTTAGCTTTAAGGAAATTAAGAAATCCTTACCTGAGTTCGGGATTGATTCATGTTCCCAAGTAAAACTCCTCTCCAATAATTCTTCGAACAAAGCCACTTGCTAGAGTCAAACACCATGGATTTAGTCATGCCTGTGTCTTCCGGTACTTGGAAATATCTCGGTACCTAGTGTGATTTCGACGACTCCTCGCCATTATCATCTTCATTCGGCTCGGGAGGAGGCGTCGGCTCCTGCAATTGCTATTTGCAAAGTTCCTTCACTTTACTGCTGGAAATTAACACTGCGTTTACCGCCGATTGATCTCCTTTTCTGTTGGACTCCCTCTGGGGTCGGGAATTTCAGCATTTGGTGATATGTTGATGGTACGGCCTTCATCTCATGTAACCATGGCCTACCGAGAATTATGGTGTATCCTATGTCCCCGTCCACCAAATCAAATAAGTTGGTCTTTGTTACCCCTTTGCCATTCGTGGGCAGCATGATCTCTCCTTAGGTTATCACACTTGCCAGGTTGTACCCGCGAGGAGCTTTATTGCCGAAATGATACTTTCGATTAATTTGGCTTGTTCCACCACTCTCCATTAAATGATGTTGGTTGAACTTCCTGGGACAGCCAAAACATGCTTAATCTTGAAATCTAGAACTTTAAGAGAGATTACCAGGGCATCGTTATGCGGCAAAAGAAGTACGTGGGCATCTTCCTTTGTGAAGGTGATGTCGTGTTCGGCAACTTCCCTAAGTCTCTTCTGTGGGTCACCTATACCTTTGTTTTCTTGGCCGCTAAGAAGGTTAAACCATTGATTTCATTCCCTCTGAAAAAATCATGTTAATATTAAATCGAGGAGGGTCTTCTCCTATCTTGGAGGGTTCTGCGTTGTCTAGGTTGCGCTAAAATTGTTCTTGGCTCGGTCGCTCAGGAACTCCTTGACATGGCCATTTCTCAACAGTGTTGCCACCTCCTCGTGCAGATGCCACAGTCTTCGGGCAACTTCCCATGATGAAGATAGTCGATGAACTCGTTCCTCCAGTCCCAAACTAGATTGGTTATATTTACTTCGCAATAGTCATCGACATCCAATACCGAATGCATAAGTTGAACGACAGTACGAGAGTCGGACCCTTTCATCTCCATGGACGACCCAAAATTGGCCAATGCATCTACTTCTACTTTCTCTTCTCTCGGGATGTATGTGATGGACCATTCTCTGAACTGTGCAAGAAAAGTTTGAACTTTAATCACATAATGTTGCATGCGTTCCTCCTTTGAGTCGAAAATCCCGTACACTTGGTTTACCACTAGCTGTAAATCACATTTGATTTCTACGACCTTGGAACCAAGTCCCCGAGCCAGTATGAGTCCTGCAACCAAAGCCTCATACTCAGCTTCATTGTTAGTTAACGGAATAGTTTTAATGTCCTACCTCACGGTTTCCCTCGAGAGCGTGATTAGGACCACCCCGAGCCTGGGCCCTTTCACATTGTAAGCTCCATTCGTGAACAAGGTCCAAACTCCTGATGTCATTTTTGACACCATCACCCGCATCTTAAACGGCCAAGGGTAATAACCCAGGACTAAAATCGGCCTCAAAGTCGGCTAAAACTTTTGATTTGATTGCAGTCCTAGGCTTGTATTCAATATCGATTTCGCTAATTTCAAGCACCTGTTTGGCCAACCGTCCTCACAACTCGAGCTTGTGAATAACTGTCGCGCCCCCCTTTTTCCTCCTCGCGGAGAAAGTCCGGGTTTCGACACTCATGGGGAATCGACTCGTTTCCTTTTGGGAATTGGGTGTTTGAAGAGTCGCCACCTAACGGATTATGGTGCGTTAGGGCACCTAAAGTAATTAACTCATGTAACTAGTTGCATTACCAGAGATTAGGGTAAGGGCTCGAAATAACCTTGAGGGGAAGGTGTTAGGAACCCCTCGCGGTCCACAACGGTGGATCCCGGCCGAACTTATATGAATCAATCATTTTGAACAGCTTCAACACATATTTGCAAATAAAGGCATGTTTTCATATTCTTAATACAGGTACGATTCAGGTAATGGGAGCAAGGGAGAGATTTGAACAATTTGCACATGCATATGTAAAGAGAAGAAAGTTTATAAAATTTAAACACATATGGAATTGGGAAAGGGGAGTCCTAGGTTGATTAGCCTACTGGTTTTACAGCTCGTTAAACCTGGATAACTTCACATATAGACAGCGCTGGTTTTAATTTTAACTCCCTAAGGCTTGCCTAAGTGCATATATGCAGTCACATTTCTGAAAAAGACATTTTTTCTGAAGTCCTTTATCCAATAGGCATGCTTTCTATTAATTAATTAACACGACGTTGAGGACTATTAAAGAAACGAGTAAGATAATTGATTAACTGATTTAGAACCTATAGGCATGATTTCTAATTAAACTGGTTTAAATCCTATAGGCATGATTTCTACGATTAAGGCTGATTTTAAATCCTATAGGCATGATTTCTATGCTTAAAACGGATTTGTAATCCTATAGGCATGTTATCTAACAAACACATTTGAACAAAATGAACCCTATAGGCATGTTATCTACCCATCTTTACCCACAGTATACAACTATCCTCCCTTTTCACTAGTCACCCCAATATCTGTTTACAAATAATTATTACAAACCAATGATTGAATAAAAATTACATAAATAAAATAGAAATTAAGCTATAGGGAGCCTGAAGTAGGCCCAAAGCAAATCCTGGTGTACCAGGCCTTCAATAGTCTCAAATGCCCAAGATTTCATAGCCCAGTTCATGTCCAGGTGTGTCAGAGTTACCTAAGGATCTCAAGGATCCCGAGCAGTGCTCACACCTAGACTTTCTCAAATAAAGACTGATTGTGTGCAGTGTGGAAGTGCCAGCCTTGATATGCCAGAGTTCAGAGAGGTCTCATAGACCTCTAAGCAGTACACATACCAGAGGGGCGGAACCTAATAACCTAAGAATAAGTGGGAGTGCTTGGCATGATTTGAAAGAGTTTTGGTGAATAGTATAAAGAAGAGCCTTAGGAGTGAAGAGATTTTCTGAAACTAGTACTAGCTAGGGTGGTAAAATAGTTTAAAAAAACATGAAGAACATTTTTGAAATCAGAGTGCAAGTCATAAAAACAAATAGCTTTCAAGAACATTTTGAGGCAAGAAGATTCCACACATGGAGAGAGGGTTTGGGGATACATGGAATACACCCTAGTGTATAAGCAAACAGATGCACAAACTTCTCAAGTAATTGTAAGTTAATTACAAAGATTACAACAAAGACATATTGAAAACACATAGATCTTGGACACACAATCAGAGTACTTATAGGTCTAGATGACTTAGCTGGATCTCATTAGTAAAGTAGAGTAAACAAGATTTAGATGAACAAACTAGGCAAGTACCTCATAAAGCATTCATATTTTAGCAATACTAAGCACAGATAGAACAAGCAGAACTTAGACATGCTGGGGAGACAGCAAACAAGCAATGTAGCTTGGACATGTTAGTGAGCAAACAAGATGCATGCAATTATCACATGGCAGGATTGGGCATGTTAAACAGTAAACAGATTCTTATGGATAAATAAACTAGTCAGAACAAACCCAAACAAGCTAAGTGAAACAGCAGTTAGGCAGTGTGATCTAGGCATGCTGGTTACACACTGAGCAACATGATACTAAAATAATAAACAGGATTGGGAATCAACTAACGAACTGAAACAATAAAGAAACACATAGTTTTGGAATTTGAATTGAGATCAGGACATACCAGTTAAGGAGAGAATATAGAGTATAGAGCAGAGATAGTGCAAATAGCCAGCCTTGGCTTACAACCGGCTGGGTTTGTGAGAATTACAAGTAACAGAAAAGAATAGAGAGCTTTGAGAGTGTGAGAGTATTGATGAACTAATGTTCGTGTCTAGAGGTTAAAATAAAGAGAGTTTATATAGTAGCTCAAGAGTAAAGCAAATAAGGTAAAGCAACCAACAATCAATAATTAAGGAATTTCAAAATCAATTACACGAAGATTT
This sequence comes from Nicotiana attenuata, assembly GCF_001879085.1. Taxonomy (NCBI): domain Eukaryota; kingdom Viridiplantae; phylum Streptophyta; class Magnoliopsida; order Solanales; family Solanaceae; genus Nicotiana; species Nicotiana attenuata. The sequence continues at coordinate 36,772,403 of NC_031993.1, forward strand.
AGCATAGTTTTCTCCTTTAATTAAGGAAAATCAACCAACGGTAATGACAGGAGCTAATTAAGGCAACAGGTTCAATCAGACGGAGTAAAGAAGTAAGAATCAGAGATCTTATTAAGGAAAGGAGTTCGAATTAAAACAAAGAACTTCAGAATAGAGAGTCAACGGTTTAATTAAGGAAAGAATCATGCAAAGAGTCAGCAAGTATCGCAGACAATTTTCAAATAAGGCAAGAAAGGAATAGTCAGGAAACAAATTGATAAATCAGGAATTCAAATCAACGCTGATTAAAGGGTGAAAATATAGTTTTACCATGAATAGGAAAAAAATGGATATAGACACATAGAATCAGTAAAAAAAGTCGAACCAAGAACTTTAGTAGAGGCACATTAGGATAAAAATCACAAGACATTGAATTAGGCTAAAGAGCAATCACAGGAACCAAAGCATAGGACAAAGTCAGTACACAGGTAAACCGGACAAACTCAGAATCCAAACAAAATATTGAAAAAATCGGGGTTTTTAGCATAAACGAGTTGGGGTTAAAGCAAACCTTACGAAATCGGTTAAAACACATAAGAAACAGAAGATTAAACACTCAAAATTATCAAATGTTTTGGAAAAAGAAATTTCCGGGAAACCCTAGCTTTAAAAAATGGAAAACCATTCGAAAACCGGAAGGTTCTTGTAAAACTCATATGAAATAGGTTTGATCCATCTCAGATCTTGCACAGATCTGAGAAGTTCAAGGGACAAAAATTAGGGTTTCGAGAAGAACAACACAAAGGTGAAGAAGCAAGCTTAGAAATCCATAGATCATAGGAAGATCTTACTCAAAATCGAACCAGAACAGCCCGAAACAAGAGAGCAAAGACCAAAGGTGTAAGCAGACTAACCCTTGTCGCGCCCCCTTTTTCCCCCCTCCTCGCCGGGAGAAGTCTGGGTTTCGACATTCACGGGGTGTAATGACTCATTTCCTTTTGAGAATTGGGTATTTGAAGAGTCTCCACCTAACGGATTATGGTGTGTTAGGGCACCTAGAGCGATTAACTCTTGGGTTGGTTTGCATTACCAGAGATTAGGGTAAGGACTCGTGACATTAGCGCACCGGTCATCATATCCATGTCTACCCTTCCCATCCCCTTATTGGTCATGCAAAGCAAGTGTTGGTCACGGATTCCTACCGCGTGCTGCTACCCCTCCCTTATTAGTGGTCCCGGAGGGAGTTAGGTTGGTTAGCCTATAGGATCACATCAGTACAATGCCCGGTAATCACTCCTTGAAAAGGGGCTACGCGTGGCATTAGCGCACCGGTCATCATATCCATGTCTACCCTTCCTATCCCCTTATTGGTCAGGCAAAGCGAGTGTTGGTCACGGATTCCTACCGTGTGCTGCTACCCGTCCCTTCTTAGTGGTCCCGGAGGGAGTTAGGACCTCTACCTATAGGTAGTTCTAGACAAACCCCTAAGGTTTTTTGAAGGTGAAAATTCTAAGGCGACAAGCAAAACAATTAGGACTTTGAGCAAACAAGAACAGGAAGGAATAGATAAAGGCTCAATTTTCCTCCTCAAGTAAACATACAAGCAACACGACTGGAACACAATTAAGGTCTTTATTAATCAAAGTCCTAAAGTAGGATCTCTAAGTGACTGTGCGAAAACAGACCAAACCTTTATACCCAGAAGTTATAACCTAGAAGTTGCCTAGGGACTCTTTTTTTTTAAATATCAGACTCAGAAACGTTAAACGACAGAAAAAGCTTAAAGGGAGTGCAGTTTTGAAAATGCCCTAAGGTCGCCTATATGCAGCATACTGTGTCTATATTAATGCAGAGACAAATAGGTTTTCGGAATAGACTCCCTTAATACCTATAAGCATGCTATCTAATGGGATCGATGCAATTTTGAAAGAACTTGTTTCAGAAAATGCTTGACACTTAATAAGACCAGTTTTAGAAATGAACTAGGCGTGATGAAGTTGATTTATTAGGCCAAATTTCACCAGATAGAATTGCGAGTATAGATCCCTATAGGCATGATATCTAGGCGTATTACTGATTTTAGCAACATACAGAAAGACTTATTAGAACTGAATCAGAGTTGAGTCCTATAGGCATGGCATCTATATCTGAATTGATTTAAGGCATGATTGTTTGGGACCTATAAACATGGTCTCTAAAATGACAGAACGCAAAACCTTATGAACATGATTTCTATCTGATGCAAATGAAATTAGAAGTGAGATCCTATATGCATGATTTCTATTAGGCAAGGCAATCAGATTTAAAAGAGTAAATCCCAATGAGCATGTTTTTTATTGCGCAAAGCAGGCAGATTTAAAAAGTAAGATCCTAAGATCAGATTTCTACCCATATTACCCCATAAAGTATACATCTACCCACCCTTTTTACTAAATACCCCAAATATCTGTTTACAAATTATTACAGGCCAATGAATGAATTACATAAGTAAAATAGAAAATCAAGAAGCTATTCTATAGGGAGCCTACAATTAGGCCCAAGTTTCCCAAAGCCTCCAATGGTCTCGTAAGCCTCAATTCCATAGACAAATCAGAGTCTAGGTGCATCAAAGTTCCCTAAGGGCCTCAAGGACCCCGGGCAATGCTTACACCTAGACTTAGCAACCAAGAATTGAACAAGTGCAGTGTGGAAAGGCCAGCCTCAGTATCCCAGAGATCAGAGGGCTCTCAAAAGGATCTCAAGGCAGTACACATACTAGAGGGGGCAGAACTTATTGACTAAGAATAAAGTGGAAGTGCAAGACACAAGTTGAAAAGGGTTATTAAAGATTGTACTGGAAAGTCTGTTTTGAGAGAAATTAGTAAAGCGACAAAGATTGTTTGAAAAGAGGTTGGAGTAGTAAACAAGCTTAAACACCTTAAGAAAAGATCACACACAGCTAGTTTACAGAATTCAGTAGTCATACAGGGGTCACGGGATTGGGGATACATAGACATTTTGGCCGCACAACCCAGCAAGGATCTTAAGACTGGTTTGGACATGCTCATAGATAGTTAACTCTGGCATAATCACACACCAGTCAAGAGAAATACAAACACATAGAAGGGGTGATAAGGATTCGGGGATTCATAGGATGGTAAGCATATAAGAAATAAAAGACGATTGACAAGCATGCTTTGAACACACATAAGGGAATACACTAATCCATAGGGAAGGGGAGACATAACAACATGCTGATAAGGCAACTTAACTACAGGTTCCACAACAGAACCACAAGTAGAAGCAAACTAGAAATAAAAGAAACTGAAATAATAAGAGAAGCATATTGTTGTTGGAGCTTTAAATCAAAACTAAGACATACCAGTGAAGGTAGAAGTAAGCAGAATGAAAGAACCAAAGTGCACAGATGATTAGCCATGGCTTTCAGTCGGCTAATAGTAGCAAATAGCACAAGAGAGAGAGAGGGAGAACAGAGATTTTAGTAAGAGAGGTAGTTTTTGAAAACCAGAGTCCCTCTGTGTTAGTGAAAGACTTAGAGTACTTATAGTTGAAAAATAGGTAGTAAAACAAGGTAAGAATCATAGTAGTATAATAATTGAAGAACTCAGAATCAATCAATTAGAGAATCAAGGAAGTACTCCCTTAAGTTAAGGGAATAAAATCAAACGGGAAGATTCAGTATCATATAAGGCAAGAAGAAAAATCAGTGCATGACTAAATAAGGAAGGGGTCAAGGTTCAGTAAGCATAGAGTAGTCGATTAGGACTAAATTCATAAAACCTCAATTAGGGAAATGACTCAGTAAAAATAAAGTACCATAGCAAATAAGGTAATGAAATCAGTCAATTTAAAAAGCCGAAGTTTTAAAAGAAAATCTTTCAATCAAATCATCAATTAAGGAAATCAGAATCAATCAAGAGGGAGTCATGATTCTGTATTTTCAACATATAAATAGTGAAGATCAAACAGACATAGCAAACGACAGGGTTAGTCATATTGACAGAGAGAAGCAAGAGATGAACAAGCAAAATGAGCACAGTCATACAGAAGTGACATAAATAGCTAAGGATTCAGTAAAACACATTCGAAGAATGGTAACCACGGAAGATTAACAGGAGTCCAGTAAACCGGCTAACACACAGAACCAAAGCAAAGAAAATCTTAGAAATTAGGGCTCAGAGTCGAGTTAAAAAGGCAGTAGGAACATAGGATCATCAAAACAAGCAAGGAACGAGGTTTAATCATAAAGATAATCAATTAAAACAAGTATAGAAAAAATTTCGAGAAACCCTAATTTTTAAAGTAAAACGGTTTAAAGTTGAGGATTTTTCAGAAGAAGCTTGAGAATAATGCAAATCACAGGAAGAAACAGACTTAAATCGTTAAAAAAGAGCACAGATCTAAGAGATTCAAACAGGAGTTAGGGTTCCAAAGGAAACCCGAATAGAAACGAGAGAACCTGTTGCAAACTTCACAAATCGTAACACATATGGTGTGATTTTGCCCAAAGTCACACCAGAAGCCTCGAACAACAGAAACAGAAACCCTATGTCCAAATCGACATGGCCTAGGACCCTTGAGGGCCTTAGAGATGATGAGCAAGGCGATGAGAGACCCATTGGAGGCTTGGGGTTGAAAGGAGGTCGCCGGAGATGACCGGAGAAGGAGGCGTTTGACAGAGTCTAGGGTTAGGTGGGGAGAGAAGACTAGAGATGAGAGAGTTTGAGGGCGGCGGAATTAGAAGAGTGATTAGGGTTAGGGGGTCTTTAGGATTAAAAAAGGAAGGGGCTTGTTTGGACCGTTGATCTGGGAGATCAACGGTCAGGATTCAACCAGGTAGGTGGATTCCCGGTTTGGGTAAGGGTTAATAAGGTCTTGGGTCGGGTTATTTAATTAGAAGGTTGGGCCGGGAATTGGTCCGATTTTGGCTACAATTGAAAGCCAAATTTGGCTATAATTTAAATAGCCAGTTTTTCCCTATTTTTAATTTTAATAAATAATAAGTAATTTGTGGAAAATAATTTAAGGTGCCAAAATGATTTAAAATACATAATTAACATTTTAAAAATATAGGGACCAATTTTGTGCATATAAGATATAATTATACATTAAAAGGGCTAACATTGCAATTATATGCAATTTAGCTTAAAAATACTAAATGTAATTATAAAAATGCATGAAAAATATATTAGCCATATTTTGACATAAATATAGAAATTAAATGAGTAAATCATCATCACGATAATTTGGAAAATATTTATTGGGGTTTTATGGATAAAAAGGGGGAAAATAAATTAATTTAAACCCTTAAAATTATGGGAAAAATAATAAAATCCTTGTGCATGCTTATATATGCATATATATGCTATTTTGAAGGTATTTACGCATATTTAAAATATATAGGGAAAAACTGGGTATCAACAGCTGCCCCTCTTTACCCGAGAAGGATGAAAGAGTTTTCGGGTAAAGAAATAATGGCCAATTTTGACCGGATGGGATGCTTTGACAGACAGAGGCCGAGCTCTGATTTTCGAGTTGCCTACATATCCCTAGTTTTACAAGAATCAGGCCATGTGTAGTTCTGGATTCACCTGCGGAGTATGCTGATGAAATTATTGTAAGAACGGACACGAGATGTGGAAACAGCTACGGTTTAGGCTCGGGACAGTTGGAGGAGCTGGAGCGGGATTGCTCCTGCTAGGATGGCGGGTGTTTGCTGGCTACCTGCAGACAAAAGATGCTACAAATGTATTTGCGAAAATTTAAATATGATGCAGATTCCCTTTGGACCGTGAAGGTTGTCTTCGGACGGTTAAGGATGACGTCCTTGGACCATGACGTCCTGGGCCATGAATTGTTTAATGAGGGATTCGCATGCCATGAAATGATGTTCTCGGGCCATGAAAATGGTGCCTCCGAACCATGACGCCTTTGAATAATGATATGCAAATTTGGGGGATCCTCAGGCCATGGCATGGTGTCTTCCGGCTATGAGGATGGTGCTTTTAGACTATGACGCCTTTGGACAAATTGGCGATATTTTAGCCCATGATATGCAATAATATAAGGTAACGAGACAAGGTTTAATCTTGCGAAGTAAAGGGCAGAGCTTAACCCGATTGAAAAACAGGTAGATAGTAATAGAAAAGAGAGCAATATTGATGCAAAGAGGGACAGTGCTAAGTCCCGTGCAAATGGGGAGGCAGGGATTAGCCTTATGCAAAAATGGAGGCCAAGCTTAGCCTCATGCAAATGTGGAGTCAGGGTTTAGACTCATGCAGGTATGGAGGCAAGGATCAGCCTCATACAAATATGGAGTCAAGGATTAGACTCATGCAAGGAGAAGGCAGTGCTTAGCCTTATGCACAATGGAGGTAGAGCTTAACCTCATGCAAGCTTGGGGACAAGGCTTAGTCCCATGCAAATGGAAGGCAGAGCTTAGCCTTATGCAAAATGGAGTCAGGGCTTAGACTCATGCAAGTATGGAGTCAAGGATTAGACTCGTGCAAATATGGAGTCAGAGATTAGACTCATGCAAATATGGAGTCAAAGATTAGACTCATGCAAATATGGAGTCAGAGATCAGACTCGTGCAAATATGGAGTCAGAGATTAGACTCGTGCAAATGTGGAGTCAGGGCTTATACTCATGCAAATATGGAGTCAGAGATTAGACTCATGCAAATATGGAGTCAGAGATTAGACTCATGCAAATATGGATTCAGAGATTAGACTACTCATGCAAATATGGAATCAGAGATTAGACTCATGCAAATGTGGAGTCAGGGCTTAGACTCATGCAAATGTGGAGTCAGGGCTTAGACTCATGCCAATATGGAGTCAGAGATTAGACTCATGCAAATATGGAGTCAGGGCTTAGACTCGTGCAAATATGGAATCAGAGATTAGACTCGTGCAAATGTGGAGTCAGGGCTTAGACTCATGCAAATATGGAGTCAGAGATTAGACTCATAAAAATATGGAGTCAGAGATTAGACTCATGCAAATATGGAGTCAGAGATTAGACTCATGCACATATGGAGTCAGGGCTTAGACTCATGCAAATATGGAGTCAGAGATTAGACACATGCAAATATGGAGTCAGAGATTAGACTCATGCAAATGTGGAGTCAGGGCTTAGACTCATGCAAATATGGAGTTAGAGATTAGACTCATGCAAAAAGAGAATAGCATATAAGGATAGTGTATGTCTTAGCTAGGATATAATCAATGTTTGATGGCCGGATGGATGGTGAATCTGCTTTGTGTAAACATGCTTTGTGAATGCTACCGTTACGTCAAATGTGCCTGCGCTCAAAGAAAAATTGTAAGTTTTATGAGGGGAAGTTGGTTCTTGCTTCGCCTGCCGGCCTTGCTCTGCTCTACTCTAGAAGCCCCTCTTCGAGTTTCCCTAGGTAGCGTCTGACCGTTATGAAAAAATAGAATTTTCGGAAAAAATATGCATTCATTGATAAAATAGAATCATTTTGGAAGCGTATTGATATATTAAGTAATTTTTGATAAACTAGTGATTGTGACACATTTCAAAGGCATTGTAGCTTTCTTATGTTGGAATTTTGAGGGTCCTCCTCAAAATTCTGCCCCAGTTTGGTAGATGATATTAACTATTTGCGGATGGCTGACCCTGCTGAATCTTCTTCGAAATTTTGAGAATCCTTCTCAAAATTCTGTCCCAGTTCTAGACTGACTGCTGACTTCCTGGCATGTGATGGCGCTAGCTGGACTTGCTTCGGAATTTTGAGGACCCTCCTCAAAATTCTGCCCCTGTTTCTGATTTTTGGGGAAATGAAAATTTTATTATGATATGACCGGACTCATAAGGCTGCCTACGTATCCCCTCTTAAACGGGAATCAGGTCAAGCGTAGTTCAATTACATCAGAAAAGAAATGTGAAATAATCTAGGCATAGTATCTCTTGACTGCGTCTGAATTGATTGGTTTTGGCCAGATTTCTCCGTCCATTTCTGCAAGTATGAGTGCTCCTCCTGTCAGCACCCTGTGAACCATGTAAGGACCTTGCCAGTTGGGAGAGAATTTCCCTTTGGCTTCATCTTGATGCGGGAAGATCTTCTTCAGCACCNGGATTTTATGGATAAAAAGGGGAAAAATAAATCAATTTAAACCCTTAAAATTATAGGAAAAATAATAAAAACCTTGTGCATGCTTATATTGGCATATATATATATGCTATTTTGAGGTATTTACGCATATTTAAAATATATAGGGAAAAATTGGGTATCAACAACCCTGGTCCCTTGAGGACCCTAGAGACGACGATACCAGCATAGGAGAGGCCATTAGAGGCCTGGGGGTGATGAGAAACCACCACGAATGGCCATAGATGAGTGCCGGCGAGGATGGATTAGGGTTTAGACTTGAGAGCATTTGAGAGAAGAGGGGATTAGGTGACGACGGGGGAGGGTGTTAGAATGATTAGGGTTTGGGGGGTGTAGGTTGGTTTATTGTAGGAATGGAGATTCTGGACCTTTGATCAAAATGATCAACGGCCAGGATTTGGCAAAAAGTGGGTCGGGTAGATGCTGGGTTTGGGCTAGGTATATTTTGGGTTAAAATTGGGCTAGTTAATAGGCTAGGTTTCAAATGAAAAAGGGGCTATTTGTTAAATACATAATTAACTGCCAAAATAATTTTATAAAATGGTTAATAAATTACAAAAAATGATTTTCATGCATGGAAATGTTTTAAAGTAATTACTTAATATTTAAAAAATATAAAAGGCTATTTTCCAGTAAAAAATAATCTAATAATGCATGCATAGGCTATAATTGCAAAGTAATTGCAATTGCATCCTAAAAATACAAATGTGGCTATTTGTGCAGTAATTGAAACTTAATACAAATGCAAATGATAAAATTAAGCCACAAAAATTATTATAGAACTATTTTGTAATGCAATCAATGATTGTTTTTATAAATAAATGCTGGGATAAGTTAATTAAAATATTTTTAAAATGCAAAAATTGTATGAAAAATACTAACTGTTTCCAAAGCATAGTTTGAAAATATTATGGGAAAAATTGGGTATCAACAGCTGCCCTTCTTTACCCGGGAAGGATGAAAGAGTTTTCGGGTAAAGACATGATGGCCAATTTTGACTGGATGGGATGTTTTGAAAGATAGAGGCCGGACTCCAGTCCTTGAGCTGCCTACATATCCCTAGTTTTACAGGAATCAGGCCATGTGTAGTTCCGAATTCATTGGCGGAATATCCGACGAAATCGTCTCAAGAACGGACACGATATTTTGGAGTAGGTGAAAGGATGGTTATGGTGAATGGTTAAGTCTAGAGATAGTTGAAGGAACTGGAGCGAGGTTGCTCCTGCTAGGATGGCGGTTGCTTACTGGTCACCTGCAGATAAAGAGATGCTACGAACATGTATTTGTGCAAAAATTTAAACATGATGCAGATTCCATTTGGACCATGAAAGTTGTCTTCGGACGATGAGGATGATGTCCTTAGACCATGATGTCCTGGGCCATGAAGCGTATGATAAAGGATTCACAGGCCATGAAATGGTGTCCTCGGTCCATGAAGATGGTGCCTCCGAACCATGACGCCTTTGAATAATGATATGCAAATTTGAGAAATCCTCAGGCCATGGCATGGTGTCTTCCGGCTATGAGGATGATTCCTTTTAGACTATGACGCCTTTGGATGGTTGGAGATATTTCAGCCCATGAGATGCAATAATATGATGTTAACAAGACAAGGCTTAGTCTTGTGAAATGAAAGGGCAGAGCTTAGCCCGATCGAGAAGCAAATAGATAGTACCGGAATAGAGTAATATGTATGCAAAGAGGGACAATGCCTAGTCCCATGCAAATATGGAGGCAGGGATTAGCCTCAGCAAGCACAGAGGCAGGGATTAGCCTCATACAGATGTGGAGGCAGGGATTAGCCTCAGCAAGCATGGAGGCAGGGATTAGCCTCATGCAAATATGGAGGCAGGGATTAGCCTCATGCAGATGCGGAGGCAGGGATTAGCCTCAGCAAGCATGGAGGCAGGGATTAGCCACATGCAGATGTGGAGGCAAGGACTAGCCTCATGCAGATAGGGAGGCAAGGGTTAGCCTCATGCAGATAGGGAGGCAAGGATAGCCTCATGCAAGCACGGAGGCAGGGATTAGCCTCATGTAGATATGGAGGCAAGGATTAGCCTCATGCAGATAGGGAGGCAAGGATTAGCCTCATGTAGATAGGGAGGCAAGGATTAGCCTCATGCAGATAGGGAGGCAAGGATTAGCCTCATGTAGATAGGGAGGCAAGGATTAGCCTCACGCAGATAGGGAGGCAAGGATTAGCCTCACGCAGATAGGGAGGCAAGGAGTAGCCTCATACAAATAGGGAGGCAAGGATTAGCCTCATGCAAATATGGAGGAAAGGATTAGCCTCATGCAATTATAGGGAGGCAAGAATTAGCCTTATGCAATTATAGAGGCAAGGATTAGCCTCATGCAGATATGGAGGCAAGGATTAGCCTCACGCAAATAGGGAGGCAAGGATTAGCCTCATGCAAGATAGGGAGGCAAGCATTAGCCTCATGCAAGTATGCGGGACGGAGCTTAGTCCCATGCAAAGAGCGAGTAGAAAATAAGAGTAGTATATGTCTTAGCTGGAGATATATTCGGTGTCTGATGGTCTGATTGATAGTGATCTTGTTACGTGTATATTTTTGCGGATGCTATCCCTACGTCAGATGCGCCTGCGTTCAAAGAATAATCGTAAGTTTTGTGAGGGGAGGTTGGTTCGTGCTTCTGTCCGCTGGCCTTGCTTTGCTCCGTTCAGGAGGCCTTTTCGAGTTTCCCTGGGTAACACCTGACTGTTATGGAAATAGAGTTTTCGAAAATATGCATTGTTGATAAAAGAGTTATATTAGAAACATATTGATATATCAAGTGATTCTTAGATGAACTAGTGACTGTAACATGTTTCAAAGACATTGTAGCTTTCTCATGTTAGAATTTTGAGGGTCCTCCTCAAAATTCTGCCCCGGTTTGGTAGATGATCCTTTGGTCGTTTGTAGGTAACGACCCTTGTTGAAACTTCTTCGGCATTTTGAGAATCCTTCTCAAAATTCTGCCCCAGTTTTTTAACCAATTTCTGGTTGTCTGACATATGTTGGCGTTGGCTGGACTTCCTCCGGAATTTTGAGGGTCCTCCTCAAAATTCTGCCCCAGTTTCTGATTTTTGGGAAAAATGGAAATTTTATTATGATATGACCGAACCCATAAGGCTGCCTACGTATCCCCTCTTAAACGGGAATCAGGTCAAAGGTAGTTCAACTACATCAGATGAAGAAATGTAAATAGTCTAAGCATAGTATCTCTTGACTGCGTCTGAATTGATTGGTTTTGGCCAAATTTCTCCATCCATTTCTGCAAGTATGAGTGCTCCTCCTGTCAGCACCCTGTGAACCATGTACGGACCTTGCCAGTTGGGAGAGAATTTCCCTTTGGCTTCATCTTGATGTGGGAAGATCTTCTTCAATACCAACTGTCCTGGTGCGAACTGTCTTGGTTTGATCCTTTTGTTGAAATCTCTAGACATCCTGCTCTGATAAAGCTGACCGTGACATACTGTGTTCATCCTTTTTCCATAGATAAGGGCCAATTGTTCATAGCGGCTTCTTATCCATTTTGTGTCACTGAGTTCAGCCTCCTATATGATTCTTTAAGAAGGAATCTAAAGGAGTTCATGCTTGGTGCAATTGTTGATCAGGATGTGTATATTCGGCAGTGGGAAGTCGTCCTTGGGACTTGCTCTGTTTAAATCTCAATAGTCAACACATACTCTAACTTTCCCATCTTTCTTCGGAACTGGCACAATGTTGGCTAACCAGGTTGGGTACTCAACCACCCTGAGAACTTTGGCTTTGATCTGCTTAGTAACCTCCTCTTTGATTTTCAGGCTCATATCTGGTTTGAATTTTCTGAGTTTCTGCTTCACTGGCGGACCCATTAGATCGGTAGGTAACTTGTGAGCCGCTATGGACGTGCTCAAACCGGTCATGTCATCATATGACCATGCGAAAATGTCGGCATACTCCCTTAAGAAACGAATGTATTTTTCTTTCTCTCTTGGTGACAAGTGAATGCTGATGCGAGTCTCCTTGACGGTCTCGGCGTCCCCCAAGTTTACTGCTTTGGTTTCGTCCAGATTGGACTTAGGCTTATTCTCAAAGTTTTCAACATCCCTGACAACTTCCTCGGATATCTCGTCTTCTTCATCCGAATCACTATCCTCATATTGCGTTGCCTCATTACATGTCACAGTCACCGGTTCATCAGGAAAAGTAATAATAACGCTGTAGGAAGAAAAATTGTAGAAAATAATAATGAATAATAAAGAGCAATGCATTTGATTAAAACTAAAAAACATCCGGACAAGTACGGCTTGATGAATCGAGCATTTATTTTGAAACAAATAAGTCTTTTAAAACAAAGTTACTGAAAATCTTAAATGCCTAGAATGGCTATAGAAATAAAATCTGCCAAGCTACCTAGGGACTCGGCGGGCCCGGGATGGTGTGGCGGTCCAGTTCCTGAGAACAGTTCCCTTCTCCACAGTCTAAATAGTGAGGCCTTCTTCCTCCTCCTCCTCAATTATTACGCTGCAGTCCATGTCTTCGTCTTCCAAGAACAGATTCTTCAGCCCAGCTAATGCCTCTTCTTCTGCAGTTCCCCATACTGTGTCAGCTTGGTGAAAAGCTTGATCCAGATGTGGCACCGGTTGCTCGAGAGGGTAATACGATCCGCACCATGGAGGCGACCAATCATTATACTCTTGCCATGTGTACTGANAAAAAAATAATAGGTTAAATTCGAAATAGGGGAAAGGGTACGTGGGATAGAGCATGCTTAAACTGATTCATAAAAATAAGTTTGTTATGATAAGAGCCTAAAATATCCCCAGCAGAGTCGCCATGCTGTAGCACCCCCCTTTTTCCTCCTCACAGAGAAAGTCCGGGTTTCGACACTCATGGGGAATCGACTCGTTTCCTTTTGGGAATTGGGTGTTTGAAGAGTCGCCACCTAACGGATTATGGTGCGTTAGGGCACCTAAAGTAATTAACTCATGTAACTAGTTGCATTACCAGAGATTAGGGTAAGGGCTCGAAATAACCTTGAGGGGAAGGTGTTAGGCACCCCTCGCGGTCCACAATGGTGGGTCCCAGTCGAACTTATATGAATCAGTCATTTTGAACAGCTTCAACACATATTTGCAAATAAAGGCATGTTTTCATATTCTAAATACAGGTACGATTCGGGTAATGGGAGCAAGGGAGAGATTTGAACAATTTCACATGCAAATGTAAAGAGAAGAAAGTTTATAAAATTTAAACACATATGGAATTGGGAAAGGGGAGTCCTAGGTTGATTAGCCTACTGGTTTTACAGCTCGTTAAACCTGGATAACTTCACATATAGACAACGCTGGTTTTAATTTTTTGCCTAAGTGCGTATATGCAGTCACATTTCTGAAAAAGACATTTTTTCAGAAGTCCTTTATCCAATAGGCATGCTTGCTATTTATTAATTAACACAACGTTGAGGACTATTAAAGAAACGAGTAAGACAACTAATTAACTGATTTAGAACCTATAGGCATGATTTCTAATTAAACTGGTTTAAATCCTATAGGCATGATTTCTACGATTAAGGCTGATTTAAATCCTATAGGCATGATTTTTATGCTTAAAGCGGATTTGTAATCCTATAGGCATGTTATCTAACAAACACATTTGAACAAAATGAACCCTATAGGCATGTTATCTACCCATCTTTATCCACAGTATACAACTACCCTCCTTTTTCACTAGTCACCCCAATATCTGTTTAAAAATAATTATTACAAACCAATGATTGAATAAAAATTACATAAATAAAATAGAAATTAAGCTATAGGGAGCCTGAAGTAGGCCTAAAGCAAATCCTGGTGCACCAGGCCTTCAATAGTCTCAAATGCCCAAGATTTCATAGCCCAGTTCATGTCCAGGTGTCTCAGAGTTCCCTAAGGATATCAAGGATCTCGGGCAGTGCTCACACCTAGACTTTCTCAAATAAAGACTGATTGTGTGTAGTGTGGAAGTGTCAGCCCTGATATGCCAGAGTTCAGAGAGGTCTCATGGACCTCTAAGCAGTATACATACCAGAGGGGCGGAACTTAATAACCTAAGAATAAGTGGGAGTGCTTGGCATGATTTGAAAGAGTTTTGGTGAATAGTATAAAGAAGAGCCTTAGGAGTGAAGAGATTTTCTGAAACCAGTACTAGTTAGGGTGGTATAATAGTTTAAAAAAAACATAAAGAACATTTTTGAAATCAGAGTGCAAGTCACAAAAACAAACAGCTTTCAAGAACATTTTGGGGCAAGCAGATTCCACGCATGGAGTGAGGGTTTGGGGATACATGGAATACACCCTAGTGTATAAGCAAACAGATGCACAAACTTCTCAAGAAATTGTAAGCTAATTACAAAGATTACAGCAAAGACATGTTGAAAACACATAGATCTTGGACACACAATCAGAGTACTTGTAGGTCTAGATGACTTAGCAGGATCTCATTAGTAAAGTAGAGTAAACAAGATTTAGATAAACAAACTAGGCAAGCACCTCATAAAGCATTCATAGCTTAGCAATACTAAGCACAGATAGAACAAGCAGAATTTAGACATGCTGGGGAGACAGCAAACAAGCAATGTAGCTTGGACATGCTAGTGAGCAAACAAGATGCATGCAATTATCACAAGGCAGGATTGGGCATGTTAAACAGTAAACAGATTCTTATGGATAAATAAACTAGTCAGAACAAACCCCAACAAGCTAAGTGAAACAGCAGTTAGGCAGTGTGATCTAGGCATGCTGGTTACACATTAAGCAACATGATAGTAAAATAATAAACAGGATTGGGAATCACAACTAACAAACTGAAACAATAAAGAAACACATAGTTTTGGAATTTGAATTGAGATCAGGACATACCAGTTAAGGAGAGAATACAGAGTATAGAGCAGAGATGGTGCAAATAGCCAGTCTTGGCTTACAGCCGGCTGGGTTAGTGAGAATTACAAGTAACAGAAGAGAATAGAGAGCTTTGAGAGTGTGAGAGTATTGATGAACTAATGTTCGTGTCTAGAGGTTAAAATAAAGAGAGTTTATATAGTAGCTCAAGAGTAGAGCAAATAAGGTAAAGCAATCAACAATCAGTAATTAAGGAATTTCAGAATCAATTACACGAAGATTCAGCATAGTTTTCTCCTTTAATTAAGGAAAATCAACCAACGGTAATGACAGGAGCTAATTAAGGCAACAGGTTCAATCAGACCGAGTAAAGAAGTAAGAATCAATGATCTTATTAAGGAAAGGAGTTCAAACTAAAACAAAGAACTTCAGAATAGAGAGTCAAGGGTTTAATTAAGGAAAGAATCATGCAAAGAGTCAGCAAGTATCGCAAATAATTTTCAAATAAGGCAAGAAAGGAATAGTCAGGAAACAGATTGATAAATCAGGAATTCAAATCAACACTGATTAAAGGGTGAAAATATAGGTTTACCATGAATAGGCAAAAAAAATGGATATAGACACATAGAATCAGTAAAAAAGTCAAACCAAGAACCTTAGTAGAGGCACATTAGGATAAAAATCACAAGACATCGAATTAGGCTAAAGAGCAATCACAGGAACCAAAGCATAGGACAAAGTCAGTACACAAGTAAACCGGACAAACTCAGAAACCAAACAAAATGTCGAAAAAATCAGGGTTTCTAGCATAAACGAGTTGGGGTTAAAGCAAACGTTACGAAATCGGTTAAAACACATAAGAAACAGAAGATTAAACACTCAAAATTATCATATGTTTTGGAAAAAGAAATTTTCGGGAAACCCTAGCTTTAAAAAATGGAAAACCATTCAAAAATCGGAAGGTTCTTGTAAAACTCATATGAAATAGGTTCGATCCATCTCAGATCTTGCACAGATCTGAGAAGTTCAAAGGACAAAAATGAGGGTTTCGAGAAGAACAACACAGAGATGAAGAAGCAAGCTTAAAAATCCATAGATCATAGGAAGATCTTACTCGAAATCGAACCGAACAGCCCGAAACAGGCGAGCAAAGACCAAAGGCGTAAGCAGACTAACCCTGGTCCCTTGAGGACCCCAGAGACGATGATACCAGCATAGGAGAGGCCATTAGAGGCCTGGGGGTGGTGAGAAACCACCATGAATGGCCATAGATGAGTGCCGGCGAGGATGGATTAGGGTTTAGACATCAGAGCATTTGAGAGAAGAGGGGATTAGCTGATGGTGGGGGAGGGTGTTAGATTGATTAGGGTTTGGGGGGTATAGGTTGGTTAATTTATGAAGGGGGAATCTAGACCGTTGATCAAAATGATCAACGGCCAAGATTTGGCAAGAAGTGGGTCGAGTAGATGTTGGGTTTGGGCTGGGTATATTTTGGGTTAAAATTGGTCTAGTTATTAGGCTAGGTTTCAAATGAAAAAGGGGCTATTTGTTAAATACGTAATTAACTGCCAAAATAATTTTTAAAAATGGTTAATAAATTACAAAAAGTTATTTTCATGCATGGAAATGTTTTAAAGTAATTACTTAATATTCAAAGAATATAAAAGGCTATTTTTCGGTAAAAAGTAATCTAATAATGCATGCATAGGCTATAATTGCAAAGTAATTGCAATTGCATCATAAAAATACAAATGTGGCTATTTGTGCAATAATTGAAACTTAATACAAATGCAAATGATAAAATTAAGCCACAAAAATAATTATAGAACTATTTTGTGATGCAATCAATGATTGCTTTTATAAATAAATGCTGGGATAAGTTAATTAAAATATTTTTAAAATGCCGAAATTGTATGAAAAATACTAATTGGTGCCAAAGCATAGTTTGAAAATATTATGGGAAAAATTGGGTATCAACAATAACATACCGCAAGGGAAAGGTTATGACAACGTCTATCGGGTGGAACTGAAAAATAGGGCCTAAGATTTCGAAAGGCGACTACGAGAGCTAAGGTCATCTTTTCAAGGTGCGGATAATGAGTCTCCACTTCTGACAAAATTTTAGTAACGTACAATAAAGGAAATTGTGAACCTTCACCCTCCCGAACTAGAACAGCACTTACCGCTACTTTTGAGACTGCTAGGTTTATTAGTAATTGTTCACCTTCCCCCGATTTTGATAGTAGTGGGGGCTTGATAGATATCGTTTCAGGTCTTTTAAGGCATGTTAACATTCTGGAGTCCATTGAAAATTGTTCTTCTTCTTCAGAAGTGAGAAGAAGTGACGACATATTTTCGAGTATCGAGAGATAAATCTGCTTAATGCAGCCAATCTTCCGGTTAAACTCTGTACTTCTTTAATGCTCGTTAGCTGATCCGGGATGTCTTCGATGGCTTTGATTTTATCAGGATTTCCCTCGATCCCTCTCTGTGAGACAAGGAATCCTAAGAACTTACCAGAGCCAACTCTGAACGTGCATTTTTTCGGGTTAAGCTTCATGTTATGCTTCCTCAAGATATTGAAGGTCTCTTGGAGGTGCTTTATATGATCACTTGCATTCAAAGAGTTGAACAACATATCATCTATATACACTTCCATTATTTTACCTATTTGTTTTTCTAACATCTTGTTCACGAGCCTCTGATAAGTGGCTCTATCGTTTTTAAGCCCGAAGGGCATAACATTATAACAATATATGACAAAACTTGTTATAAACAAAAAAAATTCCTGTCTTCCGATTTTATCTTGATTTGATTGTACCCTGAGTAGGCATCGAGGAAACTCATTAACTCGTGCCCGGCTTTAGCATCAATCCTTTGATCAATGTTTGGCGATGGGAACGAGTCTTTAGGGCACGCCTTATTCATGTCTTTATAATCTACGCACATTCAATATTTGTTATTCTTTTTCGGAAACACAATTACATTATCTAACCAGTTAGGATACTTTACCTCCCGGATTAAACCGAAGTCAAGTAGCCGAGTTACCTCTTCATTAACAAACTTGTTTCTGACCTCGGCTATTGGGCATTTCTTTTGCCTTACCTGATGGAAGGTCTGGTCCATGCTTAGCGTGTGCATAGCCACCTCTTGTGGGATACCTGTCATGTCCGTGTGCGACCATGTAAAACAATCAATGTTAGCTTTAAAGAAATTAATAAATCCTGACTTGAGTTTGGGATTGAGTCTTGTTCCTAAGTGAAACTTCCTCTCTAATAATTCTTAGAACAAAGCCCCTTGTTAGAGTTCATACACCATGGATTTAGTCACGTCTGTCTCTTTCGGTACTTGGAAGTATCTCGGTACCTGGTGTGATTCCGATGACTCCTCGCATTTATCATCTTCACTCGGCTCGGAAGAAAGCGTCGGCTCTTGTAATTGCTATTTGCTAGGTTCATTCCCTTTACTGCTAGAAATTAACACTACGTTCTCTCTTACTACAGGTTGATCTACTCTTTCTGTTGGACTCCCTCTGGGATCGGTAACTTCAGCAGTTGTTGATACGTTGATGGTACGGCCTTCATCTCATGTAACCATGGCCTACCAAGAATTATGTTGTAGCCCATTTCACCATCTGCCAAATCAAATAAGGTGTTCTTTGTTACCCCTTCGCCATTCGTGGGCAGCATGATCTCTCCTCGGGTTGTCACACTTGTCAGGTTGTACCCGCAAGGAGCTTTATTGCCGAAATGATACTTTCGGTTAATTTGGCTTGTTCCAGCACTCTCCATTGAATGATGTTGGTTGAACTTCCTATGACATCCAAAACATGCTTAATCTTGAAAGCTAGAAATTTAAGAGAGGTTACCTGGGCATCGTTATACAGTAGAAGAAGTCCGTCGGCGTCTTCCTCTGTGAAGGTGATGTCATGTTCGGCGACTTCCCTGAGTCTCTTCTGTGGGTCACCGATACATTTGTTTTCTTAGCAGCTAAGAAGGTTACACCATTGATTTCATTCCCTCCGAAAATCAAGTTGATGTTAAACCAATTAGGGTCTTCTCCAATCTTCGAGGGTTCTGCGTTGTCTAAGTTGCGGCCAAAATTGTTTCAACAGCGTTGCCACCTCCTTGTGCAGATGCCGGCAGTCTTCGAGCAACTTTCCATGCCGAAGATAGTCAATGAACTTGTTCCTCCAGTCCAAGACTAGATTGGTTATATTTACTTCGCAATAGTCATCAACATCCAGTACCGAATGCATAAGTTGAACGACAGTACCAGAGTTAGACCCTTTCATCTCCCTAGACGACCCAAAATTGGCGAATACTTCTGCTTCTACGTTCTCTTCTCTCGGGATGTGTGTGATCAACCATTCTCTGAATCGTGCGGGCAAAGTTTGAACTTTAATCACATAATGTTGCATGCATTCCTCCTTTGCGTCGAAAATACTGTATACTTGGTTTAGCACTAGCTGGAAATCACATTTGTTTTCACCGACCTTGGAATCATGTCCTCGTGAAAGTTTGAGTCCTGCAACCAAAGCCTCATACTCGAATTCATTGTTAGTTAGCGGAACAGTTTTAATGTCCTACCTCAGGGTTTCCCTCGAGGGCGTGATTAGGACCACCCCGAGCCCGGGCCCTTTCACATTGTAAGCTCCATTCGTGAACAAGGTCCAAACACCAGATGTCATTTCCGACACTATCACCGCTTCTTTAGCAGCCAAGGGTAATAACCCAGGACTAAAATCGACCTAAAGTCGGCAAAAACTAGTGATTTGATTGCAGTCCTAGGCTTGTATTCAATATCGAATTTGCTAATTTCAATTGCTCGTTTGGCCACCCGACCTGACTATTCAGGCTTGTGAAGAACATTCCGCAAGGGAAAGGTTGTGACAAAGGCTATCGGGTGGCAGTGAAAATAGGGCCTAAGCTTTTGAGAGGCGACTACGAGAGATAAGGCCAACTTTTCAAGGTGTGGATAATGAGTCTCCGCTCCTGACAAAATTTTAGTAACGTACAAAAAAGGAAATTGCATAAATTCACCCTCCCGAAATACAACGGCACTTACCGCTACTTCCGAGACCGCTAGGTATATTAGTAATTGTTCACCTTCCCCCGGTTTTGATTGTAGTGGGGGCTTGATAGATATCGTTTCGGGTCTTTTAAGGCATGTTGACATTCTGGAGTCCATTGAAAATTGTTCTTCTTATTCAGAAGTGATGACATTTTTTCGAGGATCGAGAGATGAACCTGCTTAATGCAGCCAATCTTCCGGTTACCCTTTGTATTTCTTTAATGCTCGTTAGCTGATCCGGGATGTCTTTGATGGCTTTGATTTTATCAGGATTTACCTTGATCCCTCTCTGTGAGACTAGGAATCCTAAGAACTTTCCGGAGCCAACTCTGAACGTGCATTTTTCCGTGTTGAGCTTCATGTTATGCTTCTTCAAGATATCGAAGGTCTCTTGGAGGTGCTTTAAAGGATCGCCTGCATTTAAAGACTTGAACAACATATCATCTATATACACTTCCATTATTTTACCTATTTGTTTTTTTAACATCTTGTTCACGATCCTCTGATAAGTGGCTCCGTCATTTTTTATTCCGAAGGGCATAATATTATAACAATATGCGCCAAAATTCGCTATAAACGATGTTTTTTCCTATCTTCCGTTTTCATCTTGATTTCATTATACCCAGAGTAGGCATCAAGGAAACTCATTAACTCGTGCCCGTCTGTTGCATCAATCCTTTGATCAATGTTTGGCGATGGGAACGAGTCTTTAGGGCACGCCTTATTCAAGTCATTATAATCTATGCACATTCAATGTTTGTTATTCTATTTCGGAACCACAATTACATTATCTAACAAGTCAGGATACTTTACCTCCCGGATTAAACCGATGTCAAGTAGTCGAGTTACCTCTTCATTAACAAACATGTTTCTGACCTCGGCTATTGGGCGTTTCTTTTGCCTTACCGGATGAAAGGTCGGGTCCATGATTAGCATGTGTATGGCCACCTCTAGTGGGATACCTGTCATATCCGAGTGCGACCATGCAAAACAATCAACGTTAGCTTTAAGGAAGTTAATAAATCCTGGCCTGAGGTCGGGATTGAGTCTTGTTCCCAAGTGAAACGTCCTCTCCAATAATTCTTCGAACAAATACCCTTGTTAGATTTCATACATCGTGGATTTTGTCGCGTCTGTCTCTTTCGGTACTTGGAAGTATCTCAGTACACGGTGTGATTCTGACAACTCCTCGCCTTTATCATCTTTTCTCGGCTCGGGAGCAGGCGTCGGCTCCTGTAATTGCTATTTGCTGGGTTCATTACCTTTATTGCTAGAAACTAACATTGCGTTCATTTCTCTTACTATAGGTTGATCTCCTCTTTCTACTAGACTCCCTGTGTGGTCGGGAATTTCAGTAGTTGTTGATACGTTGACGGTACGGCCTTTATCTCATGTAACCATGTCCTACGGAGAATTATGTTGTACCCCGTTTCAGCGTCCACCAAATCAAAAAGGTGGTCTTTGCTACCCCTTCACCGTTCGTTGGGCAGCATGATATCTCCTCAGGTTGTCACACTTGACAGGTTGTACCTGCGAGGAGCTTTATTGGTGAAATGATACTTTCGGTTAATTTGGCTTTTTCTAGCACTCTCCATTGAATGATGTTGGCTGAACTTCCTGGGACAACCAAAATCTGCTTAATCTTGAAATCTAGAACTTTAAGAGTGATTACTAGGGCATCGTTACGCGACAGAAGAAGTCAGTCGGCGTATTCCTCTATAAAGGTGATGTCGTGTTCGGCGACTTCCCTGAGTCTCTTCTATGGGTCACCGATACCTCTATTTTCTTGGCCGCTAAGAAGGTTACACCAATGATTTCATTCCCTCCGAAAATCTTGTTGATATTAAACCGAGGAGGGTCTTCTCCTATCTTCGAGGGTTCTGCGTTGTCTAAGTTGCGGCCAAAATTGTTCTTGGCTCGGTCACTCAGTAACTCCTTGATATGGCCATTTTTTAATAGCATTTCCACCTCCTCGTGCATATGTCGGCATTTTACGGGCAACTTGCTATGAAGATAGTCGATGAACTCGTTCCTCCAGTCCTAGACTAGATTGGTTATATTTACTTCACAATAGTCACCAACATCCAGTGCCAATGCATAAGTTGAAAGATAGTACCAGAGTCGGACCCTTTCATCTCCATGGACGATCCAAAATTGGCCAATGCATCTTCTTCTACGTTCTCTTCTCTTGGGATATGTGTGATCGACCATTCTCTGAACCGTCCAAGAAAAGTTTGAACTTTAATCACATATTATTGCATGCAATCCTCCTTTGCGTGAAAATCCCGTACACTTGGTTTACCACTAGCTTGGAATCATATTTGATTTCTACGACCTTGGAACCAAATCCCCAGGCCAGTTTGAGACCTGCAACCAAAGCCTCAAACTCTGCTTCATTGTTAGTTAATGGAATAGTTATAATGTCCTACCTCAAGGTTTCCCTCGAGGGCGTGATCAGGACCACCCCGAGCCCGAACCCTTTCAAATTGTAAGCTCTGTTCGTGAACAAGGTCCAAACTCTTGATGTCATTTCTGACACAATCACCGCTTCATTAGCGGCCAAAGGTAATAACCCTGGACTAAAATCGGCCACAAAGTCGGCCAAAACTTTTGATTTGATTACAGTCCTAGGTTTGTATTCAATATTGAATTCGCTAATTTCAACTACCCATTTAGCCGACCGGCCTGACAACTCATGCTTGTGAAGAACATTCCGCAAGGGAAAGGTCATGACAACGGCTATCGGGGTGCACTAAAAGTAGGGCCTAATATTTTGAGAGGCGACTATAAGAGCTAAGGCTAAATTTTTGAGGTGCGGATAATGAGTCTCCACTCCTGACAAAATTTTAATAACGCACTAAACAAGAAATTTTATTAGTAATTGTTCACCTTCCCCCGATTTTGATAGTAGTGGGGGCTTGATAGATATCGTTTCAGGTCTTTTAAGGCATGCTGACACTCTGGAGTCCATTGAAAATTGTTCTTCTTCTTCAGAAGTGAGAAGAAGTGACGACATATTTTCGAGGATCGAGAGATGAACCTGCTTAATGCAGCCAATCTTCCGGTTAACCTCTCTACTTCTTTAATGCTCGTTAGCTGATCCGGGATGTCTTCGATGGCTTTGATTTTTTCAAGATTCACCTCGATCCCTCTTTGTGAGACTAGGAATCCTAAAAACTTACCGGAGCCAACTTTGAACGTGCATTTTTCCGGGTTGAGCTTCATGTTATACTTCCTTAAGATATCGAAGGTCTCTTGGAGGTGCTTTAAATGATCACCTGCATTCAAGGACTTGACCAACATGTCATCTATGTACACTTCTATTGTTTTACTTATTTGTTTTTCAAACATCTTGTTCACGAGCATCTGATAAGTGGCTCCAACATGTTTAAGCCCGAAGGGCATAACATTATAACAATATGTGCCAAAATTAATTATGAACGAAGTTTTTTCCTGTCTTCCAAGTTCATCTTGATTTGATTGTACTCGGAGTAGGCATCGAGGAAACTCATTAACTCATGCCCGGCAGTTGCATCAATCCTTTGATCAATGTTTGGAATCGGAAACGAGTCTTTAGGGCGCGCCTTATTCAAGTCTTTATAATCTACCCACATTCAAAATTTGTTATTCTTTTTCGGAACCACAACTACATTATCTAACCACTCAGGATACTTTACCTCCCTAATTAAACCGATGTCAAGTAGTCGAGTTACCTCTTCCTTATCAAACTTATTTCTGACCTGGCTATTGGGTATTTCTTTTGCCTTCTACAGAGGGAAGGTCAGGTCTAGGCTTAGCTTGTGCACGACCACCTCTAGTGAGATACATGTCATATCCGAGTGCGACCATGCAAAACAATCAACATTAATGTATACGGTAAAAATCCGAGGGTCCGATTTTATGACACCTCATAGGCACGTCTCCAAAGACTTGAGGCACGGCTCGAGGTTCGACCTTGAGGGTTCTTAATGTTCGACCTTGGGGCAGTATAAATCGGTGGTTATGATGGCAAATGGGAAGTTCCCGAGGCACTTGATTAAAGCTGACCAAGTCTACTAGGCTATTACGAGCCCATACCGTGGTATTAAATGGTTGTATCAGCCGCGTATCTTTGTAATAAATGCATCTGTACCATGTTGGGATATCCCATGATATATAAAGGGGATCCTTGTCATTTTGTAAAGGCATATACAACACATGATATTGAATACAAGAACAAGAACATTCTTCGCTCTCTAACTTAAACATATTCTCCTTTGATCTTATTGCTTACATTTATTGTGTTTCATTAATTGTTCTTCATTTATTACTCATTATTGATCATAAAGAGCCGTCACCAAGTCCCTTAGAACTGTTAGTTCTCCATCGATTGTTCAGAGCCTAACTCCTGGCTCGACCTCGAGACCCCGTATAAGCCATCTCGAGGCCCCGATAACTACTCGGTTTGCTTGGTACACCATCTTCAAATTCTTACCTTATTTTCTAGTCTCACGCTTAGCATGTATTGCCTAACAACTAGCATAAAAATAAATCACGTATTTTTAGAACCACAAAATCAAATCTAATTGTAATTACCATTTTCGCGGTAAACAGTTTGGCGCCCACCGTGGGGCTAAAAATAATAGTGATTGTTTTCTTGCTGGTTTACTACATAACGCAAGTTATCTTTCATGCTTTTTCATGTCCAAGGAATCTTTGATTTCAGGTCAGAATGTCAAACTCAGTGAACGCATATGAGAACAACGGTCCTGAGGACCATGGAGAGAATGGTGTAGTTGTTTCAGGTGTCGGTGTACCGCCGCAAAACCCTGAGGACGCACCAGAACCAATTCCCATGGACGTGGTCTCGCGCAACGCCCAACATGTCGATATAAGCTCCCACACTAACAGGAGTATACGCCAAGAGAATCAACATGAAGCTTAGAAAACCCCAGCTCGGGAGGAATGAGAGGTTAGCCTTCATGTCATTTTTGAGATGTTGCAGGCACAACAGCTGGCAATCGCTCAACTGCAGAGCCACCAAAAAACTCCGAGCACAGCAGAACCAGAAATGGCTCCTCGAGCCGAACAAGTACTAGAAAGATCAAGAAACAACAGGTCAGCAGCCGATCCCGCTATCATAAAGATGCTCGAGGACCTCACAAAGAGGATAGAATCGGGCGAAAAGAAGATAGAAGCCAACGACAAACAAATGGAGACATCCAATTCAAGGGTCGATCAGATCCCAGGCGCACCCACGAACCTGAAGGGTGTTGATTAAAAGAAATTTGTACAAAAGCCATTCCCGTCAAACGCCGCTCCAAAGCCCATTCCGAAGAAATTCAGAATGCCTGATCTCCCGAAGTACAACGGAACCTCAGACCCCAACGAGCACAACACTGATTATACCTGTGCTGTAAAGGGGAACGACCTGAAGGACGACGATATTGAATCCGTCTTATTGAAGAAGTTCGGAGAAACACTTTCAAAAGGGGCCATGATGTGGTATCACAACCTAGCCCCAGATTCAATAGATTCATTTGCCATGCTGGCAGATTCTTTTATAAAGGCACACACCGGTGCCATTAAGGTGTCTACAAGGAAATCCGACGTCTTCAAAATTAAACAAAGGGAAAACGAGATGTTGCGGGAGTTTGTGTCCCATTTCCAAATGGAGAAAATGGAATTACCACCAGTCTCCGATGACTGGGCATTGCAGGCCTTCACCCAAGGTTTGAACGAACGGAGCTCGATAGCCTCAAAGAAACTAAAGCAGAACCTGATAGAATATCCCGCCGTGACTTGGTCGGACGTCCACAACCGATATCAGTCGAAGATTAGGGTCGAGGACGACCAACTGGGAGCCCCCTTGGGCTCAGTATATCCCAACATGCTCTTGGCAAAGGAACCAAGACCAAACAAGGAAAGGTATCAACCTTACACTGAAGATCGAAGAAACGCCCCAAGGCGTAACATACCCCGAAATGATCGAACGACAGACCGAGTTCAGAATCCTTGGGGACTTGTGGGCAGAGTCGGATTCGACAGACATACAGGACCGACAGAGGCACCCCGATTGTCCGAATACAACTTCAACATTGATGTTTCAGACATCGTCTCTACCATCGGTAAAATCAGAGAAACTAGGTGGCCAAACCCCGTACAATCAGATCCGTCACAAAGGAACTCCAACCTGGTATGCGAGTTTCACGGTACACACGATCATAGGACCGAAGATTTCAGACAGCTCCGAGAAGAAGTAGCTCGACTAATCAGCAAAGGGCATCTCCGAGAGTTCCTCAGCGATCGAGCCAAAAATCAATTTCGAGAAAGAGGGGCAAACAGGAAAAATGAAATAGAAGAACCACAACATGTCATCCACATGATTGCCGGAGGAGTCCACATCCCACAAACCCATCATCAAACGAACAAAAATAACCATCACCAGGGAAAAGCGAACTCGGGGTTACATACCCGAGGACGCTCTCACGTTCAACGACGAGGACATCGAGACCCTGTCTCAGCCTCATAACGACGCACTAGTAATCTCTTTTCTTATGAATACATTTCAAATTAAACGTGCACTTGTGGATCCAGGTAGCTCGGCCAACATTATCAGGTCGAGGGGGTGGAGCAGCTCGGACTGCTCGACCAGATCGTGCCCGCCTCGCGAGTCCTCAACGGATTCAACATGGCGAGCGAGACAACGAAAGGGGAAATCACCCTCCCGGTCACCTTGGCCGGCACAACCCAAAAGGCCAAGCTTCATCTCATCGAAGGAGAAATGAGATACAATTCCTTACTCAGAAGGCCATGGATACACTACATGAGATCAGTGCCATCAACTCTTCATCAAATGATGAAATTTCCGACAAAGGACGGAATAACTATGTACGAAGAGCAGCATGCAGCAAGAGAGATGTTCGCGGTGCACGATGTGGCGCCGGCATCGACGCCTTCAACGTCCAAGGAGCTAAAGGACCGTACCGCTCCCCGGAGAAAACGATTGAAGCACATCGAGGCTCGAAGCGCCGTCACCACTAAGGTATAATCGTCTCCCTTTTATTTCACATCTTACACTAACCTATGTACAAGTGTCCGATCGGAACAATCGAAGCGCTTTCCAGCTTGAAGACCTCAGGTTTTAAAGCATGCGTTGCACTCTTTTTCTTCGGTCGGGTTTTATCCCAAGAAGGGTTTTACCGGCAAGGTTTTCAACGAGGCAACATCGATATGCTACCTGAGGAGAACTTAACAAGTATTCAAGGCTTCTCTTCAATCAACCTCGAATACTAAGGGCATCCCCCCGGGAGATCACCCCCTCGAAGAAGTTAAGATAAGCCAAAAAGGGTCTCAATAGGAAAAAGATGTATCGGGCCAAGCGGTCGAATGAACCGTGTCCGCATAGAATAGTTGAACCCTTGATGACGAGAACACGTATACTTGTTCCATTTCCATCAAAACACTTGGCGCTTTAAAGAAATCCGCTATTTTTTCAAGAAGCGGCTCCAGAGCCCGAAATTTCCCGAACTCTCGGGGACTGACGTCAAAAACTCAAAGTCGTGGGACCTCTGGGTCGGAAACTTTGAACTCGTAAGCCCTCAATGAGGCAACTCCAAGTTTACACAAAACGGCTCTAGAGCCATGAAACTCTCGACGTCTTGGGGACTGTCACCGACGGTCACCCCATCGATTTGTCAACTCGAGACTATAAGACCCCATACGGGCAACCTCGAGCTCATAAGACCTTCACAAGGCAATACCAAACCTGTAAGACCTCAAGCAAGGCATGAGTTATACTTGTACCAAGTAGCCAAATCTGTAAGACCTCAAGCAAGGCATGAGTTATACTTGTACCAAGTAACCAAATCTATAAGACCTCAAGTAAGGCATGTCAAAATTTATATCTTAAAGTTAAGGCTATATATTCGAACTTGTAAGACCCCTAAAAAGGCATACCCTCGACATAGATGCCGAAGCTACTTCACTCGGGGACTAAAAGGCTACGGCCAAATATGATCACTACGGTCACAAGGTTGTACCAGCCAAACTAACGCGACTCGGGACGCCTGACCGTCGCCATGAAACTCATAGGCCTTCAAATTACTTCGAAAAGAAACGGTTAACCAGGCTACCCTCGACATAAGCAAAAGAGCTTCGATCACATCAGCTCCAAACAATAAAAGGGCTTCGAAACACTTCAGCCATCGAGCGAAACCTCCCAAGGTGCTCGCCCATCGTCACATAAACGGCTCGCAATTGAGGTCCTTATTGAACCGTCGAAGAGTCGTACGAACACAAAAAACTTCAACGAGGGAAAAATGAGCCTATACTAGAGGTTATACCGACCCTACGCGTAAGAGCCACTGTCGCCAGTCTAAACTAAAGGTCGTACCGACCCGATGCGTAAGTGCCACTGTCGCCAGCTTGAATTAAGGGACGTACCGACCCAACACGTAAGAGCCCAGAAGCCAGCTTAAAATTTGAAAACTTCAGGGTCAATAAGCTTGAGTAGAGGTCCGACTCGAAGACTGAGCCCGAAACAAGTTAACTAAAAAATGCCTAAGGGCAAACGCGTAAGAGCCTACGGGCCAGCCCAACAAGCCTCAGGACCGATTTACAAACCCAAGGGTATTTTGCCTCGAGGCCCAGTTCACCTGGCTGAACATCGACAGACGTATGAATTCAAAACAGAAAGAGACGTACACAAGCAAAGGGAAACGCATGAAAAGTAAAACCAAAAGGCTTCCTTTTATACGTGTATGCAAAGCTTCATTTACAAAGTTCTCTAAGAACATGGTACAAAGAATTAGAAAAGAAAGGCCTAGCCTACGCTCCCCTCGGGGACTGTGGTCCGTCGGCCTCTTTTTCATTATCTTCGGCATCGGACAAAAGGAACTTGGCATCGTGCTCATCCGCCTTCGCCTGCGCTATCTCCTCTGAGAGATCGAAGCCCCTAGCATGAATCTCTTCGAGAGTTTCCCTCGGAGATTTGCACCGAGTATACTCATTGCTTCTGCTCTCCCAATCAAAGGCCCCTCTCAGCTCAGCCCGAGTATCGGCAGCATCCTTTAAATAGACGGCCACTTTCTCGCCTGCCTTAACTCGAATCTCTTCAGCTTCAGCTCGGGCGTCAACAACCTCGGCCTTCATCTTCAAAGGCTCAGACTCAAGCCTTGCAATCATGCTCGCTTGGACCGAGTTGTTTTCATGAGCATTTTGGAGTTGCACCTAGAGCGCAAAAGCCTTGGCCAAAGCGTTCTTCTTGGCTGCAACTTGGGCATCTGCTTGAGCCTTTAACTCAGTACACTCGTGCTTGGCCTGACCAACTTCACCCCAAAGGCGTTCCAGGTCCTCCGTCTTTTTCTACAACTGAAATATCAAAATGTTAATCTCTGAAGAAAGGAGAAGAGGCGTGCGCTCCCTCGAAACAAAGGTTACTTGTCTTTCGAGGTAGATTTCGTAGTCCGGGCTTTGACCCGCCTCGTACCGCAAGAATAAAAACTCCCTTGCCCTTTTATCACAAAGAAGCCTTAGGGATTTCTCCTCTTCTAAGGCTTTTCGCGACCTGGCTTCACGGCGAACAACTCAGACGTGAGCTTGTCAAAAGCCTGGGAAAAAGGAGCTCAATAAGAAAATGAAAGTGCAAAATCAGAAAACCAATACAATTGACCGAAACTCACCACACAACAGAGCCGCTGAGCCTCCCAAAAGTCGAGTGCACGTTTACTAGCCTGGCCTCGTCGGCCCCAGTAGAACCGCTCCCAACAAAAGTATGATCGCTCGAGACCTCTCTTGAGTCAGGCGGCCCATGGCCCCGAACATCCCTTGAAGTACCTTCGAGGGGATAAGAAGACGACGCCAGAAAATCCTTGTCCCTCGAAGTGCCTTCGACGGGAGAAGATGATGGCACCAGAAAATCTTTATCCCTCGAGGTACCTTCGATGGGAAAAGAAGACGACGCCAGAAAATCCTTGTCCCTCGAAGTGCCTTCAACGAGAGAAGATGACGGCACCAGAAAATCTTTATCCCTCGAGGTACCTTCGATGGGAAAAGAAGACGGCGGCAAAGGAAGAACCATCTTGGCAAGGCCAGAAGCCTCGGGCACTGCAGGCTCGGCTGATACATCTTCTCTAAACCTCCGGGCAGAACTTGCCTCGCTATAAGCACCTTCACCCTTCGAGGGACCCTTCCGCTTGTTATTATTCCTCGGTTCCGAAGCCGATGATCCTTTATCCTCTCTGAGGGGACACGGTCTCATCTTAGAAAATTCCCCAATGCCTACGGTGACGGAATCAGCACACGTAAAAGAAAGTACCTTTCAAAAAAAACAAACCACACAGCACGTACTGTGGTGTTTGGCCTCCCATCTACCTTTGGACAGATCTCGCCACTTGTGCCCATCATAGGTCGAGCGGGCTGCCAACTTCCAAGCCCAACCCGTCAGGTCGAGGACCTCGTATGGCATCCGCGGGATTGCTATAAAAGGAAAAGAAGGCGTCTTTACAGAGCCCGCCTCCACCATGGACAAAAATAGTAATAACACGAGTGTACCACTTACGTGTGAAATTCCATTTCTCAAGAAATGGCAGGAACTCACGGGGATAACATCGATAGTCCGTACTCGGACAAATCGACTCATCCACCCTCGGTCCCCATCTTCTTCATCATCGACGACAAAGGGCCTGGCGGATCGACATCGCAAAGTTATCAGGCCTCGATGGTGAAAGGGCCGATACAGCCTAATGAGGTGACTAAGGGTGAACTCAAGCCCGGCCTTCTCCGCAAAGAACCTTATCATCAATACTACCCTCCAGAATGACGGGTGAACCTGTGCCAGGGTAGCCCGAATATCTTAGACAAAAGTCAAGCACGACTCTATCAAGAGGGCCCGACGTAAAGGGGTACGTGTACACTTTATAAAAAACATCTGCATAAGCCTCGATGCTCTCTCCCAGGGAAGGTACCTGCAACAGCACCTTTTCTCCCCATCCACAGTCTCTCCTCACTGCCTCGAGGTGTCCTTCCCCTATTGATGAAATGAACCTCGATGCACACTCCCAATGGCCCTGAACATCGGGAGAACTCTCTAACGTAAGGTCCCTCCTCGAGACAAAACCCCTCGGGGTTAGCTCACCGGATGCCGGCGGTGTACCACCAACCATCTTGGCAAGGCCAGAAGCCTCGGGCGCTGCAGGCTCGGCTGATACATCTTCTCTAAACATCCGGGCAGAACTTGCCTAGCTATAAGCACCTTCACCCTTCGAGGGTCCCTTGCACTTGTTATTATTCCTCGGTTCTGAAGCCGATGATCCTTTATACTCTCTGAGGGGACACGGTCTCGTCTCAGAAAATTCCCTAATGCCTACGGTGACGGAATCAGCACAAGTAAAAGAAAGTACCTTTCAAAGAAAACAAACCACACAGCACGTATTGTGGTGTTTGGCCTCCCATCTACCCTTGGACAGATCTCGCCACTTGTGCCCTGTTGGCCCAAGAACAGGTGAAGTTTTGAAGATTGACAAAAGAACTCAGACATGGACCAGGTCCATCTTGTAAAGCACAGTCATGATCAACCTGTACATGTGAGATGCACGTGAAGGAGATAAATCTAACTGATCAAGAAGCGATATCTCCTGATCTGATTGAAAAGGTTGCATATTGGATAAGGAGAGAAAGACTCCTTACATGAAGAGAACACAGTTTAGGAAGAAGATAGTGTTAGAGTTTGAGATCACTATGAACTCTTCTACGATAGAAGAGTAGCAATTGAATCCCAGTCAAACTCTGATTACTAACCTATTAAATGTCAGTGTTGTTCTCTTTTACAGGAAATGCACACAAGCAGAAGTTAAACTTAAATTGAGAGCAAAAGAGCAAGGCGATTTTGCAAGCAATTTACGTGTGGTTCGAATGTGCAATCCTGAAGCTACTTGAACGAGATAGAAGAACCAGTTCCAAGTGTCTATCTTTTATTCTAGTTCAGTTATAGTAGGTGATTTTACATTGTATCTTTCAGCTTTTATAGAAGCAATTGTATTAGGTACCTAGAGTGTTCAAGTTAGAGTTAACTTGAAGTTGTCGCAACAGTTGAGGCTGTGTGCCACAACGGGATTAGAGTTAATCCTTAGGCTTACAAAGAGTTTTGTAAATGCTGTTTTGTCTTAGTGATTTTAGTGGAAGTTTGGGAAAATCCTACTGAGTAGTAGGTCGTGGTTTTTTCACCTTTTGAGCCAGGTGTTTTCTACGTAAAAATCTCTATGTTCTTTATTTTTTGTATTTATTATTCCACAAACAGTAGTAGTTGGAACACCTAGAAGAACCAGGTCCTTCTATAGTTCACATAAGCGAAAATTGGGTACCACACAAATCACCCCCCCCCCTCTTGTGTGGTATTGACATTTAGAACATCATGCCCATCATAGGTCGAGCGGGCTGCCAACTTCCAAGACCAACCTGTCAGGTCGGGGACCTCGTATGGCATCCACGAGATTTCTACAAAAGGAAAAGAAGGCGTCTTTACGGAGCCCGCCTCCACCATGGACAAAAATAGTAATAACACGAGTGTACCACTTACGTGTGAAATTCCATTTCTCAGGAAATGGCAGGAACTCCACGGGGATAACATCGATAGTCCATACTCGGACGAATCGACTCATCCACCCTCGGTCCCCATCTTCTTCATCATTGACGACAAAGGGCCTGGCGGATCGACATCGCAAAGTTATCAGGCCTTGGTGGTGAAAGGGCCGATACAGCCTAATGAGGTGACTAAGGGTGCACTCAAGCCAGACCTCCTCCGCAAGGAACCTCATCATCAATACTACCCTCCAGAACGACGGGTGAACCTGTGCCAGGGTAGCCCGATATCTTAGACAGAAGTCAAGCACGACTCTATCAAGAGGGCTCGACGTAGTAGGGTACGTGTACACGTTCAAAAACCCCTCTGCATAAGCCATGATGCTCTCTCCCAGGGAAGGTACCTACAACACCACCTTTTCTCCCCATCTGCAGTCTCTCCTCACTGCCTCGAGGTGTCCTTCCCCTATTGATGAAATGAACCTCGATGCACACTCCCAATGGCCTTGAACATCGGGAGAACTCTCTAACGTAAGGTCCCTCCTCGAGACAAAACCCCTCAGGATTAGCTCACCGGACGCCAGCGGTGTACCACCAACCGAGCGTGAAGCAGAGGCGGAACTCTCCTCTTCTTGGTGAACAGGTTTGAACGTGGCAGCCATGACTATGATGGAGCAAGAAAAGGGAAACGAGAACTTAAGTGAAAGCTCCAAATTAAAATGGTGAAAGAACCAGCACAAGAAAGAGGAACTCTACAAAAAGGGATAGTTGCTCAAAATAGCGGAATCCTCAAAAAGAGGGGAGCAAACTCATATATAGGGCGAGCGGTGACTGTCCGCCTACCCTAAAGGCCAATTAATGCTGGCTAAGCCATTGTCACTTTCGGGGAAGCGTACCAGCGGGATCACCTCGATCATTTCATGACCGTATCATACGGTTGGCGCTGTCGTACAACGATTGAAGGGTCAAAGAACCCCTTATCAACCTAGCCTCGAGATGGTACCCGATCTCGAGGATCTTTGCTGCTATAACGGTGGGCTCTAAGGAGCTACCCGCATAAACCTAGCCTCGAGATGGTGCCTGATCTCGAGGATCCTTCTAGATCCGAACGGTTCCCACTGGAGGGTTATTAATAAAGCCTCAGGGCTATTTTTCGCCTGCAATTCAATTCACACACGCTCCGGTTACTTTAGCCCGGGGGCCATCTTCATTTTAAGTTCAAAGCAAGTTATCGAGGCTACCCGAGTTCGAGTAAACTCTCACTCGGGGACTATTTGAAAAGGCCCGAGGGTTGTCTTTACTTGCAGGTGATCAAGCAAACTCATCTCTCAAGGACTACCTACGGGATCTAAAAGGGCTAAGTCATGATCTAAAATTCGAGGCCCCACTCTCGCTCAAATTCGAAGTCGGAAGTCCCGGCGGCCTAAATTTGCATCGGGCCATCAGGGCTTAGTCCGAGGGATGTCAAAGGGTTTTTAGGAAATATCGTATTAACCAATCAAAAACCAAGGGAACGCCCACGTCCGGGCCGATAGAGTCACATGCTCGGATTTTTTACAAACGCATGCAAAAGGAAATCGAAAACAAGTCAAAGACAAATCGAAGAAACATCTTTTGTATTGATAAACTACGATTACAAAATCCCACGAGGGGTCCTTACACAGAAACAAAGAAAGAAAAACAACTGCTAGAAGACTAAATCTACTCTCGAAGGCACATCCTCGGGGGCGACATCTACGAGAACCATTTCCTTGGGGGTCCCATTTTGATCTTCAGAACGACGCCTTCGAGAATCTCCTCTGAAACATCAATAGAAGAGGAAGAAGGCTATAGGCTACCAAAGGGCAAAAGCTTTTAAAGCCGGGAAAGTTGTGGCTTGGTGAAAAATTTGGCTAGTATGGGTCTCGTCAGTGTCACTCCCCAACCTCGGGAGGCGCGACCGGCGCTCAATCAAGTGAACCCAACTAAGCAAGCCTTATCAAACACTTTCTACCCAACTCAATGTGATTAAGGGATCCGGTTTCCGTTTAATTAGACAATAAGAGGGGTTTTACATTCAACGTTGAAAGTTTATTTTATATCATAACCTTAAATCGTAGTTAGGTTCCATGTTTTCCATACAGTTACAATTTTAAAGAAAGCAAGAGTTCGGAGTTACAACATAGTTCATAGACCCATCCAACACCCATACGTAACCCACACAACGTCTACGGAGCCTCTATGGATAAAAAAGACAAATTATGACAACGCCGGCAACAAGGCCCTGGCCATACCTCAAAAGTGGAAGTCTACAACAAAAGATGCACAACATAACCCCCTTGAAGGAAAAAGGGGCTCACCAAGACTCTGAGAGGAGGACACTCCGCTACGCGCGATCGGCACTGTCCGCTATAGAGCCACCTACATTCATTTAAAAATGTAGCGCCCCCGGCAAAAGGGACGTTAGTACCATGGAATAGTACTAGTATGTATAACTAAACACCATCTAGTTAGAAAGAACATTCATACAAGAATAAGGAAATCACAAGTATAACTCAAAACTTTAAACAATCACCACATTATCAAATAAAAGAATCATACAATTTTCACATCATTTTTCCATAGCTTTTAGTTTGGGGAATTTCACACTATTCATCATTGTTCACAATACCACCGCTATCTTGAGCGGAGTCTGATCTCGACCCGATCGGCTAGGTTGCCTCATTTGAGACATATACTTCAATCACAATCTCATTTTTCCTTTTTTCGGAATTCATTTCACAATACCACCGCTATCTTGAGCGGAGTCCGATCTCGGCCCGATCAGCTAGGCCGCCTTACCAAGGCGTTGTTCCCTTCTCATTAATCATCTCGTTTCAATCTTTGTTTCACATATATCATTTCATAGGCACTTGGGGCCACAACTACCACATCATTTCTGGCCCTAGGGCACATTTCACATCATTCCCAATTTCAATGTTAGCTTTGCAATTTAGGATAATAGGTGCACACAAGAGCAATTTAAACTGTAAGCATAGATAAGACTTCATAGATGGCACAACATGTGCAGCTTCAATCTCAATTTAAGGTCTAAGCATTTCAATACATGATTCGTATTCCTTGCACCTTTTCAAGTTATCAAGAATAGCACATTGATCATATTGAGACAAATCTTTCACGCATATAAGGTGACAACCCCAAATTCATGTGAAACAATAATTAAGTCAACAATTCAACTTTAATCTTACCGTATTTACAAAAACACCAACGGAGCTCAATTTCTAAAAGATGGGATTTTAGCCATACATACCTCAATAAAGCTTTCCTTAATTCTTACAAAATTCCGGGACTCTTAGCACTTCAATCTATTGTATAAGAATTACAAATCGAACCAAGATTTAGAGACAAGATTAAGATTCTAGCTCGTTTGAGCATATTATCAAGCAGTAAGGGTGCATTGTGATCTTAGGTCCTTTTTGTGAGAGATTTCTATCATTTTATACCCCAATTGCTTTCTTTTTAGTTCACAACCTCCCAATACTCTATGATCTTATATGCATGAAAGAAATCCATTCTTATTCCCATGAACCCCCAAGCTAAGTACTCATTCTAGTGTGAATTTCGAAACCAGAGATTAGGGCTCAAATTTCTTACCTCTTGGGGTGAAAGCCTAACAATTTTTTGCTTGAGAGTCTTCAAAGATTTGGCAAGGATTGAGAGTTAGTTTCTCCCTGTAGAGCTCCCTCTCTCACTCTATTTGCTGTAAAAATCACATAAAAGTGGTCTAATTGGTGTTTTTAATGGGATGGGGTCGGGTTTTAAAAGTTAGAAAATAGGAGCCCTGACACAATCTGCGATCGAATTCCTGACATGCGGCCAGCAAAAATGGTCCCAAAACCTGAACACACTGTCTGGGTATGCGACAGAAATGCGGTCCGCATACCTGTTCTGCGATCGTATAATGCACCGCAGAACTGCCCCTTACAAAATTCTAAGGGGATTATGCGATGACTATGCGCACCGCAAAGTGATTATGCGATCGCATAATTGGCTGCATAGTTGACCTCAAATTAACCATCACACTGCCTGACTCTGCGGCGACTATGCGGTCCGCATAGCTATTCTGCGATCACATAGTGGACCGCAGAAATGCACTTTTCTGGAAAACATTATCCCTTAACTTTTTAATGTACAGAATCTCTAATACATATACCTAACTTGGCACTACGAGCTTTCGGGTTTTGAGTGGAAATTTTCACAGGGCCTTACAGTCAGCACTACTATTATGAAGACACTTCTTGAGACGTTGCACCGGTGTGGGATGCAACAGTTAGTAGATGACGCCACCTCACTCCAGGGAAAGCAAAGGGAGTAAAGCGCCACACCAGGTTGAAGTTAAGGGAGATGAGCAGCAGTTCAAGGACCACATATCCTCTGATGCGGGAATAATTTGAAGCCCCTCTCTCATTATTTCGGGCCAACAACAACAACAACAAACCAGTACGACCCAACTCAATAAGGAAGAGCTCTAAAAGAGAGCCATGGCATAACTGGCAAAATTGCTACCGTATGACCTTACAGTCACAGGCTTGAACCATGGAAAATAGAGTTTGGATGAGGAAGAAGAGAAGAAAATGGATAAAGATTGTTGAAAAATGACTGAATGGAGTTTAGGTTCAAGAAACCTCCCATTTATAGAAAGGCGGTTGCATAACCGACAGCGGAATCTATACCTTTGGGAAACGTATCGACAGGCGCAATCAATGTTTTTTGGGAAACAGATCGGCGGCGAAATCACCGCTTTTGGGAGAATGAACCGACAATGTAATGAATGTTTCTGAAGATGGATTGATAGGATGTTTTCAGTTGCTTGAACACTGATGTCACAAGCATGACGTCATCACAAGGTGCTCAAGAAAGTCAAGAATTCAAGACCGTTTCTTATCATTTTCATCCTAAGAAACACGGGGACTATCTGTATACGGTAAAAATCAGAGGGTCCGATTTTATGATGCCTCGCAGGCACGTCTCAAAAGACTCGAGGCACAGATCGAGGTTCGACCCCGAGGGTTCTCAATGTTCGACCTGGGGGCAGTATAAATCGGTGGTTATGATGGCAAAACGGGAAGTTCCCGAGGCACTTGATTAAAGCTAACCAAGTCTACTAGGCTATTACGAGCTCGTACCGTGGCATTAAATGGTTGTATCAGCTGCGTATCTTTGTAATAAATGCATATGTACCATGTTGGGATATCCCCTGATATATAAAGGGATCCTTGTCATTTTGTAAAGGCATATACAACACATGATATTGAATACAAGAACAAGAACAAGAACATTCTTTGCTCTCTAACTTAAACATATTCTCCTTTGATCTTATTGCTTACATTTATTGTGTTTCATTAATTGTTCTTCATTTATTACTCATTATTGATCATAAAGAGCCCTCACCAAGGCCCTTAGAACTTTTAGTTATCCATCGGCTGTTCAGAGCCCAACGCCTGGCTCGACCTCGACCCCGTATAAGCTATCTCGAGGCCCCGATTCTCAGCTACTCGATTTTCTTGATACACCATATTCAAACTTTTACCTTATTTTCTAGTCTCACGCTTAGCATCTATTGCCTAACAACTAGCATAAAAATAAATTATGTATTTTTAGAACCACAAAATCAAATCTAATTATAATTACCATTTTCGCGGTAAACAGTTAACTTTAAGGAAATTAATAAATCCTGACCTGAGTTCGGGATTGAGTCCTGTTCCCAAGTGAAACTTCCTCTCCAATAGTTCTTCGAACAAAGCCACTTGCTAGAGTTCATACACCATAGATTTAGTTGCGTCTGTCTCTTCCGGTACTTGAAAGTATCTCGGTACCTGGTGTGATTCCGATGACTCCTCGCATTTATCATCTTCACTCGGCTCAGGAGCAGGCGTCGGTTCCTGTAATTGTTATTTGCTTTGCTCCTTCCCTTTACTGCTGGAAATTAACAATGCATTCATTTCTTTTACTGCTGGTTGATCTCTTCTTTCTGTTGGACTCTCTCTAGGGTCGGGAATTTCAGCAGTTGGTGATACATTGATGGTATGGCCTTCATCTCATGTAACCCTTGACTACCAAGAATTATGTTGTATCCCATGTCATAGTCCACCACTTCAAATAAGGTGGTCTTTGTTACCCCTTCGCCATTCGTGGGCAGCTAGATCTCTACTCAGGTTGCCACACTTTCCTGGTTGTACCCGCGAGGAGCTTTATTGTCGGAATGATACTTCTGGTTAATTTGGATTGTTCCAGCACTCTCCATTGAATGATGTTGGCTGAACTTCCTGGGACAATCAAAACACGCTTAATCTTGATATCTAGAACAATAAGAGAGATTACTAGGGCGTCGTTATGAGGCAGAAGAAGTCCGTCGGCGTCTTCCTCTGTGAAGATGACATCGTCTTCGGCGACTTCCTAGAGTCTCTTATGTGGGTCTCTGATACCTTTGTTTTCCTAACCGACGAGAAGGTTACACCATTTATTTTATTCCCTCCGTAAATCATGTTGATAGTCAATCGAGGAGGGTCTTCTCCTATCTTCGAGGGTTCTGCGTTGTCCCAGTTGCGGCCGTAATTGTTCTTGGCTCAGTCGCTCAGGAACTCCATGAGATGGCCATTTTTCATCAGCGTTGACACCTTCTCACACAGATGCCGGCAGTTCCCAGTTTTGTGGCTGTGATTCCCATGATACTCGCACCATAAGTTAGGATCCCTCTTGCTGGGATCGGATCTGATTGGTTTTGGGAATAGTGCTTCTTTGATATTTCGCATTATTGATACCAACTCTACTACATTGATGTTGAAATTATAATCTAACAACCTGGGATATATGGTATCCCGGGCCCCGGTACTTCTTTTTCTTGCAACGTTCTGTTGTTCTAACCACAGTTTGTCCTTCTGTCAGGAACGAGCCTATTTGAGTACCGGAACCCTTTGCTGCTGCATCCTTCGGCTCTCTCGTATGGCCTGAAGCAACCTTTGGAAGTTCGTCGATCTGTATCAAAATTGCCTTTGAATTTTTCCTGCTTCTTGTCTCCCGCCCCTTGGTTGATGTCGGGAACCCGAGCTGTTCATCTTCTATCCTTATCTTCGACTCATAGTGGTAATGAACATCCGCCCATGTGGTTGCCTAGAACTCGAATAGGCTTTCTTTCAACTTTTGGGAGGCGTCAGAGCTCCTCGAGTTCAAACCCTTTGTGAATGATTCCGCTGCCCACTCGTCTGGTATTGCCGGTAGCAGCATTCTCTCTTTCTGGAATCTGATCACGAACTCCCGCAACAATTCAGACTCACCCTGTGCAATCCTGAATATGTCCACCTTCCTAGCCATGTTAAGGCCCCTTTCATGAGGGTTTCTCCAAACTTTTTCGACAGAACCGACTCGATCTCATCTTGAGCCAAGTCTTTCCCTTTCATCGTCGTTGTATAAGTAGTGATGTGCTCCTAAGGATCTGAAGTCCCATTGTATTTGGGTATGTCCGGCATCTTGAACCGTTTCAGAATCAACTCTGGTGCTCAGCTTAAATGACAACTGGGTGTACTTCTTCGAATCTGGGTCCTTCAAAATTGATGGTGCGCCCGGAATATGATCCATTCAGGTACGAAACTCCTTCCTGTTCTGATCCATCTGCCCGTTCATCTCCCTCATGAATCTTATGAGTTTGATTTTGAAAGGTTCATTACCGTTGTTTTTACCGGACCCGCTACCGGTCCCCCCAGCACCTTCGAAATGACCTCATCCCTCGGGGTGTTGTTATCACCTCTTTTAGTCGTTTGATTTGCAGGAGCACCGGGAGGAATTGGGCCTCTCCCGTTTGCATTGTTGGAAGCTCCTGATAATGCTTGCTTTAATTCTGCCATGACTTGATCATGCCTTGAGAGATGGCCCATAATGGCTTTCTGTTGCTCTCTCAAGATCCTTTCCGGTTTCGCAACGTGTTCATCTTCCGCATCATCGGGAGTTGGCTCCCGCACATGTGGGGGGTACTGTCCGCCATGGACCGGAGTTGCCACATTCCCCTCATTGCGGGTGTCACTGATTGAATCCTCATGTTGACGCAGATTTTCATGCACCTCAACATTGTGTGCGATGTTGACATCGTTAGCTGCCTTTTCAATTTTTGCTAAGAAAAAAAGAGTCAAACGAGTTAGTAATAAACGCAAGGATCAACTCAATTACGCAATTGTCTAAGCCCCACGGTGGGCGCCAAACTGTTTACCCATAAAACGGTACAGTTGAATTTGTTACGTGGTTTATAGACGAGCAAACTGGTTTGATCCAAAAATGATAAATAAATTAGAAAAAGTAAGACTTAGCGATTAAAATCGAAGAAAATGACAAGCCTGGTTCCGGAAGCAATGCCTCCGAGAGCATAAATAAGAACAATATGAAACAGCAAGTAAAATTATTTTATTTAGCTTGAGAATAGAATGTAGCATAAGTTTTGCCAAGAATTTTGTGTCCTTACAATGGCTATTGAAACTACTATTTATAGCTATACCTAAGAAACAAGATCCGAGGATCAAGCCCTTCTTAAATGACAATAAAGGGGGTCATTGATGAATATGTAATGGTAGGCCGTAAATGCAAATATTCTTTGCAACGGTTGCCCATTTAATGCTAGGGAATATTCTTTATTGAATATTATCCGGTGGCAAGCATTGGATCCGTTCACGTTGATTATGTTGCCTTCGGGGTCTATCTGACGCCAACTGCGATTGTTATTCCCGGTTTGGTTCTTACTCGATTTGTCTTGTGCCTATCCTCGGTTCCACTGTCACGCTACCATTTGGTCGTTTATTATAAACGAGTTTACCCTATACAAATTTATTTTCCTCGAGAAATGGCACTTGCACCTACCTAAATTCGAATCATGTTAGTAACTACGGTAGTTTCGCTAAATCTAAAACAAGTAAAAGACTAACAAAAAAAAAGGTAACCAAAGAGCTTGAGTCATCCGGAGTTCAAACACACAGTGAATAGAAACAGTTGTATAATTCCACCTAAGTCTCCCGTCAAGTTTGGCATAGGTGTTTCCAAGAGTGCTCCTCAAAGAAAAAGAAAACCTTTGTTGTCTATTTTGTCAATTCGTCACCAGAAGTCAGTCATCCTCATGCAGGTCTCTTAATTGGTTTTCTTGATAGAAGAGATGAGAGAGAAGGGATGGAAAGAAAGGAAAATATTTGTTGGTGGAGCAGAAGATGAACCGAGGTGGGAAGGGGCGTAGAACATGGACTGAGGTGGGTAACAAGTAAAGGGGTCGGGTACAGTTAATGAGGCGGATATTATACCCACTAGTTCCTATCTATACCATATATTAAACCTTATTACCAAAAATGTTCATAATTTGTTAATTACCCGCCCAGTCCATACTTTTACTACAATTTATATACCATTCCATAATTAGGCAGATTTTGCCATTTAAAACGCGCTAAAAAGAAGGCACGAAATCTGCGTTTGATTATTTCCACATTAAATTCGAATTTTGAAACGTAAAGAGATCTCATTGCTGCGTAATTCTCTCATTTACTACAATTCTAAAACAACGCAAGCTTCAGGAGCTCCAGTACTCAATTTGTTTTTACAAATTCTACAACGCAATACAAATTGTAGAATTCAAAATTGTTCTTCATCGACCTCAATACCCAAATTGTCGAACCTATATCTGTTCTTCATCTCTTTCACACCATAATCAACATTTTGTGGTGCAAAGTAATGGCCATTCTGCAGAAAATAAAAATTATTGAACATTAGTAGTTTGCATAAAAAAGAAGCAGTAATCTACGTATAACTACATGATAACTACAAAATATAACTAAAAGAAGAACAGCCTAGCCACACCTATAACTACAAAACAATACAGGACATCTACACATGTAAACATTATCTCAAAACAATAAGGAAGAAAAGGGTAACCACAGCTCTATAACTACAAAAATATAACAGTTAGTTCAAGTAACTCACAAAATGTAGATTAATTGTAGTTAGTATGAAGGTAAATGTAGCAGCATACAAAAGGTGAAAAATATACCTTATCTAAAATTTACCCAGCAGCCTACAAAATAACTACATTTATGCACTGTCTAAAAATCACAATTACAATTAACCTTCAAAATTGAGACAAACAATCTACAAAATTTGGACAATTCCACATTTTACCAAAAAACACTTGAACAACAGATTTTTACAACCAAAATCACACTAAAAAACTGTAAAGAAAATAATTAAGTGTTATTTTGACGAAGAAGGAGAGAGGATTTTTCACAGATGGAATTTTAGGGGAATCTTCAACAAAATCATCATCTACAAATATCAGCTAATGTAGCTTTTGAAGGTTTTTTTTTTGGGAGTGTTGATTTTTTTCATGATTTGGGACTTGAAAAAACAGATGCAACTTCAAAATAGGATTTTGTGAAATTAACTGGAGAAGAAAATTGTAGAATCGTGGGTAACTGATGGTAAACGTGGGTGAGAGGCGATTATACGAAAATGGGGGAATTAACTGAAGGTAAAACGGGGGGGGGGTGTGGGGGGTGGGAGGAGAGAGAGAGAGGCGGGTAAACGAAAATGGGAGAATATACGCTCCTAAATTAACGCCTAATATAAATGAAGCATTAATTATACCCTCAATTTGAATTATGATATAAATATGGTAATTTGGTATGCTGAAATGTAATTAACACAATCCTTAAACATTGAGGGTAATAAGGTTTCATATATAGTATACGAAGGTAAAAATCCCCTAGTTAAATAGAGTCCGTGCTAAGCACGGGCCCAAATTCACTTGATTTTTATTTTTAAATTAACATGTTAAATTATTGAAATCAAATCGACAACAAAAACATATATAAGGAGAGAGATGCAATCTATCCTTTCAAATTTTTTTTATTGACATTCAATATCAATGTAATTTTAAACAACTTTAACATGGGAGTATGGAGTATGCACCTTCCAACTGAGTTTTGAAAGACTAACTTTGTACATTCCATTTCAAATATAGTTTAAGAGATTTTTCTTTTTTGTTGACGAAAGTACAAAAAGAATACGGAGCAAATGATGACAGTACAATGGGAAACG
This sequence comes from Nicotiana attenuata, assembly GCF_001879085.1. Taxonomy (NCBI): domain Eukaryota; kingdom Viridiplantae; phylum Streptophyta; class Magnoliopsida; order Solanales; family Solanaceae; genus Nicotiana; species Nicotiana attenuata. The sequence continues at coordinate 36,816,112 of NC_031993.1, forward strand.
GGAAGTAGCTTGGCTTTGCATATAGTATATGATAAGACCTAATAAAAAATATTGAAAACTTTATTTTTTATCCCTTTGCACAAATAAGTGAAAACCCCAATAATCAGCTTGTGTGGCTCATTTTTTGAAAAAATGTATGACTAAGCAGCAGTACATGCGGCGTAAAGGAGCAATTTGGGATTTGCAGAATCACTCAAAAATTATGTTTACTTACTAAAGATAATTTGTGATGGCAATTATTGTAATAATGACCTAATCCGGGACAAACAATACGAAGTATATAGTAATAGCTGCAAAAAAAATTCATAGTTTTCAAAATGGGGAAGTCCAAATGGGGACCACGTTTTCAAAAATATCATGCTACATCTTTGCTGCAGCTACTTGGCAACACCCGTTAGCACATAACGGCGAAGTTCCAAAAATACCCCTTATGGCGGCAAGCAAGGTACCTGAAGCTCCTAAACTCTCCCTTATGTATAAGTAGAAAATTTGGTTCACGTGACCTAGTAAAAATATAGGATTTTTTCGTTCCTATACATTATTTGAAACTTTATTACCAAAATTGTTCATATTTTGTTATTTACCCTACCTACACAAGTTCTATCTACAAAATATATACATTTGTTTGAACTAGAATCCTTTCTGCGCTACTCTTCCTTATTTAGACGCGGGATTTTGGGATCGTGTCTATTTCAATTATATATTTTACTGACGCAATCATCGCACCTTAATAAAGCCAACATTTTTGTAGAATCCTGCTATTACGCCAATTTTTTCTGATTATCATCGCACCATAATCAAGTTATTTTCTCTGGTTTTCTCTGTTTCCTCTGGTTTTCCATAGACAAAGGTTTTGAAAAAAAACAATTGCAAACAATTAGCTACAGTTGTATTGAATTTCGCGATATAATGTCAAAATTAGCGATCATGCTTCAGCTAAATGCTCACTGGGATAGCATTGGGAGATTCAAAGATTTTGATGTTGATGGAATTGCAGTCAACGAAGATTCAAATTATAGTCAATTGAATTCTGCAATTCCAGAGCATCTAATGATCGATACCTCCGCAAAAATCATTAAAATTAAATACATTGTCAACGAACGTTGTCCTCCAATGGAAATTCGGAACGATATGGGAGTTCGAGTATATATGGAGACGAAAAGGGAAAACAAAAACTTAGGAATGTATCTACTGTGTATAACAGTGCGTGATTTCAATTTGGAATGCAGTATCTCTAATTCGAGCACAATTGCGGGTTTGCTCTGTTTTTCAGTGCTGATGTTTTTACAATTTCTAGTGTTCTACAATATTACTACAACTTATCTACAATAATACTACATAGCAAATATAGTTCAACTGTTATGTCTCTACAAGTATTATGTCACATACTGAACACATGATTATACAAAGGTCTAAATTACTATACTTTTAATTGAGTGCAAGTTCATCTGATTATCGTATGTCTAACATGCTACATTGTCAAGCTATTGTAACATAATTTGAGAAGTATCAAGAACAGTGAATTTGATTGATAGGCCAACATCTCCGGCAATTGTGGAATATGAAAGTATCATCATAACAGAACAAACGCCAAATGTTATTGAAGTAGGCCAAGTGTACCAAGACAAGCAAACAATTGTCAGTGCAATGAAGCACTATTCTTTCATGAATAAGTTTCAATTTAGGGTGAAAAGGTCTAGTGCAAGAAGGTAGGAACATTATATTTGTCAAATTCATATTTGTGTACAAGTTGTAGTTTAGTTGTATATAAATTTTTTAGTATAATCTTTTGTGCATAAACAGCCTCGTATTTTGTAGCTAAATTTGCAAAACATTTTTTAAATTATTTTTATTCTGTAGCTACTGCCTCGTATGTGTTGGGGACAATTTTACGTGGCACTTCAAGTCCACCAGCATAAACGAATCAGCTATGTTCAAGGTTCAAAAATTCAACAGTTTGCACACATGCTCTTTGATGGACAACACATACATACAACGCAAACCTACTGCCGTGGTAGTTGGAAGCATGGTGATGCCAAAATATGCGGATCCTAAAGACAATATACATACCAAAAGACATACAAACTGACATGTTGTCGGATCATGGTGTGATATTAACATACATGCAAGCTTGGAGAGCAAAGGAAAAGGCTTTAGAATTTTTGAGAGGTCATCCTGCTAATTCCTACAGTCGCTTACCGAGTTATTTGTATATTCTGGAGAAGACTTATCCGAGATCAGTAGTGAAATTGCAGAAGACTGAAGACGACTGTTTCATGTATGTAGTTGTTGCACTTAGTACATCCATCAAGGGTTGGGAGCATTATAGGCCAGTTGTAGTAGTTGATGGCACCTTCTTGAAGTCGGCATATAGAGGAATCATGCTAACAGCTAGCACAATGGATGCAGCAAGTAATGTAAATAATTTGTAAAAAAAATTATTATAAAATTTTTTTTGGACTATAATTTTTTAATTTTCAAGGTTTGTTACTGAAATTGAATTTCTTTTTGCCACCTGTGATAGGTAGCATATTACCACTAGCATACGACGTTGTTGATTCTGAAAATGACGCATCATGGAGGTGGTTTTTTGATCAATTCAAATATTCATATGGTAAAAAATCAAATATGTGTGTTGTTTCGGATCGAAATGAGAGTATCTTGAAGGCAACATCTACTGTTTATACCGGCATGCCACATTATGCTTGCATGTGGCATATTTGGAGAAATGTAAGGTCAAAGTTCAAGAGGGTCATCTAAAGTTAAGCGAGTTATACTTTGCCACGGCACGATCATACACGCTTGATGAATTTAATGAAAGAATGACAAAGATTGAAGAGATCGACACATGTGTTAAAGCATACCTATACGATATTTGCTATCACATATGGTCTCGGGTACATGCTAAGGTGAACAGAACGTGGATGGTGACATCAAACATTGCAGTGTCATTGAATATGGTAACCAAAGATGCAAGAGAGCTGCCCGTAGTAAAACTATTAGAGTACATGAGGACTCTTCTTGAACGTTGGACTAATAAAAAATTATTGAATGCAAAGGGTACGTTCACGTACCTTAGGAAAAAGTACAACAAAGAGTTGTAGGACAGAATGAAATTATCGCAGAAGATGAGAGTAAGCTATAGCCAATAATATCAGATCATTTTTTCATTCAATCTATATATATACTGTTAATTGTAGTTATTTTGTTTTGTATATGTTGTTGACAACTAGTTATGTATTTGTAATGAAATTGTAGGTGAGGGCTTCAATAGATTACATCCATACTGTGATAGATGGTGTGAAGCGCTTCATTGTTTGCCTTCAAAACAAGAGATGTAGTTGTGGACAATTCCAGCTTGATGAACTTCCTTGTGCACATGCTTTGACGGCTTTGAGGCACAAGAACGAGTCTTATGAAAACTATTGTTCTCCTTATTACACGAGAGAGAGACTTCTGCAGAATTATGAAATACCAGTAGACCCGCTGCTTGACAAAATCAAATGGAATGTACCACAACATATAGTTGAAGAAGTTGTAAAGCCACCTACCGAGAAAAGGCAGCCAGGGAGACCTCGAAAACAAAGACACAAACCATATGATGAAGTAAATACAAAAAAGTACAAGGTTTCATATGGCAACTACGGACTAGAAGGGCATAACAAAAGATCTTGTAGGAATGCTCCCAAAAGAAAATAAAAATTGATACAGTTTAAAGTTTTTTTTTTATGAATAATGTTGATGATAATCTGTCCTTTAAAACATATGAAGTTGTATTTGTTCTGTTCTGGAGAATTATAGTTATGGTGTAATTGTGTTGCTAATTTGAATAAAGATTGTCTACTATAATGAATGTTTGATAAACAGATTTCAACTCTTAATGCAATTGTTTTGTAGTTGTTTTGTTCAGATACTGTGTTTATTTATTACTTTTCAGCCTTTTCTAACAACACTTCTTAAATTGAATAGATTATGTACTTTTGTATAGTAATTGTAGTTAAGCTGTAAAGAAATTATATAGTAGAAGTATCGAGATCAAGTACTAACAACTTTCAAACCAAAAAAAAGCCACAGATGTTTTCTATTCTAATTAGTAGACTTCTGGACAAAATAACAAAAAATAAGGTAAAACAAATATAGCACAAATGTGCTACAAATAAATTGTAGCTGACTTGTTATTAATAAACAATTTGTCTACAACTTTACTACAATCCAGCTACAACTAAATACTTTAACTATAAACTAGAAGGGACAAAAGAAAGATCTTATTGTTTCTTTATTTTCTTTGTCTGAAGGACAGAGGAAGAATTCTATCAGATAGAGAATACATAGCTTGACTGCATCCTCATCATCCACCCAACTACGGCTGGTTACAATTTGTTTCAAGTTTGACTTCTCAACTTTTTCCTTGTTCGGAAAATAGCTCCTCATTATTTTACTGTCATACTTAATTGTGTAACCAAGTCCGTCACTTCTGTAAAACATCTAAGGCCAGTGATAATGGCAAACTCCCTCAACCCAAAGTTCATCCTCTCCCCCTTTATCTCTGTTGTATAAAAGTCAAAACCAGATGTGTTCAATTCATACTTCATGAGAAGGTGAATTGCCTGATTTTGGATACATATTTTGGGCAGGGAAAGAAAATGCCCAAAATATGTCTTCCTAAACAACTTTAACCCATTTTCAGACAATAATACACCGATTGGCCAGGGACAGCAGTGTCATGAAAAATGAATTGAAAAGAATATCAATATAAGGCCCAGATGTAACCTGTGCTTGGAACCTAGTGATGCCATAATCAACATCACGTGGTGCAAAAAATATTCGATTCTGCGCCAAAAGACACAGTAAGTAATAAAACTTGTTTGAAGACCAAAAAACAAAATATGTACATTGCCACTACAATTTAGCTACAATCAGAAAGACATTAATACATTGCATACAAGTAGTTACAAAACTAGTAAACATATATAACAGCTGACCACATTGAAGATACAATTTCTTTACAGAAAATTATGTTTGGGCAAGAAATTAGAAAGTAATAACTACACTATATATACAATTTCTTTACAGAAATGAAACTAACATCTACAAAATAGAGCAAATAATAACCAATAAAACTAACTAAATCATGTAGAACATTCCCTAACAAAATGATTTAGAATAATATACAAGAAATCTACAATTTAAAGGGAAATGTAAAAAAGTTGATAACCTACAACAAATATACACAATGTAGACAAAATTTCTACAAATACAAAAAAACAAAAAATATGTGTAGTCATAAGAATGAGTACAGATTTTTTAACTTTAAATAACCAAAATTGTAACTACTAAAATTTTACCTTCTCCACTGAGTGTTTGGGTATAGTTTTTGGTAATTTTTGAACCTTCTTCTTTTTTGAAGGTTTGACAGTAGGAGAAACTCTGCTTTTTTCTTTTGCAGCTTTCGGGATAGCTTCTTCTTCGACGAAATCATCATCGCGAGCAATTTCTTTGCCCTTCCGCTTTACTGATTTGGCAGATGTCGAAGCTTCACGAGCATCCCTATCATGCTTAAGTTTTGTTCGAGCTTTAGCCCTAGCTTCACGAGGGGAAAGCTTTCCCTTTGTCTCAGGTTTTGCATGTACCGATTTCACTGCTTTTTTGGGTGAATTTTGTGAGGAAACACCCAAATCAAAAGTTGGAATATCACCAACATTAGCTTTTTTAGGGTACTCTTCGGAACTGCTTTCTTCTTCATTGAAAGGGAAGAAAAATCAGTAGTAGCTACTATTTTGGTAGGATTTAGAGATAGACATCAGAAAAATTGAGAGAGATATTTGAAAAAAAGTGAAAGACGGGCGTTAATGGAGGGAGATAGTGCAGAAACATGGGGGGTACGGAGAGAGAAACGTGGGGGGAGTGGGATATGTACGTTAGAGAGATTATAGGAGTTAATTGATTCTCATTAAATTCATAGTACATAATTGGTAAATTGTATATGCTTATGTAATTAATTGAAACTTGAGTAGGGGATAATAAAATTTCAAATAGTTTATAGAAATGTAAAAATCCCTAAAAATATTGCCTACGCATTAATTTAAAGGCCCACGAGTTGTGCCGTTAAAAGGAGGAGCAGTTTAATTTTTAAATTTTTTAAAATAACATGGTGTATTTTTAGACCAATAGGTTAACAGAAGGTAATAAAAAATATTTACCAAAAGATAGGGGCAATTTTAAGCCTTTTCTGTTGAAAAAACCTAATAATCATTTTCGTTCGGTTGGTTTAATCAGTTTTTAAAAAGGCTCAATACATACAGAGACACTTAAAGTTGGCTCGATTTTTCATTTAGACATCTAAACTTAAGGGTGTTCCTATTGAGCACTTATACTACCCGAAACTTATTTCAATTAAGCACTTCTTTGACAATCAGCCAAACTTACAAAGTTTGTGCAATGCATTCGCTGCTGACGTGGCGAATGACGAATAAAAAAAGGACATATATTATTTTGAGTAAAAAAAAAATAGGAAAAAGTATGTTAAATCTATTTAATAAACAAAATAAAAATAACATTCTCAAAAAGAAAAGAAAAACTTAATTTACACCCAATCAGGAAAGAACACATTTTAAAAAAAAATGAGACATTGGTGTTCTGGAAATCAGTATTTTTTGTGTTCTTCACTATTTTCATGTGTGTTCTTGTTCCAAGCACGATTTTAATCCAAATTTTTAAGAGAAACTCCTCCTAATTTGTTATAACTTCGGCTAAAGATTCCCCACAACGACCCGAAGACAACCCCAATATTGATTTCCCAAACTTTCATCAAATCAAGTAAACCATTTTAAACCTTCAAGCTTTTTAAAGACCCCATTAATGGTGTTTCAATTTGAAATGAAGAACTCAGACTCATTTCAGTTTTACTCTCTTCATCTTCCTCTGCTTTGCTCTGTTCTTTTTCTGTTCCCATTGTAGTGAGAGAAAGAGAAAAGTGTGTAGCGAAAAATGGCAATGGGTTCGTTGCTTTCGAAGAAGTGGCTTTCATTTAGTCTCAGTTCTCTGCTTCTTCTTTTGCTTCTTTCTTCTTCATTTCAGTTTTAATCAATAGGGACAATTGTTGGTTCAAACTTTCGAGCTAAATTAACGGTGGAGGCACAACAATGGTGAAAGTGGAGGAGGCAACGGTGGAAATGGTAGTGGAGAGAAAGAAGGAGGAGGAAATAAAAAAGAAAACAAATAAAAAAATCTCTTTTTTAGGTCTTCACGCTCCGATCCGGGCGGAAGACATTGTCAAGGTGGGGAGTTTGGCCAGGGCGCCACATCTGGTAAAAAATAACGCAGGTGTCCTAAGATGAGCTCAACGAGAGCAGAAATCTCGTGTGGAACAGAAGGGCCTATATTGGGTGAAACTTACTTTATGTGCCAACTCAGCAAGAAGTACTTAATTGGAATAAGTTTCGAGTAGTACAAGTGCTCAATAGGAACACCCTTGAGTTTAGATATTTAAATGAAAAATCGTGTCAACTTTAAGTGTCTCCGTATGCATTCAGCCTTTTAAAAATACATTCACACCCCTAAAATGCTAATTAGTTAAAGGAATAAATCCAGAAAGTAAAAAGGTGAAAGGATTAGATTAGTATTCCTTACTTTTTAGTAATATCAGCACTTTTTCATAAGCAAACGATGTCAAAACCCATATTTCACCTCAAGGAACCAAGAATAATATCAGATACAACTTACATACATGTATGACATGTACTATTGACTGCCTCTTCAGTCTTCCACTATTCACAAAAGCAAAGGAATCGGTCCTACACAATGCACAAAACTGTCCCAAAATTAGGACCATGAACCAGACCTGGCCTTACAGAGCTACAACTTGCTTGACTAAAGGGCAGCCAAGAAGGTGAAAGGAATAATACATCAACTGCTTGGGCACCAAGTGGCTTAAAGTCAAAAACCAAAATCATACTAATCTCTACACAGTAACTTGCACTAGGAGATCCATCGCCTTATCTGCAAGCAGACTTTGTAAAGGAGCTAATAACACGAAAGGTTATACAAAACAGGGCGTACTCTCAACGTAAAAAAGTGAGCCAATCTGATTATCTGAAGCACAATAAAGTGAAGTTAGTGGAAACAGAAAATTACCAGTAAAGTACTAGAGCAGAACGATCAGAAAGGAGGTTATTGTTAATTCAAGATGTAATTCTCTTTAAAGCAACAGGCAGCAAAAATCAACAGACCTAGAGATTAATTGTTTAATTATGTGTGACAATTCGTAATTAGTTAAGTTGTAGAAAGTAAATGAAACCACTGTACACACACAACAGTAAGAACCTGATAAAAATTATTCCCTATGACGACTTGTCTGTTCAATCTGACTGTAGTATGACTGTAACGCTCAACAATCTATTGATATAGAACACTGGAAAGATTCACGAGTAACCCTAAGGAGATACCAAAACATGATCAGGCATTATCCTGATTCGACAATGGGTTGAGTAGGCATCTTGAAAGGACAACCAAATCTCTTAACTGATGTGACCTCCCACATTAACAAGTTCAAAATTCCATCATGAGGAGGCCATGTAACGGCGTCAACTTTTATTGTGATTTTAAAGATCTATGAATGAGTTCCATAGTTGGGAGTGGGGGTTAATTTTTACACGACAGCATGGTTCTTGCCCTCTTAGATCACAGCAAAGTCTATGAGTTATGAATCATCTCAAGTATATAATCAAAGAAATTTGATTTTAAAAGAATCAATTGCGTACATGGGCTCAACTTTTATTGTGATTTTAAAGATCTATGAACGAGTTCCATAGTTGGGAGTGGGGGTTAATGTTTACAAGACAGCATGGTTCTTTCCCTCTTAGATCATGGCGAAGTCTATGAATTGTGAATCATCTCAAGTATATAATCAAAGAAATTTGAGTTTAAAAAACTCAATGCTATCCAACTAACCCCTAGACTCAAGACTTAATAAACAAGAAAAATAAGGAAGACACAATACGAGTAAGCCGGATGAAGCGGAAAACATCAAAATTGAGCAGAATATACAGAAACTACCTCCGTTAAGCAGGTTGAAGATTTTAGCTCTACTCTTCCAGAATCAAATATCAACGACAGCTATACTATACAAGTACACGCTGATTAATTTAGGCATGCAGATGCTTCAGAGACAAAGTGGGATGAGATACTCGAGGACAGAAGTGTTCCACGAAAACCTTCTTCAGTGTTTTGTGCCTCCGTTTTCTGGCCAGAAAGCTCATCTGAAGATAAAGTACATAAATAAAATTTAATTGATCAAGTGCAAATCTGATCTAATTCCTACGTCGGCAAAAAACTGAATTTGGTCAGATAAAAACTAAGGGGGTCATGGGACATTAGCTGATGTTACCATAAACCAGCGGTTTTCATGTGCACTGGTTTAATAAAATGCCAAGCTAGTGGGATGTTGTACATTAATCTGATCAGTTGTACTGCAATAATGCAGATATATCATATGATGTAATGCATACTCTTCCATATGCAAAATGTTTGTTATGCATTGTTAATGCTAGTTAGACCTTGACATTGTAATAATAATACTGCAACAACCTATAACACAACAGATCCAAAATAATTGTAAGAATACTACATACACATACCATTTCATGAAATTCATGTGCAATACGCTAATATCACATAACCAAATATGTACATAAGATAAAACCCCAAAATGTGTACTAGTTGAAATTAAAGGGAGAATAGATGACAGGATTGCAGTTTTTAGGAGCCGAAAAGGAGAAGATTGTACAGAGAAATGTAAGAGCTGGCTATGTTGCTCGGACTCAGTTCCGGGTATTTGATATAGGTGCGGATCTAGAGGTCGGATTCTTTATCACATAAATTTTACGACTCAAGGGGTACAGATCCGAGTGCGGATACAACCAATAAATGTATATTACGATATATATTACATATTTTGATTAGTTAAAGTTATTGAACAAAAACTAATAAAACTTAATTCTTTATAAGAATCTAAGATCTTATTCGTAAGATATCTCGCTTAATAGAAAAGTAATACTTTATATGATTATATATATATATGACATAAACCAAAAAATCAAACCAAATACCAGATCAATCTATACTTATCGGTTGTAGAATGTAGTCAAAGTACCCAAGGCATGTTAACCAAATCCGGTGTGGATCCCACACTCACACACACACCCATCTCATGTCGACACGGGTGCAGCAGGGATTTTGAAGAGTCTTGCAACATAGAGAGCTGATAAAGAATGTCATACTTAAGATAACATAAGATTATTGTAGTCCACCTAGAAAATCTGGACATCCATTTGGCATTGCAGTATTACCTGCAATATCACGATGCTCATGAATCTCCGAATCTGTAACCCATAATACATCTCCGGGGAATATATTCATGTCAGCAAGACAAGCAGATTCACTATCAATAACCAGAGAACCTTTGTGAAGTACCTGATTTTCCTTGACAATCTGCAAAAGTAAAAAGAGATAAATTCGTCTACCAGAGCCCGGATCAAAAGGGAGAAGTCCATAAAAACAACTGCAGACAACAACTCTATTCTATTGATGTGAGTAAACTGCCATCACTCTCAAAGCACAAAAGAGCAAGTGAAAACAATCGTCGCTGGATCATATATCTGCTATTTTGAACAAATAGCTATATATGAGATATTACATGTCAACAGAAAACTTGCATACCACACAAAGTAATTACAGACATTATTATCAGAATTCAGATACGAACCAAACAAAAAGAACTAAGGTATAGGCCAGAAAAAATGTCTATCTAATGACATAAATACTGAACAACCATGTTATCTTGTATGATTGGCCTTTCATCGTCTCATATGCTTGAGATTAGAATCTACCCATGAAGGTCAACAGGATGCAATTGGGCTGAGGCACCCAAGTTTTCCTTCCTGAATCAGTTTTCTCAAACAGATTTCAAATTCAATAAGTTACAATCTATCACATAACTTTGAAGTTTCTATAGCATCAATAGGGTGTTCCTAAAAGGCATAACCGTCTTTATAATATTATCTTATGCTAGTATTTTCTTGATATCGACTCCACCAATGTGAAAGAATAGCTTGTTCCAAGTACAGATAGAGGAGTGTTGTGATTGATTGACTGCCATCATACAAACAATCAAACTATGACTTTTTTAAACCACTATTCCCAACTGTAATAGACATTGCCCTTCTGAACATCTTTCAGATTTCAGAACCTACTCCTACCAAACTAGTATCAGCAAAAAAAGGGCTCACCTCATAAACAAGTCAGCCATGGAAATAAAATTAAGAATAGGATATGTTCAAAAAGCAAAGGTGGCTATACCCCAAAAGCTTCCCATATCATCATCTTCAGCTGGTAGACAGATGTGGACCCAGACACATTCAAGTTTACTGAGTTTCCAAATGCTGTTTTCCTGGAACGCTTTGAAGTCCGTCGATTTGGTTCCAAGCTGTTCACTGATGCTTCTAGAACTGATTTTGGAGGTTCCTTGCCACGAATGAAACAGACACATATATCCTCATCGGAATAATTGAGCTTCCTCATTAATTCACAGCTTTTCCTTTCATCAATGCACTCCTCACACACCTGGAAAGCATGAAATTTAGGATTAATATCCATATTCAATAGAAACTCAAAAGGCTTCTTCTTGAACCTTCAGCGGAGACACAGAATAACACCTCCGTATTGGAACTCGTCATTTTTCTTCCAGCTGATATCAGCATGCTCTAAAGGATGTTCAAGTATCATGCAAAGTGCTTATGTCGGATTCACATTTTAGACAAACATAGCATCAATCCTGTAGGGGCCAATATTTTTCAACTTGTAGGAAAAAACTATGCAAGAGGATTTCTACAACCCGGAGGCAAAACTATGAGATTTGGTAAGCTCTTCCGAGCTTCTCAACTATGAACAAGGCCCTTTAAATCCTACGTACATGAACCACTTCCTTCTGTGATAAGAAATCCCTTACTCAACTCCGGAATCATCATAACCTAAGGTATTCCATTAAAGCCACTTGCATAGCATTACGTTTCAGTTAATAGTAAATCCATGAAATCCAGGATATCCTGAGACCAACTACAGGTCACTGCTTAGAAACAATCGGACTGGGTTGTTAAAATGATTCATCGCTGCCATTAGATAATTACTTATTCTGGCCAGTCCCTCAACCCCATCCCTTCCCCCCCCCCCCCCCCCCCCCAAAAAAAAGAAAAAAATTTTAAGGGTTCTAAAAACAGTGTGAGAGAAAGGAAAAGGATAAGTTAAGGTAAGACATGCTCTAGACCTACTTATGCTTGCATTACTCTCCGGCTTATAAAGAATATGGCACATATTTTTTTTGTGATAATCAGAAATCTTTGACAGCCATGGCGCACAGTTCAAAACCTGGTGGATAATGGGCTTGACCATCTACCCTTTTCAATTTAAATACCAAGCTTTGGTTGTGGCAGGGACTGAACCTGTGACGTGTGCCTACCTCACACATAATGCGTTGCGCCCTTACCACTAGAAAAAAGCCGACATAAATTCTTTTCAAAGATACAGCTAGCTGATATTAGGAAGTGTAATGGGAAACTTTTAACTAAATTTAGTATATCGGTCATTAGCTCAATAAATTACGTCCAAGTTTTAATGGTGGAAACAAGAAGAATAAGTGAAATTACCTCTGGTGAAATCTTAATGATGGGTTTTCTAGACTCAGACCCAGCATTCGATTCGTCGCTCAAATTCATATGCTCCTCAGAAATTGCCATATCTTCACTAGATCCAAGGAAATCATTCCCCAAACAATCAATTTCAGCTGTAATGCCTTTTGCCTCTGTACCACCCCAATCTTCACAAAACAATTTCCAATCGTTGTCGGTGATAATTGCCAATGCATCTGTCTAAATTATACAGCCAGAAATCAAGTACTCAGCAAAAAGAATAAGAATCAAAGAGTGGAAGAACATAAACATAAAGAAAAAGGAAAAAAACAAGAATATGGACCTGCTTAATGGTGCACGGAGATAAACAAAATCATACATGACTAATATGCCTGCCTGAATAATATTACAATTTCATCATGGAAATATTACCGTTCTTTATGTTAATGAGCTAATGTAATGGACTTTGACACGAGTAAAAAAAAGCTGGATCAACACATGCTAAAGTTACTTTGAAGACCGTTACATAGTTATGTGTAAATAATCCTAGTCCGATATGTAGCAGAAGTAAAATATCCCATATGTAGTAGGAGTAGAATATGTACTAAAGAAGTAGAATATGTATTATATATACGGTTCATTGAATCATTGTTAAAAAATAGATTTTTTTCCCGTGAAATCTCACATGGTATTAGAGCTTCAGTGAGAAAATTATCGATGTGCGTCATTCCAGCAGCATCCGGGAAGAAAGATCTCATCGCCGTGCAATTCCGGCAACTTCGTCTTGTTCCTAGGGTTCATCACTGCTATTGTGGTACTATGCATATACTAGTATCACCATCAGATCTGAAACCTTAGTGCGACTAAACCCCAGAAATTCCAGTCCCATCGGAACAAAAAAGTCATCCACCGTGCATGTTTTTGGTTGACGACTCAAGATTGATTTGCATTATTTCCTCATCGGAAAGTGTTGTGCAAAAACCAACACTACCATCTTGTTCGGAAAAGTCAGGCGACAAAACCCCAGTCAATCGTTCCGGCAGAAAGTCCCTCACGCGCCTCCACGCGCCGGCGCGTGGAGCACCTTCCCGTCAGAATTTTCAAAAATTTCTTTAGGACAGTTATTTTGTGGGGTGATTCCAAGACCACCAGTACAATTTCCTCATATTCTGAGAACTTTGGAATTTTCCGGCGAGCTACAGTAACTTTTCCGGCGCGTGTGAGCCATTCCGGCCACTTTTTGACAAAACTTCTTTAGGACAACTTACTCGTCCATTGATTTCGAGCCTACCCATATAAATTACATCAAAACCTGACAACTTTTATTTTATCCAGCGTGAACAGTGATTTTTCGGCATGAACAGTAATTTCTAGAAAAGTTTTTGTTTTCTAGTGGTGTTTTAAAACCTATTTTGTAGTGTGTAATCCGGCTTGGTCCTCGTATTAGTTACTTATTTAACAAGCTCGGTACATATGATTTCTGCGCACCGGCTTGAGGGGGAACATAAACATAAAGAAAAAGAGTGGAAGAACATAAACATAAAGAAAAAGGAAAAAACAAGAATATGGACCTGCTTAATGGTGCACGGAGATAAACAAAATCAGACACGACTAATATGCCTGCCTGAATAATATTACAATTTCATCATGGAAACATTACCGTTCTTTATGTTAATGAGCTACTGTAATGGACTTTGACACGAGTAAAAACAAGCTGGATCAACACATGTTAAAGTTACTTTGGAGACCGTTAGATAGTTATGTGTAAATAATCCTAGTCGGATATGTAGCAGAAGTAAAATATGTCCAAGTCCCATATGTAGTAGGAGTAGAATATGTACTAAGGAAGTAGAATATATATTATATATAGGGTTCATTGAATCATTGTTAAAATCAGAGCTTCAGTGAGAAAATTATCGATGTGCGTCATTCCAGCAACATTCGGGAAGAAAGATCTCATCGTCGCGCAATTCCGGCAACTTCGTCTTGTTCCTAGGGTTCATCACTGCTATTGTGGTACTATGCATATACTAGTACCACCATCAGATCTGAAACCCTTGTGCGACCAAACCCCAGAAATTCCAGTCTCATCGGAACAGAAAAGTCAGTCGTCGTGCATCTTTTTGGTTGACGACTCAAGATTGATTTGCGTTATTTCCTCATCGGAAAGTGTTGTGCAAAAACCAACACTACATCCTGTTCAGAAAAGTCAGGCGACAAAACCCCAGTCAATCGCTCCGGCAGAAAGTCCCTCACGCACCTCCACGCGGAGCACCTTCCCGTCAGAATTTTCAAAAATTGCTTTAGGACAATTATTTTGTGGGGTGATTACAAGACCACCAGTACAATTTCCTCAGATTCTGGAACTTTGGAATTTTCCGGCGAGCCACAGTAACTTCTCCGGCGCGTGTGAGCCATTCCGGCCACTTTTTGACAAAACTTCTTCAGGACAACTTACTCGTCCAGTGATTTCGAGCCTACCCATATAAATTACATCAAATCCTGACTACTTTTATTTTATCCAGCGTGAACAGTGATTTTCCGGCATGAACAGTAATTTCTAGAAAAGTTTCTGTTTTCTAGTGGTGTTTTAAAACCTATTTTGTAGTGTGTAATCCGGCTTGGTCCTCGTATTAGTTACTTATTTAACAAGCTCGGTACATATGATTTCTGCGCACCGGCTTGAGGGGGAGTATTAGATAGCTATGTGTAAATAATCCGTCAGATATGTAGCAGGAGTAAAATATGTCCTAGTAAGAGTAGAATATGTCCTAAAGGTGTAGAATATGTATTATATATATATATATATATATATATATATATATATATATATATATATATATATATATAGGTCTCATTGCATCATTGTTAAAAATAGATTTTTTTCCGTGCATTCTCACAAAGACAAACAATAACTTGGAAATACATTAAAAACTTACAGCAGGTGACTTTTGGAGAATACTTCCACGTTTGCAGACCAGATCAGGAGGCCTTTCAAGAAGTCTTGAATGCTGTTCACAAGAACCATGGCTTAGCAAGAAATCAGAACGTTATTTATTTATTTCTTTACATTTCCTTAAACGAGATTTCAATAAATTATAATGAATCATCTTTCTGAAGAACTTATAGACAGTTTATAAGCATTTCAAACTTCAAGGAGTACAGAGAGCATATTCCGTTTATCTATCCAAACACACGAGGAATCATCTCATGGAATACCTGAAATTTACTCTAGGAAGAAAATAGCTATATGCATAAAGCTTGTGTAAAGTACCTTTGGATGGAATATGCTATTGAAAATTATACCTTTTCACACATCAGCAAATCAATGACGGCATCCAAAGTTTCAGGTTCAGCACAAGGAGCACTTTTGCCACTTGCATTAGAGTAGCTTTTCCATTTAGACAACCAAGAAGATGGTAACAAGAAGTATTTGGAACCAGGAAGAATTGGTATGCTTTTACCCATTGCTAATCTCTCATGACTTTGCCGTTGCTTGAGCTTGAACCCCCTGTACCATATAAATACTTTAAGCAACAAGGTAATTCTAACTCCAATACCTTAATAAGTTGATATGGGACCTTAGAGTATCTTCTAAGCATGCAACTTCGGTGAGTTGACTGTTGCATTGAGCACAGGGCTCAGAGTCTAAAATGAAAGTTGAACAACCCACAGCGTCATCAGGTTTTACTGCCATAGCAATCTCACGAATAAAATTCCAAAGACTCTCGGGTATTAGCACACGCCTAGCCCCAGCAGCCTGTTCAGGCATCAGCTGTCCATGTGGACACCTTATTGAAGCTGTTGGTCCAGCATCAGCATCACAAGGAGAGTCTACATTCTTCCGTCGGAGCCACTGCTGTAACCTACAGAAGGAACCAAATGAATATCAATACACATCTAATATACAGAGACTAATACATGTTGAAAACATATGAAACACAAGATGATGCAACTGACACATTGCATAAATAGCTTCAATATCTCGAACATGCAAACTTCTTTGACGATTAGCAAAATTGGTGAACTTCGTGAAATTAAGATCAAGACAGTAAAAGAAAGCACAACTGAATGGAATAACGTACACAATAAAAGAACTAATATTAACGTTTAACGTTTATTGATACCGTCAGGAAGTTAAAAATTAAGCCAAACGTCCCATGTAAACATACATTGGACTTAACATGCCTAGTGTGATGCCAGAAGTTTTTCTTAGAAAGGTCATTTCAAATCGTTTTGTACCACTTTTTATAGTTAGTAACTAGACAATGCAGCAGGTTACGCTTGACTATAAACTCTTTTTACGGGTAATCACACTTTTATTCAAATAACTTCCCAAGCACTGAGTGCTAGATATCCTACATTAGACACATCTATACAAGTTTAAACAAGTAATACATTGCATAGTCGTACCATGTCTTTGATATGTAGTACAACTTCCCATCTAGACAAACCCCTGCAAGTGCTGCTTCTGCAAGTTCTTTCATTAATGTTCTTCGATCCCGGTAGTTATCTGCACGGGCCATCGACCGAGCCACTTCAAAGAGGCAGTCAATGCAGTAATCATCTTTGGCCAGCATTGGTCCTCCACCGTACTGGACTTGCACGCATCAGATAAATATCAGGAAGAAATAGCATGCAACTTAAAGCTAGTAAAGGAGAATATCATGGAAATCATAAAGCATAGATAATATTCAAATTCCTGAAAAGCAATTACCAGTTACAGAATAATGGTTTTTGAGGTTATCACGGAAAATGCCTAAACAAAACAGTAAAGAATACTAGTTCACAAAATATTACCTTAGAGAATAACATGGTCCAAGCTTCATCAGACAACCGCTTCATAGAGCCAATCTTTGAAACTGGTACTTTCCCATGTGTGCATTGTAAGGAAGTATTGTCAATGATTCTGTAATACACAAAAAGAGACTAATGACTACTAAATAAGTCGTTTACCAGACAGGTTGTTTTGATGAACTAGTTACCCCGGGATGTATAATAAACAGATTGTTATGAGGAGCGACAAATAATAACACATAAATTGTTATGCGGTGAACAATAACGAATACATTGTTATGTAGCGTTGGCAACACGGAAGTCAAAATTAGCTTACTGGTAATTTTGCCATTTTAGGTACATATGTCTAATACATATTCTTATTTCACATTCTATTCAAAATAAGTAATACAAACAGCATTTATGCACAACTTATGCCAGTAACCAAACATTGTTTTTAGTATGCAAAGCTGTTTTAGTAACGTATAAGTTTATACTGTTAGCTAATCATTGAACCTAAACATTGAATAAGCAAATTCTCAGTTTTATGCCGAGATAGGTCTCTAATAATGGAAAGCAAACAAGCCCTTAAGGTCCATACTTCCAATAAAATAAACTAGCTACATCATCATATAGCATCTCTTCTACATTAGCAAGTGAGAACTGCACCACTGCACCAGAAAATACAGGATAATCTTTAATTTAAACTGAATTAAAGATGACTGAAACCTGTGTCATTGCATACTTTATACCACTGCATCAAGCATATATTAAAGCAGTATATCTTCTTACTATAATTTAAACAGAATGCAATGGTTTCACTTATCCCGGCGTAACTTGACTAAATCTTATAATCTTTTGAGAAATGAGTAGTTAGTAACAAAACTTCATCAAAAAAAAAAAATGAGCAGTTAGTAACAAACTAACAATGTCGTAGAAAAGCAGAAGATACAACAGAAAGTGGTACAAACTATAATGCTTTACATTAAGAAATATTTTTGAAATAATAAAACAGTAATCAAACAGAACTCTCTTGAGAGCAAAGAAGCATTAACTGAAACCCAGGGAATACCAAGTAGCATCTAGTATATTCAAATGGAGCTAATGTAATGGCGCGTATTTACTTACACACACAAACATATATAATGCTTTACATTAAGAAATATTTTTGAAATAATAAAACAGTAATCAAACAGAACTCTCTTGAGAGCAAAGAAGCATTAACTGAAACCCAGGGAATACCAAGTAGCATCTAGTATATTCAAATGGAGCTAATGTAATGGCGCGTATTTACTTACACACACAAACATATATATATACACACTCACACATGCATACATACATACATATATACAAAGACCTTTACTGATTTTATGGGATGCCCCTGAAGGGACTACAGTCACTACATAAACTTTAATAGACTCATTGGAATTAGTACATGCAATTGTCATTTCCAATACTTAAGGCATGCAGAAGAAATTAATCAATTAATGCAATAACCAAACATTTGA
This sequence comes from Nicotiana attenuata, assembly GCF_001879085.1. Taxonomy (NCBI): domain Eukaryota; kingdom Viridiplantae; phylum Streptophyta; class Magnoliopsida; order Solanales; family Solanaceae; genus Nicotiana; species Nicotiana attenuata. The sequence continues at coordinate 36,835,079 of NC_031993.1, forward strand.
TTATTACAGTATCAAAAGCATCATCAAAAATACAATATCCAAACATCATGATCAACCAAATACTCCAATTCCATAAACTTTTCAAATGAGACCAATAATTCATACAGAAGTATGTTATTTCATTTTCAATTATTAGTCATTTTCATCTTTATAGTGATAAGCAAAATCCTATTTGCTCTTCTTGTTTTAACTTGAAAATTTTTGTGCTGTATTCTATGTGGGAATAAGTGCATGACGTAAATTTCTTTTCATGTGATCATTTAGAATATTTTCTGAATGTGCTAAATAGTGATTAAAGTTTTTTACGTTTCTTTTAATGACAGTGGTATACAGGCCAATTTACATACACCTCGAGGTCCTCGACTAATCCATTGGAAAACCTAGTATAATCTACAAGTTAAAGTAACAAGTTAAACCTACCACACCAAGAACATTACAGATGAGCTCACGCTGAGTGTTGTAACTGGGATTTGAACCTAAGCTCTCCAGATTGTTACTCTTAATACACCTCGAGGTCCTTGACTAATCCATTGGAAAACCTAGTATAATCTACAAGTTAAAGTATCAAGTTAAACCTACCACACCAAGAACATTACAGATGGGCTCACGCTGAGTGCTGTAACTGGGATTTGAACCTAAGCTCTCCAGATTGTTACTCTTAATACACCAACTACTCAACAATCCTTCTAGAACAATCACAACAAAAATTATCGACAGTGCCATTCATAAGTTGAAGGAAAAGGTCCCATGTAGAAAGAAATTATATTTTCGTTTATCAACTACCTTAAAAGATTTACACTATGAGACGCAAAGGAAAAGGAAGAGCCACCAAAGGAACTGAAACTTACGATGGCATGATGTTGTCCGCCCATTGACGCAGCCAGTCCATAGATATCCAAAAGTAAGATTTTTCAGGTGATTGGACTGCAGCTTTAGAAAGGATTGAACGTACCTCCTGCCTCCGCTCAGTGATGCAGTTCAGTTCAGACTCCTTCCTAGATTTGTATCGGTTACATGAGTCTATATATGAGTCATTCAATGTTTCTACCTCCTCATAAAGGTGGGATGGAAGATGACTATCAGCTTCTGAAGATGTACAAGCCTCTTTTTTTGCCTTATCATCACTAGAGTCAATTGACATTTTATCACCACTCTTTGTATGTCTAAGGACGTACATCAGCATATAAGCATCACAAGACGAGAAGGTCTTCACCTCAGTGACATCAGTATTTGAGGCTTGCTGCTGCCCACCAGCAGCAGGCCCATTTCCATTCTCGAGGATATTAATTGCATCAGAAGAAGAGTGGTCAAGTGGCTCAGTTTGAGAAGGCTTGACAGCAGAATGTGAAGAACCTTTACCAAATGGCTGACAGCCTAAATTCGAAACATGTTCATCATCAAATTCCCACCACTGCTGTGTATTCTCATTTTTAATGTGCGCGACATAGTGGCCACTATTTGCAGCAGAGCCTTTGTGGATCAATATGGCTGACAAGTCATATATTAGTTCTGATTGGAAATGCTCAGATATCCTCCGTGTCATATTCAATTCTTCAGGAAAACAAAATGCAGATGTGATTTTCTTCCTCGTTGTAGTCTAGGAAAATAATGTATGTATCAGATAGAGCCCATAAAAGGAACAGATCACAAACATCTAAATAAATAAATGAATAAGTCAACTTCAGCAATAATTTGGGTAGTGAAGCAGAAACAGTGCAAGAGTCACTTTCTTACTAATAAAGGACGACTCTAATCTTTTCCATTATTCAACTCAAATTAATATATGTACCAAAAGTTAGGGAGCTTGGAAGGGTAAAACAACAACTACAACAGCTATGCCTCATTTCCAAACAAGTCGCTATCAGCTATATGAATCTCATACCAACATTATACAAAATACAAATACAAATTAAATAAAAAGTACTAGAAGTTCTCTATATTTTTATTGGCATAAAAATCTCATATAGAGCCATAAAACTCCTAGAGTGCATAAAAGCTAAAGTAAATGTACTAACGTAACTAAACCATATTCCTTACTAATTGGTATCACCTATATAGAACTTTTTCTTTCATTATAGGAGCCTGGAAGGGTAAAACATTTAAATTTTTTTCGAATCAAGAGCCCACTAGAGTTTCTAGATGTTAAGTAGCTACAGTCCAACATTTCAAACTTCATGAAAGCCATCAAGCATCTAATTCATCACTTACAGCATAGAACTATGACCAAGCAGAAGAAGAGAGTCCACTGCACATACCAAGTGATATAAAATTGCTGGGATAAAGCTCTACAACGAGATAAGGAATTTAAGAAACTTCCCCCCATGACAAACGAACTTACAATTCCCGGCAGTGAGAGAAAAGGGTTTATGATGAAGCAACGATAGCATCATTACCAACCTTTAGAGAATATTATGGTATATTAATCAACTCTAATAATCACATGTAGCAACTTCTCTATGTGGTCTTATAGAAGGACTAGCATATACCGGTGAGGTGTTTTAAATACTTTACATACATTTGGAAGGAAAATGCAACGCTTGAGCTGGAAATTTAGGACTGCAGGCAGAGAGCGCAGTTTAATGCTACGGGTAGCATCAACTCGGGTGGCACATGAATCACAATAATATTGATTATCTCCTTGAAGCTCCTCCACACTAAGATAGTCGTCCAGACTCTCGTCTAAACTCTTCATACCCTTGACATTCAACTCCAGTTCATAGAAGTCTTCAATTTTTGATGAAGCTTCAGATTCATTTCCACATTTTGAGCACCTAAACGTTAATTAGGCACAAGCAACCAAAAAAAAAATTAGGATCTCCTAGAAACTCCGAAACATGAACGCAGAATCAACCACAAAGAATTGAACAAACAATTGCTTCTAATCTAAAAGTTAAAAACCCTGACATAACAAAGTGGCCAGTCATATAAAAGATCTGATGAACTCTGATTTTGAGAAGAATACAACCAGGAGAATCAAGGATGACAAATTCCTTGACAAGAGATGTGACGTAGTAGTTAGCATTTGCATTGCATTAGAAAGGAGGGCGATGGAAGCATCACAATGTAAATGCAACGAAAAGTTCTTCCGCACTAGAACGGGGAGTTACAATTCCTTATTTTCTTTTGCCATAAGGGGCCAGACATGTTTTTGGGTGTCCGGGCACGTGCAGTCAATAAATTCTGAAATGACCATTCAACCTTCATTATTTTTTAAATAAAAATAGTAAGATTATTGATGTCAAAAGCCAACACTAAGAAAGTGCTGTGATTGCAAGTTAAAGATATTAAGAGGAAGCTAAAAAAACGACTGTCTATACAGAAAAATTGTTTGATAAAATTGATTAAAGGGCAATAACTATTTCAGCACCTATCAACGAAAGGCTTGGGTGGTCTGGACAGGGAATAAGCTCCAAATATACAATGAATTGAACTATACACGATCATCAGCCAAAAGCTTCTTACTACTTAAAAGCAATTGAGACCATGTATAATTCTGGTTAATAGTAACAAACTGGAAAGGGTACTCCAAATAAGCAATAGAAGATGTAGCATGTGAATTTTAGGGGATCTAAAAGCTAGTAATTTTGGTGTGAAGGTGATGTTCTCTTCTGTCTTTGACAAGATAGGCCAGGCTCATTGCTAAACTTCTCCACTGTACACTTGCTAGATAACAAAAACATCCTATGTTGCTATATACCAGAGTAGCTAATCTTATCAGATCTTTTTTGATAAAGTATCTCTTTGATCAGATTCTGATAAAGCATCTTATCAAATCTTTTTCACGTTTCAAAGTTCTTACTTGCGCAAGAGCTTTAATCAGATGAACCAATTTATTTTTGCAAATCATCAAGGCAAAGTAGAGTCTACAAAGTGGCTATGTTCTTCAACAGAGAGTGGAGATACTGTTCTCAAGTATGAGCTCACAATAGAGTGATTTGAACTCCTTTTGCTGGTGATCCAGACTAACACACTAAAAACCTCATCCAATAGTGAGACCCCTTCCTCTGCCTTTAATCTACAAATGTACCGAAAATTTGTTGTGGCATTGCCATTTCAGTTTAAGAAGATGAGAGATAAGGTTACTTATATTAAATTAGAAGAAAATTTTCTGTATCATTACATTTGTGACTGCACCAAAAAATCAAAAATACAACGAAAGGCACAACAAATTCGTCCCTTCTCCATTCAGAAGTTTTAACTCAATGTAATCACAAGAAAATACTATGAGTGCCATTCACAGCTCATGATCAAGAAAAATAAAAATAGAAAAAAAGATTAAACTGATAGGCCACCTATATCAAAAATTAAGTAAAGAATAGGAAATCCGGGAGCCATGAGAGGGTTAGAGTAACCGGTCTAAAATATCAGAAATATCAGTATTTAGCGACAGTTTTAGTATAGTCAATCTAAGTCTAGACTTACTTAGTCACATGTGACACACCTCCGCGGAAAAGATCTTGGACAATTGTTCTGGCCTTCAACACGCTAGACCGGCTCAAACATCGCTCAAGCAGAGAGAAGAGCAAGGTCAGAAACTCATGACTATCCTGCTGAACACCATTATCTAGCTCTAGAGTTTGGATAAATGGAGCAGAATCAACATAAGCCATTTTGCTCAAATGTAACTTTGCAAATAGTCGTGCTAGTTGGTCTAACACAGGTTGTTGTTTCAAAACATCTGGTTCAATAGAGAATACACCCTTCCTGAATGACTTATTCATGTACAGGCATTGCAGAATACTGTTAGCATAGCATGTCGCACCCAGATTTGTCAAGCCAGCAGGTGTCTCTGGGGATGCACGACGATCATCTGAAGGATCAGGACCAAGAGCATTGACTACTTCAGATGTCTTCTGCCATAACCCAGATTTGCGACTACCATTTGGTGGTGGAATCAATCCACAAAAGCAATTAGGATTATCCTTGGTGTTGACACGACATCCTTGGCAAGCAGGTTTCGATATCATGTATAGCTGATTAACATCATCTTCCGTCACTTGGCTGGTAGATAGAATGTTTCTGCAAAGAAGACGGCAAAAATTACCAACTGAAAAAACAAATAAACAATCACAGAAACAAAAGAGAGATAATAAATTGGATTCTCCTTGAAAGGCAACATCACTTAGGTCCAGCATTCAAATATTCAGCCATTACAGTATTTATGTCACTTCACAGAAGGCAAAAGAGCACAACATGTTGAAGTAGAAAGTACATTCCTTGAGTTAGGGCTTACTGATAAAACACAAGAATTAGGTACAGTAGTTTATTTTTATTCTGAAGATGATAAAAGGGGTAAGAGGATGAATATGTCAGCTCAATATTGAGCTACCCAAGACCTTTTCTATTGTTTGGTTCTTGTGAGACTGAATTTCAAGTTCACAGCAGTTGAATTCATATGAATCAAATTGAGTATTTGGTGGCTCACAAAGTACAAGAAACTCATCTATCTCAATATTCTTGCCATCTATAAATATGTACTACTATATTTACAAAAACCCCACAATGTGGGATTACACTAGGTATGTTGTTGTTGTTGTTGTTGTTGTTGTTGTTTGTACTATATTTACAATTTACAAAACCAGAGGTTGCCCACTTACAATTAAAAATTATTATTCGAAAACTTTCCAAGAGATACCACATTTGAATCTAAAGAGCCAAAAATACTCCGTCCTCGATCCCCCCCATCACTTGCAATACTACAGAGAAACTACAAGTATGCCTTTTTCATTTTTGGATAAGTATAAGGATTTCCTACTGTGTCTTTCATTCTCCTACCATGAGAAGAACTAATAAATCTGCTTTCTTTCTGAAAATCGGGAATTTTGCAGGAAGGACCTCTTCTTATTCTTTACATAAAAGGGTACATTTGTCCCATGGATTGCCTCCACATCATCCATTGGGGGCAAAATATGGTACTATATTCTTTTTCTTCCGTGCTAAAGATTTCATTTCTATCTATAAAAGGCTGTAAACACAAATTATGATTACAATTAGGTGCATCACAATCTCTGACGGCATATATTTTTCGTTCCTGAATTACAATCTCAAATGCGCATGTCCAAGAAATGAGAGCTTATTATGTAACAACTAACACGATATATTTTATGAAAGATCAACAAGGGCTGATACATTTCCATGACTTATCTTAGCTGCACGTTTTCATTCCACCGGATTAACCAATTCCACCTGTTTCCATTCTTAAAAAAATTATGACAATATTGTCCGGGCCAACTTGGCACACATGGACTATTCTACCGGTTACCTGCTGCCTCCCACCAGCATAGGTACCAGGTAATTTTGCCCAACAAAATGCTTAGGCAGATGGGATTTTGTATTCTTTAATCTTTGTGCTACACTCTGTTATTGTCAAAACATTCATGTTTCGAACATTGACCTAAGCTTGTTTAACAGAATCAAATGCCTTTTAACTCAAATGTGCTCTTTTTAGATAAGGTAAATACTTATTGATTTTGCAGGGAAACTCTTTGCACAAGAAGAACACCTGCATTTTGATTCAATATGTTGTACTAATGAAAGTTATGAAATGATTATAGTAGGAAAAAAAATATCAAAAAAACAAGCTAAAAAAGTCACTCCATCTTGGTCAAGAAACACGCTAAAAAACGTTACAAACTCGATCAAAAATCAAAACAACGGCATTGAACATAAATAAATTTGTAAGATATCCACAATCATAATAGCAACAATCAATATAAGAAAAATTCACCTGAAAATTTCCGCAGTAGCCTCAGCAGAATCATCCGGTCTATTCCTTTTATTTTTACTGCGAGTATTCGGACGATGATGCCCCATCTTCACAACAGTAAAATATTTAATCGGCACAAAATCAGCAATTTAGCTCTGATCAACAATAAACTCCGTCTAATTTCGGAAAGTTTATAGTAAAATCGAGTCTTCCAGTGAATCGAAATTCAATTCAAAACCTGAAGAATTCAGGCTCGATTTTTGGAAAGCTCGTACCTGAGAGTTTTTGGGAGTTTTTTAGGGTTTTTTTATTTTAAAATACATTTCATTTTGATGGGGGGAAGTCTTTCCAGTTTCCCCTGTCTTTTTATTTTTCGTTTCGTTTTTTTCTTTTTGTGGTTTTAGGAGGGAAAGATAAAAATATTCCACTGAATTGGGCACGGTATCACCAGTTTCGGTAAACCCGCGTTTATTGGGAATCACTGGCCTTATTTTTTATTTTATTTTTAAAGATTTAGACGTCTGAACATATCTTAATATCAATATTTGTATTAAGATTAAGATATTTGAATCTGAATACATATTTGAATATATTAAGATATGTATTAAGATTTGAATAGTAATAATTAAGACATTTGATTTTTAACATCTAAATGTATAAAATTTATCTTTATTTGAAAATTAATAAATATAAAATTCAAATGAAATAACTAATCTAATATTCTATCAATAAAATATATAGTTTTTTAACATATGATAGTTATTGGTGGTGATGGCTAACAGGTGAATGCCGACTAGAGGCGGTGGTTGGTGGTAGTTTTGGTTGATGATGGTGGTTTATGCTAGTAGCTAGTAGTGATTGATAGTGGTGGCGATTATGATTGAGGATGGTGGTCGCGTGGTTGGTGATAGTTAATAATGGCGGGTGGTGGTAGTAGTTGTGACTGAGGAAGGTGGTGTGGTTGGTAGTAGTAGGTTGTAATGATGGGTAGTGTCGGTTGTGGTTGTTGATGGTGATGGGGTGGTCAGTTGTGGTAGTTGAGGTGGATGAGTGTTGATTGGGGGGGGGGGGGAATATGGTGGTCGGAGCTGTGGGAATAGTGGGTGGTGATGGTCGATAATGGTGGCGGCTATGATTGAGGATGATGATGGCGTGGTGGTGGTGGAGGTGGTGGTGGTGGTAGTGGTAGTTGAGTATGGTAGTGGTGGAGGCATGGTGGTAGTTGATAATGATAGGCAGTGACAGCAGTTAATAATGAATATGTGATAGCATCTTAATGAAATTAAGTCTCTATCATAGATCTTAATCAGACAGACCTATTCAGACCCATTAAGTGGTTGTGAAGTAAAAAAAACAAACACACGTAATGATTAAGATCTAAATAACTAAAATTCAGACTTTAAAAACGAAAGTACTTAATATCTAAGATTCAGACATCCATTAAGTGCAAACAAAAGCTCCCACTATGTGCGGGGTCCGAGGAAGAGCAGGATGTCACGACCCTAAACCCGGACCCGGTCGTGATGGCGCCTCTTGTGAAGACGAGGCCAGCCAATTAATCCAACTTATCTTTTTAGAATAGTTAACATTAATAAGCAGCTTTAATATGATTAAGTAACCACAGTCTATTAAAAAGATCTCTTTAATAAGTGCAAAATAAAACCCAAACACAGCCCAAACCGGGGTGTCACAAGTCACGAGCATCTATCAGAGTATAATTACAACTACAAGACCTAAAATATACAAAGCCGGAAAAATGAACCAAAACGCAGGCAGTCACCTCGCTACTCCTATAGCTCTGCTTCTGATCAGCCAAAACCCGTTACCGGGTGAACAAATACCTGCATCTGCACGCGAGGTGCAGGGAGTAAAGTGAGTACTCCAACTCAGTGAGTAATAAGGGTAAATAACAACTGAGCAGTAAGAAATCACGTAAAGCAAACCATCATGCTATATAGGGACAGTGAAAAACCCTTTGAGAGAAAGCAGTGAAGCTGTAAAAACTTTAGAAATATCTTAGCTCAGTTTAAAACCTCTTTTGAAAATGATTTTTTCAACAATTATGCAATTGAATGCAAAATAAATAATGCAGATAAGCACAAAAGTCCGCCTCTCGGGCACCACACTCGGTTATCAGATAATACCAGAGCAACAGGTAAATATTGCAAGAAGTAGCACAAACAGCATATAATGGCAGACAATGAAATAAGGTAAACACATCAAACAGTACCGGTACCGCTGCGGCGTGCAGCCCGCTTCACATCTCGTTGCGGCGTGCAGCCCGCTCCGTCTATCGTCGACGGCGCTTACTGGGGGTGTGCAGACTCTGGGAGGGGCCCCTTACGGCCCAAGCGCAATATCAAGCCATCTCGTGGCATCAAACTAGGCCCTCAGCCTCATATCAATAACAGTATAACACTGCTGCGGCGCGCAGTCCGATCCATAAGTATCCTTACAATACAGGCCCTCGGCCTTAGTCAGTCAACAAAATCACATAAGCCACTTGGGCAACAATAAAACAGTGTTTCTCAGCCCAAAACATCATTTAAATATCATTTGAGTATTAAAACTGAGTGAACGTGGCTGAGTTTTGAAAACAGTAGGAAATAACATGACTGAGTTCAAATATATATAACTAAATCAGTGAGGAATTATCAACAACAATCCCCGAAGGGTTCAAATAGTTGGCACGAATCCCAAATATGGCATTCAGCCCAAATAATGATGATAGCAAACTGATTTCAATCAAATACGTGGTAAAATCATTAATCGGGATGGACTAAGTCATAATCCCCAACGGTGCTCTACCCCAGGCTCGCTATTCGGCGTGCAAGTCACCTTAACATAGCACTATGATGTGCAATCCGGGGTTTCAAACCCTTAGAATATCATTTACAATCATTACTCACCTCGAACCGGCGAAATCTCTAGCTCGCGATGCCTTTGCCCCTCAAATCGGCCTCCACGCGCATCGAATCTGACCAAAACCACAACGAATACGTTACAATATGCCAAAGGAACAATACCCAACCGAAAATAATCGAAAAATATTAAAAATCCCGAAATTGGCAAAACCCGAGCCCCGGGCCCACTCCTCGAAACTCAGAAATTCTTACACCAATGGGTTCCTTATCTCGCCACAAGTCCATACACATGAAAAACACCAAAATCGGAGTCCAATTGGCCCCCTCAAAACCCAATTTTTGCTCTCTTAAGTTCAAGCCCTAACCTCCATTTTTTTACCTTTAATTTCTTAAGTTTCCAGCTCTAATCCATGTATTTACACCATAGAATCATGTTTTTAAGTCCAAGAGTTCATACCTGATCAAAGCCCTTGAAACCCTCTTCAAAATCGCCCAAAAACTCTCCAAGTCCGAAGTGAAATATGTTACTTTTCTCAAAATTTCGCGAAGATGAATTAAATATTTCTGTCCAGCAGAAACCGCTTCTACGGTCAAAATGTCGCTTCTGCGACTTCCGCTTATGCGGTCTCCTTCCGCTTCTGCGGAAATTCCCATAATCCCGAAAACCCGTTTCTGCGACTTAAATCCCGCATCTGCGGCTTCGCAGATGCGGCTTCCCCAACCGCTTCTGCGGAATCAGCGCCCACGTCCCATCACCGCTTATGCGGTCCAATCTTCGCACAAGCGAGACCGCTTATGCGGTCCAAGCTTCGCAGAAGCAAAAACACCAGTTGCAGCAGACTTAGCAACATGCAAAAATTCCAAAACTCTCCGTTTAACCATCCGAACTCACCCCGAGGCCCCCGTGACCTCAACCAAAAATACTAATGCATCCTACAACGTTATTCAAACTTGTTCCAATCATCAAAACACATCAATTAACACCAAAACCATCAAATTACATCGAATTCAAGCCTAAGTTCTTCTAAAACTTTCGAAACACGTATTCGACAAGAAACCCTACCAAATCACCTCCGAATGACCTGAAATTTTGCGCACACATCCCGAATCACATAACAAAGCTACAGCAACTCTCGGAATTCTATTCCGACCCTCGGATCAAAATCTCACCTATAAACCGGAATTCGCCAAAATACTAACTCCGCCAATTCAAGCCTAATTCTACACCGGACCTCCAAAATTACTTCCGATCACACTCCTAAGTCACAAATCATCCCCCGAAGCTAACCGAATCATTGGAATTCATATCCGAGCCCTCTAACACAGAAGTCAACGTCCGGTTGACTTTTCCAAAACAAACCTTCCTTAAAGAGAATAAGTGTCTCATTTCCTTCTAGAACCAAATCCAAATCAACTCGTTCACACCCAACACTGATAATGAAGCATAAAGAAATAGAAAATGGGGGAAACGGGGCGGTAACTCACGTGACGACGGGTCGGGTCGTCACATCCTCCCCAACTTAAATAAACGCTCGTCCTCGAGCGTACCCAGAGTTGTCCTAGAAGCCAACCAATAGCTGATTGACCTTACCAAGCATATACCCGGGGTGATCCCACGTCACCCTATCTCGCATAGGTCCGATTACACAACATAGCTGAAATTTCACAATCCATCTAGTCCATAAACCATAGAACCACATTGCACTTTCCAAAATCATACACAAGATCAGAACCTCACATCTATACTCAGAATAAGCCCGAACCAGCTGTAATAACCCATACCTGCAACCTCAGGTGCAATCATATGATATACTACATAACCCAAACACTCGAAACGATAACCTCTATTCACAGCAGTTGCCCACAACACCCGAATACCGGTAGAAAACCTCTTATCAACTAGGGTCTTATTCCAACACTTTCATATACTGCCAACGATAAATGAAACACGCAATAAACCGTAACCATTTTCTCAGATCAACCATTCATGAAGCCACTTCCCTTTTGACTAATACCACAGCAGATTCTGAGTCGAACCTCGATATTATCCTTCCAACAAGCTGAAATCAAATTCGTTCGTATTCATTAGTGACCCCAACGCTCACCTCGAATCCAACACACCACTCTGGTGATATGACACCTCAATACAGGCCTAAGCCACAACTTGCATAATACGCGCGCCATTAAGAAACGGTCTGAACATACTCAAATCATAAAAAATGACTCAAACGAGAGAGTTGTACCTCAAGCTCATCAGTACCATCACAACATAAGGCTGAGACCCCGTCTCACATCATAGAAATAGAACACCTGAATCTACCCCGAAGGGTCATATCTCCACGTGGCCTCGCTACAATGCGCGATCCTATCCAAACACTGCTACACATGAAACACCTCAAGTCACTATGCTCAAAATTGACAGCCACGCACAATTTGATGTCTAGAACCAAAGCAATTCATTACACACACAGTGAAATAAACAACATACGCCACGCAACCTGATAGGTCATAACCAATACTCCATTTACCGAGCAACACCTAAATACTCTTCCCGCTCGACTCTCACTATGAATCCCCAATAGAATCGCACCACACGTGCCCATAACCAACAAATCATAACGTCTCACAACACCGAAAAGCAACTCATAGATCTCCCAGATCACTAGTAAGCTCAACAACGGTCGGATCAACCTATCCCTTAACAATACAATTCGGGGCCAACCAAGCCGACTCAAGTTAGAACACGCATCCACATTGTCTTGCCAACGAACTCATTATCAAGGAAGCCTGAAGCTGCTCCTTCCACCACTACAACTCCTACCGAAGCCATACGATACGGTGCCCGGCACCATATCAATACCGAAATCCACAACCTCGCCCGGCGACATGCCCGGCCACAAGAAACGCATCCGAAAGTCCCTCAATACCGGAACTGAATCAATGGTAGAATCCTCTGCACTGACATCCATCACGAAGGCCCAATTAAGAAAAGCAATCCTTCCCAGCCGTCCGCCGGGTCTTTGAAATATAAATCACTCTGCAAGAACATAATCCAATGCACCTCGCCACTCAACCCGTGGCATTTCCGACGTAGCCCGTAGCGCAATAGTTCAGCATCACCTATCACTAAGACAACCAGTTTGAATTTCAACATCACATCCAAAATCTAACATACCAGCAAATAAAGATCCACTCGAGCCTCCAAATCTCAATTGCCGCTAAACGGTGCCGAATACACACGATCCACAACCACGACATAGCCTGTACATGAGAACTCCCAGTCTCCAACTCCATATAGCACACGCATCATCATACCTGATCCTAATTTTTGTCGTCCGAACGCATACCACACCTTAAATACCCCATCACTCCACGATAGATACTTTAAAATTTCCTGTGCCGCCAAGCAAACCCGAATACCACCAGTTGATCCAACAAGGAAATGCCGCAATACTACCAAAGTATCATCAGTTTAATCACATTACCCTCTTTTTTTTCTTCTGAAACATATACTCCCGTCAAATCACTTCCAATTAGCAGTACCATTTCCTTGATTATCTAAGGTTGCCCGTTGCCTAAGAGTTTTATGAACTTCCTTTCAGAACTGAACTGTAACTCATCTAGCCAAGAACTTCCATTGATCCCATTTAGAAGAAAAATCATTACACATCCCATGCCTCTGTCATTCGTAGAAAATGCACCTCTCCAGCCACGGTCGAAATCAACAAGAACTCTCCCAATTCCGTTTGCACAAGTTAAACTGCCAAGACTGGATCCTTCTAACTAGACCAAGCTAAGCAAGCCATCAAAACCTAAGAGCAGTGCTGCAAAATACCTGTAAAAACTCATTACCTCGAACACATACAAAGAATTAATCATATCCTTTCCACACCGATTCGGTCTACTATCAAGCTACTTCATCTATCTAAGTTTCCTTCTGATTCATTTTCAACATGGTATCTCCTCTTGCTGTAGCACTACAATTCCTCAACCCAGGCTCACCACACGAGACCCAAGCATAAGACCACACCGTCTAAGACCCACAAGCCGCTGAATACTCTCTCAAATATTCCCAGAAACACCACATTCCAGGATGCTTTACTCTAAAGAACTTCCTGCGAATCTAGGTCCGTTACCTTTATCTTCCTGATACTAATACATAGAATCCCATAATTAACATAGAAATACCACAAGTCTTGAACTCTTCCATTGAAAACTCGGCTTCTAACCACACATACGACTTTAAGATTTCCAATTGCTACATGAAGCATCTTGAACACATTAGAATCATTTTCAAGAGTCATTCACACTATTCATACTGCACTTAACCCGATCAACAAAACCGAACAACCAGCGCCTCATTGGCACTTCTGACACTGCAGCACATAACCTATCCTTAGTCAAAAATATTCTTTTACTCGAGCCATCCTCGGGCTCAATCTCCGCAACAAGAACTGATTCTCGTACGCCTCACATCGGAACCAACATAACACATAACCGAGCAATCAGATAATCATTAGCAATCTCCCCCACCTGGCTCGAAGCCATAGATCAGAATACCTTCAACAACTCATAACACTTATACCCTATTGATGCCACAATACCATAGTGAGATTAGACTCAAATCCTTCGTAAGCTTGTGAAAACACAGATCATCTAATACTGTAAATCTTCTGCAAATCTCGCATTCATCCCCGTAACAGTGAAGCCCACTCTCTTAAGCGACCCGAAATTTCAAATTTCAACACGCACTTTTCAATTACACACGAGATCTTCTAATATACACATAAGGATTACACCACTTCAGAACACTCCGCAGGAGATAACCCGCCTGCTTCGCCTCAATATGACATTTCCGCATACCTTCCACCGTCATACACATTACACAGTTACTTAGTCTTCCTGAGTCTGAACTCATACATTACTTCACTCTCAACTGGAAACATGAAAAGACTCTTCGAGCGCCCATAACTCAGGCTATACCTCGAATCGCAATGGAATTCAAACACCTAATAGTTCTTCTATCATCCAGTAGGCCTTCCTCATCACATTCAAGTCACATAGATGCACCTTGCAGCACTAACATACTCACCACGTAGCTAACCATCCGTCACTCCCACTAATAGGGGCAATATCGAACATATAAGTTCAAAACACTTGTTCACACAATCAACACCTCGCAAGCCACAGGCAAGGATCCGGCCTCAAGTCCTCCAAACTGGCCCAACAGCAAACTCACAGAGATCACGTCTCGCCCCTCGATCGGGGAATCACAAGCCATCAAGGCACATCTAACACTGAGCGCTCATGCGCGCATACAAACGCGTGGAAGAAATTTCAAGAGTTTCTTTTCAAGCTGAATCAAGGACGCACGATAAGAATTCAAGAATGTGAAGTTTTCCTAAAGGTTCTACAGCCACTCGAGGATAAATACAAACGTCTCCGTACAGATCCGCGAGACTCTACTAAACCTGCTCATGACTCGTGAGACCTAGTAACCTAGGCTCTGATACCAACTTGTTACGGCCCTAAACCCGGACCCGGTCGTGATGGCGCCTCTCGTGAAGACGAGGCTAGCCAATTAATCCAACTTATCTTTTTAGAATAGTTAACATTAATAAGCAGCTTTAATATGATTAAGTAACCACAATCTATTAAAAGATCTCTTTAATAAGTGCAAAATAAAACCCAAACACAGCCCAAACCGGGGTGTCACAAGTCACGAGCATCTATCAGAGTATAATTATAACTACAAGACCTAAAATATACAAAGCCGGAATAATGAACCAAAAGAGAGAAAAATAATGGTGCTGCGAACGCAGGCAATCACCTCGCTACTCCTATAGC
The DNA here is from genome assembly GCF_001879085.1 of Nicotiana attenuata. Taxonomy (NCBI): domain Eukaryota; kingdom Viridiplantae; phylum Streptophyta; class Magnoliopsida; order Solanales; family Solanaceae; genus Nicotiana; species Nicotiana attenuata. The sequence goes on from NC_031993.1 coordinate 36,850,496, forward strand.
TCTGTTTCTGATCAGCCAAAACCCGCTACCGGGTGAACAAATACCTGCATATGCATGCGAGGTGCAGGGAGTAAAGTGAGTACTCCAACTCGGTGAGTAATAAGGGTAAATAACAATTAAGCAGTAAGAAATCACGTAAAGCAAACCATCATGCTATATAGGGACAGTGAAAAACCCTTTGAGAGAAAGCAGTGAAGTTGTAAAAACTTTAGAAATATCTTAGCTCAGTTTAAAACCTCTTTTGAAAATGATTTTTTCAACAATTATGCAATTGAATAAAATAAATAGTGCAGATAAGCACAGAAGTCCGCCTCTCGGGCACCACACTCGGTTATCAGATAATACCAGAGCAACAGGTAAATATTGCAAGAAGTAGCACAAACAGCATATAATGGCAGACAATGAAATAAGGTAAACACATCAAACAGTACCGGTACCGCTGCGGCGTGCAGCCCGCTCCACATATCGCTGCGGCGTGCAGCCCGCTCCGTTTATCGTCGATGACGCACACTGGGGGTGTGCAGACTCCGGGAGGGGCCCCTTACGGCCCAAGCGCAATATCAAGCCATCTCGTGGCATCAAACTAGGCCCTCAGCCTCATATCAATAACAATATAACACTGTTGCGGCGCGCAGCCCGATCCATAAGTATCCTCACAATACAGGCCCTCGGCCTTAGTCAGTCAACAAAATCACATAAGCCACTCGGGCAACAATAAAACAGTGTTTCTCAGCCCAAAACATCATTTAAATATCATTTGAGTATTAAAACTGAGTGAACGTGGCTGAGTTTTGAAAACAGTAGGAAATAACATGACTGAGTTCAAATATGTATAATTAAATCAGTGAGGAATTATCAACAACAATCCCCGAAGGGTTCAAATAGTTGGCACGAAACCCAAATATGGCATTCAGCCCAAATAATGATGATAGCAAACTGATTTCAATCAAATACGTGGTAAAATCATTAATCGGGATGGACTAAGTCATAATCCCAACGGTGCTCTACCCCACGCTCGCTATTCGGCGTGCAAGTCACCTCAACATAACACTATGATGTGCAATCCGGGGTTTCAAACCCTTAGAATATTATTTACAATCATTACTCACCTCGAACCGGCGAAATCTCTAGCTCGCGACGCCTTTGCCCCTCAAATCGGCCTCCACGCACGTCGAATCTGACCAAAACCACAATGAATACGTCATAATATGCCAAAGGAACAATACTCAATCGAAAACAACCGAAAAATATTAAAAATCCCAAAATTGGCAAAACCCGAGCCCCGGGCCCACTCCTCGAAAGTCAGAAATTCTTACACCAATGGGTTTCTTATCTCGCCACGAGTCTATACATATGAAAAACACCAAAATCGGAGTCCAATTGACCCCATCAAAACCCAATTTTTGCTCTCTTAAGTTCAAGCCCTAACCTCCATTTTTTGACCTTTAGTTTCTTAAGTTTCCAGCTCTAATCCATGTATTTACACCATAGAATCATGTTTTTAAGTCCAAGAGTTCATACCTGATCAAAGCCCTTGAAACCCTCTTCAAAATCGCCCAAAAACTCTCCAAGTCCGAAGTGAAATATGTTACTTTTCTCAAAATTTCGCGAAGATGAATTAAATATATCTGTCTAGCAGAAACCGCTTCTACGGTCAAAATGTCGCTTCTGCGGTCTCCTTCCGCTTCTGCGGAAATTCCCATAATCCCAAAAACCCGCTTCTGCGACTTAAATCCCGCATCTGTGGCTTCGCAGATGCGGCTTCCCCAACCTCTTCTGCGGAATCAGTGCCCAGGTCCCATCACCGCTTCTGCGGTCCAATCTTCGCACAAGCGAGATCGCTTCTGCGGTCCAAGCTTCGCAGAAGCGAGAACACCAGTTGCAGCAGACTTAGCAACATGCAAAAAATTCCAAAACTCTCCGTTTAACCATCCGAACTCACCCCGAGGCCCCCGGGACCTCAACCAAAAATACCAATGCATCCTACAACGTTATTCAAACTTGTTCCAATCATGAAAACACATCAATTAACACCAAAACCATCAAATTACATCGAATTCAAGCCTAAGTTCTTCTAAAACTTCCGAAACACGTATTCGACCAGAAATCCTACCAAATCACCTCCGAATGACCTGAAATTTTGCACACACATCCCAAATCATATAACGAAGCTACAGCAACTATCGGAATTCCATTCCGACCCTCGGATCAAAATCTCACCTATCAACCGAAATTCTCCAAAATACTAACTCCGCCAATTCAAGCCTAATTCTACACCGGACCTCCAAAATTACTTCCGATCACACTCCTAAGTCACAAATCATCCCCCGAAGCTAACCAAATCATCGGAATTCATAGCCGAGCCCTCTAACACAGAAGTCAATATCCGGTTGACTTTTCCAAAACAAACCTTCCTTAAAGAGACTAAGTGTCTCATTTCCTTCTAGAACCAAATCCAAATCAACTCGTTCACACCCAACACTGATAATGAAGCATAAAGAAATAGAAAATGGGGGAAACGGGACGGTAACTCACATGACGACGGATCGGGTCGTCACACAGGACCATAAGGATCTATTGTACGCAGCCAAGTGACAGCCTAAAAAAAAGCCACATGGCATAATTAGTTAATAATTAGTTATTTAGTTAAAAATTAGTTATTGGTTATTGTTTTTGAATTTAAATAGCTATAAAATTCGAAAATAAGAAGAAAAAAAAACAATTCAAATTGGGGATTACTTTCTTCCTTATATAGTAGTCTCTCTCTCTCTCTCTTTCTTCCTTATGTAACAAATCAGCTATATGAGGTCTTTTTTTAATCAATGCCAAGGTTGATTCCTGTGAAAGATTATTTATTGCAGGACATATACACTAATAAGAAGAGTACACTGACAAATAATATTCTGTGAGGACATAAATGGAAGCACATTGAAACACCCCTCCCAAGTGAAACAAAAAATCATAACAAATAGATCGGCGTCAAGGTTTGAAACTTTTCTGCACTGCATGTGCAAATAAGGGCATATGAATATTGCAGGCTCTACTACAACTCTAGGAGATCCTTTAGTTTCTTCTTAGCTTTTTCCGTCTCTTGCATAAGATATTTATCCAAAGAATTTTCATCTCGTAGCTTTGAAGTTGTCTTCTTGTCTTATAGTTGTTAAATTTTCTGATTAATTTCAGTTTTTAGTTTCACTTTTACTCTTCAGCTAATGAGTCTGCTAGTCATACTAACTATTTGAAACTTCGACTAATCATTCAAGAGACTTAGATAAATGACATATAAGAATTGTCCACGGCTTCTTTATATTAGTATTTACTTTTTAAATTGAGTCATAAATAAAGCCACCTTCCATGAGAGAAATCATCGAGACCATATTCGCAAATGAGAAAAATCATATAGTTGATATCCTTCCACTAAAACCCATCCCGAGAATAGATTTTGAATTACCTTTGTTCTATGAGCACAGTGGCCACCAAAACCTGTATGTTCAAGCCAAAACGTCAACACATAGCTGCAACTGAGACTCGCTTTACTTGCAAATATTTTTACAAGCAAGACAATGAAGGTAAGTTGGTAGAATATTATGACTGACTATTAAAACTAATCAAATACATAGAAGACATGAGGAGAGTTTTAACTATATTTGAACAACTTCTCTATTGAACAACGAGAGGCTTTTTCTGGAAGCTGGAACCACTATTAATATCTTGACAAATATGCTTTAATTTACATGTCATAGGATCAAAGAGGATATTTATAAATGAATTGCTATATTTATAAAAAAATTATGTTTTAGCATATTGTGAATTAGGTCATTGAATGCTGAAACAGTGGGAAAAAATGACAATCCCTCGTCAGCATAGACTGTGAGAAGAAGCATTTTTCTTGTCTTCAAACTCCGTGAACAATATCTCTTGTTCACCTTTTTACTTTTTCATAAATGAGCTAATGCTCATGCTAAGTACAACATATGTTCCATATGAAGAGATAAAGTTTGTGGTTTACAAGAACTAAAGGGTTGTATGAATAATACTAACATAAGAAAAGGCTCATCAAACACCACATATTTCACTTGCTTCAACAATTTAATTTAGCATACACATTTTTAACGATGAGTTAAAACACATTTGCTCTAGCTTTAATTCATGATGTCTTTCTTCCGGAACCAAGTATGATACACATTCTCTTTTGACTTGTGATGGCATCTCCAACCCTCCCCTATTTCTCCGTAATGTAGTCCTTTTTTGTCAAAATGTATCTCTAATGCTCCCCTATTTTTGCCCCCAAATGGGGGATGAAGAGTGTTACTCCAAATTTAGAGTGACACTATTCATCTCCTCCATTACTATTCATCCTTACTTTATTATTATTATTATTATTATTATTATTATTATTATTATTATTATTATTATTATTATTATTATTATTATTATTATTATTATTATTTAACGCTTTTAATTTATCTCTTTATATATACCTAATAATTATGTTTATGTAATATCTTTATAATATTAAATTTACATCTTAACTTTAGCGTATAATTTTAATAAATTAATTTTCATGTATTTATTATTTTTATGTAAAATTGTAAGTTAATTTTTTATAAGTTATAATTGTACAAAAAATATATAATCGTCTCATAAAATGAATGATGCAAATATAAAATATTAGATGCTGCTAAAATTGAAATGTGCGAATATAAAATATTAGATGTTGCTGAAATTGAAAATACATTAAAATTGGAAAATACAAGAAATATGTTATATTTGTCACGCCTCCTTTTTACCCGAGGGGGATATAAGGGAGTTTTTCCAATTTAAGTGACATTAATCGAAATGAGATTATTTTTTATTTAATTCAGAGTCGCCACTTAGGATATTTATTATGGTGTCCCAAGTCACCGGTTTATTTTTAAAATCCCAAATCGAAGAGAATTGACTTCATTTAAAAGTCTGTGAAATTAGAAAAACTAGGTAAGAAATTCTGTTAACCCGGGAGAAGGTGTTAGGCATTTCCGGGTTCCGTGGTTCTAGCACGGTCACTTAACTATTAATAATTGGCCTAATTATCTGATTAATTACATGTTTTAAATCTATTGTGCATTTTTAACTTTATAACCGCTTTTAATTATTTATGGAGTTATTTTTGGAACAAGTCACGATTGTCATACACTTGCCGTGTTGAAACACATCGCAAACCACGCTACATGAAATGCACCTGCGATTTGCGACATATTTTTTTTTATTATTATTCGAAGTTGTTATGATCGGATCACATGTGCACACCCGAATTTGGGAATTATATATCATAACTATGTTACGGGAATCGTACCCACAGACACGATGATTTATTAATCGCACCTAAAGCAAAACTACGATGTTCGAATTATTTCCTAAATTAGTGTGAGATTATTGTAAAAGTCCATGGCAGCATGTAGGGAACTTTAGCTACTTGGGGTAATCCAACATCAATTGTTATGGACTTAAAAATATGAGAAATGGGCCCAAATGATTATTTTGTAAAAAACTGGCCCAGTCGCGACTCTAAATTGACTGGGCTTGTCGTGGTTGTGTTTTTAGCAATGAGAAATCGCCAATCATACATTGTCCAAGTCCAAATTGGTTCGCACAAGAGTAAGATCTCATCAGAAAATTATTGCATTCAAGTTTAAATTAACTATACTAACAGGATTTCTAATACCCTATATCAAAATTAGAATTACATTAATTTTAGAAAAAAAATAAGTTCATAATTTGGGGCCAAGTTATTGGGCTTAATACCCAGGCCCAGCTGCCTGAAATCCAAAATTCCATTCTCCATAAGGGAACGGAAACTGGGCCTGTTGGAGTGCTTGGCCCAGTTCATTTTAGTCAGCCAAACAGTTTAAAATTTTTAAGAAAAACAGAATGCCTAGCAAACTCACATCATTATCAAATTAAAACAGCCTTATACTAAATAAAACTAATCAGAACATTAAAAATTCCAGTTTTTTGGCTAATTTGAAATACGTTAATAAGCTATTCTATCAATTACAACCATCATTTACAAACTTGCATCAAAATAAGATTCCAAACTAACTCTTATACTTTTTGCTTTCAGCACTGGCAACGAACAACAGTAGAACTACACATTCAAGCTCTTCCATTCATGCGTTTGTGAACCAGATACTTCACAGAGATGGATCTGACCAACTGGTGGTCAGATTCATCCCTTAGCCATTCTTTAACCTTCCTTCAAGTGTGGATCAACATTGATACCAAAAAAAAAAAGGGAAACACAACAAGAATTCAGTCCACTTAAGTTGAACCAGGACATATGTGTTTCTTGTCACAACAAATAAGTTAAAAGCTTGAAGTTCATAAAGAAAAATGAAAGCATCATAGATACATTTAGCATTACTTCAGAAATTTGCAAAGAATAAGAAGGAATTCAAATGCTTAACCACATTTACGAACATAAACCAATCAAATGTTAATAATGAAAATCTACTAACGAATGAATTGATTCTTCAACATAATAGTGTTATTTCCTCATAAAAGTTATCATACACCTAAAACTATCATAGAGTTGGCAGTAGATTACCACAAGACAGCTTAAGGAGAAGGATTTATGATCAAATGAAAGCCAACAACACTCAGAATAACAGCAGTAAATAGAACATCAACAAAAACCCAGAATATTTGACTAAAACCAACTTTAAATAGCAGGGATCATGAACTAGGGAAACAGGGAGCTATTTTATTTTCAAATCCACTTGGAAACCCAGAAAAAGGAAGAAAACCCAGTGTGAAAATCAAGCTCTTCTTCCAAAATTCCTTGTGTATCAAAGATGCCTTTTAGATTGCCTAATGCTGATGATAATGTGTGTGATTGAGCGAGTGTCTATTCCTTTTATAGGTTGCACAAAGATAGCATAAAAAGGGAATACTCTACCCTAAAATTCTGAAATGTCAGATAGTACAACATCTTTTAACAGCTATCTATCCTTTTTACTCAAATTCAGCACTTTCATACTAAAAATGGGGACAATTGTCCAATACTAGAACTTTCTGATATTTTCCTCATTTTAAATTCTCAATTTACCCTTTTAAGTTCTGCTTATTACAACTTCAACCCAATTTGACCTAAATTATGATTTCAAAACCCTTTCTCGGACCTCCTAGAACCATCTAGGCAATTCTAGCCTTGAATTCCCTGAATTGTTTTTTTCAATTAAACCCCTAAAAACTTTGTTATTATCTTTTCATTCTTTCAACCGTTTAAATCTAAGATCAATCAACTAAAATAGGGCAGCCTAGCTAAAACAATTCTGATTTGAGACCTAAGCTGACCAATGAATTAGGGTGTTTATCTAATTAACCCTACAATACCTCAAACAGAATTTGAATTTCCAAAACAACAAACATAACAGAAAAAACAGCAACAAAAATAAAAAAACAGGAACAAATATGTAATAAAACCTAATAGTTAATCCTAGCTAATTTAAACTTAATTAAGTTAAACAAAACATGCAATCAAACTAATTACAAGTAATTAAACTCATTTTTTTAACCAAATAGGTTAACATTCTCGAACAATTTTTAAAATTAACCTAAATAGTGAACTCAAATACTAATTACTCTACAAACAAACGACCTTAACTAAACATATGGCCAAACACATGCAAAATCAAAGGAAAAAACAAGAACAAGAGAAAGAGACGAGGAAGAAATATGGTTTTGGGGGTTTTTTGGGCGGCTTATGGTTTGGTTGAAATCTTAGATCTGAGATTGACGGAGATTGGTGGGAATTTTGGTGAAATCGTTGATGGATTTGTGTTTAAAGGAGTGTGGGGAGTGTGGGGTGTGAGTTTGGGGTGGTTTGGAGGTGTTCCGATGCCGTAGTGCTATTTCAGGGCGGCGGAGGAGGGCGGAGATGGCGAGGGATTCCAGGGCGACTAGGGTTAGGTGTTTGAGAGATGGGGGTGGGGGAGGTGTAATGGACGGGGTCTCTAAGTCGGGGGGGAGGGGGGGTAGGACAGTTAAGTAGTTGGGGTTGGGTGAGTTGCGAGCCGTTGGATCAAAATGATCCAACGACTGGGATTAAAGGGAAGGGAAACAGTGTCGTTTTAGTGGGGGAAAATTGGATCGGGTGTGGGGAGTTTTGGGCTTGGGCAGAATTGGGTAGAAATGGCATTGGGCCATTGAATTTGTTCTTTGGGTGGCCCAAAAATCAAAGTCCAAATCAAATTATTTTTCCCATTTTCCTTTTCTTTGTTTTTCCTTTCATTTTTTCTTTAATTTTAAACACTTAACTAAATTAATCAAAGTTCTAAGTTAAATCCTAAATTAATCTAATCTGTAAAATCAGACTAATTACCTATTTATAATATTTACGAAATTAATTAATCCTAATTTGATGAAGAAAAAATTACTAATCTAACACTAAGAGCTAAAAATGTAAATTGAACAATATTTTTGTGATTTTCATTTAATAAAGCAATTAACTAACAATTTAATCCTAAAATATGAACACAAAGCCTAATATGCAATGTATGAAATTTTGACATTTTTGTGGTATTTTTCATGATTTTAAAAATATTAAATATGCACAAAAATGCAAACAATTAATAAAATCCTACAAAAATCCTACGAAACTAAAAAATAATTTATAAAACCTATTTTTTAGTTTTTTTTTTTTGTAGGAGTATTTCTAGTAGGGCAAAAATCACATGCTCACAGTTGCCCCTCTTTGCTCGGAAACACGAAGAGTTTTCGGGCAAAGATAAAATGAGCAATTACGAGCGTTTTTTCCCGTTTGGATACTCCTTGAAAAACATTAGAAAAAGTTGGACCAAACCTTGCTTCGGAGGTTGCCTACATATCCTTGGCTGTAAAGGAATCAGGTCAGTGTAGTTCTGGAAGTTTTGGTAGCTGGGACTACCGAATAGATGTGATTTCATTGTTGTTACTGCTGTTTCTGCTTGCTGAGCTCCTTATTACACCAAGATCGAAAATGAAAAACTAAACCTATCAGCTACGAGTTACAAGATTTCTATCTATAAACCTTCTGAAGCTTGATTTTGAGTCTTGGCTGGTTCTTCCTGCAGACTCTGATTTGAATCTTGATGCTTGTTAGCTGCAAATGCTGGTTCATTCTTCTTTAGCTTTTTCGGATCAAGGCGGGACATGCAAATCTTGTGACTTCAATCATATCTTGAGCAGTCCACATCTTTTCTCTGCTTCTACATTTTGAATTCACTTCTTTTCTTTTTCTTCTTTTCTTTTATTTTGGATTGAGACTTCTTCTTTTAGTCGTCTCGAACCCTGTGTCTCAAGGTATAACCTGCTCAGACACCAAAACAAACAAACGAACGAAATTTTTCTGCCCCAGTTTTCACTATTGCAAGCAATAAAATCAGGATTGTGTATCCTTTGGAAAAAGAGATTAGGGGGTGGGGACCCTATATATAAAATGCAATCAACTAGGGATTGGGGACCTTATTGTTGGTACATCATCAACTAGGGAGACGGTGACCCTATGTTGACATCAGGTTACGTTGGCATCAACTAGGGAGTGGAGACCCTGTTAGAAAATCATCGGGTTATGCCAGCATCAACTAGGGAGTGGGGCTCTATGTTGGAAAAGTCATCGGGTTATGCCGGCATCAACTAGGGAGTGGGACCCTATGTTGGAAAAGTCATCGGGTTATGTCGGCATCAACCAAGGAGTGGGACCCTATGTTGTAAAAGTCATCGAATTATGCCGGCATCAACCAGGGAGTGGGATCCTATATTGAAAAAGTCATCGGGTTATGCCGGCATCAACTAGGGAGTGGAGCCCTATGTCCGGGTTATGCCGGCATCAACTAGGGAGTGGGACCCTATGTTGGAAATATCATTGGGTTATTACGGCATCAACTAGGGAGTGGGACCCTTGGAAAAGTCATCGGGTGATGCCATCATCAACTAGGGAGTGGGACCCTATGTTGGAAAAGTCATCGGGTTATGCCGGCATCAACTAGGGAGCGGGACCCTATGTTGGAAAAGTCATCTGGTTATGACGGCATCAACTAGGGAGTGGGGCCCTATGTTGGAAAAGTCATTGGTTTATACCGGTATCAACTAGGGAGTGGGACCCTATGTTGGAAAAGCCATCGGGTTATGTCGGCATCAACTAGGGAGTGGGACCCTATGTCGAAAAAGTCATTGGGTTATGCCGGCATCAACTAGGGAGTGGGACCCTATGTTGGAAGACTCATCGGGTTATGCCGACATCAACTAGGGAGTGGTACCCTATGTTGGAAAAGTCATCGGGTTATGCCGGCATCAACTAGGGAGTGGGACCCTATTTTGGAAAAAATGCAGCTAGGGATTGGAGACCCTATACTACCATGATTTTGAATTTTTCTTCTTCTTTTCATCATCATTTTTTCTAATTTCATAGAATGAGTAAATGCGGGAAAGAATTTTGGAGGAGACTTCCCTTTTTGGAGTTGTTGCTGCGAAGCTGTTTTTTAGCTATTGTGAATTTTCCTTTTGTTGCACCTGCTTCTTGCAAGGTTGACCACAGGAGTCGATATTCTAAAGCTGTCAAGCATTGAATGAAGGGAGGGAGGCTTGGGCAAGGTTGTCGGAGCACGTTCGTCGTTGTCTTTTCTGTCGAGGTTGCTTGCAATTCTTTGAACAAAATCAAGCTCTCGTTGGAAATCAAGATTGAGCCTATCCTCCAGTAGGAAAAAGATTATGATATTGTCTTTTTACCTGCGATAACATCAAATATATAAAATATTCTTTTAAAATAATACCACAAGATATACGACTAGCTTCTCAAGTGGGCCGCTTGGTAAGCAAGCTATCTTCAGCATCGGTAAAATCCCTATCAATAATATGCCGGAATGGTGGACCGCTCTTGCTCTTACTACTTTTACTGTGCTTCCTGCTTCTGACTACTTGCCTTTCCCTCACCGTCATTGCCTTCCCGCTTGATATCTCGTTTCTCTTATCTTGTGCAATTAAAGGGAACGAGACTGGAAAGCCCAAACTGAGCCCGGCGGGGGAATGCTTACCGATACCGAAGCCGTTTGCTTTTGGATTGCACCCGTTTCCTGTTTTCAAACAAAGAACAATTATTAGTTTGAAACGGTGGTTGGTTTAGTGGCCTTGATTGTTTTAGTCACTTGATCTTGGTCGGCTTCTTTGATGATATTTTCGACTGCAACTGGTTATTTCTTGAAGACCGATTTCATTTCTGGCCTCGGAGAAACTTTGGCTTTTCAAACTTTACCGTGACGGTTAGCCACGTGGGACTTAACCTTTTCAACTTTATTTTGCCTTTGTGGGCCTTTCCCTTCTGACTTGTTGCTTTTTTTTCTTTTTTCTAACTTCGGAGCATTGGGAAACTTTTGGCTCCTCAAACTTTGGCGCAACGGCTAGTCACGTGGGACTTAACCTTTTCCAGCTTTGTTTCGCCTTCATAGGCCTTTCATTTCTGGCTTCTTTCTTCCGACTTCAATTTTAGAGCATTTGGGATACCTTGGCTTTTCAAACCTTTGCCAAGACGGTTAGCCACGTAGGACTTGACCTTTTCAACATCATTTGCCTTTATAGGCACTTCAATTTGATTTTCTCCTTCCAAGAGTTTTGATTTCGAAGCTTCGTCCGCCATGGCCGGTCGAGGTCAACTTGATGCCCCCTGACGAGGCTGGGTGCCTTTTTGCATATTAGCTTGTATCAAATGAGAACCCTGTAAGTCAGTCTTACCATCCTTTCTTTGTCTTAGTTTTGGAACAGAGTTAGACCGAAAGGGATTCAAAGAAAACAAGCAATGGAATGGAGAATGAGTTTAAAACAAGATGTGTCCCGTTCGGGGAAAGGAAAGAAGGACTTATCTGGAGCACATGCGGACTTCAATGAACATGACATGCCTTTTGGAATGGATGCATGATCTGTGTAAACCGTCCGACTCTCAGAACTCATCACAACTTTTGCCTCAAAAACGAGAAACCTTGTCAGGACTCTATCGATGCCGATGGCTGTGAGGATTTTTTCGATCAGCGGTGCCCTTTGCAGGTTTTCACTAGCTGACCACTCTCATTTCTCTTCTCACCATCGCCTTGTAGTGCTCTTTGCGAGTTTTCACTATCAAGACTCTTTCATTTTCAATTTCTCTGCTTACCATCGCCTTATGGTGTCCGTGAGGGTTTTCACCGATAAGACTCTCTCATTTTATTTCTCTTATTTTGTTGTATCAGATCCAAGTGACTGTATCCTCCCATTTCGGACCTCTTTGTCGATTGATCAAAAGGACTTGAACATGGTTTTGGGGTAAAAAGCATTAGGATTGAATTACAACCTTGGAACCTTTCAGGCGAAACCATTGCCGAACCATTATAACTTCTGCCCTAGTTTCATCTTTTCGGGGCATGTGGATTTTTATTTTGGTGTGACTGAACCCCAGGGAGAGGCTGCCTACGTATCCTTTCGGAATCAAGTCGAACGTAGTTCAGGTAACTTTGTTTTTTATTTTTTTTTTGTTTTATCGTTCTTTTTCCTTTCCCTTTTCCTCTTTCTTTTTTTTCCTAATTTTTTTTCATTTCATTTTCTTTGTCTTTTCTTCCTTTTTTTTGTATTTTTCTTTTTCTTCTATTTTCATTTTTTTTTTCATTCATCATTTTTTCAATAATAACTTCCAGGTTCCAAAGAGGGTAATCAAAGAATGGGAGCCGGCTCAAAGAGTTTGCAAAGGGTTGAATATTTGGATACTAAGAAAGAAAGCCTTCTTCATCCCAACCGGAGAACATTAATGCTGTATAGAAGATCCAACATGGTACCTTTGTCTGCATTTGCATTGACAGTTGTTTCAGGGATATTTCTTCGATGTGTCCCAAGTATAATGCTCTCTTTTAGCAGTACTCTTGTTACCATGTATGGACCTTTCCAATCTGGAACCAATTTTCCTTTAGTTGTTCCAACTCTTTGTTTTTATTTCCTTAAACTTATCTTCATTGCAATCTAATTCTTGATTTATTATTTCGAGGTCTGACAGTGTTGCACGATCTGGGCATGAAGTCTGCGAGCATGTCATGTTATTGAAATCTGCATTTAACAGAACTGAAAATAGAAATAAGAAAAGTGACAAGATTAAGAAATGAGACATTCATGGACAATGAAATATTAATTTCATTTGATTTTATTTTTTTTTTCTTTTTGATTTTTTTTGTTGAATATTAAGGATAGAAGGGTTTACATTGGAATGTAAGACAATAAAGTAAAACATCCGGATCACACCCTGAGATAATCCGGACGTAGAAAGGATAGAAAGACTGGCTACCGAGATTCCCGTCCGATAGGAAACTTTCAGGCTTGGCAATCGTTTTTTGGCTTTTCTTCTGTCTCGGCAATGACTGCAATTGCCTTTAGTGCCGGATCGAATTCCTCATTGTAAGCAGGCAACAGTCCTCAGGAGCCTCTTCGTCCCGAAGAACGATTCTTTCAGCTTCAATCAAATCCTCAACTGCCCTTTTGAGGGTCCAACAGTCCTCTGTACCGTGTCCTACCGCTCCAGAGTGGTATTCATATCTAGCATCAGCTCGGTACGAGGGGCGACTCGGGGTTTGGCCGGTTTGGGGCCACTGGCTGCAACAGACCTTGCCTGACTAGCTTTTGGATCAAGCCCGAGTATGATTCATCAATAGGGGTGAACTGATTCCTTTTGAAAGACTCTCTTGGGCGAGGATTGTATTAGGGGACATTTGATTGGGATTATATGGAGCTTGGTAAAGATTGGAATTTTTTGGAGGTGGAGCTCGGTTTTGTGTATAATGTTGTGGCCGCGTGCAAGGTTGCGCGTTCATCACCGCATACCAACAAAACCAACCACCTGAACAGAACCTGGCTAATTTGCTCAGACCACAAACTTGTTAGTTTTGAGAAATTTAACATATAGGAAATCGCACGTTGGGGTGCAATGCACCTAACAGTTAAACGCTTCAACCATGTGTTTGAACGGTTGCATGCTTCATCCCGGCCTTAACTAACCCTCTCAGTATGTACCTCTTTTCTTTTATTTCTACCTCTCTTTAATCACTCTTGATTTTTTTTTCTTTTTTTTTTCTGTCGCTCTTTTTTTTTTTGGCACTCTCTTTTTTTCTTTTTCTTTTTCACTCTTTTTTCTTTTTTTTTTTCACTCAATTTTTGTTTCTCTTTTTTTTTCAGTTTATTTTTCACTCAATGAATTTTATGGCTATGATCGAATTCGATGGAGATTGCCTACGTATCATGACGTCGTATGAATCGGATCTTGCGTAGTTCGGGAAGATCGAGAATGGAATGAATAAACTAACTCTTTTTTTTTTGTTTACTTTTATAAAACTCGAACCATGAAAGCTTTAAGGCAAAAGACAAACATTTTTTGAGTTTGATTTTTTTTTTGTTTTTGTTTTTCTGTATTTCTTTTGCAATTTTCGGGAAAAAAAATTCTTTAAAAGAAGAAAGGAAATATTTTTTGAATTTTGATTTTGATTTTCTTTTTTTGAAAGAAAGACTTTTAAAAACTCCTTCTCTTTTTGATTTGAACTTTGGGAATTCAAAAGTAAAAGAATGTTTTTTTTTTAATTTTGGTAAAAAGACTTCCAAAAAAAGTAGAAAATATTTTTTGAATTTTAATTTGATTTGTGAATTTTCGAAAGAAGGACTTTTAAGAAAACATTTCGGATTTATGAGTTTTTTTTTTTGCTTTCTTTTTTTAATTTACGAAAGTACTTTATAAAGAAAAGCAAATATTTTTTTGGACTTTTATTTCTCAAATTTTTATGACATTTACAAATGAAAAACTTCTAAAGAAGAAAAGAATATTCTTTTTGGATTTTTTGGAAAAAATACTTCAAAATGAAGGAAATCCGTATTTTGGATTTTGATTTTTTGATTGATTTTTTTATTTTTTATTTTTTTTACATACGAAAGACTTTGGAAAGAAGGAAACTTTTTTTTTTTGAATTTTCTACGGAAATGCCTCTAAAGAAGGGATTAAAGGAAAATATTTTTGAATTTTTTTAAAAATTGGGGTCGAAACCGATGAGGTTTGCCTACGTATCTCACACCCGGTGAGAATCAGACCCGCGTAGTTCAGTCTGTTTTGACGAACAGGGAAACATGGCACTTGAAAATTTTGGCTCATTTTGAAATGAATTTTCTTTTTCTTTTTTTTTTTCCAGAATTTCGGCAGAGTTTCAAGATTTTCAAATACCTACCTCACTCTTGTTTTTTTTATTTTTTTTATTTTCTTTCCCTATTCTAGAAGCCGGTCAACATGCAAGCCGAAGCAAATAAATGCGCAAGTAGCACGTAAGATGCATCAGGATGGTCTTTTTAATTTGGGTACACCTGTCCTAGATGGACCCAACCCCTGTGTTGAGTCCCCAAAGTCAAATGCACGTGATGCAAACAAACGTACCTACTAGGGATCCAGTATGAGGTTATGTTATTCTAGGCTTAAGACCTGGGTGTATTGTTCTAGACCTGGCTTACCCGAGCGGACAGCTCGTGCCGGGGAGAGGGGAGGAGCAGCGTACCGGGAATACAGAAGCTTCACCGGCTTTGCAACTTGTCCAAACCTCGTTTTAAAATTAGGATATGTTTCTAACAGAGAAGAAGTCACGCGAAGCGCACACTCCCTAGAAGATTTAGAAGACTCAGAAAGAAGAAGGGTTTCGTAACAATTTTACATACAGTTCAAACAATATCAAAGCGGTAAAAAGCGACATTTAGCACATCAGGCTCAATACACGTAAAAAATCAGATAATAAATAAAAGCCAACTATAACAGTTATTCTAAGCTCGAATTCTGAATCCTGAACCAGAAGTTCTAGGTTCTTATCCCCAGCAGAGTCGCCAGAGCTGTCACACCTCCTTTTTGCCCGAGGGGGATATAAGGGAGTTTTTCCAATTTAAGTGACAATAACGAAATGAGTTTATTTTTTATTTAATTCAGAGTCGCCACTTGGGATATTTATTATGGTGTCCCAAGTCACCGGTTTATTTTTAAAATCCCAAATCAAGGAAAATTGACTTCATTTAAAAGTCTGCGAAACCAGAAAAACTAGATAAGAAATTCTGTAAACCCGGGAGAAGGTGTTAGGCATTTCCGGATTCTGTGGGTCTAGCACGGTCGCTTAACTAGCCTAATTATCAATTACACGTTTTAAACCTACTGTGCATTTTTAACTTTATAACCGCTTTTCATTATTTATGGAGTTATTTTTGGAACAAGTCACGATTGTCGTACACTTGCCGTGTAGAAACACATCGCAAACCACGCTACATGAAATGCACTCGCGATTTGCGACATATTTATTTTATTATTATTCGAAGTTGTTATGATCGGGTCACATGAAATGCACACCGGAATTTGGGAATTATGTATCATAACTATGCCACGGGAACCGTACCCATAGTCACGATGATTTATTAATCGCGCCTAAAGCAAAACTACGATGTTCAAATTATTTCCCAAACTAGTGTGAGATTATTGTAAAAGTCCATGGTAGCATGTAGGGAACTTTAGCTACTTGGGGTAATCCCGCATCAATTGTTATGGACTTAAAAATATGAGAAATGGGCCTAAATGACTATTTTGTAAACAACTGGCCCAGTCGTGACTCTAAATTGACTCGGCCTGTCGTGGTTGTGTTTACAACACTGAGAAATCGCTAATCATACATTATGCAAGTCCAAATTGGTTCGCACAAGAGTAAGATCTCATTAGAAAATTATTGCATTCAAGTTTAAATTAACTATACTAACAGGATTTCTAATACCCTAAATCAAAATTAGAATTACATTAATTTTAGGGAAAAAAAACAAGATCATAATTTGGGGCCAAGCTATTGGGCTTAATACCCAGGCCCAACTACCTGAAATCGAGAATTCCATTCTCCAAAAGGGAACGGAAAATGGGCCTGTTGGAGTGCCTGGCCCAATTCATTTTAGTCAGCCAAACAGTTTAAAATTTTAAAGAAAAGCAGAATGTCTAGCAAACTCACATCATTATCAAATTAAAACAACCTTATACTAAATAAAACTAATCAAACATTAAAAATTCCAGTTTTTGGGCTAATTTGAAATACGTTAGTAAGCTATTCAATCAATTACAACCATCGTTTACAAATAAGATTCCAAACTAACTCTTATACTTTTTGCTTTCAGCATTGGCATCGAACAACAGTAGAACTACACATTCAAGCTCTTCCATTCATGGGTTTGTGAACCAGACACTTCATAGAGATGGATCTGACCAACTGGTGGTCAGATTCATCCCTTAGCCATTCTTTAACCTTCCTTCAAGTGTGAATCAACATTGATACCGAAAAAAAAAAGGAAAACACAACAAGAATTCAGTCCACTTAAGCTGAACCAGGACATATGTGTTTCTTGTCACGACAAATAAGTTAAAAGCTTAAAGTTCATAAAGAAAAATGAAAGCATCACAGATACTCTTAGCATTACTTCAGAAATTTGCAATGAATAAGCAGGAATTCAAATGCTTAACCACATTTACAAACATAAACCAATCAAATGTTAATAATGGAAATCTACTAACGGATGAACTGATTCTTCAACATAATAACTGTTATTTCCTCATAAAAGTTGTCATACACCTAAAACTATCATAGAGCTTATAGTAGATTACCTCAAGACAACTTAAGGAGAAGGATTTATGATCAAATGAAAGCCGGCAACACTCAGAATAGCAACAGCAAATAGAACAGCAACAAACACCCTAGAATATTTGACTAAAACCAACTTTAAATAGCAGGGATCATGAACTAGGGAAATAGGGAGCCATTTCTATTTTCAAATCCACTTGGAAACCCAGATAAAGGAAGAAAAACCAGTGTGAAAATCAAGCTCTTTTTTCAAAATTCCTTGTGAATCAAAGATGCCTTTTAGATTGCCTATTGCTGATGATAGTGTGTGTGAGTGAGTGAGCGTCTATTCCTTTTATAGGCTGCACAAAGATAGCATAAAAAAGGCATATTCTACCCTAAAATTTTGAAATGTCGGATAGTATAGCATCTTTTAACAAGTGTCTGTCCTTTTTCTACCCAAATTCAGCATTTTCATACTAAAAATAGGGACAGCTGTCCAATAGGACCAATACTAGAACTTTCTGATATTTTCCTCATTTTAAATTCCCACTTACCCTTTTAAGTTCTACTTATTACAACTTCAACCCAATTTGACCTAAATTCTGATTTCAGAACCCTTTCTGGAACCTCCTAGAACCATCTAGGCAATTATAACCTTGAATTCCCTGAATTGTTTGTTCAATTAAACCCCTAAAAACTTTGTTATTATCTTTTCATTCATTAAACCATTTAAATCTAAGATCAATCAACTAAAACAAGACAGCCTAGCTAAAACAATTCTGATTTGAGACCTAAGTTGACCAATGAATTAGAGTGTTTATCTAATTAACCCTGCAATACCCCAAACAAAATTTGAATTTCCAAAACAACAAACATAATAGAAAAAACAGCAACAAAAAATAAAAAACAGGAACACATATGTAATAAAACCTAATAGTTAATCCTAGCTAATCTAAACTTAATTAAGTTAAACAAAACATGCAATCAAACTAATTACAAGTAATTAAACTCATTTTCTTTAACCAAACAGGTTAACACGCTCGAACAATTTTTAAAATTAACCTAAATAGTGAACTCAAATACTAATTAGTCCATAAGCAAACGACCTTAACTAAACATATGGCCAAACACATGCAAAATAAAAGGAAAAAGCAAGAACAAGAGAAAGAGACGAGGAAGAAAGGTCAAGAAATATACCTAAAAGGCTCCAGCAAATCAGAAAAGCTCTGAAATAGATCAAAAATACATTAATCAATCATTCTTGTTGAGAACGATCAATTAGCGTAGGTTTTAATCCAAATTGAGTCTTGAAACTCGAAGAAAACAGAAGAAAAAATGGAAAACGGGTAATCTAGGTTTTCTGTTCTTAGATCTGGGATTCGAACAAATCAACGGAGAATTTGGGGATATTGATAGTAGGATAGTGATTAGGGGAGGCTTGGGACTGTGGAGTGTGATTTTGGGGGTTTTTTGGGCGGCTTAGGATTTGGTTGAAATCTTAGATCTGAGATTGACGGAGATTGGTGGGGATTTTGGTGAAATCGTTGATGGATTTGCGTTTAAAGGAGTGTGGGGAGTGAGTTTGGGGTGGTTTGGAGGTGTTCCGCCACCGTAGTGCGATTTCCGGTCGGAGGAGGGCGGAGATGGAGAGGGATTCAAGGGCGGCTAGGGTTAGGTGTTTGAGAGATGAGGGAGGGAAAAATGGACGGGGTCTCTAGGTCGGGGGAGGGGGGGGGGTTAGGACAGTTAAGTAGTTGGGGTTGGGTGAGTTGCGAGCCGTTGGATCAAAATGATCCAACGGCTGGGATTAAAGGGAAGGGGAACAGTGTCGTTTCAGTGGGGAAAAATTGGACCGGGTATGGGGAGCTTTGGGCTTGGGCGGAACTGGGTAGAAATGGCACTGGGCCATTGAATTTGTTCTTTAGGTGGCCCAAAAATCAGAGTCCAAATCAATTTTTTCCCCATTTTCCTTTTCTTTGTTTTTTCCTTTCTTTTTTTCTTTAATTTTAAACACTTAACTAAATTAATCAAAGTCCTAAGTTAAATTCTAAATTAATGTATTCTGTAAAATCAGACTAATTATTTATTTATAATATTAACGAAATTAATTAATCCTAATTTGATGAAGAAAAAATTACTAATCTAACACTAAGAGCTAAAAATGTAAAATGAACAATATTTTTGTGATTTCATCTAATAAAGCAATTAACTAACAATTTAATCCTAAAATACGAACACAAAGTCTAATATGCAATGCATGAAATTTTGACATTTTTGTGGTGTTTTTTATGATTTTAAAAATATTAAATATGCACAAAAATGCAAACAATTAATATATCAATTATCATCAAAAAAAGGCACATAAGGCACAATCATAGTTAAATAAATTCATACAAGTTATCAAGTAAGTGCATGCATTCTTATACTTTTATTTCCAACCCTTAACAAATCCTAAGTGATCTCATTAACATGAAAGGATATAGATATTGGCAAATATAGCATGATACAGGCCCTAAACTACCCGGACAATTAACGTAATAGTAGCTACGTAGGGACTCTCGTCACCTCGTGCGTACGTANTATTATTTAAAAATTTATGGTAAAAATAATTTTATATTAAATTATATGTGATGAATATGTAAAAAAGAAAAAAAGATAGAATTTCTTTAATAGAGATAAGAAAATAAAATTTAAATAAAAGATAATAATATAATATTGAAAAGAGAGAAAAATCTAAAATGGAATATTCTTTTTTGAAGTAAAAAATGGAGTAATGGTTGGAGTAACTTTACTCCATTTTGGAGGAGAAAATGGATGCGAGGGTTGGAGATGGCCTGACAATAAAAATATATTAAATTATATGTGATGAATATGTAAAAAAGAAAAAAAAAGGATAGAATTTCTTTAATAGAAATAAGAAAATAAAAGATATAATATTGAAGAGAGAGAAGAATATAAAATGGAATAATCTTTTTTGAAGTAAAAAATGGAGTAATGGTTGAAGTAACTTTACTCCATTTTGGAGGAGAAAATGTAGGCTGGAGATGGCCTGAAAATGAAATTTAAACTACCCCTGCTATCTTTCAGTAGCAAATTAGGAGTACAACCCCGTTTGTCCTTAAGAACTATTTTTTTTGGGAACTCATTTTCAAAATATTGTTTGGTTATAGATTGGCTGCATTTCTGAAAGTTTTTATTGAAGATGAGTTTCAGGTTTGAAAAAGTGGGTTTTACTATTTTTTAAGTGAAAATTCATTTTTCCGTACAAAATTATAAATATTTTTTCAAATAAAATACATGTCCAAACATAATTTTAAATTCAAATAGCAATTTTTAACTTACTCCAAATACCACTTTATTTCAAAAGTCACAACCTTATGTCCAAACGCCTAGTGTTTGACAATGAAAACTTTATTATCCATGAAGATAGATTCAGATAGAGGAAAGAAAAGATGCTCAACCCCCACCATTAATATCATTAGCCAATATATAATTGTATATTTTTCTATAGAGCATTTAAAACCCAAGCAGCAAAGATAGGGACATGAACACAATATATACAACTCTTATCAACTTGTTCCGGAACCAAGCTTCATAAAGAAAAAAATATGTGTTTACCCTTTTAACTTCCCAAGATATTCAACTATTATCTTATTTATGTTATTTATCATATACAATTTACTGTTTAATATGTCAAATAAGACATCGGTAACTAAAACAGTACGATTTAAAAAAAAAAGTATAATGCATACTATTTCAGCTCAATATTTTGTCACTAAAATTATTCAGTGCATGCATTAAACGTAAAAATCAGTTGTCTTACGGACTTTACAAGAGATATATTTTACTTGTCCCCACGCCTACTATTTTAGAGCTTCTAATCCTTGTGGATACCACCAAAATTATTATATAAGTAACATTCAAAACTTAATTATAGGAAACACTTGATGTGTTGCAGTTAACATCACACATCTTTAACCATGGGATCTTAGGTGAGCCTACGTTACAATTCATATACCTTATTTGTCAAACCACTCTTTTCTTCTATATAAGCTAAATGCTTAAGTTGACCTTACCCACCTAATCGTATCATATGAAATATTTAAATGCACAATCAGGTTTTAATATCTTGAGCAAACCTCAATATAGAGCAACAAAACCTTAAAAGAGAATTGAACTCAAAGTCTCATTTAATTGACGCAACAGCTTGCAAATTGGTCAGCTATACATCAGGATTAACATTGTGCTCTAGAATGGAGTTGTCACGACCAAAACCAACCATGTCGTGATGGCACCTATCGTGGTACTAAGCAAATCGAAATTTCCAAAATACTTCCAACAATTAACAGAAAAATAAATTAAGAAATTTAACATAACCGGAATTTTCATAAAAACGGGGTAACAACCCAAACACAAGTGCGGAAACATAACTCCCAAATCCGGGTGTCACTGAGCTCATGAGCATCTATACAACCAGTCTAGAAAGAAGTGTCTACGAGAGTCTGTATCAAAATACAAATAAAGAAAGGACAAGGAAGAAGAAACAAGGACTCCGGACGCCAGGCAGCTACCTCGTAAATCTCCGATGATCAACCGTGCACGATATCAACGTCCTCCGTGTCCGGAAACACCTGGATCTGCACACGAAGTGCAGTGTGTAGCGTAAGTACAACCAACTCAGTAAGTAACAATAATAAATAAAGAACTGAAAGATAGTGACGAGCTACACAATTATAGTTCATTCCAAGTAATTTCAGCAAGAAAATAGACATGCTTTCAAGTCCGGCAATTTAAGTCAAATCAGTTTATACATTACCAAGTTCAAGTAAAACAGGAGACAATATCATCCAGAAATTCAAAACACTGACATATAGCAGCTAAGTGCAGCAACAAATGAAAGCAAGTACAACCTCTCACGGCAACAGTCGCTCAACCTTTCTAAACAGCTCAATCACTTAACTCTCAGCACTCACGCTCAATAGGTACATGCGCTATCTAGGGTGTACAGACTCCGGGGCTCCTTCAGCCCAAGCGCTATATTGCTGCGGCTTGCAGCCCAATCCATAATATATAAATAGCCACAAAGCTCGTTGCGGCGTGCAACCCGATCCATATATATATATATATATGTACATCCCTTAGGCTCGTTGTGGCATGCAACCCAATACACATATAGCTCACAGCTCGGCGCTCATGCTCTAACTCAGTCACCAACCTCTCCAGTCCCTCGGGCTCTCATAAATCATACAGATCAGCCAAACAGAGATAATAAAATGTATCAACAAGAAACAAGTAGAGACTGAGATATGATACGCAAGTAAAAACCGTGACTGAGTACAAGACATCAAATAACAGATAATTCAACAAGTACACGACCTCTGCGGGTCCCAACAGTGTCATCATATAGCCTAAGCATGATTTCTAACATGATTTGCAGTCAAATTTCTATAACATAGGGAGAGCATCCAGCTAACAACAAGTTATTCAACTTTACAGTTCCACGGAATGGACCAAGTCCCAATTCCTATGGTACACACCCACACGTCCGTCACTAGCATGTTTCACCTCCAAAACCAATCACATAACGCAAAATCTGGGGTTTCATAACCTTACGACCAGATTTAAAACTGTACTTACCTCCATCCGAGCAAAAACTCTACTCCAAAATGCCTTTGCCTCGCGAATCGGCCTCTAAAATCTAAATGTCCCGAATCTAGCCACAAGAAGTACAATACAATCAATATAGGCTAAAGGAATCAATTCAACAAGAAAGATACGAAATTATAACCAAAATCTAAAATCGACTCAAACCCGGCGCCAACCCACGTCTTGAAATCCGATAAAAGTCACAAAGCCCGAAAGCCCATTTACTCACGAGTCTAGCCATACCAAATTTACCAAATCCGACACCAATTGGTCATTCAAATGCCCAAAATTCATTCTCCAAATCCCTAGCCTCAAACCCCCAATTTATACCTCAAAAACACACAATCTAGGTGGAAAAATCAATGGGGATACAAGATTATTGATCAAAAACGAGTACAAGAAGCTTACCTCAAGAATCACCTCGAAAATCCCCTCCAAAATCGCCTAAGACCGAGTTCAAAATGTTGAAATGAAGCAAAAATCGCGAACCTTTGTTTTTAACATTCTGCCTTGACCTTTCGCACCTGCGGCCATATTTCCACACCTGTGGTCAACTATCCGCATCTGCGGAAACCACTTGAGCCACCCGAGCTCGCACCTGCTCTCCAGGTCTCGCACCTGCAGAGGCGCTTATGCAACCCTTGGTCTGTTTCTGCGAAAACAACCTACTCCTCCAAATCCTTCAAACTCTGCTCACGCGCCCTTTTCGCCGCATCTGCGGCCTCGCAGGTGCGGAAGGAACCTCGCACCTGCGACCATTACCATCTCCTCCTTGTCCACTTCTACGCCTCTCTTCCCGCTTTTGCGGGCTCGCACCTACGGTGCCCACTCCGCAGGTGCGGTTACACCAGTAGCAACAAAACTTCAGTTGTTCCACCAACTCCAAACCAAGTCCGTTAACCACCCGAAATCAACTCGAGGCCCCCGGTACCTCAACTAAACATAACAACAAGTCTTATAAACCAATACGAACTTAGTCGAACCTTTAAACCACCTCAAACAACATCAAAATACGAATTGTACACGGATTCAAGCCTAATGAACTTTGAAGTTCCCAAATTCTACAAACGACGCCAAAACCTATCAAATCACGTCCAATTGACCTCAAATTTTGCACACAAGTCACAAATGAACCCACGAACCTACTCCAACTTTTGTAAAATCCAATCCGACCTCGATATCAAAAAGTGTACTCCCGGTCAAACTTCCCAAAATTTCAGTTTTTGGCATTTCAAGCCTAATTCCACTACAGGCCTCCAAATCACAATCCGGATGCTCTCCTAAGTCTAAAATCACCTAAAGGAGCCAAAGGAACCATCAAAATTCAAATCGGAGGTCATTTAAACATAAGTCAATATCCGATCAACTTTTCCAACTTAAGATTTCAATTAAGAGACTAAGTATCTCAATTCACTCTGAAATCTCTCCGGACCCGAACCAACTAACCCAGTAAGTCATATAACAACTGTAGAACACAAAAAAGGAGCAGTAGGGGGGGGGGGGGGGTAAACGGGCGTACGAACGTCGTCGAAAACGACCG